>NC_069070.1:1388333-2082500 GCF_025698485.1 Gossypium arboreum | reverse complement strand
TGTGAGATAAGAGAGCATGTGCATTTCTCAAATGCATGACAAAGAATTCTAGATGCTAATATTTACAAAGTTATTCTTTGTTCACAAAATTATAAGTTATAATGTTTGGCTAAACGTGAAGAATACAAAGATTGGCACCCCAAAAAAGAAGAAAAAGAAACACCCCTTGTTGGAGATTTTCACTACCAGGATACCATTGGTATAGCTACATACCTGTTCTAGAAGATAAACTAAGATGGAGGCACCCAGATATTCTATCTTCTTCATATTAGCTTAGCAGACTCCTTAGATCCTTACTAAAACTTGAACATGATAATATATGAGAGAGTGATATATATGTATATATATATATATATATATATATATAGGAAACTGCAGGCTATAGGCCTCCTATATGTTACAAATTTGAGCTGTATATTTGGACTTGAAAACTTGAAGGTGCTAGCCAGCTGGTTTTGAAATTTAACCAGCTTGGTTTAAATACCAAGAGGAAAGCAATCAAGCTTTTAAGATTATTATAGTAATAATGGATAATGGAAAATCCTTGGTTGTTATTCACTTGGGAGAACATTGAATCCCTTTTTTTTTTACTTGGTTTTAAGTCAAAAGCAGTGAAAGTCCCTTTAAAGCAATGGAAATACTTTGATGGGACATAATTATTGGGCGTGCTGTCATGGACTTCATAATGAAAAACTTGAAGATATATGCATATATATACTTAGGGTTTTATGTGAATATAAATTCATGGCTTCCCTCTCTTAAAATTTTTAGCCTCATTTTCTAAGGCCTGTTAAAGGTTATAGCAATTGCCAGACCATGCATGCATGCGCACATTGATATGTATGTGGGCTGAATTATTTAATTAGGGTTCATTAAAGAAATGTTTGTTTGCAGACTAAGTTCTTTCAACATCATTGACCATGTGAAAAGAAAAAAAAAAAAAAACTCCATGTGAGGGCACCGTTATTATTAGTGTGCTTCATTAGTTTCCCAAATCCCAAACCTCCACAGTTCCCGGAGTCCGGATTTGTACTTAAAATCCCTTTTTTAAACAATGTTTTAAAAGCCTCTAAGCACCTGCTCCTAGGCCTTAGCTTTGGTGCTTGACCAATGACCAGACTATATGCACTACACATATGAACAATATCTCCATGAAGTACTTTGCCCTTTTTTTTAATAACAAAAAATTAGATAATTTTATACATCACATCAGTAAAAATTTCATTTATTTTTCTTAGTTGACGAGAATGAATGAAAGAGTAACCAAATAGTAATACACGGCATGCCATATGTATCTCATAATGGACATGGTTTTTCTGTTAACACTTAAAATTAGAAATGGATAAAATTTTTAATAAAATGAATATTTTACTCTTTTAATCTAATCAACATGAACTAATTTATCTTTTTTTTAATAGATGAGACAAATTACAATCCAGCTCTTAATACAAAGACATCCGTAATATTTTTACCTAATAATATATTATGGAATGTACTGGATTTAAAAAAATGGGATGTATTTTTGGTCCTATGTGTACTTATACGTGCTTGTTGAATGCTTATATATATGTACTGAAATATGAGCACCTTGATAACTTTAGGTGATGAGATTTGGGTTCAATTTTTTTATACACCATGAAAGGTTTTTATCGAAAGCTGAAGCATACAATGAAAAGAAACAGAAAATGACAAGCTAAAATGGGGGACATACCCTGATTGGGAACCCTTGAGAGTTAGCCATAAAGGGGACAAGCAATACTTTGGGTCAATCATGGATGTTGAGCTCTACTTTGGGTACTGTCTGTTGTTCCACTAAAAAAGAAAGTAAAGTTGAAGCAACTTGATTGATTTCTTTTACTAATGGTGGTCAATACTTAAACATAGGAGCAAGAGACGGGCTTCACCTTCACTTTAGACACTCACAAAATCATATATGGCATTTAATTAAGGCCCCTTTAGAATGCCCTCCACCAACAAAATACTACTTACATCTTTCTTTTGAGTTGTTGAAAGATAATTAAAAAGAGTCATCTTGTGCTATTAGTCTCGGTAAATAACTTATGGATTTAATTAATGTAATTTAATTTGGTTATTTTATTTTTTGTATTTTTAATTTTAAAACTTGAAGAAATTGTAACAGTTAAATTAATTAAATTCTACTATTTTTAAAATTTTTATGTGATAAATATATTATTATTTGTGTAATGCTATGTCCGGTTGTTATTTTCACATATTATTCACAAAAAATCAGTTAATATATTTAAAGATTATCTTTATGTCAAGCTTGAAATTTTAAAATTCAAAAGTATAATAAGTTGAAGAAATGGATTAAGCCAGCAACTTTATGCTTCATATTGGACTAATATCAAAACTTAACTAAACAGATTTAAGTATTATTGATCAGTTGTTCTGTTTTCAAATTGTAGAGCTTTCAAAAAACATATATTACAAAGTCCTCTACTGACATGTCAAATTAGTATTTTTATTGTTAAATTGATTAATTTAATTTTTGAATTATTAAAAAGAATTAAATAAAAATAAAGTAGAATATAGTATTTACTATTTTAAGAATGGTATTTTTGAGGATACTTTAAAATAAAGTTGTTCCTATTTTAGTCACTTTAATTTTTTTATCAATTTAGTTATTTTAATTAAAATAATTACTCGAATTGGTCAATTCTATTAAAAAGTATGCTAATGTATAAACAAAATGTTGACGTGACATTTTTTTACTTTTAACTAAAGCTAAAGCTAAGACCTTTATATAATTAGTTCAAAATATTTTTTTTTTGGTTTATTTGTAACAAGGAGATTTTAATAGTGATATAATCAACACTTGAATCCTTTTTAAGAAAGTGAGTCCAACTACGGCGACTACAAACCATGACCATAACTCTACCTTTTCCGATGAGCCCACCAGTCACCCTACTGCCAAGGATGGAGATCAATTTATTGCACGCCTTTAAAACTTGCATTCAAAGGATCAGCAATGGGAGAACAAAAATAGCCCAAATGGTAGCGCCTAAGCTATTTGGCATATCGA
Organism: Gossypium arboreum; assembly: GCF_025698485.1. Taxonomy (NCBI): domain Eukaryota; kingdom Viridiplantae; phylum Streptophyta; class Magnoliopsida; order Malvales; family Malvaceae; genus Gossypium; species Gossypium arboreum. The sequence continues at coordinate 2,079,457 of NC_069070.1, read as the reverse complement.
TAATGGAAGGAGTGTGCACATATGGGAGGATAGATGGGGGTGGTGATGACATTTACGACCGTCCTTATCTATTTTGGGTACATTGCTGAGGCACGCCACAGTGGGCCAGTTAATGCTAACGATTGCCGTTGAATGGGTTGAGGGACTTTTGCACAACACCTTTGTACTAGTGATGACGAGCGAATTCTTGATGTGCCTTTGATGCGAGCCGGGAGTGAGGATTCACTACTTTGGTGGAAGTCCCCCGCAAGGACTTATTCAACTAAAATGGACTATTCTTGGCTATTATTGCGCAGTTTGGGTTATCGGCCTCATAGATGCTTTTGGAAGGAGAAATGGAAGTTGCAGATATTGCTTAAAATTTAACTTTTTGCTTGGTGACTCAGTCATGATATCCTCCCCGCTGAGTCCAAGCTTTCTTCCTTTTGTGTTCTTCCAAATGCTACGTGTCAAAGATGTGGTCAAGGGATTGAATCGGCTCTACATGCTTTGTGAGAGTGTGCTTAATTTTGCTAAATTCTTGAATGAGATGGTGGAATAGGACCATTGAAATGGTTGAGAGAGAGGTTGAGCACTTGAAGTGAACAAAGTGCCCCAAGTTCCTTGGGGTTATGCCCATAGAATAGGTTTTCTGAAAAATCCATCGCTGTGAAAATGCTTAACAGTTGCATCATCTCCATATCCCTGCTTTTCAGTGTCACATTCACAGAATCGTTATAATCATAAGAGAGCTGTCACCTTGGTTGTCTCTCAATCTCAACCAGAACCGATGTGAGCTTGAAATTCCGAATTCAGGTACATCTGTCATACCTCTCAAATTTTTGAACAAGTTTTCTGGTAACAAGCCCGTGAAATTTGTTCATATGCAATTGCAGGAACATGAGAGACCGGTTAAGGTTCCCAAGACACTCTGGAATTGTTCCACCCAAGCTGTTTCTTGACAAATCAAGGACATGGACTAAAGGTGGTGGAACTAGAAGAGGCCTTTGAAGCAAGTTTGATCAAAGATCAATAGTTCTAAGATTCCTCCCTGGGAATTGAATTAAACTAGCCAAAAAGTTGTAGGAAAGTTCTAAATTGTTCAAATTTTCCCACCCTTCCGTTTCGCATTGAGATATTGCACCTTCAATTTTGTTGTTAGAAAGATAGAAACTCTACAATGACTCGGCTGTTCTCAAGAAATTAGGGAACTTTCTTGCATTACAAGAAGAGAAAAAAAAAAAAAGAAAAAAGGAAGCAAGCATGGGGAAGGTGTAATTACCATCACTATCACTGCCACTCAATGACAAAAATCTATTATTTGAAAGTTCAAGATAACCAAGTTTTTCTAGTTTCGCAAGCGTATTTGATTCCACTGTACCTCTCAGGTTATTCGATGAAAGATCAAGATAAGAAAGGTTTTCAAGTTCAAAGAAATAACCTGGTAGGACCATTAACGTCATTATTTTTAAGAACAAGGCTTTTGAGTACTGCATTACGAAGTTGAATCTGGTCATGCTCGATTGGACCAGTCAGTTTATTGTACCCAAGGTCCAAAATCTGCAGTGAGGGCAGGGTAAACAACCAAAAGGGTAATCCACCACTTATTTGAAGCCCACTGGTATGGTCTTGAAGGGGACCCTCTAGCCGATTGTATGCCAACAAGTTCTGTTAGGTTGAACATGGATATTGAAGTTGACCACTGAAATTGCATGCATCAAACTGCAGTGTAGTTAGTTTGTTTAGATTTCCAGATATGTCTAAGGAAGTTAGAAGTGTGAAATTGGCTAGGATGCAGGCAACGAACCCTTGAAACCATAATTTCCAAGGACCAATGAATTAAGGGGACTACTCCAATATGATACGGGGAAAGAATCTGTGATACCAAAATTTGAGCTTAAATCAAGATATTGGAGGTGGAAGGCGAAAAACCTCACGCGGAATCTCACCGGATATTCCACAAAATGCAGGACTTAAACTATTTAAATATGGCGAAAGATTTAGCAAAGAAATAGGTGTAACACTTGACATATTGACACTATCAAGGTGAAGGTCTCTTAACGAAGTTAAGTTACTTGAAAGCATGTTAAAGTCGTGGTTCTCAAATTCCATTAAGGATAATGTGAAACCAACTTCGTTAGGGAAGAGATTGCTGATGGGATAAAGCCAGAAAGGGGAGAATGAGAGAGATCAAGATTGGTCAAACTCACTAGCTGACTGAATGCGGATGAGATAGAACCAATGAAACCGGTGTGACCAAGGTTGAGTTATCGGAGTTCTTGCAAGAGAAAGAGGGTACTGTTTGAAGGAAAATAACCTTTTAAAGAGTTGGAAGTTAGATCCAACCATTGAAACTTCTGAAGGTGAAAGAGGCTACTGTTTTCAGGGAGATTTCCAACAAGACAACATGACCAGTCACCTTGTCGCAAGTGACTCCCTCCCATGAGCAACAGTCTAAGCTTTCCCTCCAAGAGTTGGTCCTTGGAGTTGGAAATTTAGTACAATAACCTAAAAGAGAAAAAGAAACTCAATGAACAATAGATTAGTTGAAAATGAAACAAGGCTAAGATGAGCAACCCATAGATGTGATATGATCAAATCATCTTATCCATGTTGCATTAGGGACCAAATATAATTACTAGTAAAAGACAAAAGACTAAACAGGCTAAGTTATGATGGGGAGATGAAATTGAGATGAGCTATGGCTAAATCAACTAGAAATTCGCACTTAAATATTTGTTTCAAGTCCATTGTAAGTCTATCTAAATTATTATTTTATGTTCCTTTCCATGCATGGCTGGATTTCAACAAAAACAATGTAATAATTATCTTCCTTTTAAATACCATTTTTCTCACTTAAATATTTAAAAAATTCTATCAAAATATATTTAAACCATCAATTTAGTCTCAATTTACTTTAAAAGTATTGCAATATCTAATAAGAAATGTACCACTTGTCTCATATTGATAGTTCAATATCACTTTTAGCCAAAAAATACTTTAAGTACCTAAATGAAATAAACAGAGGGACAATTTTATATTTAAGCCTAATATTTATAGCAGATTGAAAAGTACATTTTTGACTATTCGTAACAATATTAATTAATTCAAATTAGTATTTAAAAGATTTATTATTCATTAATGGGGAGGATTCGTTTACATCAATGTTAAAGGTTTACACCCTTTTGTATCTTTTATACTATTAATATTTTAACGATCTAAATTATGTATGTCAAATTTGATATAAATTATATCATAAATTCACCAGTTAAATCATTAAAATATTAATTATTTACATATACCTCCCATTCATTAATTTACACCCATGTAAATCTGAATTGAATGTTAATATTTAAATTATTCAAATTTCATAATAATTAGAAGCAAAACAAGTGAATTATAATATAGAAAGACCCCATTTCACATCTCATACAAATTACTCATACAAGCTAACAACATTACACATAATGTGCCTTCTCTCCGTAGAATATATCAGTAAGCACAGTCTTCGACAGCAACAATGCCTTCAACAATTTCATAGCCTGACAGAGAACCAAAACAAGATTTCAATATTCAATTGACTCGTAACATTTTCGATTTTAAAAAATAATTAACAAAAAAAAAGTACTTAATTACCTCATCCATGCCGATTTTGATAGTTTTCTCTTGGAGTGCCTCAATATCTTTGACATTAAAACTATTAAGCAAAGCTAAACTAGAAATGGTTGACATTGGCTTCTCCATAAGATCATCCTTTACCATATATGTAACAACCCCTTTCACATACCCTCCCTCGCCTTCTTCATTTGATGAACTTGATGATGAGGACAACGAATTAGAACATGTTTTCTGGTTTGTCTTAACAAGTTTTGCCTGGTGACTCATCTTAGAACGACAGTTAGGACAAACAGCCTCAGGATCCTCTGCAATGTAAGAGGGACAGGGAGAAGGGCCAAAGCCAGGTCTAATATCATTGACACCTGTAAAAGCCTTTGTCTATTGAATTATTTGACGACTCAATATCAGGTAATAACGGAGGCAAGTTGGCTACACCAGAGTGGGCTAAAACTTCGGGGTTCAACAATGCTTCCTTGGTTTGAAATGGCTGTTGCATATGCACATGGCTTGACTCTTCAATGCTTTTATAAAGCTTACTAAGTGAACCCACCATGCCTTCTTTGTTACGAAGCCTTACGATAGTGCCAATAGGCAATGCCATCATGTTGAAAAGGAAATCAATGAAGTCTTTGTTTGCTTCGGCAAATAAAACCCTTTGGCATTTCACGTTAACTAGGAGCTTTAAATTGACTTTGCCTTCGGTTGTGGCCGCCATGATAGAGAATCAACCTTTGAACTTAGTTCAATAGCGGGAATGCTGATTGTGTCAAACACCGAGCTATTGTTGACCCTTCTTGCTTTGTATAATCTGTTGGGTCTATTCATTAATGCATTTTCATGTGGAATATGGAGAAGCATATGTAAGTTTAAAGAGATAAATGGTTGCTTCGTGTTGAAGTAGCTTTGAGAGAAAGGTTTTAAGTGAAAAAGTAAAACACACACACACAGACACAAAAAAATGTAAATGGTCTCTTTGGGTTGGAGTTAAATAATGTGTTGATGAAGAAAAATATATTAAATGAAATAACTTTTGGGTAGGAGAAAGATACTTAAAAGAAGACGATGCCCCATGCCTCTAACAAAGCTGGGAAAAAGGGAATTGTCACCTAACAGTAAGGTTTTTAAATTGGATAGGTGGTAAAACCTTAAACTCTAAATCTATTACACCCCCTCTTTTTAATTTAATTGGTTTTATCGATTTAATCAAGTTTAATTTTAATCAAAAATTAAAGAAATTTGATTCAACGATAGATTCAACCAACTTTTAATCTCATTTAATTAACTAATTCTAAGTTATTTGCTCACAAATCGTTCAAAAATGGTTTAACCTATTTCTAATTCGACTAATCAATGTAGTCCGATTCCATCAACCATGCTTAAAAACTTGGTTGATGTAAGAACCCAAGAAAGGAAAAGTTTAAAAAATTTAAAATTAACTTAATAGTAACTTTAACCTTCAAAATTTATAAATTAGTTCAATCCTATTCAACAACCTTATTAATCCGCCAAAGCTTAAAGCTTTGAACTTTGAGAAATTCAATTCCACCAATTGCCCCCGCAAGCCACATCACCATATTTTATCAAGTCTTTACCTTTTAGTTGTGTATGATTTTGGTTGTTCTATTTTTTTTTCATTTTTTTATGTCCGTTTTATGGTTTATGTTCGACGTTAATCACTATTCTATCAACTACATCGTCTTCGAAGTGGTTTTTCTTAAAGCTTTTGTACCATTGACTTGAATGCAATTTTCAAAACAATAAGCAAAAAAAAGGTTACCACAAGCAATGGCAAAGGGGCAAACATCAACAACATCATGTTCATTGATAACAGAGAATATAAAGGATTAGCATTCAATAATTTAAAACCAGCTAAAGTTCTCAGCAAATGAAGCAAGTTTTGTTAAAACAACATAATGGAGCAGGGTACCACCACCGTCTTATTCTATGCCACACGAGAGATGCTTTGAAATGGAGACGAGCCACTTTAGACATTTGGAGGTGGCCAAATCTTGTCAAGCAATTCCTCGACTCGCTTTGCTTGATTAACGTATCCATCCAGTCCAGCAGCCAGAAGCTCCACCGATGCAGGTCCCATGGCTGATGCAAGGCTTAGTTGATCCCACTTTGTGAGCTGCATCATAGAGAAAAATACCAGTCAACAAACAATTCATGGATTTTTATAACACAAGAATGGCCTTGTTATGCATGCTTGCGTTAGTTATTTGAGCACGGAAAGATGAAAATAAACAATATTCTTTACAAAAGCCGCAAATATTGTGACGAAATCATGAATCAATGGGGTACTTCGATTACCAAGTATAACCGAATATGAAAAGAAACGAGAAAGATACTTTCTTGGTATGGAATTAATCCTAAACATGCCTAAACCGTAATTACAGTAGCAGATCAAAGTCCTAACTCCAAAGCCATTACCATATCTATATACAGGCTATTTACACATAGCTATAGCGTTAGAACCTATGCAAGGAGTGATTAATATCATACTGTAAGATAAATCTTTTTCATTATTTACTACAATATCGGTATCCAAGAATTGAGATAAGGAAAGAAAGCAGACCTCTTCGGCGGTGAAATCATATCTGGCAGCAGACTGTGGGGACAACCTCCTAACGTAAGAGTACTTCTCGTCGGGAGAAGTAATTGATTCTTTGAGTGACTGCAATACCTTCAATGGTGCAATGATATAGTCAACCCTGACAGAAAGAAACCATAAACATGGGTTTAAGAAGACAAATCAATATGTAATTCTTATTCTGTAATGATTTTAAATTAAATTGATAAGAGTTGAGTCATGTGAAACCCCAGCAAACTAAATATATCCTGCTTGTTCCGAACAGCTGCTGCCATAAGCTTTGATTTATGTCCATATTTATGAATGTAGTTATAAGCTTTTGTCACCTACAGTTACAAATTATTAGAACCAACATGGCTACTTGCGGAAATAAATTCTTAAAAGTGAAAAAACGCGGACAAAAGCCTATTCCCTAAGTATAAATATAACAGTTTAACTAACCAGAGCCAATCCAGGGTCCTCTCCTCTTTGAATAGCAGCTTCGATCTCAGGGTCACCGGAATGATTGCGTGCCCAGTCCTGAATACAGAAACGTGTTTTAAGGACAATAAAGATGTTTTCATAAGAAAGTCAACAAAATGGGGTTTTTCGGGGGAAAAAAATTTACCCTAACACGGCCGACAAAAATCTGAATAACAGAAGCACCAGCTTGGGCTGCAGCTGCAGCTTGAGCAAAGCTGAAGCCACACCAGATCAAACAATGGTTAGAGGATGAATAGAGTTTGTTATATTATAACATTCAAGCAAACATCACTGTACGTGTAATCACGTACCTATAAACAAAAGTCAAATGTGTTTGTATACCCTCAGATTCGAGCAATCTTGAAGCTTCTATTCCCTGTATATCCAACAAGCATTAACAAGAATCGGTACCGGTTATGTTCCAAGACTATATTAAGACTTAATAGCTTTATAAGTGAGTACACTGATATTGCATTGAGGTACTTACTTGCCAAGTTGAAGGAATTTTAAACAACAAGCGTTCTGGAGGAACGGCAATCTCATCATACAGCCTCAGCAAGTCATGCACCTGCAAATTTCGATAAGCTTTTAGCATCGGGCAGCATATCCGGAAAGAGAATAAGAAAACAAGATAAGCCAGTAAAACACATAAAAGGAAGTAAGAAATACAAATGGACACATGGGAATAGACGATACCCTCCTAATAATTCCATGTGTATCGTAAGCCAAACGTGCATCCACTTCAGTTGAAACTCGACCAGGAACTAGCTTTGCCAAGTCACCACCAACATTTACTAAAGCCTACACTCGATGAACATTCGAATGTCAAAACAAACTAACGATCCAATTCGTTTTTTAGTATAAAGAAAGCCACACAAACTAGGAATAAGTAAAGATATAACAGACATTGATTTAAAACCTAAATTCACTGCATGCCTACTCTTAAATGTTGCTGCATTACCAATTAAACAAAGCTTACAGTTTATTAACTATCAAATTCGAATTCCATCCGAGAATGCGAATACGAACCTTGTTAACAAAACAAGACAACCTCAGTTCAGGATTGTCCAGCGGAGAACATGTCGAATCCGCCAAAGCCATATCCACAGCATTCTAAACCAAAATACAGAACAACTTCACTCAAATATATTCACATATATATAAAAGATTTAAGCTGTCTATATATATGTGTGTGTGTGTGTGTGTGTGTGTCAGTTTATATGAAAATGCTCACTCTAAAAATAGTATCTGGAAGGCTCAAAATGCCCAACAACAATGAAGAGCTAACAGTTGCAGCAGTTGGTGGAAACCTATAAAAAAATTTTCAATTAATTAGCGCAAAAAAGCTCAACCTATTCATTAAAACATCCATTAAAAAAATCCCGAAGGAAAAAAAAGTTAGATTTTTTTACTTTTCAAAATCGTCAAAGATCACAGTATCAGGAACTATCTCACTGAAAGTAGACACAGCATCCAATTCAGTACTCAAACCTGAACATTCCCACAAATTAAAAACAACCCATCACTTAAAAACCAATGAAACAACTAAAATGATTACATATTTAGCTAAAAAATCTAAACAGAACAAGTACCAGTGTCAACAGAAGAAGAGGAACCAGAAGAGGCACCAAGAACTGGAAAAGATCTGTTGAATTTGAAGAGTAGAGTTGAAGAAGATGACCCATTTGCAAATCTCAATCTTGATTTAGGTAAAGAAGATGAAAGAAATGAAGAAGGCGGAGATTTCAAGGTGACTGACATTTTTTTTTCGTTATTTTTGGAAGTTAAAAGCTTGAGCCTTTAACTAATGTATATATGAGTTTATAATGGTGTATGTTCCTTTTCTGTGTAGTTTAACAGAAATTTAATTGAATTCTATAGATAAATGAAATTCCAATATTGAATTTTGAAGAAATAAGCTTTGAATTTTTTAAGCTGGTCCATCTACATAAAATATAATAGGTTAAATTTAGCTATTACTCCCTATACCTTACAAAAGTTATAGATTTAGTCCCTATAATTTGATCAATTTTAACCCTGTACTTTTTTAATTTGTCAATTTTAGTCTTTATACTTTTTTAATTTTGAAACTTTAATCCTGACCCATATAGTAGTTATTAAATCCGTTTAGTTAAATTTAATTATTAGTGATGTACTATGCATATAGTTTTAAATTTATAATCCACTAATTGGATTTAGCGTGTTTAACGGTTCTCATTAGGTGAGGACTGGAATTATAAATTTTGAAAAGTAAAAAGACTAAAATGACCAAATAAAATCAAAGTACAAGGTCTAATAGCAAAATTTAACCAATATAATACTGTTCAACCAAATATGTATGTACTAATTTTTTATTACATTTAGTACTTATTTGATATAATAAAAATTTTGTAAATTTTAAAGAAATACATTTTTTAATAACCTTTACTTTCTTGATGATAAAATCAAAGCAAAAAATATCATCTTGGGTCCTCCGCCATTAACTAGAAAATTCAGTGCTTACTTTCTTAAGATTTGTGATGAACATAATCCAGTGAAAAAAAGCTTTATATGAATAATTTTATATAAAAAAAAATTGTTATAAATTAACAATTGCAAATTCCCTTCAAAGAAATAACAATGACCAATGTAATAAAAATGACTGGTTTCATTGGGGGATAATCATTGCTAAAAATTGAAATGGAAAATTACATTATTTGCAAAATATAAAAATAAAAACTAAATTATCCTCTTCAATGAAAATTTTATTCTGCCTTTTTTTTGCTCCCAAGTCCTTGCTTTTCCTTCAAGCTTCTTCAAGCCTCTTCCATCTCACCAGTGCCTTCAGAAATTTCTTCACCTGCATTCATAGTTTTCATATTTGTAAATACCAATCGTTGTATTATATAGATTGAGATCATAAAAACACCATGAATGCTTTATATTAAAAATCAGATTACATATTGCTCTCTCTACTCAAAATGAGCAAAGTAGTTCCTATAAGGTTAAAAACCAACGTGGCCAACAAAATAATCGAACAGTAATACATGACGTGCCATATATACCTCATATTAATGTGCAGGGACCAATTTTAATAATAAAAATGAATAAATTTTTTAACATAAGGACGAATTTGCTCTTTGATAAAAGATACAAGGACTAATTTGCCTGATTTTTATAGTAGAGGGGGCAACATACAATCAAACTCTTAATACCGGACCTCAATGATACTTTTAAATATTGAGATCCTTTAATTCTAACCCAAGCTCAAAATTTTAAAAGGAAAATTATCTAAAACCCGAAATAACCTACCAAATAAAACCTGAAAAACCAAATATACAATTCTTGATAAGGATTTTGTACCTCTGATGGGTCCCTGACAGAGAAAATTGCATTGCTTTCTTTAGGCACTGAAGATACCAAGATTCCATAACCCATATTTCCTTCCTTTAAGACCTGGATTTAGATGTTTTTTAATATTAGAATCTAAATGGCATTGGCAATGGCAACACATAATAAAACAGCTCTGCAATACTTACCTTAAACGCATCCTCATCTGTTTTGTCATCTCCAATATAGATTGGGAGCACATCATCTCTATCACTTAGCCCTGCATTTCATTTTTTTACATACATATATCATTCATTACACTGATAACTCAAAAGCTTTGAAAGTTCATCATGTTAACCAAGAACATACCAAGAGATTCAAGCAGAAATTCAACCGCCTTCCCTTTATTCCAGTCAATCACAGGACGGACCTCTAAAACCTTCCGTCCATGCGTTAATCGCAAACGAGGATAGTCTTTCAGAATATCATGAACGCATTGCGCAATAATAGGCCAGTTCTGAAAAAGGAAACAAATATTCACTTAGATGAGCAACATGCTGAGTAATTATGGAGCTTCTTTTAAGTTCTTACCTTCTCTTCTACGTTACGGTAATGTACTGAGGTGCAAAACTTGTGATTCTCAACCTTTGCACCCTTAATATCTTTAGTGTTCTCGACAAGGGTTCTAAAAACCTGCAAGACGTATGAACAATGTTTGTTTTATATGTTAACTGAAACATGTTCCGGAAAAAAAATGAACAAAGGACGCACCTCGTCAATCATAGGTATGAATTCTCTAGCAGGCTGGAAAAGGTTTACCTCCTTGCCCTGTCATATAGATAGTTATGCTTTCAATATATATCACCCGGTTTGATGAGTTCTTACGAAATATTACGGGTACATACCTCTTGGTCAATTGATCTAACACAGTTTGGATGGCCATCATCAGACTCTGTATGTTTCACAGGGCCCATAATGTCCATCCCATGACTACCAGCATAAAAAAGTTCAGTTAGTCCTACCAATTCATAAACCTGTTAAAAAAAAATGCAATAAATCAGATCCTATTGATGCAAAGATGGTAACTACAACAAAGTTCCAGAATGCTCTACCATCTACCTTATCACGACTTCTGCCACTAATAATAGCTGTCGGAAAATACTTCGCAACATTTCTCACAGCAGAACGCATCTAAAAAGGAAGATACAAGTTTTAATCAAAGGCAAATGAAGACAACATGCAAGCATTGAAATAGACTGTCATACTTACAGCATCAGACATAAAAGCTCGATCTGGATCATCTACGATAGGAGAAAGAGTACCATCATAATCTAGAAAAACAGCTATCTTCTTGTTCTTGGCATGTTTCGAGATTTGCTCAAAAGATTTAAGTGCAGATGGATATTTAATCTATGCATATAAACAGAAGAGCATAAGTAAGCACAAGCAACCTTATATACATATGGAAATATATATATATGTCATCAAATTTTAAATTACCATCCAGGAATGATAAGCAATATCGATATCATCAGCGGCAACCTCAATATTGAACCCCTTGATCAACTTCTTACGAGGGGGAGACGAAGATTTCATAGCATCCAACCAACCATTAGACCGAACATCATCGAGTTTTGCAGGTTTCTTCCTAGGAGTCATCTTATACTTACCAGGGGACAAAGATCCACCAGATTGTGGATACGAAAGCAGATTTGAATGAATGCCTAACCTTGACTTGTTTATCGGAATCGGATCAGTAAGAACAGGAGATGAATGATTAGGCTTCAAATCCATTAGCTTCAAATCACCTTTTTTATCGAAGTACACTTATTTAGCCAACCCTTTTATCTATGAAAAACCACCTCTTCAATGTCTTCTTATCACTGCTTCTCGGCGATAAACTGTCCATCAATCGCAGCTTACCTGAAAACTAATGATCACAAGGCCAAAACATACATAAATACGTATGATCATAAGACCAAAACATATGAAAATACGTAAATACTTTAAAATTTAAAGATTTTTCTCTTGTTGTAATACATTTGATACGTATATGTATACCTTTTCATCTCCAAAGCTACACCGAATTTATGACAAAAATTGAACTTTTCTCGATATCGATATCAGCAGGGACTCGAAACAAGATCAAAATGTGCTTAAATCTGCATGTATTAGAGTAAAAACAAGCATTAAACTGTGTATAAGTAGTGATCCAATGAAATGAAATCACATGAAGAACATTGCTTTCTGCACAAAACAAAGCAAAACATATATACCAAAAGATCACCAATATATGAAGATCATATATATATGTAAATAAAAAACCTTGATAACATACAAAATATCAATGAAAAATCATAGCCATACATTGCAAATTATAAAAAAATTGATAAAAACATACAACCACTGTTAAATTATATAAGACAACCTAATCTATGGTCTCCACTCATTGTCATTTCTTTGTCTAGATTCATATAAAAAAAAGAACTAAATGAAATGACAAGTATATATAACTACAATACACGTATTGCATACGTATAAAAGAAGAAACTTATACATAAATACACGTATATTGTATGTAAGGTGGGCCATTAAAGTGATGAAATTGCAGATTTTAAATCTATACATCAACATCATAGTTTAATAAACAGAAAAAGAAAAAAAAAGTATTAAATCATAAAAGAAAAAGAAATAATAACTATTAAGATATTAACTCCCTTGCATTGACAAGACACTGCAACTACCAAAACGACCATTTACTTTGAACCCCCACCATAAAAATTATATTTTTAAATTAAATTAAAATTAAAGTAAGAGGTAAAACACATGAACACCGTTCATTAAACATGGAAAAGAAAAAGTCAAATATTAACGAAGATTCTGGGCATAATATCAAGTTTTTTTAAGGATTTATCTTGATACACCATTTAAACAATAAAACCGAATCTGGGTTTTTATATATGTATTGTTTTTGTTTCGTTTTCATATGCATGGACGTTGAAAAAGGGATCTTAATCATTAACGAATCAAAAGAAAAAGAACATAACAATGGGAAAAAAGGGTTTCTGAAGAAAAACCCCATTCTTTAACGTAAATGATTAACGAACCTGATTGATGAGGTGAAACCCAGAAAAGATCTGATCTTTAAAAAATGCAGTTGTAAAGAGAAAAGGGAAAAAACAACGAAAAGGGGAAGCACGGAGATGTTTGTGGAAATGCAACAGGGAAACGAAAGAGAATAAGAGACTAAAAACGAACCCCAAAAATTGTGTAAAATTAAAGAGAGTTTTTGAAGGAAAACTGAAACGGTGAAATATATAAACGAAAGAGATGGAATGGAAATAAAATTCCCTTTAAAACGTGTTTATCAAGGTAACCTAAAGGTGTAAAAAAAAAAAATGATTTTACCATTTTATCCTTCTTATAATAAATAATTATTTTTAATTTTAAATAATTAATATACTTATCTATATATCATAATTAAAATATATCTAAAAACTTAATACATAATTTGTTACCTGAGTTTGAAGTTAACAGTGTTAGCTTTTTAATGTTTAATTCGGGTTTAAAGTTAATTTAATAAAATTTCATAATTCGTTAACATATCAATAATTAGTTTTCATCAAATCTACCTTAAAACTCAATTCAAGTCACATTCATCAAACTGTATTTAATAAATTAAATACAAAATTAAACAGAGTTATAATCGGCACTAAATTTATTTTATTAAAGAAATAATGAAAATTCGAACCTAATAATATTAACAACTATATTTCATCAATCAATCAATCCTAAAACTTGAATTAAACACTAAAAAATTAATATTATTACCTTTTGGTATCAAAATATATAACTTATGTCTAATACAAGTACCATATTGGACCAAAAATACACTTTAATACGCTCAAATTTACGATTCGTATTAATCGACAACAATGGTAATCTCAACCAAGCTAAGACTCAATTAGCAATTAATTTTTAATTTTTTAAATATTAAGAAATGATTTCTAAATTTAATGAATTAATATTATTATTAATGAATTTTAGAAAAAGATTTGTTGTTAATAATAATATTATAATTAGTCTAAAAGAAATGTAGAAGGTTGCTATTAACTTGTAAGTGAACCGGAAAGTGACTTGTGGTTGAAAATTGAGGGGAGTTATGTTAATGCCACGTGTAAGAGTTCAAGCTGACGAGGCGACGTGTCAGATTGGACCCACGACAATCGCTTTCTTGCTTAGCTGGCAGTCGTAATTGTTTTTTTAATGATATAATAATAAAAAGGAAAATGAAATAAATTATTTTTTGGTAAAATTCTGGTTTTGGATGCTCAAATTTTCTATTCAATTTTTACCTCAATTTTAACATTTGGTAGCTCTCTTTATTATAAAGATTTTATCGAATTATTTTATTTAATAATAAATATATTAATTTAGTCCATATATTATTAAAATATATATTAAATAAGATTAAATTTTAATACAATTAACATTTATTGTGTCATAAATTAGACATAAAATAATCCACGTTATTAACAATTTCAATTAAAAAACATTATGAAATTTTAAAAGAAATATTTATTTTAGCATGAAAAATTAGAACGAATTCAATAAAATTAATCGTAATTAAATTATGTCAAATTAAAATATATAAATTAATTTTAAATTTAAATATAATATAAAACCGAATTAGAATTAAATGTCGGGAAAAAGGGTGAGGGATATTAAAAATAAAAAGAAAAAAGGCAGCAGCCGTTTTAGCTTGTTTACAGCACAAATCTCGTGAGAGAATTCACGTGGCTTAGCCATTTAAGCTGCCAAAGCCCACTTTTAATTGTTCAACTTCAATTAAAAAAGTAGTTTTATAAAAATCAAAATATAATATTTTAGTTAATTTTTTAATATGAAGAAAATGGGAAAAAATATGTTATGTTTTTAAAAGATTTTATGATGCACAATGGGACCTAGAATAGTACCTCATTGAGGTTTGGCCATAAATATTTTTTTAGTATCATACATATCACATTAATTAAGTAAAATTATGTTCCTAATTTCGTACGTTGTTATAAAATCAGATGGTGACATATTATTTGAAATTAAAATTATTTCTAAAATTTATAGATAATGTGTTTATTTGATTAATTGATAGTTCACAAAATCACACCATTAATATATTAAATATAGATGATAATATTTTTAAAATGATTGTTAACCCTAAAACGGTATGATCGATCAACTCTTGTTTAGTCGAAGGGAAAAAAGGTTTTATTACGATGTGGATCTTACCTTCCCATAGACGCATCATGTTATGATCATTAACCGTTACTTTCTAAGTTAAATGCAAGAAAAAGTCTTATTTAATTCGAGCATCCGCAATTAAAACGTGCAAGTTTTCTATTTCAACATGAGTTTTGCCTCATTCTTCATTTGTTATATATTTGTTTTTTATTTGTAATAGTAAAACTATCAAATATATATAATGGTTAATTTAATTAAACATCTCTAAACTATCTCTTAGATTTTAATTGGTTTTAAAATTTCAAAACATGCTAATTAAGTCCTTAAAGTGTCAATATAGTATCAATTAAGTCCTGTTGCTAGCTTAGCCATTAGCAAAATGACATGAACTTATCTAAAACATGAGGATCAAATTGCAAGCACATATGTACTTACTGCAATGGCAATTTGAATATAATGCGTTTAAAAAATAAGTCCTTATTTGTTGACTATCATTTTTTTGACATGGCAAATCCACATCGTCCATGCAATAGGATACAATACTCATGATTATAATTTCATCTTTGTGTTTTAAAAATGTTCCACATTTGTTTTGAACCAACATTTAATACATGAATTGACAACTAAATTAATTGAAAGTCATGATTAATATAATATTAATACTTTAAGGATTCAATTAAAACATTCAAAGGTCAAAAGATCAATATAGAATCTAAATTTTATATATATTGAACAATTTCATTATATATTTTGATCATATTTGTATTTTTTGACACAATATCTAGAATTACCCCTAATCTCTCCTTAACTCATAAATAGGAGGATAATACGTTTCAGCGCACTCGGACCCACATCCTCTTACGTTAACAACAATGCCCATATCGATTGAAAGCTCAATCCACTAAATTATATATAATTAATTAAGATGTCGATGCAATTAACCTTAAAAATAAATATTTTAATGCTATATATATATACAATTTTTTTATCGTGAATATTAAATTTATGCACTAACCATATATAACAATACTTTAAATATAAATCCAATTGAATTATGTGCTCTAATTTAACCCAAACATTTGTTGTGTAGCACTAAATGGTGGATAAGATTAAGCAATTATTTAAAATAAGAAGAAAATAACTACTGTATATGACTAAATATATAATTATTAATTTTGGAATTTTTGGTTTGTTTTCTTTTGCAAATTAATTTAATTTAATGATAGTTTTTAATTTGATTTATTGGCTATCCGCCACTTAAATAAATGGTTTCTCATGTTGGTTTCATGTATAGCAGTAAGCAAAGATTTTATAGATTCATCTATTAATTTTAAAATAATGAAATATATATATATATAATATAACATACAAAATAGATATTTTAAAATAAAAATCGATATACTCGAAGCACGTAGATTCAATTTTCAGTAATCAGTTCCTAAAATAATAGTAATTCATTAAATATTTTACATGTAAGATTGACAATATAACATATAAATATATTTTTAAAAATGTATATTTTGAAGTTGACAAAATTTTAATATAATGTAGTTGGTGTTGTCTCCGATATTCAGAGTTTAAGTTATATTATGTGTAGATCATGTCTAGATTTATTTTAGTCTAGGATCTCGGATATATTTCAGGTATGCTTTATATAGATTTGATTTTAATTATAATTATTTAAAAATATATTATTTGCGATTGTACTTGTGCTTGTAAACTCCTTAAAAGACGATAAACTCTAAGTTTATGTTAGATATTAAGAGGTTGGATTGTTAAAATAGGTGTCGATAATAGAAATAGAATGATCACAAAAATAAATAAAAATAAGAACATATAAATTTTACGTGGAAATTCTTTCGAAAAAAATCATGGGCAATGGAGAAGAAATTCACTAATGTTGAAAAATGAATGGTAT
Source organism: Gossypium arboreum (assembly GCF_025698485.1). Lineage (NCBI taxonomy): Eukaryota > Viridiplantae > Streptophyta > Magnoliopsida > Malvales > Malvaceae > Gossypium > Gossypium arboreum. The sequence goes on along the minus strand of NC_069070.1, from coordinate 2,062,340 downwards.
AAGAGGAGCTTCGACTACATCTATTTAAATGTTGAAAAACCTTATTCTAATCAATGTTAAATAGAAGAAAATTAATTCTATACAGGTTCTATTTGTGCTGCATAGTCTATATTTTCTTTAACAACTTTATAACATTGATTTTATTAAAATTCTATTGATATTACTTGATAATAAACTTACCAATGAAGTAAAAAATATTTTTTTAGAGCATTGTAGTAACAATCATGTCCCATTGATACCATGATTGCTTATACATCAAGGTTGTTTGAATTAAATTTGTTTACGGATTGGAATATTAATATACAGAGGAGTATTGAATTGATTGATTTGGGAATTGGAACAGATCGGTTAAATTGAGAAAAAAATTTGATTAAATCGATTGAACTAGAACTTTAATATTTTTAATTAAACTTGACAAACCAATCGAATCGATAGTTTGATATGTTCAACCACCAACTCAATTTTGAAAACTTTGTTACAAAACTTCTATTTTCTTAAACTGCAGTTTACTCCCCTCCACTCAAAAAAATAGACAAATTAGTCACTATACGTTAGATTTAAGAGCAAAGTGATCATTCAATAAAAAAATTTATTTTTTATTGTTAAAAACTAGTATTTATACATCAGTATGCGGTATATATGGTACACCACGTGTCACAGTTAAGTTACTCTGTCAACTATGTCAGTTTTTAACAATATAAATTGCTTGAAATTTTTAACGAAAAAACATATTTACTCTTTGATCTAATATACAAGTATTAATTTGTTAATTTTTGAATAGATAAAAAATATAATTTAAATTTTAATACAAGAAATTTCATAATACTTTTACCTAAATATTCAAGATTTAATCAAAATATTTACATATAATTCTTTAATAACAAATAAAAATATTAACACGTTACGTTATCTGCACTGATATTATAAAAATTTGAAGAACTAAGAAATCACTTTCAAAGTAAGTTTGGGATCCTTAAATATCTTCATCTGATGACAAAACTACAATCTCGTATTTTAATTCCATTGACATATACAATGTTTGATTAAAAAAAGGCATATAAAATACAATGTAATAAACAAGAAAATTACAAAGTGAGAGTTAGGCAAGTACGGTTTCGCCGCGGTTACGTGAAACCACCTTGGATACACGTGGGCGAATCTCTGTCCCTATCCTAAATGACAAAACTCCAGACCCCACATCTTCCAATGCACCCAATCATTGACACCGGTTCTCTCATGACGTGGCTGTTTTTCGTGTTTGGGGATTTCACGATTTACGAGGAAGTTGTTGGATGACGTGGCTGTGATGATATGACGAGAGAGACCTGACTCGGTGCTGAGTTTACCTTATTCTTATCGGTCAAATTTTTATTTTATCTTCCTCTATTTTAAAAATGAAAAATATATATAAAATCTAGAAAAAAATATAAAATATAGAAAGTGAAAAACTATTTAAAAATAAAAGTAATTAATAATGTATAAAATTATAAATAATTAAATATTTTTATTAAAAATTAAAAATTAAAAGTATAAAATAATCTTAAACAATATAAACATAATATTAAAATTTTATATATTTTTTGTTTTAATAATTTAATAGTTTATATGTTTTTTCTAAATTATATATTTTGTGAATTTATATATATATATATTTTAATATGTATATACATTTAATAAAAGAAATTGTTTGTTTTACATAATAATGCCACTTGGCGCTTTGTGATTATTATAAATTTTTTAACATATGTTAAAATAGACTAAAATATATAAGGAAGCATACATTAGGTACTAAATTACAAAGTAAGTGTACTTTAAGTACCAATTTGGGCTAAAAAATTTAGATACCAAAGTGAAAAAATGGATATATTTTAGAGGCCAAATCTTAAATTAAGCTTTAATTTATATGGTAATTTAGATTGTGAATTCAAATATTCGTAGATATTTAATCTGTTTTTAATGGATTTGAATATAGTAGATTCGAATAATATTCAAAATTTAAAATTACTATAAATGCGAATTTGAAATAAATATTCGAATAATTTAAAATATGCATATATTCGACTAACCATTATTCTTAATTTTTATTCAAATTATAGTTGACTTTTATTTCTTTATAAATCCAGAGTTTTGTTTACTTGTATTACAAGTTAAAACAGAAAAATATAGTAAAAAAAACATTTAAACAATTCAAATAGAAGGTTAGGTCGTGTTCTTCATCAATTTATTCAAAAATAGGTAGAAAAAAAAACACTTAAATTATATTAAAATAGCTTTCACCATTAAAATAAAAAGAAATTACTGGAGGAATTAAGAGGTAAATTTGTGGAGAAGAATATTTGTGAAACTTTTTCATCATCGCTTACATCATTAGACAAAACTTGTAAGATTAATTTTCCTTTACGATTTGTTAAAATATGGGGAGTAACATAGTTTTCCAAGCTTTTTGGATGGACGCATGTTCTTCCATGGAACCTACTTTTACCAATTCATCTAGATTTTTATCAGTCATGGACATAGTCTTTACGATGGGATGGAGTTATCATGAGTTATGTCGGATTTTTTAAATAAAAATTTTAATCTAAACTCGTGGTGAATCTAGTTTAATCTATTTAAATAATCTAAATTCAGAATAAATACATCATCTAACTTAAAGAGGAGTTTACTTCACAAAAGAAAATAATTGTAAACTTGATGGATGAAAAGATTTGATTGTTTCAACTTTCATATAATGACCATCATAGGTAAATTAAGTAGAATTTAAATAATTATGTATAGTTTTGATATTATACATGAGATTAATATGAATCCGATCCGGTCAAATCTATAGACACTTATAAAAAGAAGGAAAGCGTACGATTAGATAAAAACCATCGGCAATGGTTTGTCTCCCAACTTTGGTTCAACCAACAAGATCATTATTGTCCATTGGTCAAACCCTTGGGTGCCATTGTCAAAAAATAGTTAAATGATTATTGTTAAATTCATTAAGTTTTGTTATTTTTAAAATCTGATGCAACAAACAGATTACCATATTTATAATGTCATGTCAACTTGTTATTTCCACACATTATTCACTAAAAATCAGTAAATAGATTAATGATTGTCATTTGTGTGAAGACTGAAGTTTCAAAATTTGGAAAAGCATAAGGATTTAGAACTATCCAATTCAGGGGCGAAGCCAGAAATTTAGGGGATTGAAATTAAATTGTAATTTTTATAATAGTAAAAATGCAATTTCACCATTTTAATAGCCTCTATCTTTATAATTTTTAAATGATTAAATCAAAATTTTATCATTTTTAAGGGGAGTCAAAGTATAATTTTACCTTTACTAATTTAAAATTTTAAAAATTTCAAATGACTTAAATAGAAAATTTTCCATTTTAAAGGGATTGAGATTCTGTTAGCCCCTGATTTCGCCCCTGATTCAATTGAAGAATATAGGCTAAATTTACGATTCTACGTATAATACAAAACTAATAAGTGAACTACATTATTTAAGTCAAAACTGAAACTAAATTCACCATACATAGGCTGAAAGCAGAATTTAACCGTCCAAAAATTGAGAAGCAGAAAGAAGGTTCCTCACCGATGGTTAGTTACCACCAAATTATATAGTTAAGCAGTTATTGAATTGAGTTCAGCTTCGTTCCAAAGTGAACCCTAAAACCCCTTTTTTTTTTCCTTTTATAATTTGTGACCAACAATGTGCAGTTGTGCCTGAAATATATAAAAATGACAGCTTGTTCCTATAGCTTTTGCTATCAAACAAGTTTCAATCAATTAATACAAACTCCTTGCTGTGGGGAGTCGGCCACGTAGATATTTCACTAGTTCGTCGTATACCCATTTAGACTTGTGAATGGGGTTTTAGGTAACACTAATTTGGGTTTTTAAAATTTTTAATCATTTCATTTCAGATGAATTTGGAGTTCAATTCGGTAGCTTAGTCACATCGTGAGATATATTTTGCAATTTTCTTTTAATTTACCAACAAATATCCCAAGGTTTTCCCACTTCAGCTATAACTCCACATATTTTAGCTCCTATCAATGTTTTAATAATAGGATAAATAGTTAAACTGATTAAACCATCGGTTTTTTATTTGACTATTTAGGGGTGAAGAAAAATTTTTAGGGGTCGAAATTAAATTATAATTTTTACGATAGTAAAAATATAATTTTACTATTTTAATAGCCTATATCTTTATAATTTTTAAAGGACTAAATCAAAATTTTATTATTTTTAGAGGGGGCCAAAGTGAAATTTTATATTTATTAATTTAAATTTTTAAAAAATTTAAAAAGCCTAAATAAAAAATTTTCCATTTTGGAACCCTTACCAACCCCCTTAGCTACACCCTTGCAACCATTGGTTCAACAATAATTAAAATATCATAAAATTAAAAATATATACATAAATTTGATTCAATCGTTTAATTTTTGTTCTGATTTTCAATTTTTTACCAATTCTAAACAATTTGCGTAGAGGCCAATTCAACCTTTATGTCCATAGTCTAGATCGATTTTTTACCCCCATTTCTAATTTTTTTTTTATCAATTCTTGGATCAATTAATCGGTTTGATCTGATTTAAAAAACACCGACCCATACCATCACACACAAAAAAGAAATACACTCTTTCAGAATAAATATAAACTATCATTAAGTAGACTAATTGATATCTATTTTATACAGTGCACTCTTTTATTTGTGAGAACATGAATTCAAATTTGTGGATATTTAAAGGGAAAAATTTAAATTATGACACATTATCTCGTGAATTAAGTTATAACATTTTGAATTCATGATTTTATATATTAACTCAATTTAAATTTAGAATTCAGAATTGAATCGATAGGACTAAATTAAGAATTAAAAAAGAGATTAGTATAGCCATGAGATTCACATTTAAGGTTGTCAAAATTTTTTAATTAGAGCCCATCAACTACCACATTTAGCCACTTAAAATATAATTTTATTCTCTAATTATATGCACTTAACATTAACTGTTCCAATCTAGAAGATTGCATGCAATCCTACCATATGTACATAACTTCATTTTTAATGTGTTGACAATGAAGTTTCTCTATTTTCATTTGCATCTGCCAATTTTTAAATTAATTTTTCAATTTCACTTTTTAAAATTTTATTTAAGATGAATAAAATAATTTGTATAAATATGAATGCTCCCATCACCGAAAGTGAATATTAATTTTCCATCTTTCAACAAATAATTTCACACAATTAATTAATCAAGTTGACAATTGGGTGCATTATATTCCCATGATTTATTTTTATGTTTTTTTTTTAAATCTAATCATAATTTATGCTTGGGTCACAAGTAACTCACATGCCCCAATATAAATATTTTCAACTAACTTGAATTTTTGGTATTACCATAAATTTAAGGTGAATTCAGATTCGAATTTTTTTTAAATGATTTAAACTTGAAAATTCACTTAAGGTGGCACCAAGGAGGATAGACAATGGGTTTGGTCCCTTTTGATTTGATAAATTAATAAAATGGAGAAATTTTTATTTTGGCCCTCTAAAATTTCACAAATTTCTAGCTTTACCCCTTATTGGACCCAACTCGATTTGAAGTAAAAAATCAACAACACGGATCCGTTTAACTTGAAGTTGCCTTGAATTTTAAATTAATCCAAATTCAAATGACCTGAATTGAAAATAAGACAATTTGAATAACCCGAAAACACGATTTTGCATGTGCGTTCTCATTAATAGTATTTGAGCCAAATCAAAAGCCAACCGAGATATCAATATAAAGAATGATATTGAACTAATTGGATTGAAAACCAATACGAATGAAATAAACCAATTAAGAAACAATTAAATCTGGGATTGAATATTTTTTTAATTTAATAATTTTTAATCAAACTGATAAATGATTAACATTGGTGCTCATGCATGTCTAGCGCAGGAGGAGACAGAGACAGAGAGACAAGACAGTTCTGTGAATTTTCCTCAATAGGAAAAGAACCAATTACAACAGTGAACAACGAGTGTGTCTTTTTTTTATTTGTGTGTGCATGGACTAGAATCAATTTGGCTTATAGATAACTTAATAAAAAGGAACGAATACCAATTATCGACATCATTTTGTCTGGACAGTGGACTAGTTTAAGGTTGTAAGATATTTCAATCTCTTATATGCAAAATTATATCATATTATGTATTATGTAGGGCGAGACCCATTAATGGCTAAAACTCTCCAAGCTCAGGTTTTCAAAGCCAAGTTGACCCTGCAAAGATACTCCCATATTGCACATTATTGTGACGATTACTGATTTTTCAAAGATTTTCATGAGTTGGAAACTTACCTTCTTGTCTTAAATAGCTTTGTAAGAGCTTTTCATCTACATGCACCCTCTCCCTCAACTTGTCATAAAAAGACAATAATCTTTAAGATCATCAAATTAGGTCTCATTAATTTCAATTGATTTCGATGGCGAATAAAAATGGAAGAAAGTGATATTCGAATCCTTTGATTTAGGTGGAGAAAGCTAAAGTTTCGGTGCATGTCACATGCACAAGCAAAATACTATATTCTAATTAATAATATTTACCTTATGAAAATCTCTCTTTTATTTTTTTAAAATTAGATGAGATATTATGCGTTTAAACACGTTTAAAATTATATTTCTCGAATTATTGTAACAACAATAATGTCAACTAAAGACAAGCTAAAAACTATTTAAAAAAGTGAAAATTTTGAAAGTTTTGCTCAAAGGGACCAGCAAAGACCCCTACCTCTTCGGCTTCGTCTTGAATCGAAGGGGCCAACGCCCCCACCATCCTGTAGCAGACTATGAATGCCCTTTAAAAAATGAATTATTTTGGATGGATTCTGTATTAAATAATTTGACTGAACTTTGCTAACATTTATTTTCAACTTTAATGAACTTTGGTTCATTTTTTCTAATTTGATGAAAGCATAAAAAAACATACAAACGAAGAAAAACAACTAAAATTTCTGGTTATGGCAATCCCTTGTTTTTGTTCCATTGACGAGGACAAGCTCACCGTTTTCGGTTCTGTTTTTGGATCCATTAAAACATACAAACGAAGAAAAACAACTAAAATTTCTGGTTATGGCAATCCCTTGTTTTTGTTCCATTGACGAGGACAAGCTCACCGTTTTCGGTTCTGTTTTTGGATCCATTAAAACATACAAACGAAGAAAAACAACTAAAATTTCTGGTTATGGCAATCCCTTGTTTTTGTTCCATTGACGAGGACAAGCTCACCGTTTTCGGTTCTGTTTTTGGATCCATTCGTAAAAAGGGAAACCCAAACTGTGGGCTGTTGAAATTTGGTCTAAAGGCTTTCTTTTTATAAGTTAAAACAAATACACGGGCTTTTTACATTGTGATCTGATTTCCTAGCTGTGGTAGTTAGTAGATGTATCGAGCTGATTAAATTATAAAAAGTTTATAACTTGAAAATATTTAACCCGAATTCAGAATTCAATTGAATCATTAAACTTATCCAAACCAAAACCAACTCGAAATGAAGAAGTATGCCAAAATGTTAGAATTGAAAGCGATCAAAATTAGGAGTGTAAATGAGATACTAGTACTCATAAGTTATTCGAGTTTGAGCTACTACATATTAAAAATGAAACAGGCTTAATTGAGCTTGAGTTTAAAAGTAGATGATCTATCAAGCTCAAATAAAGTATCAAGTCTTGAATTTTGAGACATCAAACTCGACTTAACTTGATTATACCCCTAATCAAAATCCAAAATGATATGAAGTATCTTAAAATGACTTGAACTCGAAATAATTAAAACACAAAAGGATACAAATCCATGATGTTCTATTCAAAAGACCCAAACCTTAAACTCGAATGATTAAATTTTCAAAGAAACTTTAAACCCGAAACAATCTGAAACAAAAAGTAATCAAAATGGAAATAACTCAAAAATTTTAAAACTTAGAAATCACCAATTAACTTCACAGTTAGAACCCAATTTCCAATTCATCAATGGGCTATAATTCCAGTAAACCCTAAGATTAAGAACAAAATGAAGGCCCATACTTTTGATAGGCTATATATTACCTTCCCATTTTCCCCTCTAAAACCACCCTTTTGTCGTGCTCTGTTCCTTTCTTTCTTCGTACTACAAAATCCAAGAAAGAAAGAAACAGCCACCAAGAAAACCACTCTCTCACCACCGTGAGTCTCCTCCACCGTCGTCACCCGCCGTAGTCACCACCACCATTAACTTTCAAACAATGCCGGGACCCTTTTCTTTCTTGTCCCGCAAGAAACCCACCTCACTCCCTTTCAAAGACTACTACGAAAACTGGTTCAACACCATCAAAAACACCCTCCTCCCTCTCCTCCACCAATCCCTCTCATCTCCTTCTCCTTCCCTCCTCCCTTTCCGCCGTGACCTCCTCCTTCAACACTTCCTCTTTTACTACGACTCCCTTGACCAAGCCGCCGCCGTCGACGTTTCTCAAATTCTTTTCCCTTCTTGGCGTAACTCACTCGAAACCCCATTCCTTTTCCTCGGTGACCTCCATCCTTATCTCTTCACCAATCTCCTCCGTTCATTCATCGACGCCGCAAACAACAACAAAACTCAAAACCCAGAATCACTCGATAAACCATATCAAGTTTTAACAGCTTGGATTAACCCACCAGAGAAACTAATCCTACGGATCGAACAAATCGAATGTGGGTTAAGACTAATGGTTCCCCCATTGATTTCAAGAGTAAGGAAAGTCCAAGCAGCTTTTATTCGGAAAGTTGCAGAGAAATGGGATTCAAACGAAGGGTTCAAAAAGAAAGGGATAAAAGAAGCTGTAAAGGCAGAAATGGAGGAAATGTTGGATGTGTTAATGGGAGCTAATAGATTAAGAAGGAGTGTGATAATTGAGATTGTGAATGCAACCAATGTGTATCAAGGTGCGTTGTTTCTTGAAGGGTTGGCCCAATTTCTTGTTGGGTTTAAAGATACGGCATTGGTTGGTGAATTTCGAAGATGTAAGATGATGATGATGATGGATATCAATGGAGGAGGAACTCACTGGGGATTTTGAGAATTTGGTTTTCATAATATATATTATTCTTGTGAACCTGGAAATTTTGAGGTTAGTACTTAGAACCCCACCATTTTTCAAGGTTTTATTTGCTTCAATGGCTGTCTTTACTTGAATGAATTTCACATAGTTTTAGGGTGTAGTATCCGATTCAATCATTTTTAGATACTGGTTGTAAATTTCAAAGGGATTAAAGAAGGTTTGTACTAGCTTTCATTAGGTTTACAATATGGATAACGATTACAGCAGTCTATCTACTGTATTTTTATAGGAATAATGATAATTTTAGTACTTAGTGTTTTATATATATATATATATATATATATATATATATTTGTTAATTTGTCTCTTATTTTGTTTTTAACTAAATTTAACTCTCAACTTCTATAAAGAGTTAAATTTGCTCATCATTATTTTAAAAAAGTCCGTTTGTTATTTTTTTTACGGAATTATTTAACTCTCTTTAAAAATTAATAGTTAAATTTAACTTTAAAAAAAGACTAAATTGACAAAAGATATAAATGTTGAGGATTAATGTGTCATTATGTCTTTGTTATATATTTCATGTATATTTTACTATCTATGAGGTTTAGAGCTTGTCTGAATGTTACATCTTACATTCTATGTCTACGAGGTTTATAGTTGTTTTAATGTCATTTCCTAAAGTTTAAACTTGTATTCTCCTTTGAGAGTGTAATACATCTTGACAACTGAAATCAATACGTATTAATAGTGTATAGTATATTGAAATATGGGGTTTAATATTTTTATGTTGCGAGTAGATTTAGATTCATAACACAATTTAATAAAATAATAATGTGATCTTTTCTTTCCTGTTATTCAATCACACGAAGCTACAAAGCTACATAGAAAATTCAAACTACTATATTCAACTAATAGTAAAGTTGCATGCTTAAGCTTGTTTTACAATAAATTCCAACCATCGCTTTAACGGTGTTATCAATTTATACTTTGTGATAAAATTAGATTATAATAAATCCTGATTCAAAAACAAAATTATGTAAAATTTATTTATGAAAAATTGGTAAAAATTAAATGAAATTTTAGTTGAAATAATAAAATATAGTGATGATATTTTAATTGTTATTTAAATAAGTTGATGCCAAAACATCGACTTAATTAAGGGCTTAATAAATAGATAATCATTTAAAGTTTTGATTGAATTAATTACATAAAATCTAAAAAAATAAATACGAAGATTCAAACTCAATACTTCATAATCTTTATTATTTTAACTTTATCATTTGTCACAATTAAATTTTTATAATTTTTTTAAAAGGGAGTGATTGAATTTTAATTTAAAAGATTAAAATTACAATTAAACCTTAATAAATAAAGGGTTTTTGTCAAAAATTTTCTTGGTTTTAAACCACTTGGGCTTCATAATTTGGGCCAAATTGAATTTCTGATTTAACAGATTAAGATCCTGACATTGATTCCTTTAGGATCCGAGATCTTTAAAGGTTAAAAAAAATCTAATAAAAAAAAGCAAAAAAAATGGTAAAAATGTCAAAGAGGCACTTGTACTAAAAGTTAGATTACATTTTACTCATCTACTAGAAAATAGTCAAATTAGTCCCTGTATCTTAGATTAAAGAGTAAATTGGTGCTTCTATTAAAAATTTCATTCCTATTAAAAACTAGTCCTTGTACATCACATAAGCTACACATGACATGTCATGTATTATTGTTTGATTATTCGTTTTTAAGTTTTAATAGTGGAAATGTATAAACTTTTTTAACAAAAAAGACTAATTTATTTTTTGATTTAATGTACATGAACTAATTAAACACTTTTAAATAGAAAAGGTAAAATGTAATCTAACACTTAGTATAAGGGCCTCCATTGTATTTTTACCAAAAAAATCGACGCGTATTGCTTGGAGAGAGCGAAAAGCCGATGCAGGCATTTGTTCTTTCCACCGACAATGGTGGGTCAAAAGAAAGAAGCCCTCCAAACCCTGTTTCTACTTACACTTGTCGTTCATATCCCCCCAAAAGTTAATAAATTAAAAAAGCATTAAAAAAAAAAACAACCATTTTCTTCTACTTACTAATTGTCCTTAAATCCTTCATTTTTCTTCTTTTTCCAGATTTGGATTTGAAGCTCTCTTCTTTCCCACTAAAAAAAACTGCAATTTTTTACATAAAAATATGTTCTTTAGACTTTAAAGTTTCAATTTTTCTCCATCTTGTTCTTCAATGGCTTACTTAACCCATTTCATCCTTTTATTACTCATAAATTTAGCTTCTTCCCAACAAATCTCAAACACTGAATCATCATCATCAACAACAACCAACCCAACAACAACAGAAGATTGTAACAACCGTTGGATCTACATCAGAAACCTCCCATCAAGGTTCAATCTTGATCTTCTTACAAACTGTTCTGAATACCCAATTTTTGATAATTTTTGTCCTTACTTAGCTAATCATGGTTTAGGACAAAAAACCCATACCAAATCTCGTAGTTGGTATAGAACTGATCCTTTATTACTTGAACTTATCTTCCATAGACGAATCCTGGAATACCCTTGTCTTACAAATGATCCTAATGTTGCCAATGCTGTGTTTCTTCCTTATTATGGTGCTATTGATTCATTGAAGTATTTATATGGTCCTGATGTGAATTCTAGTTTCCAACATGGGATGGGATTGTTTGATTTCTTACAATCAGATGAACCTGGAATTTGGAACAGACATATGGGACATGATCATTTCTTGGTTATGTCTAGACCAGCTTGGGATTTTTCCCAACCATTGGATAATGATCCGCCTATTTGGGGTACTTCATTTCTTGAATTGCCTGAATTTTATAATGTTACTGTTTTAGTACCTGAAGGAAGAGCTTGGCCATGGCAAGAACATGCTGTGCCTTATCCGACCTCATTTCATCCTCCGAATTTAGCTTGTTTCGAGGCGTGGATACAACGAGTTAGACGGTCGAGACGGGTTTCTTTGATGTTGTTTGCTGGCGGTGGTGGGATTGGCGCTAGCCCGAATATCAGGCGGAGTATAAGGACCGAATGTGAAAATGCCAACACTAGTATGACCAAAGACAACACAGGTTACTCACAGATATGTCATATAGTGGATTGTTCTAATGGGATATGTGAACATGATCCTATTAGGTATATGAGACCTATGTTACAAGCTACCTTTTGTTTACAACCACCAGGGGATACACCAACTAGGAGGTCGACTTTTGATGCTATCACTGCTGGGTGTATCCCAGTTTTCTTCGAGGAAATGTCGGCGAGATCACAGTACCGGTGGCATTTACCGGAGGAAAAATACCCTGAATTCTCCGTGTTTATACCTAAAGAAGAAGTGGTTTTTAAAGGGTTGAAGATTTTAGATGTGTTAATGGGGATTCCAAGGAGTGAAGTAAGGAAGATGAGAGAATCTGTTATTGAATTAATCCCTAGAGTTATGTATAGAAGGCATGGTAGTTCACTTGGATTGAGGACTAAAAAAGATGCATTTGATACTGCCATTGATGGGGCATTGCAAACTATTAAAGACAAGCCTAACGATTTGTCAGAACAGTAACAATCCTTAGTTTAATGTCTATTTCATGTCTGTATTCATACCACTGGTGATTTTTTTCTTACATTAATTATGGTTATAAAAGGTTTCAGTTTTTGTGAGCATGGTGAACTTGTTGGTACAAAGTATATGATTTTTCTTCATTTTTAGAAGGTTAATTTAGCTGCAAGGCATCCGTTTCATCCCCATCTAGTAACAGCAGAAGCCTAAGTTAGACCTGCACCGAAACTTGGGGCCATGATCGTATGGCTGGGCTTCACCTTTCTGCTTCGAACCGCATTGTCCAATGCCGAAGGAATGGATGTGGTGCTCGGATTACTGTATTTAGAAATGGAAGTCATACTATCTCCGGGTATCTGAAAGAAATACCTGATGGATGCAGTGAGACCAGCCTTTTTCAAGGTGGATTCCATTGATTGCGGCACACATGGGACGTCAAAACGACCATTTGTATGTACACAGAGATAAGAGGACTTTCTCTAAGCAAATTCCAATACTGAACCATTAGAATCCGATAGATCACTGGTTTGAGCGGAAGCACTGAGATGTCTGCAGCAACATAAAATCCGCAGATAAAGCAATACAGCGTCATAAATTCTACATACCTGCCGCCGTTTCCATCACCATGCACAAGTCGAAGCTTAATAAACTGTCGTCCTCGGTATTGCAGACCTACAGAATCATTTGTATAATGAATAAATATCATGCAAGATTATATCAGTGAATATGGTTGCACTAAGACATCCTCCCTTTCATAAACGGTCAGTATGAACTCAGAAGAACAACGCATATGCATGTATATATCGAATCAAACCAAAATGATATGTATAAAAGATTTTTTAGAGTATTCAATGTTTCATTGTGTATTGTGTGCTATTAATGGAGAAGGTAACAGTAAAAGAAAAAACAAAGTGGAGAAGGAAATAAGGTAAGGATAAGAACATTAACCTGATAATGAGTTGTGATGGACACTCCCACAAGAAGTCTGTTTAAATTGCTACAAAAGAGTACAAGATAATCCTATTAAACTTTGCTATAATATAAACTTCATTGCATAACACATCCCCAAACTATGATTTTCATTTTAAATTAATTCCCAAACTTTAAAATATTCTAATTACATCCTTAAACTATCAATGTTATATCAATCAAGTTCTTCAATTACTAAAATTGTTAATTTAATACAATTTAAAATGATTTTTTAAATACATAAAATGTTACCGTATAACTTTTAAAAGTAAAAAATTAAAAATAAAGTAAAACCGAAAAAGAGTGAAAAATTTAAAACTAATATTTTTACAATATTCATTTTAAACTATGCCATATAAGATTTGATATCTCATTTAGTAGTTAAATTAATGATTTTAGTAATGAAAAGACCTTATTAATAACCTCAATAGTTTAAGAATGCAATTAAAATATTTTAAAATTTGAAAACAAATTTAAATAAGTGTTATAATTTTAGGATATATGGTACAGTTAACTCTATAATATATAAAAATTAAGTGGACAACATTGTTTTTTTAACTGGTGGCTAATTTTGTCCCTACATAAGTAATAGATTTTGTCTTTTTCCATTAATAGGTAAAATTTAATATTTATATTTTTAAACTTTTAAATTTTTAAAATTTTAAGCAATAGTAATTAAATTTGTTAGGCTAAATTTTGTTACTATTACTGTATTATGTGGTAGTTGTGGATTTAGGTTAGTTTTTTAAAATTTTATACTGTTATATTATGTGTTATTAGTATTATATTAGTTTTTTTTTAAAATTAACTTTACCTGGTACCATTAAATTCTTTAACTAAAATAAAGTGTTTTCTTTTTCTAATTATTACGTGAAAAAGCAAGTTGAAAAGACATTACATATGTGATATTATATTTGTCACATAAACTTTTGAAAATAGCGAAATTTAACGGCTACCACGTAGGTCAAAATTAAAATTTTTAAAAATTAAAAATAAAAAGACTAAAAAACTAAATTAAATTACATGAACTAAATCTATAATTTATGCATAGTACAAGGAGTAACTTTGAATTTAACCTATAATTTAACTAAAATATAGTTTAAAAACTTTTATTCATCAAGTGATAATCATAAGGATTATTTTTCATGAATTTGCTAAATCTGCTTTTAAGTCCTCTTATGGTTTTTTTTCTCCTTAAATTGTTTTATTTATAAAATTATTATTTTAATAAATAAATGTCATGATAAAAATAAGAAAAAATTATAAATATATATTTATAATTTTGTATGTATCTTTATAAAATATTATGTATTTTTATAGAAAATGAATTTTTAAAATAAATTTTATTTTTAAAGTTTTTTAAAATTTAAAATTTTAAGAATCAAGATAAATTTGATAAAATGTTTAGAGTTAATGGCTAAATTTTTGAATTTTTAGAATTACGACCAATTTGATAAAATTTATAGACATTGTGAGGCTAAATTTATTATTATGCCAAAAAAAAACGAAACATCAACATTTCGTTAATAATTTAACAAAATAAGTAACTAAAATATTAAATTCACCTAAGTAAAGTTATTGATTAAAATAAAAGTTTTAAACCTAGATGACAAAAATAAAATAAAAATCATAGTAATAATAGTTGGGTCACTATTTAAATACTTTACACCATCTGTCATTAAATTATGGGTAAATTTTTGCTTTAGTCATTTAACTAAAAAAGTTATAATTTATTCATTGAGTTATTTGAAAATGTTCATTTAAGTGATGAACTATTTAAATTTTTTTTTTTTAAGTTCTACTAGTGAGCTCCAAGCGATGATTTAACGATCGGTTTAATAGACCAGTACTCGTCGACGATTAGAAGAATATACCGTAGATCCATATTGATCTGATGGTTAGTGTTGCAAATTCGTGATGTCTAAATGTGTTTTATGAAAAAAAATAAATTATAGAAGAAAAGAGAAAATAAAGGTTTCGATTGGTATAGGCAATGTGAACATAAAAAACTATATAGCATTAATTTTAACAGTCTAGTGACTTATATAAAAAGTTTCGAATAGTTTAATAACTAAATTATAATTTTTTTATGTTAAATAACTAAAATAAAAAATTATCTATTATTTAGTGACTGGTGTAATTTACCTAAATTTTAACTAAACAAGAGTCTCGGTGGGTTCTTATAATTCCAGAATTTTCCAGCTTGCTCATCATCATGACCTGGCCTGCCCCCCTTTCGTTTCTTCTTCAAATCTCTTTTACTTTCTACATTTCTCTACTAATTTCTTGCTTATTCCCATTGTTTAATGTATAAAAACCACCCTCATTCCCATTAGCTCTTCAACCAGAAAAATTCGGCAAACCAAAGTTGATTAAAAAAACTCTCAAATCCTTTCAGTTTAGTTTCTTCTTGTAATCTACTGTTTGTTTTTCGATAATGGCTGCCAAAGCTGAAGGAAAGGCGATTGGGATTGATCTCGGGACCACGTATAGTTGTGTTGGGGTGTGGCAGAACGATCGGGTGGAGATAATAGCCAACGATCAAGGCAACCGTACCACTCCTTCTTACGTAGCCTTTACTGACACCGAGCGGCTCATTGGAGATGCGGCCAAGAACCAAGTCGCCATGAACCCTTCAAACACTGTTTTCGACGCTAAACGTCTGATTGGTCGTCGGTTCAGTGACCCTTCGGTGCAAAGCGATATGAAGCATTGGCCATTTAAGGTCATTGCTGGTCCCGGTGATAAGCCAATGATTGTGGTTACTTACAAAGGTGAAGAGAAACAGTTTGCTGCAGAAGAAATTTCTTCAATGGTGTTGATTAAGATGAAGGAGGTTGCGGAGGCTTATTTGGGTCAAAGTGTGAAAAATGCTGTTATTACAGTCCCTGCTTATTTCAATGATTCCCAAAGACAAGCTACAAAGGATGCTGGTGCTATTTCTGGACTCAACGTTTTGAGGATTATCAATGAACCAACTGCTGCTGCCATTGCATATGGATTGGACAAGAAAGCTTCGCGGTCTGGTGAAAAAAACGTTTTGATCTTTGATCTCGGTGGGGGTACTTTTGATGTCTCATTGTTGACGATTGAAGAAGGGATCTTTGAAGTTAAAGCCACCGCCGGTGATACTCATCTCGGCGGCGAGGATTTCGATAACAGGTTGGTGAATCATTTCGTACAAGAGTTCAAGAGGAAGCACAAGAAGGATATTAGTAGTAACGCAAGGGCGTTGAGACGGCTGAGGACTGCTTGTGAGAGGGCGAAGAGGACATTGTCATCTACTGCTCAAACCACCATTGAGATTGATTCGTTATTTGAAGGTATTGATTTCTATTCCACCATTACAAGGGCTAGGTTTGAAGAATTGAACATGGATTTGTTTAGGAAATGTATGGAACCTGTTGAGAAGTGTCTTCGAGATTCCAAGCTGGATAAGAGTCAAGTTAACGAGGTTGTTCTTGTCGGTGGGTCGACAAGGATTCCCAAAGTTCAGCAGCTCTTGCAAGATTTCTTCAATGGCAAGGAACTTTGTAAGAGCATAAATCCTGATGAGGCAGTCGCTTATGGTGCTGCTGTACAAGCTGCTATTTTGAGTGGTGAAGGGGATGATAAGGTTCAAGATTTGCTTCTTCTTGATGTTACACCTCTTAGTCTTGGTATTGAAACCGCCGGCGGTGTAATGACTGTGTTGATTCCGAGGAACACAACGATTCCGACCAAAAAAGAACAGATATTCTCTACTTATTCTGATAACCAACCAGGGGTTTTGATTCAAGTGTATGAAGGTGAAAGGGCAAGAACCAAAGACAATAACTTGCTTGGCAAGTTTGAGCTCACGGGTATCCCACCGGCACCGAGAGGTGTCCCACAGATCAATGTATGTTTTGACATCGATGCAAATGGGATCTTGAATGTGTCTGCAGAAGACAAGACAGCAGGAGTGAAGAACAAGATCATAATCACTAATGATAAAGGAAGATTGAGTAAAGAAGAGATTGAAAGAATGGTACAAGAGGCAGAGAGATATAAAGCAGAGGATGAACAAGTGAAGAAGAAGGTGGAAGCTAAGAATGCACTTGAGAACTATGCTTATAATATGAGGAACACCATTAAAGATGATAAGGTTGGTGGTAAACTTGATCCATCAGACAAAGGGAAGATCGAGAAAGCCATTGATGAGACCATTGAATGGCTTGATAGGAACCAATTGGCTGAGGTCGATGAATTGGAAGACAAATTGAAGGAACTTGAAGGATTATGCAATCCCATCATTGCCAAGATGTACCAAGGTGGTGCTGGTGGTGATGTGCCCATGGGTGGTGCTGAGGCTGGGTCTGGGGGCTCTGCTGCGGGACCCAAGATTGAGGAAGTGGATTAATTCTACTCCTCACCTTGTCATGCATATGAAAATCAAATTTGATGGTGTTTACCTCTGTTTTCCATTGTATGCATGAATGCATTTATGTATCTATCTATCTATCTAGGGAGCTTTGAGATAGAAATAAATCAAAACATTGTAGATGTATAAGCTTTTGCAGCCAATATAATAAAAATTACCACTTTGGGTAAATCACTAGCATTTAAGGCCTTTGTTTTGTCTTGGTGGAAATTTGGCCTCTAATTCACTTGCTAACACAATGCATCTTTAAAAATTAAAACTAATAAAGGTTAGGCATCTTTAAAAATTAAAACTAATAAAGGTTAGGATTAATTCTTAAAATGGTGCATGTAAACAAACTATATAGTGTTAAGTAATTTTATATTTCAGTAATTCTATTATTAGAGATAAGTCTACATTACATAAATTAAACATTCCTAAATAATAATATAAACAATCAATTTTGATAGTTTTCTTTATTTTTTATACAAAAACTCATTTATACATAAAAATCTGGTTATAAATAAATCAAGAATTAAGCAATCACATTTGACTATAGCAAATTTCAATGACAATATAGACATTAGAGATGTTTCCACTGTCAGTACGATAAGGATTTACATAAAGACTCATCGCATCGAGATTTTGTTTTATCTTGATGGTTGAGAGTATCATATGTGTCCGAGTCTCTTCTTACTCCTACTTTCGACGAAGAGGCCTAATTCAAGAAATGAAGTCTCATTTTCTTTTTAATAAAATTTTAGGTTTTACTTGTCTTTCGAGACTATGTCTGATACGAGACTAAGGTCCTCAACCCCTTTCCTCGTTATGTGTAACTAGATTTGTAGCCTTGTTGGCCTTTATATGTATGATTGTATGAGACTTTTATCCTCATTTGCTTGTGTTGAAACAAGCAATTGCTATTTGCTTTGTAACATCCCGAAATAGGGCCTAAACGGAACAATGGTTGCGAAACCACAAATCCGAGGTAGAATGTAACGGCCTAATTTTCAGTGGTGTCAAAAATGGTGATTTGAGATCACTAAATCGGACAAATAAGATTGAACAAGATAGTAACTTAATATTTATGAGTCAAGTAAGAATTTAGAAGAATTTGTGAAATGGTGAAATTAGTGAATTAAAATAATTTATTAGGTCAGACGGGTCAAAAACGAGGTATCGAGACCTCGAATTTGAAAATCGAGCTATAAATATTTTTATAAATATTTATGAAGTGTCATTGAGTTAGTATTAAAGTTTCAGTTAGAAAATTTTGATGTTTGGATAGCTAATTAATTAAAAGGACTAAACTGAAAATAGCTCAAAATTTGTTAAATTGTGAGTAAATAGCTTAAGTATTTAAAAAGATGGATTTAAAGAGCAATTAGACCCAAAGGTTAATGGCTGGACGGTTTGGGTATGAAATAAGCAAGAAAACAATGTGAACAAGGGACAAAATTGGAATTAGCATAAAAGTTAATAGTTAAAAAAATGATGTAATTGAAAATCTAGACATTTCTTCATCTTTCTCAGCCAGAAACGCCGTAGCAGGTCTCCTATGCTGGTTTTTCATATTTTTGCACCATGTAAGTTCAATTTTTACTATTTCTTAGTAATTTTTATGTTTTTGTGACTTTTATAATTAGGTCCAATCATCTAATTCATTAGTTTTTGATTTGGTGGGTGAAATTGGAAGTTACCCTGGCTGAGTAAGGGTAGTTTATGATGAATTATTATGAAATTGAAGTTCTAATTTCATATTAAGGTTGTTTTATTAAGTCATTTTGATAGAAAATGGTATTTAGGACCTAATTGTGAGCAAAATTGTGAATTAGATGTTGGTGTTGAAATTCAGAATATCAAAGGCTGTGAAATAGTTTATAATGATAAAATAAAAGTGTTAATTTATAAAAAATTAGTTCAATTGATGGGTAAATTGAGCAGGGACTAAATTGTAAAAACTGTAAATTTTGGGGTAAAAGTGCAATTTCGAATTTTGAACAGCATAAATTGTGAAGTGAAATAGAAATCCAATAAATGCTAATGAGTAGAAATATTTTATATTATAGATCAAGAATCCAAAGAAGAACGAGGAAAAGAAAAGTAAAGGACTAAATTGTAAGGTTTAGTCACATTTTGTATCAAGGTAAGTTTACAGTAAATAAATGCAATATTCTTTTATTTTACATTATTATTGTCAATTTCAGCATTTATATATTATGTTATGAAAATATTTAAAGTCGAATTTAAGGTGAAGTGACAGAGGAAAAGTGTTAGAAAGCCCCGGTTGAACCCTAGGAATGTTAGGATATTAGGGTTGATGTGACGTAATGAAATGAGCCATGTAAGTCCATATTAGAAATATGGCTTTGGAGACAGGATTGAGCCATGTAAGTCCATATTATATATGGCATTGGAGACAAGAATAATTCATGTAAGTCCATGTCAAAGACATGGCATTGGCGAGATATTGATAGACAGAACGACCTAGTATCCTTAGTATTCCGAGTGGTTCAACGGGTCAGGATACGAGTTAAATTACAGTGAATTAACAGCAAAGGAAAAGTAGATTATACTTATGAAAAGGAAAGGTCGGTAAGAAAGAAGGTAAGGGAATAAAGAAGAAGATAGAAATTGAGAAGTAAAGAAATTTATGATGTTAGATGATATTATGCATAATTATCCATTATGTTGAATGTTGTGATTTATTTGCTTGTAAGCTTACTAAGCCTAGTGCTTAATCTCTTTATTTTCTTCTTCTTATAGTACTTATCTAGTCACTCGGGATCGAAGGAAATGTCGGAGGCCGATCACACTATCAAAGAAATAACTCGGTATAACTAGACGTTTTGTTTTGGGTATGGCATGTATAGAAACTTAGCTACTTTTGGTATAATATGAATAATGAATGATGTGTAAATACTTGCTAGTGATTAGCTAAGAAAATAGTTGATGATATACATGTTTATTAATATGTATGATTGAATGATGATTATCACATGAAAATTATGAAAATGTGAAAGTAACCTAAAAACAGATTCAAGTAACAGAAATGATGTAACTTTGAAAAATCACTAAAATTGTAGAAACATAGTTTGAAGATGAATAATATATGAAATTAAAGCTTATTATGTATATTTTCTTATGGAATAAGCAAAATAGGTAAAAGTATTATATTTTATGATATATCTGAGTTTTAGTGAAACAGGGTCAGAGCGATTTCTGGATCCCCTGTTTCCACTTTGGAAATTCACCATAAATTGTACAAAAATAATTAGAAGGTATAATTTATATGGTTAGAATTCTTGTTGAATCTAGTTTTGAGAGAAACAAACGACTTAGTCATATGAATTTTGTACAGGAATAAAAATGGTTCGTAGTAAGAAGAGGTCAGTGCAGTCGAGTTTTGAAACAGGGGAAACTTTAACTAATAAACTGTACTAATTGGCTAAGTCAAAAATTCTAGAAAAAAATTAGTAGATATATATATGAGTCTAGTTTCATGAAAAATTTACGGATCTTAATTTCGAGTTTTGAAACTCGAGAAATAAATTTTTAAGTAACCATGATGCAGAAAAACAGTTTATTCCGAAAATTAAAATAAGTGATTTAGAGTTGTTTAAAAGGTAAGATAAGTTTAGTAACACCTCAAGCTTGACTCCGGTGATGGTTTCGGGCGTGGGGGCGTTACATGCTTAGAATCAAATATCATAATGGAAATGCTTAACTGCTATGGCCACTTTGGTTGTCATTACTAGAAACAAGTGAAACAAAATAAATAAATAACATCAAGAATTGTTTATGCAGTTCAGTTTTTCTATGTCCGTGGAGTTTTGCTCGGTGAGCAATTTCACTATTTTAATCTACAATATAGTAAGTGAATTAGGTCTTCTCACTCTCCAAGTATAAAGACCTCACTTTTGTACTTAAAAACTAGAATACTTACCTCTGAATTTCCCATTGAGAATTTAGATTGTAAACATAGTTTGTTTACTCTTCAAATGCACTATCAACAATATGTTCTTCTATGAACAATAAAATGCTCTATGCTCTCGTACAAAACCTATACAAATCTCTCAATATATAAAAGTTTTTGAGACTTATTAACATACTAGAGATAAAGTATAATCCAACCCTTAATAATAGCAACTACAAAATAATTAAAAGCAATTACCAATAAAGACCAATGTAAAGTACACCATTGAAGATTTCAACCTTAAATGGCATCTTCAATGCTATCCAATTCATTCTCCACAATCCAAGATTTAATTGCTCGATGGTTTGATCCAATCCAATATTCAAGGATAATGCTTTAAATGTATTAGTTTTCAAAATAAGATTTGCATACATGTAGATTATCAACATAATTCAAGGCCCAAAAATCTTGTTTCAGTAAATTATTAACTCCAAATATGATAAGTAGTGGATTGTCACAAGAACAATGAAAGTGATCACTTCCGATTATTAGCACTTGCCATTATGAAATGAAATGAATATTTAAAAATTAAATATTTTTTTGAAAAAGAAATAAATATTTTGTAATTATTAGATTTGAAATTGAAATACTATTTGTGAATAAATGGACAGTAATTGTATCATATAATGAGAGCTCTATTTAGTTTGATTTAAATTTGGATAAGAAAATTTTTTATAAGAAAAGTAATTACTATTTAAATTCAATTATAAATATATATAAATAGGTTAAAATCTACTTATAGTTTTATATTTTTCAAAAATTAGGAATTTAGTTTTTTATATGTATTTTTAAGAATTAAATTTATCTATTTTTAGATTTCAAAGTTCAAGTCCAATTATTAATACTATTAATTTTTTTATTAAATTCAAGTTAATGAAACATATTTTTTAATTAAATGGCTATCAAGTGATATATATTTTTTATAATTTCAAAATGTCACAACAACCAATTTAACAAGAAAAATTTAACAACGTTAATAGTTAAACTTAAATTTAAAATTTTAAAATAGAAAAACTGAAGTCTCAATTTCCAGAAAGTACAAGGACTATAAACATATTTTAATCATATAAATATTAATAAAAGTTTATTTATAAAGAATATTTTGTAAAATAAAAATCATCAGATTTCTTCCACCAGCTGAAAGTGAAGCCTAAATAAACATGATTTAATAGCAGTTAATAGAACAAAATTGGTACTAAAAAGCATAATTGAAACTGAAATGTAAGGGAAAAAAAATGTGTTGTGTCATGTCATGTCATCTCTAGGACAGGAATGATTTGAATTTTACATAAATAGGTTTTGACTTTTTATCATATACAAAAATATGTTACTAAAATTTCCCTTAAAACTTTCTTTTTGTAAAACACATGATTTTAAAAGTCGAATGAGTAGTTAAACCGATTAAATCATGAGTTTTTTATTTTATTGATTTGACGGTTGATTCTGTTTAAATTGAATAAATTGTTAAAAATTATAAAGATAATTTAATCATTGAAACAATATACTGACCAATTTCTTTAGCCGATCAATCGGTGCAATTCAATTCTAACAACTATGATAAAAATATTTATTTAAAAATCTTAGTTCAATTTTTGACATTCTTAATAATTTCTTACATATCAGTATGCATATACGATAATACCAACTTCAAAAAAATTATTATGAAAATATTAATAATATTAATAATTGAATTATAATTTTAAAATAAAAAATGAAATTTTTAATTTTTAATTAAATCTCAATTTTGCATTTTTGCATTTTTGCTTGCATGAGAGTATTATTTTTACCCAAAATCTTTTGTTAGCAAAAATTCATTTAAAACTCTCAAATTGAGAACAAATATTTGAATTGAATCATATCAATCGGTTGAATAAAAATTAATTAATATCTCGTTTTAAAGAATTAAATCAGTTGAACGAATAATTAGTTCGATTTTTAATTTTAAATATTTTATTTAGATAAAATGACAACCACATCAATTTAATCATTGTTGTAGTTTTGAAAAACATTGTTCCCATCAAGAGGGACAAGGTAAGTAAACGCCGTGAGAAATGTCAGGCAAAATTATCAGAACCAAAACTTTAATGATTGAGTTTGAGGGAATTACTTTTAAAATATTTTTATACATTTTATTTTTATTTTTATTTTAAATTTTCAGTAAATAATTTAAGTTTTCAAAAAGTATATATATATATATATAATATTTTATTAAAGGGTTTAATTTTAAGTTAATTTCTAGATTTTAATTTTTCAAAGTTTGATCTTCGTATAATTAATTCAATCGAATAATATTGTTAAATATTTTCATTAAATTGTTGACTTAAAAGGTTCGCAACTTATATATAAAAATAAGAAAAAAATCAACAGTTTAATAATTTATATACAGCAAATCAATTTTATATATTTAACGATAAATGAACTAATTTTTTTATTTTTATAAACTACAATAACTATATAATTATAAATTAAAGCAAAGTGATTAATTTTTATTAAAATTTATAATTAAATAAATATATAATTATTAAAATATTTATCATTTTCAATGAGAATGACAAACTATCACATAAATCGAATCAAAGGTAGGAGAGAAATTTTCAAAGAAAATTATGGAGAAGAAAAAAAAAAAAAAGGAAATCCGTGAATTAAGTTATGATGTTATTTTCAAAGAAATAAATGAACCCTTCTTCATTAGGGAGCCAATTGGTCAAACATTACCCCAATTTGGTCCGGTTTTCAGCGACCACAAATAACTACAGTTGTGTATTTCCGTCTCTTCTCTATTCTCGTGTTTTTAGTATGTAGGTTCAAATTTTATTATATGTAATTATAATGTACCGGTTCTTCAATTTTATCATATGTTTATATTATATACGGATTTTATCAGAGACGAAATTTAAAAATTATTTTAAAGAGATAAAAATGAATCATAAATTATTAATAGTTAAAATATAATTTTATTAATTTATTAATACGTAATTTTATAAAATTTTAGGAATAAAATAAAATTGCAAGCCCACTTCCTATCTCCTTTGTGTCTGACTCTTTGAAATCTTCTCAGTGTTAATATTATACTTTAATCCAAACAATTAACCTCATTAGAAAAATTGTTAATGTAAAATTTCTCAAAACCCAGTAATTGATTTGAATAGAATAGTGATTAAAATTCTTGTTAGACACTTATTTAATACAATTTAAATCAGATTACTAAATTTTCTATCCTTAATATTGTATAAAAAGTATAGATATTAGTTTTCGAAAATGAGTAAAATAGACAATGATTGATTCACATTAAAGGTGTGTGATCAATTGCAAATGTATCAAAAAAAAATTAGTGCACAATATGAAGAAATAGGTTTAAATGTACGCGTCTCTGAGATTATATAGTATGTCATTTAATGCCTTTTAAATAAAGTCTCAAGTTCAAATCTTGTACATGAAGAGGACAGTATTAAAAAGCTTTATATCCTGCTTGAAATTTGCCTAGTTCAATTTGAGGCGTGTGAGTCAATTAAAAATGTAGAAAAAAAAAATAGTGCTAAGTATGAAGAAATGGGTTTAGACCTACTCATCTTTAGAGGTCAAATAGCAAGTAGTTCGATGCCTTTTAAGTATGGTCTCAAATTCAAATCAATGTGTGTGAGTTAAGTATAAATGTACCAAAAAAATTAGTGCATAATATTGAGAAATGGGCTTAGACATATTCATCTTATGGGGTCAAATGGTAAGTAGTTTGATGCCTTATAAGTAAGGTTTATGCATGTGAATTAATTATAAATGTACCCCAAAAAGATAGTGCACGGTACGAAGAAATGGGCTTAGACCTGCTCATCTCTGGGGTCAAATGGTAAGTAGTTCAATGCCTTTTAAATAAGGTATTGATTTTTTTTTTTTATAATTGAGGCCAAAAGATGGAGTTAACAAGAATTGAACCCAAACTCTTATGCCTCACAACATAATACTTTTGTCACTAAATTAAAAAGTTGTTAGCAAATTCATATCATTTACCCGAAGTAAACAGCATCGAAGAACTTTCCATTAGGTTTAAATCCGACCCAATTCAATTTAGATTTAACTGGATCCAACATGACTATAGGGGGAGATTGAAATTTTGATAGGTTTTTAGTCTAAAACTACAAAAAAATTTGCAATAGATATTCAAAAAAAAAAAAAATACAACAACTAACTACTAGTGTACCCCCTTTCCATCTCTGCTTTAAATGAGGACCCTATGGCCCCATCTTCCCCATTTGGCAACAACACTGCCATTCAGTGGCTGCCTGCTCCGACTGTTGCTGGCAGTGTCAAGGAGGCGCCGTTTCCCCCTTTTCTTCATAAATCTCTCTCTTTTTCTTCATTTTTGCCCCCTCCCTCTCTCTCTCTTTCAATGCCATTCCATTCATCATCAATTACCATTTTCATTTTTTAAAAAAAGACCCCTTTGTTCTTTATAACGTTACTGACACTCTCACCTGCTTCTTCACACACACAACAGCATGGTGAAATTCCATTATACCTTAAATTTCTGGAATTTTTTTAAGTCATGGAATCTTTGGGTTTTGTTTAATTTTTGTAGAGTTGGTTTCTTTTTACAGGTTGGTCCAAGATCAGTTCCTCATTGGCTTGGAATTCTCCTTGGTGAAAAATTCTTTGATCCTTGTTTACTTCATGAATCTGCTAAGAAAAATGAAAAGAACATTTTTTGCTTGACTTGTTGTATTACTATATGTCCTCATTGCTTGCCTCTTCATCGTCCTCATCGTCGTTTACAGGTTCATTAATCTATATATGTACCATAAATGCCCCATTTTTTGCACATCAAATGCTTGATTTTTTATTACACTTTTTACAGATAAGAAGATATGTTTATCAAGATGTTATAAGGTTGAGCGATGCTCAAAAGTTTATCAATTGTTCCCTTGTTCAAGTAAGTAACTTTGGCTGAATTAACAGTAAAAAAGAACCCCTCTTTTTAGGCTTAATTTTATGATCAATTTTCAACTCTACAGCCTTACACAACAAACAGTGCCAAAGTAGTGTTTTTGAATGAAAGGCCAATGTCAAGACCATTTAGAGGCTCTGGTAATTTCTGTATAAAATGTGACCGTAGCTTACAAGACCCATTTCTGTTTTGTTCCATCTCTTGTAAGGTTAGTTCATTTGTTCATCATTTCTTCTAAGCCAATCACTAGTAAAACATGTTCATGTCACTTAATTTTCCTTCTCTCACATGCATGCAGATCAATCATATAGAGAGTTCCAAGTCTGATGGGAAAAAACTTGAACCCCCAAGCAATGAATTGCTTCCATTTTTATACAAAACCAGGACTGATTTCAGCTTCTTAGATCTCCAAGAGGATCCTCAAATGGCTTATGACTTTGGCAATGGTGGTGGTGATGATGGCAATGCAATGAACTGCAAGGCCAACAAAAGAAGCTCCATTTTAATTCCACAAGCTGAAAGTAATAGCCGCAGGAAAGGTGTGCCTCATAGATCACCTTTGAATTGAATGTTATAAACAAATATATATATTTATGTTGTCGTGTGTGCTTTTAGGAAGATAATGATAATGATCTATGGGGGAAGTTTTGGCTCTCCCCCAATTTTGTAGAGTTTAGTATTATTAAAATTTAAACAATCACCTATAATTTTATTATAATTTGATTATTTCGTCCTTATTTATGTAGATTCCAACGATTGGAGTGAATAAAAAAGTTTTGGACATAATAATTATGACGAACTTGTATGGCATTTCACATCTAAAGATGACTTGAAGTCAATTTAGATACCATGGCTCTTTTTTTTCATGGTTTGTTCTTGCATGAAATTCAACCATCCAAAGGGATGCTTGCTTTAATTAATCCATAGTGATCAATGGCCAAATAGTAAATGGAAGGCTAAGTAAAGTTTTGAGGTTTGTCACTCCATTAGCAAAGAGGGGTATTTTCTTTTTAATTTCAAGATTCTGGGTTTTGTAATGATTAAGCTAACAATGGTACTATCATCTGCCTTTTTGAAATGTTGACCATAGCCCATGGTGGCATTTGAATTTTAGGTGACATCCATGTTCTCATCTAAATTTTAAAATTTTTTTATAGGGTGCATGTAAGGCAAATTAAAGGGGGAAATAGCAAAATGACAAATAAGAGTAAAGACATTAAAAATGAGGTTTGGTTGGAAGATAAGTTCATGCACTTGACAGTAACATCATGGAAATTGCAAAGCCAGCACAAACTAAGCTATAAAATTTTCCATTTTGGGCTTTTTGTTACCTTATATTTTCCGATGTATGACCACATGACTAAACTGGAAACAATTTGTAAGTTTTTAGTTGTTTGTTTGCAAATTGCCACTTGAATTTTTTGTTAGTTTAATATATTCAGCTTGTTTAGCCTAGTTTTTATTTCAAAAGTACTTTTGGAGTCAGAAGTGCATTTTTTAAGCACTGCAGAATAAGCCCTTAGTATTTGAGTTTGACACATTTTTAAAATTTGGTACCCATATTTTTTTTCTAGTGTAATATTTGTATTTGGCAAACGTTATACATTTTACTACTCAAAGACGGGCAAAGTTAATTTTTGAAAGTAAGTTGTATATTTTTATAAGGACTAAAAATAAAATTTCACCAATATGGTACCTTACATCTTTATAGCTTTTAAGATTAAATCAAAATTTTATCTTTTTTGACGGGGTCAAACTATAATTTTTTCAGATATAACAATGTTAACTTTTTATTTCTTAATTCGAGTCTTAGGGTTGATTTCATGAAAGTTAATTGCTAATATTATTAGTTAATTATAAATTTTCATCAAATCAATTTTAAAAAGTTAACCTAATTATTTTCAAGTACCAAAATATATAACTTCTACCAAACATAAATATCACGTTAGATGAAAAGAATACAAATACCATATTTTAAAAAAAATGTCAAACTCGAGTATTCAATAATAGATTCCCCGACCCCGCCTTGGTCAATATTTTTAATATTTTGAACTACATTGCAAATGAGAAGGACGGTACTGATGAAAGAAAACAAAAAGGAAAAGGAAAGAAGGGACAATACCACCATAGGAAATGGTAATGGACAATGATATTTTTGTGCACATGGTTAAAGATGTGAAAAACTGAGACAAAGTAGAACAAAAGAAAAACTGAGACAATGACATTTCATCTATTTACATTATTTAGCTTAGTTGGGAAGGCTTAGATTTAATTAATATATCAATTTAATTTTAACTCAGCTGACATCGTTGTTAATGTAACATGAGTTGGGAACTTGTTTAAGCATGTGATTTTCTCTGATTTCAAGGTTTTGGAGGAACTAATTAAATTAATAGTATAGATAAGTTGCTAACATATGGGCACCAGTGGTCTAGTGGTAGAATAGTACCCTGCCACGGTACAGACCCGGGTTCGATTCCCGGCTGGTGCAGATTATTCCTTTTTGCAGCTCAAATGGATTTTAAGAAATATTTTTTTTTAAAAATCAAAGATACAGGGAAGGGGATGTCGAGATTCGAACCCTGGACCTAGTATCAAGCAGAACTTAAGAAAGTTGTGGTGAAAAAACCCTGAGTGGGTAAACACCAACAAGTGAAAGACAAGGGAGCTATGGCTGATGGGACAACATGCTAGTATAGAGGTCCAACACCATTGTCATCAAACATTCATCAAGCTGTTGGCTTCAAGAGAAATTGTGTGAACCTTATACCTGAATGTACTAGTATTGCCTTTCAAATGAATACCCCGACGTGACCTTCTCACCTGAGATCGCTTACCACCGCCGCCCCCGCTGTTGCGACATGGATGATTATGTGCCTACATGTCACCAATGAAGCCCATTTTATTAGGGGGGAGAAAAAACCCGCACTTTCTCTTTAGTTTTTGATCCTCCCTTAATCATATGTAACATGTAAAGATAACCGAAAAAAGAGCTCCATTGTTAATTCCCCAGGTTTGACTCTTACAAACAGAAGCTCCTAACTTCCTATTGGGGAGAAAAATACTTTTGGCTGTTCATTCATAGTCATTGAATGATCTGAAAGTTCATGCAATTCCTATTGGTGAAGTTTATTCCCATCTGTTTCGCACATTAAGTGCAAAGTATGGATCCTTGAAGTTCTTTTTGTTTTCGTTGCTGCAATATCTGTGTTTGGTGCTCAAATGTTGAATCTGTTGGTGCAACAGCACTGAATAAGGTGTTTGCCAACAAATTTACGGCATTATCACAAAGTGGGTGACATCTTAACCGAGCCACAAGCCATTGGCTACCAACTTAAAGGACTCTCTATTGAAGAGGTTGGTTGTGCAGCACAAGTAGAAGAAAGAAAGTACTAACTAATATCAATTAGGTTGTCAGTGGTTGTTGGTAATCAAGGTTTTGCTAGCAGCATTTATTTTTTATAAATTCGCTTAACAGAGCTTTACTTGTTTTACCTTTCCTTTTTCTGGTCCCAGTTAGTCCATCCATTTGATAATTGTTATAATATTGAGACTTGAATTTTTTTTGTCCAAATTAGTCCTTGAACTTGACAATTGTTCTTAACAATTGTTTCCACATTAAGACCTGAACTTTAGGGTTAACTTAGACCAAAAAAATTCAAACTCCAATATACAAACAATTGACAAATTCAAGGATTTAGATAAAAAAATCCAAACCCCAATCTAGTCAAAACTTAACTTGAAACATAAAAGCCCTAATACACGAATAGTTGCAATTGATGTATAGATGACAGTGGAAGATCTATATTCAATAAAATTCATATAGTTGATTCTCCTTCAATTCTCTTCGTTTAGTAACTCTTGTGCTAGATTTATGTATATCGAGACTTTCATCGCACAAGCACCAGTGGTCTAGTGGTAGAATAGTACCCTGCCACGGTACAGACCCGGGTTGTATACAACAGGGTGAATGACATCCTTCACCATTGTAAATTGATTTTTATTTTTATTTTTTGTCTCTAAAGGTTTGATGCTGAAGGGTACTTAATGAAATCCTCATAAGCTTCTGAAACCAGGTGGTGATCATCCCATTCATCACGGTACATCTCTGGTAGAAGACGCCGATTCTCCGAAGCCATAGAATACATTGCTTCTCTCCATTTTTCAACACCTTGGCAACCACATTGTGTAGCAAGCCAATTATTGTATTCAACCTGCAAAAAAACATATATATGAAAAAAACAGAAATAGCACGACAGATTCACAGTATGGAATAAGCTCAATAATGAGATAAAATGGTACCTGAGATTGACCAATGCAATGAGTATACCGTTTTGGTATACTAGAATCTTCAAGTGCCGAGTAAAATGCTTGAATATCTTCCATCATTTCCTTTTGTGATGGAAGTGTAATACGACCGGACAAAATACCGGCTATCCATTTGCTTTGAAACTCAAATAAGGGGAAAGGAACAATCTGGTGAAAATGTGATTATGAGAATGATTAAGTACAAGGGAAATTCTTAGATGATAAAAGGAATAGAAACACACCTTCCATGGTATCCCAATAAATGAAAGGTATGGGGCTAAGGCTGGGGGAAAGACATGCTTGTATAGTGGTCCAAGACGATTATCGTCCACAGTCACAATGCCTTTTGTGTCAAGGAAAGGGAAGTGATACTTGTACCTTTTGGAAGAAGCAATAAAAAATTAGAATGCTTTCCTACACTATTTCAGTGTCCTGGACCGAAAAAAAAGAAATGAAGATTACCCAGTGCAGTGCATAATGAGATCAGCAAGCACTGTTTTCCCATTTCGGAAAACCACCATGCCATCTTCATGTGCATGATCTAGCTGCATCATTGCCAAATATTAACATTTCAAATCCAATCATCATCCCATCAAACATATATATACGTACCATGGAATGTAACCACAAATTATCGTAACCAGGCTGTTTCATATATGTTTCATCCGCCACTGATCTAGATGCAACATGTACTTCTTTGGCAACTGGAGCTATGTCCC
Organism: Gossypium arboreum; assembly: GCF_025698485.1. Taxonomy (NCBI): domain Eukaryota; kingdom Viridiplantae; phylum Streptophyta; class Magnoliopsida; order Malvales; family Malvaceae; genus Gossypium; species Gossypium arboreum. The sequence goes on along the minus strand of NC_069070.1, from coordinate 2,030,405 downwards.
TACATATGTCAACTGCACTTGCGGAACTCCCTATTACAATTACAACCTGTCAAAGCCAAAGATTAGAGTTTGTCAAGAGAAACAGAGGGCTAGAACCGGTCCCTCGATAGAGACTAGCAAATCCTAGGAAATTGGAAATCCCACACTGCAATGCAGTATAGCTACAATCTAAGATAAAGAAAAGTAAAAAAGCAGATACCTACTTGATCTCTAAAAGGCTCCGGAATGCGGTAATTATGGCTATGCATTTGCTTTCCTGGCCATAAATTAATGCCTGGAAGAAAACAAAGAAGCATATAAACAATATAAACAACTCATTTTTCATAAATGTGAATCAAAAATCCACTTTCTTGTCAAATTATCATATGATGAAATGAATGGTAAACCGAAACCGATATAATGATCTTCTAGCTACACTTCAAATGAATCTAAATTTCATTTGTTCACCTAAGTATCTTAATCACAACAAAAGCACATACATTCACTATCAAATTCCCATCAATTCATAGAAGTATTCTACTTTAAAAATGGGTCAAAAGAGATTCCTTCTTTACCTGGAATATCAGCAATACGAGGCTCAGTGTAATGTCCATTACAGACAACAACAGCATCATAGATCTCATCATCAAATTCAGCGTTACTTTTACTAATAATCTCATTATTATCGTTAAAACTGGACTTTTTGGACCTTACTTTCCATTTCCCATCCCCAAAAATTCCAACTTTAATCACATCAGTCTCGAATCTCACCATTTCTTCAACCCCAAATTCTCTTGCAAAATCCTTCAAATACAATAAGACTTCCCTATGACCAGGGTACCTCCTCGGATCCCTATTCTCGCCGGGTCGGGTGACGAAGGGGAAATCCATGTACCCCATGGCTTCTCTGGGGAGGTTGGTTCGGAGAGAGCTATAGAGGCTAGAATGAATGATGGTTCGGTTTGGGTCTAGTCCCAAAGGGTCAGGTTCGACTTGAGGGGTGTAGACCCAAGTGCCGCCGACTTCGTGGCCGCGTTCGAATACGACCACCGAGTGACCCTCTCGTCGGAGCTCTCTCGCCGCCACGAGACCAGCGGCACCGGCTCCAATAACCGCCACGTGGCGGGATTTGACTGATAGAGTGGTTGGTGGCATTGCCGGGTTTACAGCTGAGATATTCATTTTAGCACACCGAGAGAAATAATTTATAGCCATTTGTTTATATTTTATTTTCCTTTTCCCACTTTGGAACTCAATTGGTTTAAGTTTTTTAACTCATAAGAGAAATTAGAACAATAATCACATACATATATATAATTAATTTCTAATATTAAATATTTTATTTTTTAATGTTATCAAAATAAAGTAAAAAAATTTTAATTGTTTAGTGAATTAAAAGAGAACAGCAAAACCTTAACGGCAATGTAACTAATCGTAATAAAAATAAGAGGTGTTAAGCTTTTTATCATCCTAGCGTTGAATTATTTTACCGCAGTGTCTCTCCTATAGTATTGTCAGCACAGTAGAGTTTAACCACCAAGTTCGGGATGGATTGCTGTTGTTCCTCTACGCTTAGGACACCAGAATATCGAACCATGAATGAAAAAAAACATACGAGAAAAAGAAAAATATATTGGCTAGTGATTATGAGGCCCCAATTCTTGACTAGAGGAGACACCAAAGGCCTCCGCCCTTCCATCCCTTGGATAGATAGAGAGGGAGGGTAGAGCTTTTGGTTTTTTCATGTTGTCAAAGAGTTAAACAATTGATTTTTTGTGTTGTCAACGAGTTGAATAATGAAAATAGATGGCAAGTGCTTGATCGAATTGATTGGGTCATGTAGGAACAAGGTTCAAGTCTACTGGTTTGTTAGGATGCCTCAGCCGCATACATCGTGACTTAAACTTAAACTACACTTGAATCGATGAACCCTCTAACCATCGTACCAAAACCCAGAATTAAAAAAGAAAAGAAGAAGATATTTTTGATATTAAATATTAACATATGTTCGATTGATTTGCCTCGTATCATTTAATTGATCTTCATTAACAAAGTAAGGCTTGCCAAAGTATCTTTCTCTCGCACTATATAGAGTGAATTTATTCTTAGCCAACTTAAGCACAACAACAATAAGATACTTGTCTTCGAATTTGGAGAGAGCCCAAGCCAATTCCTGATCCCAAGATTCCACAGTTTTATTGATATTGCAAAGTTGTAATACCAATTCCCAAAATTTTTTAAAAAAATCACATTCAAAGAAGATATGATTTCTAGTTTCAACAATTCTAGAACATAAAAAGCAACAAGTATAAACATTAATTTCAATAGAGGTTAATTGATCTCGAGTAAGACGCCTATTGAGTATTTTCATCCAAGCAATAATTTAGTCATTAAAATAGTAAGTATTTTCTGTCAAAATTTGTCAATTTGAAATTTCGATTAGGTTTTCCTCACTGTTTTTAGAATCATTCTAGTTGGAAGGAAAATCAATCAGGATATTAGTCTAGAATAAGAGGTTGGATTGATTGACTCGTGAATCAGTTAAACTGACAATTGAATCATTTTTTTAAAAATATTTTTAAAATTTATTCAAATGAACTGAAATATTGATTGGATCATAAATCAGTGGTTTGAACCATCGGTCCGATCTTGGAAACTTTGGTTGTCCTCATACGATGTTAATCACAAATTTAACCTTTGTCAATTTGACTCTTATTTTTTCAAATTGGCATGAACCGTTTTATTTTTAATTAACTAGACAAATTTCAATAGATATATTTTATAGTTAACGTGACATTATCTTATCTTATACGGCATCTTATAAAATAATTTAAAAATAAAATACTCACTTACATCCTCATATTTTATGAACCTATCATAAAACTTTTTAAAAATATTTACCAAATTTTAAATAAAAAGACAAGTATATGATTACTATTATTTATCTATGAATATATGAATATTAATATAAAATATAATTTAAAATATTTTATTAATATAAAAATAATGAAATGTTTAACACATATTTATATTAAAATATAGTGTAATTTATGATTTTATTTAATAATATTCTTAAATAATAAAGGTTAAAATTCATCTTTTTATTTAAAAATCATTTAACAAGAAAACCTTAGAGAATTAGTGTATTTTTCATTAGGTTAATTGAACATTTTTCAAACCACTAGATTTCTACATCATGTGAATATACACATTTACTTTTTATTATTTAATAAAATATTTTTATTTAATGTTAGTAAATTAGTATTATAGATAATCGTAATATATTTAAATTAGTATTATAGATAATCGTAATATATTTAATTGTTGAGGATAGATCTGGCTTGCTCAAAGAGAAGTTTGGAAAGTGTCGTCCCTCGATCAATGGGTCTGATATTGAGCTCGAAGTGTTTATGCTCGGTTTTATACTTAGATTTTGTCTCATGAATTTTTTGAGAGAAAATATTGACGTTTCCTTGATAGGTGAATACGCTTTCACCTCTTGAACCCCTTGAGGCTCTCAACGGAATCAATAAACAAAACCCATTTAATTAAACTTGTTGAAGAGTTTATCAGCCATCTTAAACTTATTTAATTGAACTCGTTTACATAATAAAAGAAAAAACCCGGTTTTTCATGTTTAACTTTACTTCGATTATTTATTTTGAGTTTAGATTCGAATAAAATTTTTAATACTAACTATTTTTATTTAAAAATTAGTTAAGCTCGTAAATTATTCAAATAAAATATTAAAATATTATATTTAAATTTTTATATATGCAATTACAAATGTCCTATTCACACTCTATAATCAAACCTCTGACATTTGCAAGAAAAATAGTTAATAATTGGCTTCGATTAAGAGGTAACATAGTTAGGTATATGTCAACGAAACATTAACTGTCAGGATGGCCGAGTGGTCTAAGGCGCCAGACTCAAGTTCTGGTCTTCGAAAGAGGGCGTGGGTTCAAATCCCACTTCTGACAATTTTAATTTACTTATTACATTGGGTTAAAATTCCAAGTTTTTCCTGGCCCACTTTTAGATAAATAATTTATGAACACAACGGCCAGCCCAAAAATCCATATGGGCCCCTTTCCAAATAAAAATTTATTATCAGGTAAACGAAGAGTTATCTATGGGCCTAAAATTTTGTCGCAATTTGTCTATATTAAAAAAATTATATTATTTTTTATATAAAAATAAATTTTAAAAATATAATGCATCAAATATATTAATAACATTAAAATAAATGTTTTTTAATAAATGAATTTTTTTAAATAACACTAAAATAAGTAAAAATAAAACAAGACTTATACAATATTCAAATAATAATAAAATAGTATTAATATAATAGCGAAATAATAGAAAAATAATAAAAAAATAGTAAAAAAAATATTTTTGTTTAAAAAACCTTACCCGAGGCCCGACTCCTTTAGAAAATGAGCCTTAATTTTTTTCAGACCTATTTTTAGGGTTTATATTTTGCCCAAACCTTCGAGCTAGATTGAGTAACCCTACTCATGGATAAGTCTAACTAGATGTGTATGAGTCGAATTGAATCAAAATTTGATTTTAAAAATCTTTTAAATTTAAGTAACATTTTAATTATATTTATGTTAAGTTAACTCGAGAAACTAGATTAAATAAAATTTTTAAAATAAAATAGATAAAAAAAAGTTTTATAACAATATAGACAGAAGAGAAATTCTATCTTCTGACCAATGAGTACAAGAATTAAATGCAATGAAGGAAACTTTTGTCTTTGGGTGCCAAATAAATCCTATTTTAGCCCAATTCTAAGATTATGCTTACTTTGAGTGTCCACATTAGGATTTGCCATTAATACTCTCACCCTTTTTTTTTTCTTTTTTTAAAATTAAGATATTTATTGTTGACAACCGTAATTAATTTTTTCATCGCTAATATTTTTTAAAGAGGTAAATGATTAATCATGAAATATAATTTATTTTAATAAATAAAAATTAAATCTCTAATCACGTAATTAAATGACAATTTAAAACCACTTTCCATACCTTTGGTGATGCTTTCCTTTTTAACAAACAAAGGAAAATGGTTGCACAAGGAAAGTGACTCAACAATAGGAAATTGGATGTGGCTAAAATGTCGCTTTTTCATATAGCATGTGTTTTGTATATAGATTTTGACTATATGATTCAACAATAAAGTTGGAAAACAATGTCTTTCATATATCTTTTACTTACTCACTCACTCACTCACTTTTTTTTTCTTTTAAATATATAATTACAAGTAACTTCATTCGATTTTATTGAGAATAATATTCAAATAAAACTTTCTTAAAAATATAAATTTTTAAATTTAAATTCAATTTAAATACTTATAGAAAAATTAAATATTACTTTCAAACTCTATCATTTTACTCATACGACTTAATTCTTCCCCCTTATAAACTTCAAATGATGTAATTTTGAAACAACCCAGAACCAAAACAAATACAACTTGAATTATAGGAACCCAAATCAACTGAAATTGGAGAATGAATGCATTGCATTGTTTCCTAAATTTAGCAGGCAAATGGTATTAGATTAGGGTAATAGGAGAGAAAAGTTGTAAAGTGGAGATGAAAGATGTGACTGTTAACCACCTATCAAGCTTTTCATTATCGGTCTCCCCCAAGGGCAGTAAATGCATAAAGAGATTATTAGAGCAGGTGAGGATTGCAGTTTAGTATCATTTTTTCTGAAAATGTCAGCCAAGCATTCAATGTTCCACGTTGAAGTAATTTTAAGTATCTCTTTTCCAACATCATCATATGTCTCGCCGACATCAGCTGCTAAACAGCCCGACTACTCTTCTTCAACCAAGGGCTCAAAATAAATCTAAATCAAATTATTTAGAGGGGATCAACACATATGTAATTATATAAAAAAAATCATTTTATTAAAATAAATACCAAAATAAATATAAAAAACAAAAAAGTGAATTGAATTACCATGAATGATTTCAGAAAATAAAAATGCAAACTCAATTGAATGAAACCGAACTCATCCCTACTAGCGATCTCCATATTTGAACTTTTGATATGATATTAAGGTTTAGATATGGCATACTACTTGTAATTTTTAAATTTTTGATTTATTTGTGTGAGTCGAAAATTATATCCCAATTGATCACGTACAATGAATAATTTAAGTCATATTATTTACTATTATCACAATCACACACTTGTATTTATGATTTGGATCTTTTTCTAATAAGCTTTCTCTTAAAAACTTAATTCGTAAAATCAATTGACTCACTTGTTTTACTTACTATATGCTATCTTAATAACCTGTTTCAGTTGAACAAAATAAATGCTAAACTCTCACTTCATCTGGTTTATACAACTATGCTCTATATAAGCAATTTTAAACTTCGTGATATACAAATAAAATATAATAATAATCTCCTCCAAAGTAGTCAGAGCTAACAATATCCTAATAACATATAAGATAAATCAAAAAACTTTAAGATATATCTTTAAGTCATCCGAGTCAATCTCTTGAAATTAAGAGATTCGATTTGTTTGATCCAATTTGATCAAATCTTCTACGATTTCACTCTCCCTAAGATTGATCTTCAAATATGGGCGAATTCACGTCCATGAGTTCAACATAGTCATGACTCAATTGTTTTGTTTAAAAATATCATTAACTCAAAATAATATAAATTTTATTATTGAATTTTACTTTTTTTAATTAATCTTAAAATTGAAAATAAAGAAATTAAAAGTACACATCAAAATTTGAACAAACAACTATTTGATGATGGAAAAAAGTGGTTAGGGTTTAGATCATCATTATCTTTGGCTAATTCAACAACTTTGAATATGGAACCATAACCCTAAAAAGCCTTTTTGTATTATTTTTTCCTTCTTTTTCTTAACAAAATCATAATCTAAGAACCCTTTTTATTTCCATTGAGAATCATTAGGATGCAATTGGATATCACCATCAATACTTGGATCCTAAATCATCATTATAAAAGGTAATTGGACCTTGAAACATTATTTTTTGGATTGCATTTTTCTCAATTCAAAATCCTTTAATGATACTCCATTTAGTTAGGAATTTTATAATATTGTTAGAATAGTTACCACTATCGGTCCAAAGTCCATTTGGGTTTGGATCGATATCGGTCCAAACCCACAAGGCCGCAGATTAAGCTTTCACATCGAGTTTACTCCCCTGCAAAGTTGTACATGTAGGAAAACGTGTAACACATGTTAAATCTAGAGTAGGATATGTGTCTATATGCATAAAATCTACTTAGCATGTCTTCTCAGTTAACAATACACATATTATATAAATAGACAAACATCACAAAAAAAAAAGGATAGAGAAAAAAATACATCAACAAAAACGAATTACATGAATATCAAATACGAGTTTATGTGTAATACGAAAATCTTTATTCAATTTAACCCATACAAATAAAAAGGAAAAATGTTCAAAAATAAAAATAAAATTAGGATGCTATTGAAGGTGAGTACATTTGTAACAAACTTGAAACTTGTATTCCAAACTTTCACAACGACCCATAATTAGACATCAAATCAATAACGTTGATTAATCAAATTTTCTTGGTCCTTAAGGTCAATTTTTTTTAAATATTCCACCAAATCCAAATGCCAAAATGGCCAATAAACACCACTTTAATTCAAAATTCAATAACGTAAAAGTAATTACCAATTGAGTTTATTAATAAGTTATCGAAAATGAGATATCTCAATAAAATTAATTTCTTAAATTATATTCTAAATGTACAAAAATATAAGGGCTTGAATCATAATTTAACCAAAATTTTACTCTCGTTTAAATTTGACCGAATAGTAAATTTGGTCACTAATTTTATTAAAATAATCTTTTTGGCCATCAATATTTGTTCTTTTTTCAAACTCCTTTCTTTAACAGATTTGATGAAAGTATAGATAAAAAATTAATAGGGATGATGTGTGATATTTTTAATGAGATATAATTTATTACTTAGATAACTCAACAAAATAACTACATATAAAAAATAATAAAATAGATAAATCATATATGAAATTAAAAAATAACTCTTAATTTAAAGAAAAAACGTTTATCTAAAGGTTTCAAAAGATAATTAATAAATCAAACCGATAATATTAAATATATCCATTTATTTTAAAACTTTTCTTAAAATAATTATGTTTACTTTCTTTAAATTAAAAATTATTTTTTAACTTCATAAATTATTTATTTTATTATTTTCACATGAACATCTTATTAAAAATATTCCACAGTTAACTTTTTACCATATTTTCATCAAATTTGTTTTAAAAATAATAATTTAAAAAAATAACAAAGATTGATAATAAAAAATTAAAAAATTACAATTAAAGTCATTTTAATAAAACATATAAACGTTAAATAGTAAAATTTTATCATATTTTATCATTAAGCCTTAAAATTTTGAAATGTAACTATCTAATACCAAAATATGAAAAAAAAAAGGACAAAATTGATGAATTAGCTTCTATCAACCCAATTTAATTCTACTAATAATAATCACAAAAATTATATATATTTAAAAAAGAGAAAAATTAAACCAAAAAAAAAAACCTTGTGTTGATAAAATGCAACCAAGACGATGCACCCCTCATTAAAAAAAAACATAAAACAGAAAACAAATTAAGGGAAAATTTACAATTTGTAGATAATAAGAAAGCATGGTAATACTGCACGTGGATCAAACACGAGCAACTCGCCGTTGTCCCCACTCACTGAGTCATACCCGATCCGACCATCCATCAATGACTCGTACCCGAACCCTACCCGTTTCGAGACCCGACCCGCAATAACCCTGCAAACCAACATTGCTTTCCTCCCTTTCCCACCACCGGCGCTCTCGTGGGCCTCACCGCTCCCGGCATACGTACAAATCGCCGCTCCTTTCCCGCTGGAAAACAGCCACGCTTCGTTCATCGAACAGTTCCCCGGAGTTGGACCCAAACAATGAAACCGCATTACTTCATTCCCATCCGCCACGCACCTCGCGTTTTCCTCGTCGCCAGAAACCAAACCACCCGACCCAGACCGAGCTTTGACCGTCTCTCGGTACTCATCGAACCGGGCCACTGTCCTCGGCCCGTTTTGAACTTTAAAAATCATCTCAATTCGACCCGTGAAAGCCTTGGGGCTCCAACTCGTATGAAAAATAATCTCAACCACATTCCTTGAAGGATGACCCGCCGGTAACTCAGTCAACGACGGCAAAACAGGGTCAGGGTTCCGAACAGAACGTGTAGTGGTAGTAGAAGTAGAACTACTCCGGCGAGGTCGAGGCGGTGGGTTATTCGAATCGGATTCGGGTTGACTGTTGGACCTAGGAAACAATTTCGGGTTTGAATTCTTGGGCATTTTCTTAGTGGCTTTGATAACATCTTTGATGCTTTGAGAGCTTCGTCTACAACTAGAACTGGGTATTAAATGCTTGGGATTTGGGTGATAAACATCTTCAAAAGCTCTTGATTTGCAATGCAAAGATTTGACCCACCCACTTGCCATTATCGGATCCCTTTGTTTGAAGAAGAAATGGGTTTAATATCGCTTCAAATTCTAAAAGTTTGTATTGAGATTCATTTTGTTGGGAGCTTTCATTTTTGTTGTTTTGTGTTGTTTGTTTTTGTTTTTGGCAGGGGAGAAGAATGGAATGGAAGGGAAGGGACATCATGAATGGACATTAAATGACAAATACTGTCGTTGAGGGTGAAGTTGAATGACAAAAATGACCTCATCATACTAGACAAACTTCACAAAGATTATATTATTTTCGTCTTTAAATCATAATTTAAATTTTGATGAGTTTCCATCAAGCTTATTTGAAACTAATAGGATTGGTTGGTCAGACCGGAAATCAGCTGGTGTATTAGTTCGAAGAAAGATATTAAATTATTTTATTTAAAAATCGGCACAAATTGATTGACTTGAGAAAAAAATGATTGAATTAGATTTTTAATTTTTTTTGATTTATTTAATCGAACCGAAAAAATTGATTAAATTGGTCGAATCAACAAACCAATAACTTGACCGATTCAATCATCGATCTAATTCTAAAAGTCTTGATTTCAATTCATAATTTGAACTGCCATTCGAATTTTAAAAGATTCTTTTTAAAGTTTGAGACAAACTTAGACCAATAATTATTGGATAGAATGGTAAAGCACATTGTTATCGTAAGAAGAAAATTTAAGTTTGAACCTTGAAAATGATATTATTGAAAGAGGTAGACATGAATCCAAAAACAATTAATTTACATGGCCCATGAAACGAACATAAACCATTAAAAAATATTAAAAAGTATAATTTTATAATTAATTTAAATAATTTAAATTTATATTAAGCCGGAATAATAAATCTTTGTCCAAACTAAACCTAAATCGAGTTCAACCAACTTAGCTATGCAAGCCACTCGGTCAATGGACAAGTCTAGTATCAAATTATATTGTTGTGTACCTAATATGTAATATTTTGATATTTTAAAAGAAAATTTTAATATTTTTATCATTTTAAGTTAAATTATAAAATAAAATATCAAATTAAGTTATTAAAACAAAAACTTAGTTTAAATTTATGTTTATAAAATATTATTAAAAACTAGAAAAGTAAACTATTAATAAATATAATTTTAAAAATAAATCAATAAATTTAAAATTGAAAATAACTATATAAATGCTAATACCTATTTTTTCCATTTTTCTTTTTTAGATTTTAATTTGTAGGGTAAATGTTTTTAAAATTAATTAAAAGCGTTTAATCTTGTGGTTTAAGAATATTAAATGTAGTTAAATGCAATGGGGAAAAAGGACCTGCATTGACATCCTAAAGTTCCTATCTTTACTCTTTGGATTAATACCACTTGACATCCCTCAAATTGGCTCAAATTTTAAATTAGTCCTCAAACTGCTATATCTTCTAATTAATTTCTTAACATATCAATATTGAATTAATTATGTTGTTCTGTTAGTCTCACTATTAACTTGAGGTTTAAAGCTCACTTCAAATATCCATATTTAAAACTCATCAATAAAATCGTAAGTACGTGTTTACTCATTGTATGAAAAGCTTGAATATAACATATCTAAAATGTAATGTCAGTAAAATTAATGGAGGATATTTTTTCTTCTTTTTTATAAGACGTGAGAACCAGGTTGATCATGCACTGGTACACACATGTTTTAAATACACTCCACATCATAATTAAGTTGGCATTTAATGTTTAAGCAAACGGTTAGATTGATAGAAGGACTTGATACTTCGAGACCTTAATTAAAACATTTTAAAGTTGAGGATCAATTTCGAAGTCGTTATAACATTGAGATTATACAAAGTGTAGAATGGTATAACAGGGGCGGCTCACACCATATAGGGTGTGGAAAGCCATTAAAATTGAGGCAGTGCATACTATGGATGGAGAGAGCCGTTAGACTAGTGGTTTGAGAGTTCGAGCTTAAGTTTTGATAGAGTATAGACTATGTGGGTTGCTTGTCTTTGCGCCGGTGCCGAGGGAATATTTATAGAAGAATGATATTTGAGTGTAGATCCTAACCATTGAGTTCCCTATCCATAGGTGGTGAATGTTAGTCGAGGGCATTATTGGAGTTTGCCTAAAGGGATTGGTGTTGTAGGATGTATTTGTGAGACGTATTGCTTTTCAGACAAGGTCATGAGGCCGAGCTTTACCATGCGAAAAGCTGAGATTTAATGAATGTCTATAGCTATCGGGTGATCGGGGAAAAGGGTGTAAATGGAGGGTAAAACTGAATTTAAACCATAATTTGAGGAAGTTTGGTGAAATTAACCCTTATTCTTTATTATTACTATTTTGATAGATTTATTCTTTATCATAAAGATACTGACCATGCTGTGTTGTCATTCCCTCGAGACTTTGAATTGAAGTAAATTTATTGAGAGCAAATTAAAAGGAAACCGACTGAACCTACTCTAACCTTTTTAAGTAAGATAATTTGGTTCGGTCGGGTGAATTAAGATTCGGTGAATTTGAATCATTTCGAGTTTTACTTATTTCATGTTTTGGATAATTTATTATTAAAAAATTTAAGTGAGGTTAAATTTTACATTCAATTTTGATCAAATTCAAATTTAAATAATTTTAGCTTATATAATCAAAATGAGGTTAAAATGTGATAGGCAAACTTCAATTAATAGTGCCTATTTAAGTGAGTTACATTAATAAAATTATTGTTAGATAGAGATACCTTTTAAGTAAAGTTTTAAATTTAAATTTTGTAAATGAAAAAGAATAACAGAAAAAAAAACTTTACCCTTATTTTAAGGGTTAATCCAGTTCGAATTTTGATTTAATTAAATCAAATACCAGGGAAAAAAAACCTGATTCTAATTGAAGGCGTTGCTTAAATCATTCATGCTGTACAATTCCAACTTTTTAAACAGCATTCTTCATCAAGCAGCTTCTTCAAATCAAAGACAAAGAAACATTAATTAACAGACTTTGTTTTTATATACATAAACAGTGTTGTTGGTAATCTTGAGCTTTCAATGGAACTGAAAAGAACCACTGGACCTTGTCTAAGTTTGATAACAAAAGTGGGGATGAAAATCCCTAACTCAAACATGACTTTTAACCTACTGAGTTCTTTTTTCTTTCTTTTTCTGTTAACTTTCATGAGCATTTTTTTTAATGTATGACAATGATATTTTATTTATTTGTATGGGTATTGATTTACATATTTCATGTCAATCTCGGTTGGTATAAGTATTGTTGTCAATGCAAGAGAATATAAATTTGAGTAGGTTGAAGCGCATTATTTTCCTATTTATGATATCGTAATCTTTACTATTTCATTCAAAGTCGCGTTTAATTTTTAAATAAATTTTTAAAAATTAAAACATAAAAATGTTCACTATATGGTGGATGTTCTCGATGCATTTTTCTATTTTTTATTATATATATTTATAAATTTTACATTATTGTTTATATAAATTATAAAATTTTCTAGATGATTGCTTATCTGATTCAAACCGAAAAATAAAAACCCAACATTCAAATTGAGATATATTTAAAAGATGAACAAGGGAAATTGTTAACTTTTCTCTTTTGAAAAAGTTTATGCATTCATTTCAGATATATTAATTTAATAAAACCAACAATTTCATGGTATGGCTGATAGAAGGGGACAAAATAATATGCATACAATATTCAAGATTTCCTCAAAAGTTCCTTTTTCTCTTTTGAAAAAGAAAACAAAAGAAATGATTAAGTGGGAGCTAAGTAGGGTATTCCATCTCCATCATGCTATTTTATTTACATAGTTTATATTATAAGAATTCTTCCTACATAATATTTTATTATTTTTTCCCATGATCCCACTTTGGACTTTGCCAATAATTGCCAATTTGGCAAGCACACCCCCTAAAGTTTAGGTCATTAAAAGATTTATATACCAAACCCTAAATTAGTTCCATAAAATACCATGACATATGGTATTTAATTAAAAAAAGTGGATTTTTGTAATAGAGGGATCATGGGGTTGGAATCTTTTTATAGGAGTCTAAACTTTGAAGGGAAAACAGGTAAGTTATATATAAATATATATTATATAAAAATATATATAAAGCATCAAAAAGCACTGAAATTTAAACTTAAAAAACTTCAATATTTTACCACTTTGCTACATGTTTTTTCTTGGTAGTGAGTCTCTCTCTTTCTCTATTCACAAAGTTTGGTGCAACCATTGGGATAGTGGCCCTTGGAAATGGAGGGGACAACATTGAGATTTGAATATAGTTTATTCCCTTATTAGGCCCCATAACTATAAAATTATTGATTTAAAATATAAAATTAAGATTATAGAGATTTCATGATTGGATGTATAAAAAATGTGTTGATGTAGATAGCAAGAAAATTTGAATGCATTTGGAGTAATTAGGATGAAATTAAAAAAAGTGTTTTTCTTACATAAAAAGTCTCTGTTTGAAGATGGAAAATAGGAAGTGAATTCAAGTTTCAAATTTAGTAGATGTTATATTTTAAATGAATTTGAAAAATATTGCTGCAATATGGAGAATTAAAAATTAAAATTTATTTGAAAATATAAAATTAGTAGATACGAGCAAGTAGGGTCGTATTCATATCTATTGATAATAATTTTATCTCTTGAATAAAACAAGTAAAATAAATATGAAGGTTTTTTTTAGAGAAACAAAAATTAAATTAAAATTAAAAACTCACGAAGAAAACAATAATTAAAAGATTAGGAAAATCAATAAGGAAAAGCTCTAGCCAAATGTAAATTCTCCATTTGATTCACAAAATTTGATCATCGGTGCAATTATATATTTGTTGGGGATCAACCCATATAAACAACGAAATAGAAAAAGATAGAGAAGATCGAACACAAATATTTTACATAGAAAACTCTTCCAAAGAGGATAAAAACCACATGTAAAGAAAACTTCATTAAAACGACAAATAATTTGACTGAGTGCAGGATGGAGATAACTAAAAATAAATAAACATTAAACCTCGGAAACAAAGCTCTCCGACTAAGACATGAAATTCTCTTATAGCTCTCTCAAAACTCTATTAATCTAAATGTGATGAAGATATCAATTATAAGGTTATAAAGGCCCTTTTATAGGTTGAAATTCGTGTGAATATATGATTAAAATATCCGTAGAATAATTAAATATTAACTGGGAAAAGATACCAAAGTTTAATTAGGAAAAGAAACCCGATTTATGTGAGAACACGTCGCCATGTCAATTATAAGGTTATAAAGGCCCTTTTATAGGTTGAAATTCGTGTGAATATATGATTAAAATATCCGAAGAATAATTAAATATTAACTGGGAAAAGATAGCAAAGTTTAACTAGGAAAAGAAACCCGATTTATGTGAGAACACGTCGCCATGTCGCAATGTCCCAAATCGTCTTGTCATGATGTTGTCCATTGTTGTGACCTCAGGAAACTCCTCATTGCGTCGTTGTCATTTGTTAGAGGTGTTGTGATTTTGACGTCCTTGTGTAGCGATACGGGTAACGATAAGTGGTTGAAAGAGTCCAAAAATGTGAGGCACACTCCACAATATTCAATGCCTTTAATAAATTAATTCTAGTTGCTAACTCAACGCTGGTCAACCAATCTCTCCCTACCTATTTGATAACTAAGAGAGAACTCGTTTGAAATTACTTCCCTTATCAATAAATAACCTTGTAACTCAACGCTCAATATTTAACTTACCGAGAACATTAAGAACGAGAGAGAGACTTAATTCTAACCAACGAACTTATCTTAATGAGGTTTATCTAAGCTAGATCACACATCCATGCAGGGGCATAGCCAGGGGGGCTGGCATGGGCCCCAGCCCCCTTAAAATGGAAAATTTCATTTTAGGCCCTTGAAATTTTTTAAAAATTTTAAATTAGTAAAGGTAAAATTGCACTTTGGCCCCCCTAAAATTATAAAAATTCAATTTAATCCTTTACAAATTATAAAAATATAAACTATAAAAAATTAAAATTTCATCCGGCCCCCCCTAAAAAAAATTTCTGACTTCGCCCCTGCATCCATGCCACACAATCATATACTTCGCAATTGTGCTGTTCGTCACAAATACTAGAATGAATTAAACAATTTTAAATTTAATTATTCTAATTGACAAGACAATCATTTTAAGTTATCAAATACTAACCATATATTTAACAAATCTGAACAATTGTAATTTAAAAAGAAGATGTATAAATACTAAAAAGTAAAGAAGAATTAAGTACAAATTAAATCTCATGAATTTATAGATTTAAACTTCGATAAATTTTTTACTAGAAAAGGGAGTATAGAAATCCATAAAGGCAAAAAACGCAATAAAAAATAAAAGAGTTATAATGCTAGAAATTAGCAAAAGGTCCCTAATTTTATCTCCAAATATCCTATTTATATTGTCTAATTAACCTATATTAGGTTAGAAGAGCTTGCTCGAAGTTGTAGAACTCATTAAAGGACTAAAATACCCCTAAAAGTTGAATAAACTGTAGACAGAATATGCATGCTAGCACTGGGATTTGCGTAGGTGCACCGATTGAGAGATTGGGCTTCAATGTTTGGGGTGCAAGGGCGCCGACGGAGTGTCATGCAATCACACGTTGGGGCACTCGGCTTGTTTTCCATGCTCCATTTCTTTGCCTACAGTCCTCAGACTCAAACCTTAAGCTCTCATGAACCTAATCCAAGTTACAAAATAATCAATTAATTATCAAATACTAAAAGCATATAAAAATCAAACATAATTAAATAAAAAACTTTGTTTTAAAAAATATTAAATAAAAACTTAAACAAATGCAAATGGGACATTAATCATACTAAGTAAACTAAGATGCAACATTTCCTTAAGAACCAAACAAAATGCTAAACATAAGGGCCTTAAATATACATAATATAATTTTGTCTTTTAAATTATTTATATAATATGTTTTAATAAAATGATATATTTAAAAAACTACCCTAAAATAACTACATCATTTAAAACCTATTCTTAAAAAAGTATAATAATAAATTTAATCCTTAATGTTTACATTATTATTTATTTGAGTACCATTATTATTTTTGAGTTAAATTTGTCTCTCAACCTTTTAAAAAATGTTGAATTTAACCATCAATCTTTTAAGAGGAGTTAAAATCTTTTTCTTAATGGAAATATTGACTAAAGTACTAAAGTTTTAAGCATGGTAGCCCGTGTAACAATCCACGATTTCACGTGCATGTCATGCTAAACTTTTTGATTTTTTTATTATAAATATTTTAAATTTAAATTTTAAAATATTTTTAATATAACATATAAGACAAAATAATACCACATCAGCATGAAGCATATTCAGATAGACACGAAAGTTACCACGCCAACATTTTTTAAAAAATGTTTTGATCAACAAACAAGCGATATGCTTATTTTTAAAAATTAATGACTAAATTTAACTTAAAAATTTAGACTGGTTTAACAAAAAATATAAATATTAAAAACAAAATTAGTCATTACGAATTAAAAAAATTATCATTACCTTTTAGAAACTATAGCATTACTTTCTTCTTAAAAAAACATGTCATTAATTTAAATAAAAAAACAGATACTATTTTTATATATATTTTTCTTTCTTTCACATGGTGTGAAAAATATATATATATATATATATATATATATATATTTATGGTGCAAATTATAAAGTGTGACTAAACAATCTTTGACTAGCTTCCATTCATAATTTTTATTTCTTTTTGAAAGGAACTTCCATTCATAATTGATATATAAACAAACGATAACTAAGGAATATAAAAGTAAAAGAAAGGTGTATGATGATTATAATTAAAATTAGAATTAGAATTAAAGTCAAATCACATGAGTCCATTGAATTTGATGTGCAAGTTTTGCCTTTAATGGTGATCACCTGCTCTCTCAGTAACCATCATATACTGGCAACAATTTGGAATTGCAAATACTACCATTTCAGTTCAACCATAGGTCTGTTTCACATGTATAGATATCAAATTAGGATTACAGTGGTTGGTCATGGTTCATTCCATTGTGTAAGAGATAATATGGATTTTTAAGAGAGAAAAGTATTTGAGAATGTGTGAGAGAGGGGGATATTCTAAAGTCTTGATCTTAGGGAATTTTATAAAGCATGTGCAAATTTAGGGGTTAGTATTTAAATATTATTTTGATAAAAATAAAGTTAAAATAATTGTAATATCTAAATATAAATAGTATCTAAATATTTATAAAGGGTGTTAATGGCCCTTCTCGAGGTGCCATATGTTAGTCTTTTGTTGGTTCCATATTCTCTAAAGCTTAACCGCCCTATTGATATCATTTTCTCTTTACTATTGGTTATCTTATCAAGAGATATAACAATAAGATAGAAGGTCCCTAGTTTTGGTTGACAGGATTTGATTATCGTAGGTCTCTAATTTACAGAATACTCTACGAGGTTGGTGGGATTGCGAGATGTAAGAATCGTATTATTGAATGAATCACATTGAATATAGTTAAGTTGGCTGAAAAATGAATGCTGCAGGGCTTTTGAACCATAAAAAAGGCCAGCATTCAATGTGGGAGAAACTAAATTTTTTAAGACAATCGACCAACGAATACTTTCACTATTCTGCTTTCGTTTTTGTTTTGACAGTGAAGAAAGAAACAAGAAGCAGACAATGACCCAACGTTTGATGAAATCATGTGATTTATCTTATGGGAAATAGGATTGAGAAAAATCATTGATTGGTCCTTACTTATTACAAAAACACACACACTAAGCTTGATGGTCCCATCACATCCCCTCCTTAGCCATATATGGTCGTCCTTTAATTTTGTCCTAGACTTTGCCTTTCTTTTTTGGTTGATATTGGCCTTACATTTTACACAAGGTTGTGTTCTTTTGTCTTTATAAAAACAAAACTATCGTTTTGCACAAATATTGTTTAGCATTTCTATATATTGGCATACATTTTGAGATGAAAACATCATAAAATATTTCAAATTTAAAATCATGGTTTGATTATCTAAATAAAAAAAATAATTATGTTTTTAAGGTTTAAAATACTGTATATATCCATATCGTCAAAGTTTTTTTTGTGATGTCACTAAATTATAGTTTTAAAATCCAAGATAAAATATTAAAATTATATACAAACTTCGGTTCAATGAGTAATTTTATACATGAACTTTAATTTGGTGCAATTATATACATAAAACTCGGATTGTGGTTCAAATATATACACAAAACTTTAACTTTGATTCAGTTATGCATTTTAAATAAATAAATATATCGATTTGTTTGTATATTTGATAAATATAATTATTTTATATGCAATATGTAAACATAAAATAGTATTATATCGATAATTGTGTTAATGTTTTGTGGAAATTAAATTAAATCAAAATTTCATGTATAGAATTGCATAAAATCAAAGTTTATGTATAACATTGCACATTTGACCAAAGTTCATGTGTAGCTTTGAGATTTATCCCTATATAAAAATAACTTTATTTTTAATAATGTTACATTATATGATTCACTAAATAGATATATATATGCTTAGACTTGTCAATGTTGACTCAACCCCTAAAATTCAACTCAATTAATTTGAATCATTCTAACTCATTTTGATCATAAAAAAAAGTCAATAACTCCAACATGCATGTCCAATTTAAACCTAAAATAACCCGAACAAATAAACTTAAAATAATTAAAACTTGAAATGACCTAACTCAAAAAACTTCATCAAAAAACTCAAATGACCTGAACTTGAAATAATACCAAAGCACATATAATTCCTAAGCATTATTTTATTTAAGAATCAGGTCATAAATGTGTATGTAATCAAATATTGTTTCCCACATGATGGAGTTTGGATTTAAGGAGTTAAAATGGTTGGTTTTAGTTCCATTACCTTTGCGTGACAAATATGCTTTTATATAATAATTTGTTCAATGTTGTTGGTAACTTGGGGTTTAGTTAAACATGATTTGCTGTCCCTCCAGATCATTGCATGGCACACATGTTGCAAGGTGTATTGATCTTATAATATTTCAGTTGCTTCATTGCTACTACGGCCTAATGTGACCATAATATTAGCAATGAAGTGGAAGATAAGGTCTGCTTTTGTGTGTTTTAGATAATTATTTGTAGTGATTGCTTGCCAATTTTCAACTCATTTTCTTGTATCTATCTTGTGTCACCATGACATAGCAATGGATAAAAATAGAATAGCTTTTGGAGCAAAGGGATATTAAGAAAATAAACTAGCTTTTTAATCAGGTCCGCTTTTGGGGTCATCTGAAGGTGCGGCCGCTCAAAGTCTCAAAAATTTTTTTTTTAGCTTTTAGGGGCTAATTTTATTTTTACTAATTTTTAAAGGACCTAAATTTTTTTCTCTAATTTTTAAGTAATCTAAAACTCCATTTTATTATTTTACCTAGGGTCCAAAAATGTTAAGAACGAGACTATTATAACAATGTTCTGTAAAAAGGCTAAGGGTGAGTTGGGAAGGGTTTATCATCCTTTAACCTAAATATCCTTCTCTTTTCTTGTTTGTTTCTCCATTTCTTCAAAATCAAATTTTAGGTCTGTTTTGCCCAAATGAGTTGGCTAGTTAGTATAAGATACAAAAATTGGAGTGAGTTTATTGGCCCGTTTGGTCCACAAGCAATGAGCCCCCCTTTTCAAATGAGTTTATTTAGTGTGATGGGTCATGTAGGGTTGGTTCATACCCAAGTTTATTTTTGGATGGACTCAATGTATCCAAAAAGTTCATTTAACTATTTTAAAAAATAATAAGATATTAAAAATTATATTTTTTAAGTTATATATTTTATAATTAAATTTAAATTTTAAAAATATATTTTATTATTCAAATTGAATTCGGGTCAGAGTAACCGAATTTAAAATATAAAAATCATTATTCAAGTCCAACCCTTTATCAGACCGGGACTATTGAGTAAATTATTTAGCCCTTAGATAAATCTATCAATAAGTAGTGAGTTTAAAATACAGAATTTAGAAAAAATTTATTGGCACATTTGGTCCATATGCAATTATGGGCTCGTTAAAAGAGTGACTAAAGGAACTCAATCCAATAATCATGCAGTGAACACAAACCATTCTTACCAATAAACCAGTGCCAACTTCGGTTAAATGTGGGCCTTTTTCGTTATTAGTATAAACTTTTATCTCTAATATGATTAAGCAATTCATCGCTTTTATCTTCTGGATCAAATTAATGTATTCATCAGCAGTAGTAGTATCTGTTTTCTTCATTATGGATGCATTTCGAAAAGATAAACGAATAATCATGAAATGTAATTCATGCCTTTTGAGTAGTAATCAAACTTCTAACCTCTTTGTCTTTCCTATTACAATATTATGTTGAAACCACATTTATTCCTCCTTAATTAAAAAGTTCAGTTACCCCATAAAAAAAGGTAGAGCTTCGTCTTCTCTCTTCCCATATTTGAAGAAACACTCTTTCATCCCCACACAAAAAATGTTTTGGTCTTTTTCCTTGAAAGAAAAAGTTCGCTCTTTTGTTCGTTTCTTTTTTGAAATTTCCGAAGACATAGATTTCTCTTGTTTTCAACTACAAAACTTAATATACGAAAGTTTTCATTTTTTTTCTTCCTCTCAATTTCTGATAGTATCATATAAAATTTATCAAGTTTTAATATTAATGTGGACAAAAAAATTCAGGGACCAAATTGAAAAATTACAAAATTCAAGAATTTTATAGTACTTTATACCTAAATTTTCTTTTTTCTATTCTCAACTTTCAGCTCATTTATGCAAATAGACATGTAAAAGTTACTCATGGGCCTTGCAAAAAGAATCACTAATATATTGGGCTATCCTTGGGCCAATGCTAACGCAGAAGATAGTCAACTACAAGTGCACATTGTAAAGGTTTTATCTAAAAGTTCAATTAAGCCCATTCTTCGTATCGAAGAATGAACTTTCCATTGATCTCATGATATCAAATGTCTTCAGCATAGGTTTTTATGTTTTAGGACTGACAAAATGATGGAGATTGCTCTAAGTTTCTGCCTACATATTGTTAAATTTCAATGACATTGTCTATCTGCATAGGCAGAATCACGTTGCTATGATGTTGTCAATTCTTATAAACAAATGAATAAAGTACTAGGAATTTTTTTAATAAACCATTGGATCATTCAATAATGACCTCAAAGATTTTTTGGAGATTGCTTTAGGTGAAAGTCAAAGTTTTTGTTGAAATGTGATTATTAGGTGATACTTCTTTCCAAAGCCTTTTTCTTGGATTGGAGGGTAAAAGCATATAACTATTCATATGCTCAAAAGAATCTAATACATCTTGATTGCATCCTGATCTTTGGATAGTGATGCCAAGAAAATGTTGGCGTGATTGGTGCCCTTATTATCAAAGAAACTGAAATTTGAATCTTAGCTGTTTAATCATCTTTCCCTATTCTTAATGCACGATTGGTCAACTTGTTTTAATTTGCACGATGCATTTTTTATGTAGAGATTACCTAGGACTATGATTTACTTTTTCTATTCTAAATTGAGGATACTAATGCAAAAAGGAAACAATTTCCATTAATGATGGTGGGGTGAGTGGTACAAAGTTCGATGCCTTTTAAATAAAGTTTTGAGTTGAAGTTTTGTGGATTGAAAAAATAGAGCCAAAAAGAATTTTACCCCCAATTTAAAATTTCAATCTAACTTGATTCTAAATTTAATTGTATCAAAACAATGTTGACAAAGTAATTACTCTCTAATTCCAATCATGGATTGATTTTTGGTTGAACAACGATGATCTTTTTAGGTATACATGTTTGACTTTGGCATAGTTGGGAAGGCAATGCTGCTATTATTAGGGACCATGCTATTAGATATTATATTAGATTAAAGCTTGGAGGACACTTCCTAGTGTTTAATAGGTTCATAATTTAAGGAGATAAATTGTTCTCTAATGATTGATTAGCCAAAAGGGAAAGAGCAAAGACAAAAAAAGGAAAGGTGAAAAAGTTAATGATTTGGTCAATCAAAGAAAAGGGTTTGTTTGCACATATGGTACAAAGCTCACTATTGTTTCTTCATGCTTCATTGATTTCCCACTGGCTTTTATATCCATTAAACAAATCTTCTTTGATGCTTCCATATTAAAAAGTTGCTAAACTTAGAGATGGAAAAGAAAAAAAAAACAATTCTAAAGTGGGTTATAGCTCAATCATTCACCCAAGATTTTCTTTTTGCTTGTCAAGAAGCTTATCTTATAGGGTGGTGTAGTGTTTGTTGTCTAGCCGACTGTTTTCTTTTATTTTTTTTTGAAATTTTTTGTATTTAATAATTACATTAAATCTTAATTAAATTTGAAATTGAGTCGAGTCAAACTCTTAAATAGAAAATAAAACTCATCAACATTATATTCTCTATCCACAAGACTTAAACTTTTTACTTTATTTAATTATCAAATTCCTTACCACTCATTCTAAAAAGGCCTCAGTCACTAGAGAACTAACTGTAACATCATACTACTTAGTGGACTAATGCTGACTTCGGCTATAAAAATTGTTAGTTGCAACATTGATGTTGTGTCTATTGATGAATTTATATAACTTGCCTTGATAGAAACAGGTCTAATGCCTCTTCTTTTGATTTATAGAGCTCTTTGTGGGGTAGATAGAAGATTTGATTGAGGCTCAAAGTAAAACATTGGATTGGTAAGTCTTAAAGTGATTCTTATCATTATTGTTTCCATGTTCTTAATATGCTTTTACTATTCAATGAAATGGCAATCACATTGCTCTTTCTAATATGCTTTACTATGTACAACTATTTTCACTTTATAGTACCAAAGCATTAAATTAAGATAATTTTAATTTGATTTTGAAATTTAATCTGATCAATTTAAATTCAATTTAATTATAAAATGTCAATAATCAAATTTATCCTATCCGACCTAAATAGACTCCAACTAAAAATAGAAAAATGATCAAAGCAGTACAAACTCAAAATGATTTAGACTCTAAATAATCTAATTTTGAAATGATTCAAATAAAAAAAAATCTAAAACGACATGACTCTAAACTTAAAATGATCTAAACTCTAAACAACTTGATTTCAAAATAATTTAGACAAAAAACTTAAAATGATGGACTTAAAAAACTTCAAACCTTAAAACATTAAAAATGTGAATCCAACACAATCCTAAACCTAAAGAACTCAAATAATTGAAAATGAACCTATCTAAATTGACATGATCTAAAACTAGCCTGACACACGCATTGACAAGTCTAGCTCAAACCCACTTCCTTTTTAAGGGTCCTACCATAGAAATTAAGATGGTCGATTTCATGGACAATGTTATTACAACGCCTGCATTTAGGATTGAACTGATGATGGCCGGTTTCAAGATGTGTGGTTGACTAGAGATTGGAGGTTGCTGTTGAATATGATAGACTGGCTTTCCTTTCCTTTGAAGTTATCGCTGTTATTGGCGTTTGTCGAGTTGCGGGACATTTGCATATGTGTGCTTTTTGAGTTTCTTTTTTTTAACTGAGCTTTCAATGATCTGAGTTTGATCCCTTAAAAAGCCATCTTTGGTGGAAAACAAAGCCTGAAGCCTTTTTGGACCAAGCATCAGTCTCTCAATCATTTCTAGGTGATCAGGTTTAGTATGTGTGTATGTTGGATTGGGTGATTCACAGAAATTGAAAAGTACTTTGGTTGGGCAATTTTAGATTATTTGATTGAATTATTTTGAATTTAAATATTTTAAATTTAGATTAAGCGAATTTGGGTAGTCGAAATTTGAGTTAACTAAAATAGATTTTAATGTTTACGTAAAAATTGACATGTTTATTTATTATATATATATATTTGTATATTTTATATCCGTTTAACGGTTCATGATTAATTTTATGACTCCTTTTAAAGGTGAAGTTAAAATTTTTTTAAAATATTTGAATTAAAGAATAAATTTTGAAAGTCAAAATATGATTTTACCATTTTTGGAATCAAGGTGGCTACTTGCTTTAGTGCTGCCCCTCTCCTCCCCAAATTAAACTCAAGTTCTTTCTTTAAAAAAGATTAGTGTTTTTGGTAACTTTAACATGTTAAACATCACTTTTTAAAGATAAATCGGATTTTGTTCGAGTACCGAATAATGAAATTATTGTGATGCTTTACCGGTCACATCATATTCTTCCATGTATGGTGGTTTATAATGATGGATTTTGATGGAATAAAGAAAAGTCCATGAATGGGTAGTACATGATTTGAAGAAGAGTAAGCTTGCATGGTTGATGAAGGGTTCTATCAAATATAAATATAAATTCATATATTATATATAATTGGGATGATAGTATTTGGAACCTTTTCATCGAATTGCTGCCCTATTTTTCTTGGTAAAACGTTGAATGAAAAAAGAAAAGAAAAAAACAATTTTCCTATACTTGAAAGACAAGCACGTCCTCCATACTTCGTTTAAGTGGTCTCAACTCCATTTTGTTGTATCTTCTGCTGAATCCGAGTCCTCCTGAACAAAGCGTAGAACAGTCAAAGCCTTACGATTGTGACCCAACTTACGACAAAGGTTTTGTTGTTGAATTCAAGTATAACCCAAATCCAAATTTTATCAAACTTATTTCATCAAAAAAAATATTAATAATTCCAACGAAAATTGATTAGAAAGTTAAAATGATTTGAATAAGAAATAATTTAAATTTAAAATGACATGAATAAGAAAGATAAAATGTTAAGAATTTAACTATTAACATTTATATATTTTGTCATGTTCGCTTTTTTTAAAAGAGTCGAATTGATTTTTTTAATAAAAATATTGACTAAAATGTTAAATTTTTAAACATGGTTGCCCATATGGCAATCCACGTGTGCCTCACGCTATTTATTAAAATTTTATGAAATTTTTACAATTTTGTTTGAGTTTTGTGTTTTTTCTAAATATTTTTCATAACTTTTAAATTATTTGTTGACGTAGCATATAACAAAATAAATAGTGTCATGTCAGCTTGAAGTGCACGTAAATTATCATGCTGGCTATTATACCACTATCGTTAAAAAAATAATGTTTTAGTTAACATTTTCTATTAAAGGAAAGCAATTTGACTTTTTTCTTTTTTAAAATAATAATTAAATTTAATTAAAATATATAAATATTAAAAACTAAATTTATTATTATACCAATTTAAAGTATCTAATTTGAATATTAAATTCATCTAACAAACATATTCAAACTTAAAATTGCTCAAAAACCTAAAATAACCTAAATTCAAAATATCTCAAAAATTTTAAAACTCAAATTTTCTCCACCGAAATTAATTCCATCCGAAAGCATCTGACTAACACAAATGATATACTTTCTCTACCAACTTGTGAGTCCGGCTATAGAGAAATTAATGCAACACATGTGATAGGCATAACTTGTTTTTCTTTTTTCCTTTTTGTAATTTGAACCCAATATTTATCAGATTTGGCATTTGCTATGTTGTCACTTCAAAAGAAAAAAACTAAAAAAAATCTGAGTTTGGACACATTGTGATGAGGCTGAGATTTGGGTATTTTTCTGATTGCCCCTTTTCTCGAGGACTAGGACCACTGAGCCAAATTGGGATTTTGGAGATCTGAGAATTGGAGGTGAAATGTGGACTAACCTGTCTGTTGTATTTTATTTTTACTTTAAAGGTACTCTCCAATTCTTCATCATCACCATCACTGCCATTACCCCCCACAGCTGACTTTAACTCATATACCATTTCTCAACTACTACTACTAATAATAAACAATTCAAATAAACCCCCAAAAAACCAATGCTCCTTTGAAGAGTTTTCAAAGAAAAACATTTGCAGAGATTTAAAGGCAATGCATCATTTTGGAAACCCACTGTCATCTTTTTTTACCCTACTAGTGTCATCATGAACTTGGCAGCTTGCACTAACTTTTTAGCTCTTCCTCTTTTTATATTATTGCCAACCTTTCAGCTTTTCAAGCTAAAAAAACACTACTGTTTTGCTTATGGTTAAATTTTACCATAAGTGATATATTATGGGTAAGGTGTGTATTTAATTCTTATTTTCTTTTGCATTGGTGAATTATAATCTATGAAAATTCGGTCTTAATTCAAATATTAATAGTTAAATTTAGTTGGTTAAATGTTGTTATTTATTTTATATTTAATTTATATTCTTCAATTAGATCATTTTTATATTGATAATTTTAAAATTTTGAAATTTTATCTTTACACAAAAATAGCAATTAAATCCATTAACTAATAATTTTTTATAAGTAATATTGAAAATAGTAAGGTGATACAAGATTTTTACATGTGCTAGTAGGTTTGAAAAATTGCTTAAGACAGAACCAAAAAACTTTTATTTTTAACTTCTAAACTTTTTACTTTTTTTCTATATTATATCAAATGCTTACAAACTATTTATAGACAATAGCTCTAAAAAAAACTGAAAATGTTAAAATCTAATAATAGCCATAAACCATTGACTCTTGACCTTTCACTTTCCTAAAAAAAAAATTCTAAATTAAACCCATTAAAATCACATTTAACGTTTAATCAACAAAACTCCCTCGTAAGCTTAAATGCTTCTGCCATCCTTCATGCCGATTAATTTCTTGCAGTTGTCAAGAAGTACCATTTATAGCGGTTTCGTGAAGATATCTGCGACTTGGTCCTGGCTTGCCATGTGCACTAATTTCACACTTCCTTTACATGATCTCGGATGAAGTGAACGAATGTCTAATGTGTTTGCTTCTCTCATGATTCACTGGGTTCTTTGCTAACTCAATTGTTGATTTATTGTCAACTCATATCTCAGTCGCACTGAGTTGTTGTTGCTCCAACTCGTCCAACAAATTTCTGAGCCATATAGCATGACACACACACCAAGGCGCTGTCACATATTCAGCTTCACATGTCGAGAGTGTCACGATTAGTTACTTTTTTGAAAGCCAAGTAAATGTCGTGTTACCCATAAAGAACACATATCCCTATGTACTTTTCCGATCGTCTAAATCTCTGCACCAATCACTGTCAGAGTACTCAATCAACTTGTAATCTTCCACATTTGAATAGAATAACTCAAGTGACACCATTCCTTAGATGTACCGTAGGATTCGCTTCAACGCCTTCCAATGTGAATAAACCAGCTCCTCCATGAACCGACTTACAATGCCAACACTTAGTGAAAGACCAGGCCTTGTACAAGTGAGATAGTGAAGACTTCCCACCAAACTCCGGTATTTACTTGCGTCGACTCTTTCTCCTCTATCGAATTTCGAGAGTTTTACATATGGTTCCATTGGTGTTGATACCGGTTTGCAATATACCATCTTGTATTTCTTCAAAATTTCCTTTGCATATGCCTCCTGTGACACAAAAACACCTATCTCTTCTTGTCTTACCTCCAAACCAAGGAAAAACTTCATCAAACCTAAATCTATCATCTCAAATTCCTGTGTCATTGTGCTCTTAAAATCTTATATCATCTCACCATTGTTCCCCATAAAAATGAGATCATCAACATAAAGAGCAACAAATAACATATTACCTCCATTCTTCTTCATGTAAAAGGCATGTTCATAGGGACATTGTTTGAACCCGTTCTCCTTGAAGTATGTATCAATACGAGTATTCCATGCCCGCGGTGTATACTTCAACCCGTAAAGTGCCTTCTTCAATTTTAGCACATTCTTCTCTTCTCCACTTTTTATGTACCCGGGTGGTTGTTCGATGTAGACTTCTTCTTCGAGCACACCATTCAAGAATGCCGACTTGACATCCATTTGAAATATCGGCCATTTGAATTGAGCCGCTTGTAAAAAGAGCAATCAGATTGTCTCCATTCTTACAATGGGAGCAAACACCTCGTCATAATCGATTCCCTCCTTTTGTTTGTATCCCTTTGCAACAAGTCGCGCGTTGTACCGTTCTATCTCACCTTGAGCATTCATCTTTCTCTTGAACACCCATTTCACACCAATGGGCTGACTTCTTTTCGGCAATTCCGTTAACTCCCATGTGTTGTTGCGGTCAATTTCTTTAATCTCCTTGTCCATGGCAATTTGCCACTTCTTATCTCGCACCGCCTCTTCAAAACTTATATTCTCGAAATCTACCAAAAGACATACAATGTGTACCTCATTTGTTGAATCATACAAATCTTGCAAACTTCGCATTTTGGATTGTTGCGGTCCATCTTCATCATCGATAGTTTCAAGATTTTTCGGTATGATTGTTGCTGTAGTGGTTGATGATTCTCCATCTTTAATGATGACCTCCGTTGAGTTATTCCAATCCCATTCGCTTGCTTCATTAACTTGTACATCACGACTCATCACAACCTTCTTGCTTATCGGGTCGAGTAGCTTGTATCCTTTTGTTTTCTTATCATACCTAATAAAAATAAACCTTTTACTTTTGTCTTTGAGCTTCGTTCTTAGCTATCCGGCACATGTGCATAGGCCTCACTACCGAATACTTTGAGATGATAAACTATCGATTTTTGTCCGCTCCATGCCTCATGTGGTGTTTGATCATTCAACTTCGCATGTGGACACCGATTTTGCATATAGATGGCACATTGCACGGCTTTCGCCCAAAATTCTTTCGGCATCTTCTTACTCTTGAGCATTGACCGAGCCATGTCGAGAGCAGTCCGGTTCTTCCTCTCGCCACACCATTTTGTTGGAGAGAGTACAGTGCGGTTAGGAATCGTCTTATGCCTTGCTCCTCACAATACTCCATGAAAGCCGTCGAAGTATACTCGTTACTTCTATCGGATCGTGCAGATTTGATGTGTCTACCGTTGCCTTTTCCACCATCACTTTGAACTTTTTGAACACCTTGAACGCCTCGAATTTTTCTTTCAGAAAATAAACCCAAGTTTTTCGTGAGAAATCATCGATAAAGGAAATGAAGTACCTTTTACCGTTAAAAGATTCGGAGGTGATTGGTCCACATATGTTGATATGAATCAATTTGAGAGGTTGCTTAGCCTGATATTCTGCCTTTTTTTGAAACGAAGTTCTTGCATGCTTGCCGAGCACACACTCTTCACAAAATTTTCCCTCGTAGTCCATGTCTGGTAGCCCATGCACCATGTTCTTCTTGGCCTACTCGTTTAGACCACCATAATATAGGTGACCAAAACGGAGATGCCACAGCAACGCCTTGTCTTCTACATCGACTTGCAAACATTTTTCTCGAACGCTTCTCAAATTCAACTTGTACATGTGATTTCTCCCCATTTCAACTCGAGCAACCAAACACCCTTGCTTATCTTTCAAGTGTAACACCCGGTCTTTCATAAGTACCGAACAAACTTTTTCCATGAGTTGCCCCATACTCAAAATGTTGCTCTTGAGGTCTGGTACGTAATACACATCTTGGATAGACCCAACTAACCCATCCTTTTGTAAATAATAAACGGTACCTTAGCCTTTTACCTCAACTTTCGATGCATTTTCAAACAACACATGTCCCATTTCAACCTTTCGCATCTCTTTGAATAGGTACTTGTGCCCGCACATATGGTTACTTGCACCCGTGTCAAGGTACCACACCATGTTGTTGTTGGTGTTGACTTCGTTGTGTGCCATCAAGAGAAAACCTTTTTTCGCCTCCTCATCTTCCTTGGTTTGAAGTGCTTGCTCGAGTGTCTCCTCTTTCTTCTTCTTCTTACGTTGTTCATGTATCTCGAGAGAACCGACGAGCTCGTCAACTATGAGCGTTGCTAGATCTTTTGACTCTTTTATGGCATATATGACATTCTCGAAACTGTCAGTTAACGACCTTAAAATCTTCTCCACAACTCGTGTATTGGTTAACGCTTTTCCATTTTGGTTGAGTTGGTTTACCACGGTTTGAACACGCGTAATGTAGTCGGAGACACGTTCCGATTCCTTCATCCTTATGCCTTCCAACTCGCCGCAAAGAGTTTGAAGGTAGACTTGTTTAACCCTGTCGACTCCTTTGTACACCTTCGCCAAAATGTCCCACACTTCTTTTAAAGTTGTCGCACTCGCAATCTTCTCAAAGCCTGACTCATTAACAGCTCGGAACAACATGTACAATGTCGCCTTATTTTTCAATCGCATCTCTTTCAACGTCTTGTTTTGAGCAGTTGTAATACTGCAGTAGTTGTTGGTTCTACAAAATCTTCTTGGATCACCTCCCAACCATCTTGCGAACCGAGAAGAGCTTTCATTTGGATGCTCCAATTCTCGTAGCTCGCCTTTGTTAGTCGAGGCAGCGGCACATTACTAGTCACACTCTCCATAGTTGGGATACCAAATTGAAAAATTGCTTAAAACAGAACCAATTTTTTTTTTTAACTTCTAAACTTTCTTATTTTTTCTTTTTTCTCTATATTATATCAAATGCTTACAAACTATTTATAGACTATTGCCCTAAGAAAAACTGAAAATATTAAAATCTAATAATAGCCATAAACTAATGACTCTTGACCTTTTATTTTCCTAAAAAAAAAAACTTCTAAATTAAACCCATTAAAATCAAATTTAACGTTTAATCAACAAGGTTCGTTGAGTCAAATTTTGGAAGTAATAGAACTTAATGAGTTTAGCAACTACCCTTTGGTAAGGACTGTAATTTAAAATACGAAAAGTATAAGGACTAAAAAAGATCAAATTAAAGTATAAGACTAAATCACTTTCTAAGGCCTGAACTTGGCAATTACTCGCACGTTGCGGCCTCAACTTTTTTTTTATCTACGTTAGTCCCTGAACTTGACAATTGTTCCTACATTGGGGGCTGAACTTTTTTTTGTCCAAGTTAGTTCCTAATATTTTCTCGAAAACCCTAAAGTTTAAGTCCTAATATGGGAACAATTAGCAAGTTTTTCAGGCCCCAATACAGGGGGAAGCTAGGGGGCTAGCGTGGTAAAATTATTTTTTAGGCCCTTAAATTTTTTTAAAAATTTTAAATTAGTAAAGGTAAAATTGCACTTTGGCCCCCTAAAATTATAAAAATTTGATTTAATCCTTTACAAATTATAAAGATATAAACAATAAAAAATTAAAATTTCATCCAGCCCCCCCTAAAAAAAATTTCTGGCTTCGGCCCCACCCCAATATGAGAACAATTATCAAGATCAAGGGCTAGGACAAAAAAAAGTTCAAGTCCCAATATGGGAACAATTGCCTAGTTCAGGCCCTAATGTGGAAACAATTACCAAGTTTAAAGACTAACTTAGACAAAAAAGGTTTAGGTCCCAATATAAAAGTTGTTGCCAAGTTCAAGCCCCAAATAATAATTAACTCTAAAATATAAGTACTGAATTCATAACTTATGCATAATATAGAACTAACAACATAATTTAACCTTTTGCTAAACCCTTTTCTTTTTGCAAGTTAGGAAATAGTAAATTGATATCTTGGGAAATAAGTAATATAATTGTAGTGTCTAAAAATGAAAAACACCTTTGGTTAACTTGTTTTTGATATTTGATAACTGTTGTTGGATTTTGACAATGCTGCTAAGCTAACCCATTCATTGGGAACCAGCCATGCTGAACGGCTTGCTTCACGGTGAATGCAGTTGTGATGGTGTTCTTTATGGGTTTTCAATCAACCTCACCAGTCCACCGGCTGATTCTTTTAAAGCACATGCAATGTCTTTTGAATGCTCGTTCAGGCTGGCCGATTAATCCTCTTTTTTTTTTATTTTTTTTTATTTTTTTTATCTTAATTAGGGTTTTGGTTTTGCACTCCAATGGGTGCGAGTGATGTTAGAAAATTGTTTTAGGGATAAAATAAATAATTTTTTAAAAATATTAACAAACAATTTTATTATATTAATTTGTGATTATCCATTTGGATTTTAAAATGTTTGAATAATTTCTTATTTGGATGATTTGCAAATCATACATTCAATAAATGAATCCAATATTCGGATGTTGAACATCTTTAAAATTACTCATAAAATAATTAGAAATACATTTGGATTGATGTTAATAAATAACTACATCAATAATATATATATATATATATATATATGATGCATATGGTTATTATATTAATACAAATATATTTTAAATAATCTCATTAAATGAAATAATTTAAAATCTATTATATACAAAATTTGGTCTAATATCCTCGATAATCATTTTTATTTTCATCTTATTATTATACATTTATGTTAAACTTAAACATATATTTTACCATTGATTTTATTTTATTTTTGGTACAACTATAATTCGAACTCAAACTATTATTGAAAATAGAGCACCCTACCAATAATAGATTGTAACTTGAGATTCAATTTTATTTTTAAATACTGTAATACTCAATTTTATTGTTATAATAAGTAATTAATCTCATCGAAACTACTCTACAAGTGTTGTAAAAATTAAAACAAAAAAGAAATCGAAAACAGATATGCTTCCCTATGTGTGGCACAATTGAATTGTTGCTTACACATCAGCACAAACGGAAATTACCAAAACACCCCTCAAGCCCCCCAAATCAAACCAAGATATTAGTACCATTATATGTTGCATGCTTTCTCAACCCTAAACACAAATCAATGGACTCAATAATTCTGCTTTGTGGGGTTTCACTTAGTTGACTAATCACCTCTTCATTCCAATGGTACAAAGAAAATAAAAGAAGGAAAAAACACTTTAATATTGGGCATCTCATCTCATTAATTTGTTGTATCTATATATGTAAAGTTATAGAATTCACGTGTTTAATTATCACATATTTCAACCTACAATAATCATGGAACAAAATTATTTTTCAACAATGTTTGAACATTTGCACCATTTCTTAGATAGATAAGAAGATTTGAATCTAAGTACCAGTTCTTAATAGTAAACATATATGATGATACATCCTACTATTATTTTAACTTGTAAATGGGGAAATAATAATAGCATTTTGTCGCCTTGTATCTTTCTTTTGGCCATGTTGATATTCATGATTCAGGAGAAATTAAACTTCATGCAAACAATTACTTGCGAGATTGGGTTGATTAGAATTTTTTTTATGATTTATTTTTTTAATATTTGTTGTACTCTCGCCAAAACACCCTTCATTGAATTATTTGGTAATTTCAAGGGAAAGTATGACAAAATTCGATTTTATGGCCTCGCA
Source organism: Gossypium arboreum (assembly GCF_025698485.1). NCBI lineage: Eukaryota > Viridiplantae > Streptophyta > Magnoliopsida > Malvales > Malvaceae > Gossypium > Gossypium arboreum. Next base: position 1,996,724 of record NC_069070.1, on the reverse strand, counting down.
AGAAAAATAGTTATTGTCATAGCCTTGCCTAGCCAGATCACCAAATCACGTAAGGCAAGATCAAGTCATCGTCGGACGATATGTGAGGAACAATTCCTAACAATATTCGTTAATCCATCACTTACCTAGGCTTGACGGCGCCCGTCCGATGATCTTATATGGTCCCCTCACATCGGCTCTAGTAGTGTCCTTAGCTAATATCCGCCACTTTACCATTTGCACCAATGAAATAAAGTGCTTAATGTCTGAGACCCACGCTAAGCCAGTCTCCCTCTATAACTACCCAAGTTTAGCACCAAGGAAAGAAGGATACATAAGAAGACTTAACACAAGATAAAAGATATAAACTACATTCTTCTCAAACACATCCTCAACACCTCTAAACCACCACCCCTAGTGGCTCTCTGCACTACCTTTAGTGTGAACCACCTCCATCTTAGTAGCTTTCCACACCTCCTACGATGTAAACTACCACCCTTGTATTGTTTTACATTTTGTATAACTTAATTGTTATAAAAGTTGGCATTATCTCTGAGAATCAAACAAAAAGCTATTATCTAGCCTTAAGAAGCTAAAACTAGAAGCAAAAATACCAAGATGCCTTCTAAGACCAACACTAGGTTAGATCTAGATACTGAGATGAAAATGATATGGTAGAGGTTTATCATCCTTGTTATTCACATTTCAATAAGGGATAATGAGTACACCTATAACACACCTAACCCGTAATTGTCACCGGAATAGGTTAAGAGGCATTACCGGACTTGTAACTCAATTCAGAACAATCATTTATCAATTATCATCTCATTTCAGTAACTATTATTCAATCACATTCAATATGTACTTAAAATGAGCATACGAAGCTTAAAACATGCATTCGGGTCTAAATCGGTAACATATTAAGATTTTGGAAACTTAGAAAAAATTTCAACATTTCAAGTATCACACGCCCGTGTGAACAGGCCGTGTGCCTTACACGGCTGATAGACACACCCGTGTCTTAAACCGTGTGGAAACAGGGCATACATACTGACTTGTGTCACACGACTGAGGACACTCCCATGTGCCATGCCCGTGGGAAAACTAGAGAGGTTACTGACTTGGGTTACACAGCCGGCCACACGCCCATGTACCAACCCGTGTGTTACACATGGCCAGTAGAGACGCCCGTGTGTCTAGGCCGTGCCAAACCTATAGGGTATACTGACTTAATTTGAAAGGGTACCCCAAGGGACACACGGCCGTGCAGCATGACCGTGTGTCACACATGGCTGAGATACACGCCTGTGTCTCTGCCCGTGTGGACAAAAATAGGCAATTTGTGAAGCCATTTTGCCACCTTAAAAACACAAGCATTCATAAGCATAGATAACCATAATTTTACAACTCAATAGGCAGCCAAGATAACCATTTCAATACACATTATTACCAATTCAACTTGTTATTCAATTACCTATTTAATACAAAACATAATCCGTTCATCTAACAGATACATATCAATACCTTATTTGCATATTTTCATTCAAACACTACTTTACGAAAACATACCATAATTGAACACTTAATTCAACCAAAACATGGTACCAAAATAAGCCAAATCACATGGCTTAACACATATACAAAATATACCAAAACCATGATATCAAGTAACATAACTAACATCATTTAAATTAGCCTATACATGCCATATTTACATATCCACAAGTTCAAAAGTACCAATCAAAAATTGGATAGTGTGATGTGCAAGTTTGACTTGTCCGAAACGAGCGATCTATCGAGCCTCTATAAAACATGGAAAAAGAAACAGCGTAAGCTTTATAGCTTAGTAAGCCCGTATAATGCAGAATTAAACTTACTATTTGTACATAATCAAAGCAACATTAAAATATCAACAATTCAATTAACCAATACCTAATCACAAGTATCCATCACATGTTAGTCATTTGGAAAATACATAAAAATCATCCTTTAATACAAAACTTTACATCATTCCAAAATTCATATGTCATATATATAACATTAGTAACATTTATAATCCGTAATTTATCCGTATAAATAGTATTTAGGCCCATTGAATCTATTAGAACCTCAAAGGATACTCGAGTGAACAATGTCAGTAATCCGTCAATTCATTATCATATATGCTCTTTCGAGCCATGATCGGTAAGCTCCTCCTGAGCTAATGAATAGTAAGGTCTAATGAGGTGAAACGGTAAGCTCTATCGAGCTAAACAGTAAGCTCATACGACCTGAAACGGTAAGCTCCAATGAGCTGAAAACAGTAAGCTCTTACGAGCTGATATATCAGTAAGCTCTTACGAGCTGTGGTGAGTCTGCAACAAATGTAGGAGCTCGACGAAAACGGTAATCCCAGTAACATGTCACTCGTATCCAATGAATTCATACAGTTCAAACAGGGCTTAGTAACAAATATATTATATCAATAAGGCATTTATACTTCAAATATTTCCATTATACACATTCATTTCAATAATTACAAGTATATAAAAGTTTGATTCTAATTATACGAACTTACCTCGTATCCTCGGATAAAACTATCGGCTGTTCATCGATCTTTCCTTTTCCCCAATCTAAACTCGATTTCTGCTTATCTTGATCTATATATTATCAAATGCAATACATTTAGCCTTCAATCTATTCAATTTAGTCCATAATTCATATTTTGGCAAATTTGCATATTAGCCATATACTTTTCAATTTTTACAATTTAGTCCTTATCACCTAAAATTGAAAATTCATGCAATTTAGTACCAACCCATATCTAGCCGAATTTACTATGTATTACTAGCAGCCCATATCTTTCATTATTTCACACTTTTAACTACCACATTTTACAATTTCACAATTAAATCCCTATTTTGCATTTTTGTCAAAAATCACTTTATAAAACTTGTATATCTATCATTAAACCTTCATAATATATCATTAAACATTTAAAATCTCAAGCATTCAACAATGGAAACATGAAAAATCTTCAACAATTACAAAATCTAGGTTACGGGCTAGCTAGAATACGAAGCAACGGTCTCAAAAACGTAAAAATCATCAAAAATCGAGCCAAAATGGACTTACAGGCTTGAACAAAAATGGCCGAACCTTCAAAGCTTTAAAACCCTTATTTTATTTCTCACATTCGGCTATTGAAGAAGATATAGCATGAAAATGGTTTTTGTTTTGTTGAAAATTAACATAATTAACTAAATTACACTTATAACCTTATTATTATACATTAATATATCATATAATCAATGTCCAAGATTGTCCACTTACATTATAAATGGAATAATTACATAATAAGGACTTCTTTATTATTAAACCATAGCTATTTAATACTTTTAAACAATAGAACTCAACTTTTATGTGTTACGCGATTTAGTCCTTTTTACCTAATTAAGCATTTAAACAGTAAAATTTCTTAACGAAACTTTCATATAATAATTATATCATGTTGTAGACCTTATTAAAATAATAAAATAAATATTTTTACTTCAAATTTGTGGTCCCGAAACCACTATTCCAATTTGACCTAAATACGGGCTGTTACAACACCATCAATTTTCTTTTGACTCATTGGCAAATTGTTAGAAGGAATAATATTACCAAGGTCTAAGAGCGAAAAAGGATTCTTTACTTAATCCTGATAATGTCAGGAGTTGCAAGCCCAAAATGAGTTTCTTTGAACTCAACTTTTAGAGTATGTGTAAGAAGGAGCTTAAAGGGATAGGGAGCAATTAAAAAAAGAAAGGAAGAGAGTCTACTTGGAGTTAAAGACAATCTTTAAGAAATTAATATTACCTGTCTCTGGGTGGGGCAACTGAATCATTACTCTATCCTATGGAGAAAAGATGAAGTTGTAATAAGGCATTGAAACTATCGACGCCCAAAACACCTGAAAAGGGTGTCGTCGACACCCTTCCATCATTACACTCCTTTAAACACCTCTCAATGAGAAATTTTTATAGAAAAAGGAATATTAGGAACTCCACTATCTATATGGTCTAATCCTTGAAGGAGGAAGCTTATAGATGAGTGCTTATACCAAAATGATATAGGCCATGCCACCAATGATTGCACCAACTTGAAAAATGCCATTGAAGTTGCAATAAAGGAAGAGCAATTGGAAAGGTTTGTATAGCAAAGACCACACTCTTTAAAAGAAAGAATGAGAGGGGTATATCAATAAAAATAAGTCTTAGGAGTTTTAGAGTATTGGTGTAAAAGAATGGATGGTTTTAGGATGCTAACCAACGATGAACAACCCTTTAAAAGAACAAAGATGGAAGGAGGGGAAAGGTGATTAAGCTCCCTCCAAGGTCAATTTATTGCCTAAGTAAGCCAACCCACCATTTTTCTTGAACTGAAATAATGTTTTTAAGTAAATGGGTGAATGTGGTCAAAGGATAGGATGAAAATGATATACTTATCAAAGAAAAATGTGTATAAGCTTTGTAGGAAGAAACCAACCTGGAATAGCTCGATACACTATGCTCTTAGGGACAATCAGAGACTTTTCACTAGCACCAAACAAAGTAACATCATGACGGGCACATAAAGAAGCCAAGACATAGGGAGCAAACATACACCATGATGAATTCCCACCTCAGATCTCTTTAAAGGAATTAGAATGTTTAATAGCATAAGAAGTGGTTTGATAGGAAAAGAAGATAATTGAGGACAATGCCAACTTCCCAAGCACGCAAAGGAAAAGATTGTAAAGTTCCAAACCTAACCGGATTCACCGGGTCCGGATTTCGGGTGTTACTGCACAAAGCTTAACCATTAACGAAAACAGTTACAATTTCTCATTTCTTTACACAAAGCTTAACCATTAACGAAAACAGTTACAATTTCTCATTTCTTTAAACTTGTTATTTGACATTTTAATTAGAAATTTATTGCATGAAAACAAGGGAAGTAACTTAAAATAATTTTATTACAACAGACTCGATACAAATCCTTGCAAAATGGAAGTTTATTTAAGACAGACTCAAAAGGCGTATTCCTAGACCATGCCACATCTCTACTGTATGCATAATAGCCCTCTCCACCACCAAATTGGCATACTTCTGGCGTTGTCCCTCCTGGAGAAGTCTTTTCTCAAACACCTAAAAAGCAATAACAAATCTTGTAAGTACGTGAGTACTTAGTGAGCTCATTATAACAATACCTTGATGGATACTTTACAATCTTGTATGAACTACTAGGTGCCAATTATTCTGCATCATTTATTTCAGTGAATACCACCATGCTCTTGTCATATTCAATATTCCTTATCTAACTAACTAAGGAATCCTTCTAAACATTTCATAAATCTCTTGTCCCATAATAATTTTTTAACAAAACATACCCTCAGAGACCACTTCCAACAATCATTGCCTTAACCCATACTCTTATTCAAATTGTTGTTCACTGACATTTATCACAGGCGGATACATATATGTTTGGCGAATACTTACGCAGAATTTAATACCACCAATTCATACTCAAACATACCCTGATTCAGTATCACACATATCCATACTGATAAATCACTACATAGTCCATTTTGACGAATTCCATATCATATTATATCGGAATCTCATATCTCAAGATAACATTAACTGAGATTCAGAATAATTTTAGAAGATGATATAATATCACTCACTTTTCATATTTACAGATTATTATGACGGATGCCATTCTTAACAAACATACACATCTCTTTTTCACGGAAACCCTTAAGACTTAATTCACTCTTAACCCAGAACGTATCAATACTTCAACTTAGCCTTACTTATTACAGAACTAAAAAATTTACTTATATCTTATAATAAAGATAGACATTCATATTCGACTCTTACCAGACATTTTTGACAGTTCATGCCACATAGACCTAACAGAACACGCCATACAGGCAAACATACAAAGTCTCGTGTTTACTGTCCCTTGTTATTGAAACCTGCTTTCTAACCAATAAATATGTTCAAACAGGGCTTTTCCTAATCTAGATATAAGCAACCTGCAATCATTTATAAGCATGGTAAGAAACCTACTAGTATGATATTTTCAATACAATTCTTCACAGTTTTTGCATCAGTTTCAATTTCCAATTAATTGTTGAATGTTTAATTGGGTAGTGAAGTAAAATTCATCTTTTAAGTGTACACAACTCAACCTCGACACTTGTAACAAATGGGATATGTCTATATGAATCGTTAATCTTTTTAAAATCTAAAATTTTAAAGACCAATTTAAACCAAATTATTTTAAGGATTTTTACCATCCCTAATCTCAATATCTATAATTTGTTTTTCTTTTGTCCTCAAACTCCCATCTTCCGCTTTTGTAAAATAAATAAATAAACCCCTAAAAAACTTGTCCAAAACAAAAGTTAATCGGCAACAAAATTCAGATGAATTTTCTATATTATTGTCAAGAAAGCATAAATTGGAAGGAATATTTAATTGAAACCTATCTAATATATAAATTAAAAATATGACCATCTCATGTGAAGTGAGATTCAAAACAAAAATTTGCCTCGAATTGAGGATATAAGCATGTATAGTATGGGCAGGCACATGTTGTGCTGGTGAGAGATGGTATATGATATATGATATAAAAATTATGAAATGATGGAGGAAGAAGCATCGAAGTAAATTGGTCCATGCATAATATACAATAATAGGACATATGCTGAGGCAGCCGAGCGGGGCCAGCTGTTAGTGCTCCAATGAGTTGTTTCCCAACTGGTGGTTTTTGCTTATTTTCTTTCCCATTTCAAAACAAAATTTGTTCAATGTTTAGTACTTGTGAAACATGGATTTGATTGAAAAGTTGCTGCTTTCTTTGCAAATTTTTTTCCACCCACCCACCACCCTCCCCCACCTCTCTTCCCTATATAATTCATTACAATTATCAATTTTTTTTTCTTATACATATATATGCTCATTTTTTTAAAGTCGTGTTTGATTCAAATTTCCCATCAAATATTTAAGCGAAATTGCAGGCTTTTACAGCAAGTCCCACCATGAAAAAACACAAAAGATAAAAAAAAATAAAAAATCTATTTGATCATGTTGATCTATATGTCTTTAAATATCTCTATAATTTACATATTGCTAAAGCGTCGTACTAACAATATGAACAGATTTTTGTGTTGTGAGTGGCATACACTTAAGAATTTAGCTAGTTCAAGTATAATATCCTTGCACCCATGATCTATATATCCTACGAGTCTTCATGGGCAAAGTTATTTAGGAGTCATGATTTAACCTGTTGAAGTATCAAGAGATGTTCCTAGGGTTTTTCAGAGAAAGAGGACAATTTTGGTGATGCGTTGCTCATGGTATCTAGGGAGGACAATATCTTCAAATTACTAACAGATGCTCTCTAGCACATATATTTTCTTAACTTGGATAAAAGTATTATGGAGACCCCTATTTTAGGAGTTAGATTGTTAAAAATTAATATGGCTGACAAAATAATTAGACAATTACATATCACGTGCCACTTGTACCTCATTCTAACTTACAGGGACTAATTTTTAACCGTGGAAATAGATGAAATTTTTAACAAAATGACTAATTTGCTCTTTAATCTAATGTACATAGACTAATTTACCTATTTCTTGAGTAGAGATGGTAAATGCAATCAGACTCGTAATTTAAAGGCTTCCATGATACTTTTACCCTATTTTACTATATATATACACATGCATACATGAAATCATTTTATTTTACCATCATCATAGTTTACCTTTACCCTACATTGCAGAACGGTACCACTTGCAGGACTTTAAAGATACATGGCTAAAATATCCATTCAAGCTCTTTGCCTTGCCTACAATGGCTACGACGACGTTTCTTTTTATTCCCCAGCAAAAGAGAAAGAAAAGAAATCCATTTAATTGATTTAGATGTACAATGATCGGAAGAATGTCTCCATCTCTAGCTAATTTTTGTTAGGTTAAAAGTACTTGGCAGGTTCGTGTATCATAGGGACTAGATTAAATTAGTTTTTTATTATTAAATAGATTAATTTAGTCTCTATACTATTAAAAAGAATCAAATAAATCAAAATTATAATAGTGTTAACATTTACTGTATAAACATTGTCTTGAAAATTATTATTTTTCAATTGCAGTTCAATTTCAAACATAAAATTTCATTTACAAATAATGGAAAATATTGGCACTAAGTTTTTTTTTTGGGGGGAGCCTAGTAAAATTTTTAAAATTTTTAGGAGTTTAATGAAAAAATTTAAAAAAAAATTGGGGTCTAATTATATTTTTAAAATTTTTGAGATTAATGAGAAATTTTAAAATTTTAAGAGAGCTTAATTAAAAGTTTTAAAATATGAGGGACTAATTAAAATTTTCTAAAAAGTTTGAAAGAAAAATGAAATTTTTGCAAAATTTGGGGGGCACCATTGCAGTCCACCTTTGTTTACAAACCCATAAAAACTTTAAAAAATATTTAACTTTGTTAAACAACATATGTTAATTATATTCAGAGAAAGAATTGTATGAAATTAAGAATTATATGAAATTGTGATTTCAATTCATCCCTATCCTTTTTAATAAGAACATGACAAATTAAATTTTTCTTTCGATTTTTAACATTTTTAGTTAGATTTGATTCATAGAATCCTTACTCTTATATTACAATACGACATTATTTGATTCATTTTAATAGTACAAAATTAAAATAATCTATTTAATAATAGAATAACTAATTTGATCATACCCTTATAATAAAAGAATATTTCAGGTACATTCACCACTTTTCATGTATAAAAATATCAAAATACATGAATATTTTATTAAAAATTGGTCATATGAGTTTTTCTTTTTAATAATTTTTTCCTACATTTCCTCTTAAGCAAGTCTTGGTTTCCTTGTTGAAGTTTTGAAGCACCATATAACACCATTAGATAAAGGCAACAACAAACATCATGCATAAAAAGCTTAATTTCTTCCCATATAATATTAAAAGATTATTTTATTAGAGTACACCATCCTATATAACTTGGAAATGATGATCCTCGCTTTTAACCACTGAAATATGTACGAACAAATTAAAGAATGTGCTTAAAGAGTTTTTATGCCCAAGATGCTCACACATCAAGAATAAATCACACTTTTTTAGAAAAAGCTCATTTAATTTTAATTCTTAGATTGATAGATTGAATGAATTAAATTAAGAATTAATGATTTATTTAGCTTGATATATATTATTAAATCAAGAATCTTTTGAATTGGTAAAAAATTCAATAATTGGTTTTTCAACTTAATTTTTTATTGAAAAAGAATTATTGTATGGGATGAGATTGGGAACATTTAATCCCTTGAATTTTATTTTAAATTTGTAACTTTTAATAAAAACATTTCAATTTTTTTAGTACAATCAGTCGATTTAATTAATTAGACGAATCAAATTTATTAAATTGATAATTGAAAGCCTCATCTATTAACCTCTTATCTGTTTTTAAAATATTTATTTAATTTAAACCTTTTAAATTACTCTTAAACTCCTCAAATTTCGATTAATTAAATTGGAAGAATTATATACTTAAATGTATTTGGGCTCACAACCTCCAAATTAAATACAAGGATTAAGGTAAAACATTACATGTTCAAATAAATATATTAGAATACTTTCTATCTTCTATAAATCTTTACTTTTAAAATGAAAGTAATATATTTTGAATTTTTTATATAATATTTAGAATTACTAATAGTCTTTCTTCGTCTTTAAATAAGAAGATAAACGTGCTTCACCGCAGATTAAATCTATATTTTCTTTTCTTGACAACGACATCAATACCAACTAAATTAAGACTTAATTAACAAATATATTTTAAATTAAACCAAATTAATTGATACAAATATTAAAAAAATTAGTATTTTAAATTTTTAAAATTCGAATTTCAAGACCGAAAAAGTATATCTTTTACAATGAGGGAGAGAAAATATTGATAATTACGACATAAATGTTAGACATTACATGCATTAAATCAAAAACCTAGCGTCAAGGCATCGTCCCCTCATGCCCATGCATGTGGATCCCCACCCTTAAACAAAGCCTTCTTTATTATTATTATTACTATTTTAAAATTCTCTTTACGAAGCTCACCTAGATTTGCATAAAACAAACTTTGCCCATTTCCATCACTGCTGAAGTTATATCCTTTAAACAGAATAAACCAAACTTTAAAATAAAATTTAAAAAAAAACCCTAAATTGCATATATTTCAAAAGTGCATATATAACAAAAGGATAAGATAAGAAAAGAAATGTTATACACATTTAATAATTCAATTTAAATGTGTTGTAAAGTGGAGTTAAGATTTTAGAGTGCTCCCTTAACAATATGACATATCTAGAGGCTTAGAGCACTTTTTGCCCTATTTATTAAAGATGATGATGATTATGATGCCTAGAAGAGACTTGTGATTGGGACTTGGTTAAGCTTCATTTAACGTGGGGTCATAACAATTGGGGTTTTAACACACCCTTAATGAAGACACATGGGTTGGGGATAACATAGATAATTTTGGTCTCACAAAGATTTGACACCATTATTTTTGGGATTGAGTGTTTGTGATTTGATTTCTTGCATTGCCCCCATCTTTCATACCACTATTTTACTTGCTTAATTATTTGAATAAACCCATGGTTTGATATTTTGTTTCTACTATGTTTGTTTTAAAGAAAATCAAATTGGGTAAGTGGGATTCTAGTTTTATTAAAAAATTCAAATTATAATTTTGCCTTTTTTATATTTAAATTTAAGATTTAGTTCTATCTTTTAATTTTACATAATTTAATTATTTAATTTTAGAATAAATATCAAAATTATTTTATATGAACTTTAATTTAATGTATAATGTTATATGTGAACTTTGATTTTATACAATTTTATATATGAAATTTTGATTTGATTGAATTTTCATAAATCACTAATAACATTATCGAATTAACACTATTTTATATTGATATGTTGCATACATAAACAATTATATTGATCCAATATGATAATAAATATCTATATTCATTTCTTTAAATGTGTACAATCAAATTAAAATCAAAGTTTCATGTATATATATGAACCATAATTTAAGTTTCATGTGTATAATTGCACCAAAATAAATTTTATGTGTCAATTGAATCATAATTTATGTATAATTTTGATATTTATCCCTTAATTTTATAATGTCGTTAGTTAGTTCAATTAGGTATCAACTTTAACTACTTCAATTACAACGTTAAGTAATATTTTTCATTGGAACCCTTCCAACTCATCATGGATTATAATACAAGAGGGATTTTAAGAAAAATCATGATAATATTTTAGTCATAATGCTTAATGGTGTTTCTTCTTATATTAATAGTGTTTATGAAAGTAGAGGATTAAAAATCATGCCAAATTATAGTAAAATGATTAGATCTCAAATTTGAGTATAATAGAGGAACCCAAAATCAAAATTTGTGATGGACAAATATTGCACACACAAGTATATATGTTATGATAAGTATTATAAATAAATCGTTCTCACGGAGATCTATTACTAATTATGATGCTAATCATTAATTATTATTTTATAACCTATCTAAATAAATTGATAATAGAATTTTTCAAACTAACTCTAGTAAATAAAAATTAGCAAAGCAATTTTAAAACAAAATAATCAATCAATAATAAAAGCTTATGTTAAATATGACTCATATTTCAGTCAAATTTGAGAGATAATTTACCAGTTAAACTCTGTTTATTTGTTTCAGTCAAACTCTAATTAATGTAGATTGTTTTATTATGATTTGACCTACGAATTTAGCCTATAAGTATACTATTTTACAACCTTAGAAAATACACCCATTAAAAGATTAGAACTCATAACACTTTTGGAGAATTTTGTGTTTACATTTTGAGGGTTCTTTATTCTCGGGTTTCGGGGTTTAGTTTTATCTCCATCTTTTATAATCTTTATTCTTTTGTTATTATAGTAAATTTTTCTTTGCCTGAGGTTTTTTATCCTCTTTGGAGGGATTTTTCTACCTTAAATTTGTGTATTCAATTCCTCAATTTCTTCCGTTATTTTTTACTTGTTCGTTGCTTAATGAGTTGATCCCCAACAAGTGATATCAAAGCTAGTTCAATTTTTATAGATTAGCCTATTCAGAGATGACAGCAACAAGGTTTTTATTGAGAAGTTCGATGGTATCACAAATTTCAACCTATGGAAATTTCGGATGATAACAATTTTAGTTCAAACCAGCCTGAAAAAGGTCGTTACTGTGAAAAAACTTAAGAATCTACGTTAGACAGAATGGGAAGAGCTTAATGAAAAGGCCCTGTCTGCAATCAAATTGTGCCTCGCTAATAGGGTATTGCTAATAGGGTATTGCAGGAGGTATTGATGGAAAAAACCTCATCCGCCACAACTCTACTTGCACCAAAAAAATTATCGAGGGCTGTTGGAGCTATCCTAGGAAGAAATGCTTATTAAAAGTCAAAATAGGAAAACCTGGAGGGTGTGGAGATCCGGAGGCAACAATAGAGGGTAGCGGTTGAGTATAGACGGAAAGAGGAAGCTGAAGGTGATCCCTCTCAGCCACCACAAGACACTGTACTGCTGGATTACAAATTGGTTTGGCGAAAACCATCTTCCTAAATTTCTTAATTTGTTCTCCCTTGAATTGAATTTATCGAAAGATGTTGGTTGTTATTTTGAACTTGAATTTAAATCATCAACCCATGAATTAAATCTCATAGGGTTAGGATTACATGATGAAACTTTTATTTCCTTTAATGGTTGAAGCGTATATTTTATTTAATCTATTGTTTCATTCAATTGCTTTTATTTCCTAATTGTATACATACATTCCCTAGACATAGATGGGTGTGCAGTATGCACATAAATTGAATCTAATTCTTAAAAGGTTGGATTAGCTTACTAAAATTGAATAATGCAAGTGGGTACTCGACTGAATACCTACAGCAAACTCTAGACATAGAGTAGCGTTTGTATAGAATGAAGACAAAACAGTGTAGGGTGTCGTGTTAAGGCCTATAGACATAGGCCAGGCAACTTGAGATCTTGCTCTCGAAAGAAGTAGGTCACTTTAAGTCTCTTCTAAGTAGTAGATTAAGTACAATTTTGCTGAGGCATTATTGGAAGTAATGGTAGATTCTTAGTAATCCCAACCTTCTAGTCAACATTATAGAACTTTTATCATTTGTCGTAGTATCTTTGCCATAGCATTCTTAGTTATTTATTTAATCGCTCGAATTTTATTCACGTTATTATTCTCTTAATTGCCATTGCATTTTTACTCTTATTTTGCCATAACATTTTCCAGTATTAGTCAATATACATTTTGCATTTATCCTTATTATTTTAATTTACCATTGCGTACTTAACTTGGTTTTGCCGTAACATTAATCATTATCATAACTTGACCATTTCTATACCTAATCTGATCCTTGTGAAGACGATCTCACTTATCACTTTATTACTTGATTCGACGTGTACGCTTGCACAATTCACATTCTATTTCACACGCGACATAAACTCTTTATGCGATTGAGTCTCTAGCTAACAGTTTAGTGTTGAAACAATGTATGTTTACATTTCGCATGAACTAATGTGAGCTTTTTAGATATCACATTAGTTAATTTATTACTCATTTGAATGATTTAAAAATGTTGAGGTTAAGATTGACGATGAAGATCAAGCTATGTTATTATTATGCTCTTTACCATCTTCATACAAGTCTTTTAGGGAGACCCTGATTTATGGTAGATACAAACTCTTATTCGAGGATGTGAAGGGTCATTTGTTGATTAAAGACAAACTCGACAATAAGTTTGAATCAGATAGCAAAGCAATTAGACAAATTTTCGATTTGGTAACATCAAAGAAGTGAGACAAAATGTATCACTATTGCAAGAAATTAGGTCACGTCAAAGCATATTATTATAAACTGCAAAATAAAAGGGGTATTGAGAGTAACAAAGAAAACGTAGATGATGCTAATTTGGCCGAAGAAATCGATGATAATTTCTTGTTAGTGTCAATGAACGATAGTTCCGAGTGGATCCTAGATTTTGGATATTCTTTCCACGTGTGTCCCAATAGAGAATGGTTCTCTACATACAATTCGATTGAAGGTGGAGTTGTGCGTATGGTAAATGATTCATCCAGTAAGGTAATCAATATTGGTACTGTTAAAATTAAGATGCACGATAGGACAATTAGGGCACTCTTAGATATCAGCTATATACTTGATTTACGAAAGAATCTCATCTCCTTGAGTATTTTAAACTCTAAAGGTTGCAAAATCAACATCGAGTTGAGTGGCATTAAGGTGTCTCGTGGGGCACTTATTTTGTTAAAAGATAAAAAGACTGACGGTCTTTATATTCTGGAAGGTTCTACAGTGACCAGTGAAACTGGACGTCCCTCATCCATTACGGAGCGAAGTGAACTTGTTTGGAGCGGACGCAACTTGGTCATAGGAGGGAAAAATGTATAACTGTTTCGTTGAAGAGAGGTTCTCTTTAAAATGTAGGTTTTGAAAAGTTAAGGCACTGTATTCGTAAAAATCAGACCTGAGTTACTTTTGATTTGGCAGTGCACAAGTCGAAGGCTAAAAGTCTTCCGGCTTCTAAACACAAATTAGACTCAGTTAATTCCCTGCATAGTTCAAGATAGGCTATTGGCAGGTATTGGCAAAGATAGTGTTGTAGAAATACGAGTCAAGGGGAAGATTTGTTGAGTATGATTCATATTTCAGTCAAATTTGAGAGATAATTTCTCAATTAAACTCTATTTATTTGTTCCAGTCAAACTCTAATTATTCTAGATTGTTTTATTATTATTTGACCTATGAATTTAGCTTATAAATAGACTTTTTTACAATCTTAGAAAATCGATTGAGAACAAAGGGTTGAGACCGTGGGAGCTGTACCCTTGTTTAAATGAAATCGATTCTAGGTTGGTTAGATTAGGCAATGTTAGTTTTGCGACTGCTGATAAGAAGAGTATCGAGTTGGCGTTTACTTTGGCAGTTGCAGGTATTAGAAGACCTGGTTTGAGAATTGCTGGGTTATGGAGCTGGCATGGCTTGTTAATGCTAGTTTTTGTTTTTGGCTCTGATTTTGAGGATAGTGTTTTGTGAGGGAGTGACAGTTTTTTGTTGTTTTTATACTGTATTTTAATTTTGAGCATGGTCTTTGTATTAGGTGTGAGCACTTCGTGGGGGTGGTATGCCTTCTGTTGATTGTTTTTTTCTTAGTGTTTTGGTTTTTTGTATGATCTTGATCGAGTGAAAAAAAAATTTGGTTCAAAAGTTGGATTTTATTTAGGAAAACAATATTCGTAAACATTTAACTATTACTATTACCAATTTTTGATACACTACAAATAGAGACAATAAATGCCAAAATATGAACCTTTGAATTTTAATGCCGAACACAAAACTTTTAATCCCTTGTAGATATCATCTCCTCTTAATTGTAACATAATTAATTACTATTTTTGACAAATAAAATAATTTGAAATATCACATCAATCAATCAAATTAAAAATTAAATCCCATCCTTTGATTTACTACTATGTCTTTATCTTCGTCAAATTCAACAAATCTGTAAGAAATCTCCTTGGAATTTCGAGTTTGAAAATAGTATACATAGTGATTTTTATATTTATCCGGAAGAACAATTTGAAACATACTCTTTCCTTGGCTTTTTCCAATTAAAGGTTCCTTCAGCACACAGTTTGTGAATCGTCACTTACCTTTGAATACTGCAGCTAATGAAACAATCAATTAAAGCATCCATCATATTCCCTTTGGGATCTTCTTTATTTCCCTAAACTATATATATAAATATATTATATTATCTTGAATATCATTATATTACAGAGTTAAATTACATATTATTTTTTATTCAAAAATAAGTAAATTAATCTTTTCTGTTAAAATTTTATTTATTTTTAATGTAAAATTTAATGTGATTGATGAATAAACTAAGCAGTTTTACGGGACATGCAACATGTATCTATACTAGCATGCATGAACTATTTTTAACAATAAAATAGATAAATTTTTAACAAAATAACCAATTTATTTTTTATTTAACATACAGAGACTAATTAGCCCATTTGTTAAGTAAATGGGGCAAAATACAATCTAACTCCTAGTATAAGGGCCTCCATTGTACTTTTTACCTATTATAATTTAATAGTTTTCTAATTATATATATAAATATAATTTTAAAATTTTATAAGTACACAGATCATAACTCTATGCATTTCACCTCCCCACTAGAAATATTCTTTGCCCTTACTATACTCCAACTTGATAATTTTCATCGCCTGTCCAGGGTTGAGCCCTAGGATTTGACAAGGAACTTAAAGAGCCACCTAGAGACGCTTTACGCCCAATCATTCCAGATAATGCTTACATCCTTTATATTACCGTGATTGCTGGCACAAAGTTAGCTGATGCTTATTCCCTAGATATTATTGTAAGACCTAAATTTTGCCCGGGGCCCAATAAAATCACAGCCCAAATACCAAAACTCAACTAAAACCCAAAATACCTCAAGCCCAAATACAACCCAAAATAAAAAAGAAAAAAAAGAAAAAAAATGAAGAAAAAGAAAAAAAACTTAACCTCTTCACCCTATGTGCCACCCTAAACGCCGCCCTAGTCCTCTTTTGTCTACCACTTGTAAAAAGAAAAGATAGTAAATAATAATAAAAATGTTGTAACAAGACTATAAAAGGCATCATAAAACCAAATATAAAGAGGGGGAGGAGGAAAAGAAAAAAAATATTGTATTTTCACATAGAGATCAAAAATTCAAAGCAAAAAAAAAAGGGTTGATTTTAATTTCTTGTATTCCCTTTGTTCATTTTTCATTTTGTTATTTTATTTTATTTTCTTTATTTTATATACATATATATATATACATAATTTAATTGAATTACTTATTTGAATTCCCTTGCAAACATGTTTATATTTTTCCCTTTAAATCTATTTATGTATACCATTTGTTCCCCAATTTTAAATTATACTTGGTTTATTTCAAACACTTGCCTATATTACTATTTTTTTATATACAATGTTTATATTAAGTTTTATGCTTTATGTATCTTGTTAATTGTTGGTAAGTAAATCTTGTTTCAAAATATTTTGTATAATTATTGATTTATATTATATAGTATGTCATTCGTATATTCTTTTGTATATTCTTACATGGTTGCATTTATATAATTCATTTATGTTACAACTTGCTAATATGTACATTATTCGTTTTAAAATTTTATATAGGTACACATTACTATTGCTATGCACATAATATATTATATATATATATATATATATATACATTTTTTAAATCTTGTTTTTAAATTATTTTGCATAACACTAACTTTAAATTTCCTCTTATAATACTTATTTTGAAGCTCATTTATATGTTAAACTTTATATGCTTTATGTATTATTTATTTTTATTTATTATTTATTTTACAATCTATTGTAAATTTTTGCATGTATTATCTGTTTATGTATATATATATATATATATATATATATATATATATATTTATATATAATTTACCTACTTTTAAATTGTTCATTTCAAGTTTATTTGTTTTAACAGTTTTATTACCTTTTAAAATATTTTTCTTAAAATAGATTTTTATTTAACCATTAGTTAGAAACGTTAAATAGTGTATGTGGTAAGATTATTATCATTGGGCATGTTTGATTTTCATGTTTGCACTTTTCAAAATTTGTATAATATATTATTGATATATGTTTTCCATATTTGTTACTTTGTTTTGCATCCCCATGTATTATATTATGATTGAGATTGCCAACCTATTTGCACGAAATCAACCTATTTGCTGAAATTATTCATTTCATTTTCTTTGCTTCAAATGAATCGAATAAATACGTTGCAAGTTTGTTTCCATAATCACTCCTTTTAAAAATAAAAATAAAAATAAAATTTCAAAGCGAGGTAATATTTCGTGTTTGGTAATTCGAGAAATTGTGCCCTAACGTGTTGGGTTTCGATTTTCTATTTGACCAAATAAATATTCTCTCGAGATTTCGTCCATGTTTCTTTAAATTAAAAATAAGGCAATATTTCGAATTTAGGAAATTCAAGAAAATAGTACCCTAACTTACTAGGTTTCAATTTTTCTTGTTTAACCTAAATAACTAAATATCCTTTTGAAATTTCAAATGCATGAGTTTTGGAAATTATAAAATGATCTTGTATCGAGGATTTGAAATGTTGTGTCCTATCGTGCCGGGTTGCGCTTTTTCATTTGCTCAAAACGATCGAAGATCCCTTTAGAATTTCACTCACGTTTTCTAAAAACTCTTTAAAATGAAAGAAATGTTCGATGTTTGGCAATTCGGGGAATAGTGCCCTATCATGTTGGGTTGCAATCTCCCGTTTGTTCAAAATAATCGAATGTCTCTTCGGAATTTCACTCGTATCTTCTAAGGTGAGGCAATGGTCAATGTTTGGAAATTCGAGGAATCATGCCTTCTTGTCTTTGGGTATCGATTTTTCGTTGGACCAAATAGTTGGGCATCCTTTTGTTATTTTGAATTATAAATTTTCGAGCGTCGAAACAAGAAGATTTTTGGCAAAAGATTCGGGTATTCAAATGTTATTAAAAAGAACCACATTTCAAAAACATTTTTAATTTTAGACAAAAGGACATTATTTAATCGATTTGGTACCAATTTTGGGCGTAATGAGGGTGCTAATCCTTCCTCATACGTAACCGACTCCCGAGCCTATTTTCTCATATTTTCGTAGACCAAAATCATTGTTTTAGTAAACCAAAATGTTTTATTAAAACAACCCAATTTTCTAGGTGATCCGATCACACCTAAACAAGAAAAGATTGGTGGCGACTCCATTTTCGCTTTCCAAAAAGTCGATCAATCATTTTTACTTTGAAATATAAAAAAAATGATTTCGACAACTATCATTGCTTCTTCTCCTGGAAAAGAAGTTCACAACCCATGGGCTTTCTATCTCCACGCGATATTGCTCCATCAAGCTTTTGCCAATTACGAAAAATTCCCCATTGCTGCCTCCTATGGGAGTCTGGGTCGTGTCTCAGTCCCAGTGTGACTGATCATCATTTCAGACCAGCTATTGATCATTGCCTTGGTAAACTATTGCCTCACTAACTAGCTAATCAAATGCGAGCATTTCCTCGGTGGATTCCTCCTTTTGCTCCTCAGCTTACAAGGTATTAGCAAACGTTTAATTATAGAATTAAACTATTATAGCACAAACAAGCTATGAATTAGATAAATCCATACTATAAACTGACAGAAATAAAATTTACACATAAAAACAACTCATAACGAGCCTCAAAAATTCATAAATTTATTTATAAGAATCTCGAATTTGAAAATTCAAGACACTAAAGGTACTAAAACCTTGATGGCATAAATAAATATAAACGTAGCTTTCAATGAGTTCTAATCGAGAAAGAAAAGGAGGTAGGGGAATATTGGACCCACAAACCTTCAATGTTGCTATATATTATGTGGTAGAGCCATTTTCTCTCTTGTTTCAGCATTTTTCTTGAAATATAGTTCCACCGGTACGTCGTTAATTCAACCATAAATTGTAAGGGTGCGGGACTCCACCACTTTTCTTCATCGTCTGCACTGTTTTTATGATATGACTACTTTTATTGATCCATGTTGATTCAATGCGGGCTGCTTATGGAATATATGGCTTCTTGCCCAACCCATTCTTTTTCCAATTCCCTTTTCTTTTCTTAATTATCTAATTATATGATATAAATATCTCACCTCACTGTTTTTGAAAAGCACATAGCCTTTGCTTTTTGCCACCCATAATTTTTTTTTCCATTCACATGATTGATTTCAACATAAGATTTTGTTGTCTCTCGTATAGTGGGTAAAAAGCTATTAGTTTTGATTTGGTTGAATTTGGATTCATTCAATTTTAATTTTAAATTTTTTTTTGGTATTTTGAATTGAATCAATTTCTAGTTTGAGTTAATTTTAGGTTTGAGACATTTCACGTAGGTTTGAGCCATTCATATTTGAGATTTAGTTTTTTAAATTGACTTATTTTAGATTTTAATTTATTTCAGATTACTTGTTTGAGTCTAATTTGAATTCAAGCATGTGGTTATTTATTGTTAATTTTATAGTTAAATCAAATTAATCAAATTGGATTTTCAAATTTGATACTAAAAGCTGATCTAATATTTTAAATACTCTTCATATTAAATTTTGATCCAGCATTGAATGTCAAAGTTGATAGCTAAACCAATGAAAGAGCATAATTAATATAATATCGATACTTTAACTACTCAATTATATAATATCGATACTTTAACTATTCAATTATAATATTTTAAAGTTTAAAACTAATATATTTATACTATTATAAAAATCAATTTTATGTATGTCATATGAGTTAAAAGTGACACTAATACAGTTAAAAATATTAAAAATTAAAATTAAAAATATTATTATAAGGGGTTTATGTACTAACATCACTATGTTATAAAACAATCACCCACTCTTATAAAAACATTACCAATCTCATAAAAAAAAAAGGATAAATTGCATAGAAGGTCTCTATAGAGATGTTTATGGACCGGGCCGGGCTCAACTAAAAAATCATGCCCATTTATTGGGCTCGGGCCAGGCCCAAAAAATGGGCCTAAAATTTTGTCCAAGCCCGACCTAGATAAAAATACTAAAACCCGGGTCCGGCCCGGCCCGGCTCGCCCGTATTAATTATTTATATTATTTTTAAATATATATAATACATCTAAAATACAAAAATATCAAAATAAATATTTCCCAACAAATTAAAAATAAATTTTAAAAATATATAGACTTAAATAATACTAAGATAAATGCAACTTAACAAGCAAATACTTCTAAAATAATAAAAAAATTAACAAATGCCTTTAAAATAATAAGGAAATTGACAATAAAATAAATTTTATACAATATCCGAACAATAACAACAAAATAATAGCAACATAATAGTAAAATGGTAACAAAATAGGGAGAAAACAACAAGAAAATAACATTCAAAAAAAAATATGCAGATTTTTTTTGTCCTTTAGTGATTCAGGCCGGGCCGGGCCGGGTTGGGCCGGGCTAAAAATACCTTACCCGAGGCCCGATTTATTTTTTAAACGGGCCTTATTTTTTTTGTCCAAGCCCATTTTTCGGACCTATATTTTTGCTCAAACCCTCTCACATTTCGGGCGGGCCTTCAGGCCGAGCCGAGTAGCCAGGCCCATGCACACCTCTAGATCTCTATAATACTATGCATTTTTTAGAGCTTTAATTCTTCTACTATAATTTGATAATGTATTATCTACTTTTTCAAAATATATATTTTGCTAAGTGGCCATTTTTGTTTGTTAAATTCATCAAACAATTTGATGTAACTTTTTTTTTTTAAACAAGATCAGCACTAAGTGGTTACAATAAAAAAACATAAAATTAAAGGTTTAATATATCTTTTTGAATTAAACCCTGCACAACTTGAGGAGGTATGGAAAACACCTTAATACTTGTGAATCCTATAGTAGCATGTTTAGCCATAAAATTTGCACTTTCATTATGAGCTCTAAAAGTGTGACAGATACGAACTTTCCAATTCCTACGTAACATCATACGAACCTTCCAATTCCTAAGTAACAGCTTATAAATAGCTCGTAATTCTACAATATGACTATCAATAGATTCACCTGCTAACATTAATTCCACTAATAGAGCGTTATCAAACTCGAGCTCAAATTGTCGATAACCCTTGTCCCAAGCTAGTCCAAGCCCTTCTAACATCGATCTCGCTTCAATCCTAAACACTTCATCTTTCTCTAATGTCATTGAGTAACCACATAACCAATTACCATCAGCATCTCTAATTACTCCCCCAATTATAGTCGAGTAAGCGCTAAACGAAACTGTACCATCCGTATTAAGCTATATCGTTGGATAAAATTATGCAATTCTTTTTCCTTTTTATTCTATTTTTAGATTTTTTTTAGAATAGAATAAATGAAATTGTACCTCTCCCAAGCCCTATTTAGCTATGCCCTCGATGTTTGAGATATTTTAGATTTAGATTGTTTTGGGTTCAAGTAATTCGAATTTGAGACTTAATTTTTCAAGTTGGATTATTTCGGGTTTTGGATCGTTTCAAATTGTTTTTTTTGGGTCTAATTTGGATTCAAGTTAGCGATTATTTGTTGTTATTTTTTAAAGTCAAATCACATTAATTCAAGTTAATCAGGTCGGGGTTTCAAATTTGATATTTAATAAATACACTCTACTTTAAATTCAACCTATCATTTAACACCAAGCTGATGGCTAAATAGATGAAAAAACTAGATTGGAATGTAATATTTAGAGTTTAAAAACTTCTAGTCTAATTAACCCTTTTATTTTATGAAAATATTTTTCAAAAATTATATAGATATGAATATTTCACCTCACTGTTTTACTGCTTTAAATTAAAAAAAAACAAAAATTGGTATAATAATAAACCAGGTGGGTGAAGATAAATTTTGGTGTGGGATTTAATTGGCCATATAAGATTTGCAGCTAAAAGTTGCAAAAAGTAAGGCCTTTTACAACAATGGCAGAACGTGAGTCAGGTCGGCCTGAGTGCCTGACTCGAATTGGCTCAGTTATACATTTCTTCACTAGTCAGCACTGACAATTTATCCATTTCTCATCATGTGTTGAACCAACAATGAGGGTCAAAACTATAATTCTATTATTATTATTACTAAAAATCAAACCCCAAACCAAAATAGTCTAATTTCTATATATATTTTAGTAATTAGGGTACCCATCACGGATAGCAGTAATTAATTTCTTCATTGAAGATATTTTTTAAAGAGCTAAATAGCTAGTCATGAAATATTCTCCGTTTCCATGAACGGGATCAAACTCTCAACCATAAAATATTTATATAAAAAAATTGGTGGCATCTATTTAAAGATTCAATTCCAAAGAGATTATATGAATTTCTTTGAAATCAACAATTGAAATTAAAAAAAAAAAAAGGAAGAAAGAAATATCAAATTGTTATTGATCAATTAACATGTTCTAGGTCACCAGCACAATTCTCTACTTTTTGACGTGATGTGGCTTGATCAAACGGCTATAATTTTCTCATTTTTTTCTTTTAATCACAGTCGTTGATTTAAAAAAAAATCTTACTATAATAAGATCTCACCTTCGACATTAACTCAAAAAATATATTTTTATGTGTTGGATATTAATGAAGTATTTGGTGGAGTTGGAAGGAAGAGATTGTTGGTGTCAAATTCAATGCACTAATTTAAGATATTTAAAAAGGTGGTTGGATATCAAATAATGTGGCTTATATTTGTGATGGTCGAGATTGTTCGCACGTTATTTCTTAAGATTAGATACTTTTCGTTTAGTATGGCTTAATTTTAGTCAAGCATTCAAATTAGTTCTTGTAATCCTTTTCCTATGTATTGATTTATATATCAATGAGTTTCCTCATTCATAGATAAAATTTTTAAATGAAAAATGTAGTAATAGAAATTATCCGAAGAGTCCTTTAGGTGATATTTTTTATCATTTGGACAAATATTCTAAATTCCATATCTTGAGGGTTGAAATCTTACTCAATCTTGATATATCAAATTAATTGACTTAAAAGATATTCTAAATACGTTACAATTTAACAAATAAAATAATTTTAAAAATTATAGATATACCATTTTTTAAATGATAAATCAAGCTATTCGATTTCGAGTTCAGTATCAAACCACTTTTGGTGGTGGTCCATAGGATCAACAATATTTGTAGAAATTGGACTATTGGATAGTGATATTCAATCTATTGATTATAGATATTATTGTAATTATACTTTATATATATATTTTCCTAACCAATCTAGTGATTATATTTATATTTAAAAGAATTATTTAATTTTAACTATTTAATGTTATATATAATATATAATTTTTGTCTTGCTTTAATTATAATTTTCTAATCTATAATTTTTCAAAACAATACAAAAACACTTCGTAATATAGTGGAAAGTTAAAACTTTATTATTACACGACATAAATTAAAATATGTTTAAACACGTTTCTTTTTAATTTAAAAATTTGAAAAAATACAAATAGAAGTAAAATTTGTATAAAATACAAAAATATTTTCCAAAAAAAGACAAAATGATAGTTGGTTGCACGCGCCCAAGCGAGAGTGTAACAGTGAAATCGAAAATAGATCTGGACAGAAGAAAGGAAAAGGTCAAATTGTAGTTTCGGTCCTATAATTTGTGGTTATACACTAATTTCTCAATTAAAACAAAAACAGAAAGAGAAATCTATATCTAGCATTATGGGTTTTAGAGAAATTTTAAAAGAAATAATTAATATTAATAGTTTAGATAATTTAATAATAATTAAAAATTAAATTATAAAACAGTAAAGTATAATGATTAAATTGGACCAAAATCAGAATTTGACAAAAACAAAATTAAGGGGGATGAATAACACGTGTCGGATAGACAAACCAGGACCAGATCCAAAATCCGGCCCCTACAAGCTGACTCGGCGGTCCACTCTTTCCCATGGTCCGGACTTGCACAGTTCAATGTATTGCTTCCACAAGGAGTCGGTTCTTTAGCTTTCCATATTTTAAAACAAACTTTTATTTTCTTTTATTTTTGCATTATCAATGCTGATTGTCATAATCTTTGCTTTGTTGCATCACTTTCATTACTCGTAAAATCAATCCCATGACAACAACAAAAATGAAACCACTTATTACTTTCAAGTTTTTTTTTTTCATTTATTTTCAAACCGATTGTTATAAATACTGAACTAAATAATTAATTTGTTGACATATAGTTTATATATGAGAACACGGATTCGAGCATGTTCAAGTGTATTTTATCCTCCTATTTAAAGATTGTGAAGGAGTTATGGGTAGTTGAGGCTTTGTGACTTTAACTTTTTAGGTTCGAATATCACCTTATGTAAATTATGGTGTAGATTTTTAGTTTGTATTTTGTTTTGGTTTAACCTAAACCATGTGTGGGCTTAAAAGTGATTTTGCCTAGGCTCGAATATATATGAGTTATCAATTTGGTTATGCGTTGTACATATTTATTCTAGTGTTAATAATCTGAATGTAAATTTTTTGCAATTGAATGTTGGGACCAGAGCTGCACAGTGTTGATGTTTCCATTCTTGAGTTGTTTAAACAACTCTCTGACTGCGCCATGGCGTGCATGCATCGAGGCTATGTAATCAACACAAATAGAATCAGAAATATAGTGGCTATTTGAAAGTGCCACAGGCTAGTGAGAATATTTTTGTGTTACAACAGAACACGAAGTGTTTCAAGGATCAGACCTAGGAAAGTTCGGGTGATAAGGTGATTAACAATGAAAATGCATGCAAACAAGAAGTCTAACTAGCTACTCACTAAGTATTATATTACGAAAAATCATTATCAATGGTTAATTACACTATCTAATACCTAAAATGACTAAATTGCAAAACAATCAAAAGTGCACAAAAATCAATTCAAAGAGCTAAACTGTCAGTTGACTTCCATGTTGCTAATTAATTCTTGGATTAGGGATCTAAAGTGTTCAAACTCCTAATTGATAAAATTTCACCTTTCTATCACCATTTTACCAAATTAGACAATTCAGTTTGGTTTATCTCTCGACATCACTAAATTAAATTGGGACGATCTAATTGATTCCCAATAGGTTCTCCTCTTGACCTTACCTATCTAATTATTCACCTAAAGGTGTCAATTCTAGGTTTTGAAGTTTATTCAATTTAGTCCAATTTTTACGATTTAGTTTTTGATTCAAAAACTAAATATGTTACATTTCCATCAACCAACCACCATAAAATTTAGTTATCATCCATCACCAACACAACAATATCAACCAAATACATACTCAAATGATTCATTGAAGAAAACATAAAAGCAAGGTTAAAGAGATTTTAAGGGCTCTTAATGAGTTTTTTGGAGAAGATGATAGCAGCAACAATGGAGAAGAAATCACATCTAAAGTCAGGATTTTTACATTTTTAAAGGTGGACAAAGCTGAAATATATTAAATAACTTTAAGAGAAATCAAAATACAAAGTAAAATTTGAGTATCTATATGCAAAAAAAAAAGAAAAAGAAAAGAAAAGCTACAATAAAAAATGATAAAACTACCACTACAACCACTAAGCTCAAAAAAGTACAGAACTAAAATGTAAAAATGGTGGAGAAGCTAACTACTAAGCTAAAAAGATGATAAAAAAGGTGGTTCATTTAAGTTTGATAGCCAAAACATCTTTAATACAAACAAATTTTAAACCTTAAAATTGACAAAAATAACCTTAAAATACATAGGTTGACTTGGGTTTGTGTTGGACAAAAGATTACCTCTATAGTATTTTTTTACCCTGTCAAGTAGTGGTGTCGCGGCATCCAAGCTTTAGTGTCGCAACACCCTTGATTGTGGCACACTCTTGGCTGTATGGTTTCTCAAATTCACAATATTGATTGGTTGGTTACGCGGCATCCTCGGTAGTGTCCATGACTTCTTCACTTCAACAACCTTTAGTGATATCACGCCCTTGGAGGCTTGGTGTCGCGGCTTTAGGTTCGATGTCATGACACAACACCCATAGTGTTGCAACACTCTTAACAGTCAGCTCTAGGTTGATTTCTTGTTGAAGTATTGCATCTTTGAGGTAGTGGAGGCTCAGTGTCGCGACACCCATGTCAAATGTAGTTATCCTCAAGGTTTAGTCATTGTCGTCTCCCTGCACAACTCAAGCACACCGTTAGATTCCTAATGGTACCATTTAGCCAATTTGAGTATCAAAAGGAGTAAAACTAAATAAAAAATATTATTAGTATAGAAAACTAAAAACCAACAGAAAGTATAGAAAATACTCGTAAATTGCTTGAGAACAAACTCATTAAGTGTCCTAAATAGCCTAATTTTATGTATCAAATTACGACAGATCACTCCCTATTTAAACAATTTGACAACAACTCCATGTTTAAATAAGCTATCTAGACAAAATTTTGAACAACAATCTAGACTAGACTTCGGGGTAGCTTAAATGATATTGGATGTTGACATTTTTTACTTGGACCTTCATGGTTGTTTTCTCTATAAGCAAATGTCGTCTATCAAGTCTTGTTCACAGTCTTGTTCAAACTTATGTATGAACATTAGATTGGATTAAACAAGAAGCAAACTGAATGCTTTTAAAGTAACTATACTTGTTACTTAAAAAATGTATTTATTGCATTATTTTCTATCAAGTATATTTTTATATATTATTTTACTCAAATTAGTTTAATCGTAAATTTAAAGTTGGACATTGAGGGCCTAGGTTCAAGTTTCATTATATTTATTTTCTATCAATATCATTTACATCATCAATAGAAATCACTTCGATTACAAATTTCCAAGCAAGCAAGATTGAATCACCTTTTTGACAAGCTTCGAGTTTGAGTATTTTTCACCAAAGGAAAAAGCCTGATTTGAGATGTTACAAGCTTTGCATAGAATTCAGATAAAATGTCAATGTTTTGCATTCTTAGAGTCCCTAATCTTGTTGTCAACATCTAAACAGTGGACCGCTTAAAAATATTGGTCAATTTATGGGAAGTTTTGAGAATAGTCTAAGCTTATCTAGTAGTTGTGCATTTGGAGGTTTGCCTGAACTCATGATGATCAACTTTGCGTAAAATTGCATTAATGGATTGTAAGTTTACATTAGGCAGTTTTTCTTCATCACGAGTCCCAAGTTACTTAAGGTTTGAGAGTCCTTACACCAACTACATCAGTAGTTGATGGTTCTCAACCAATCAGAATTGAGTGCCAAACTTTTCTTCCATAGACTTGATAAAAGCTCACATCTCTGCTTCCTAGTAGGCATAATTCATTTTGTTCAGCATGGAGTGGGCTTAAGACTAATTATCCTTCCATCTCAATTGATAATCAATGATAAGATCTTCACTTAGTACTTCAAATGTCTAGCTTTAATACCAATTATGAGTTCGTTGAATTTTTCTTTTAGATTTTTGTTTAGTTGCAACTAGACGGGCTTACTAGTAGTTATAAAATAGGGATGGAAACATAATTTTGGTTACATAGTTTTGAAACTTCCTACATCTATAGGGCATTTCCCAGAGAGTAATCCACTATAGATCAACAAGTATAATGTATTATTAAGTTCAGTTCGCTCACCAAGTTGCAATATCATTCATATACTCAATCTAGATCACCTTCCACACAAAGTCTTTTCCCTTGAAAGCTTAGTTGTAAACTGAACAACAATAATTATTTACTTACAACAAACATGCACTATAATAAGTTCCTTGCTTAAATAGAAAAAAATGGACTTTTCAACTCATCATAAACTATAACTAGCCTTATGTTAAATAGGTGTTTAATGGCTTGCAAAAGTACAATCAATTTGGATATCTATCTCCTCAAAATAACCTTCGAATAAGTCTTAAATATGAAATGAAATTGCCAATATCATTTTAATGTAGTCTTTTTAAGGAAAATAAATCTCTTCAATAAGGAAACTAAATCAATTAAAAATATTTAATATATCCTTACTTGAATTGTGTTTATCCACATTTTGTCTTCAATAATGTGCTATTAAAAATCCTCAAATATGTTCAATTAAAAGTTCTAACAATTTTGGTCATGATATGCCAACCAAACAAGATAAGTTACAATGGTTTGTCAAATGTTTGTTAGGTTGCAACTTGAGTTGCATCTAGCCCTTGTAATTACTACCAACAACTATTATAAATATACGATATACTCACAAATATTATACACGTAAAAAATAAGTTGAGCAACTACAACGCATGATCAAGCCAACACAAAATACAACGAACAAAAATTTAAAAAAAAATCAGACAAAACTCATCCATGGCATATGCAAATGTTAAGACTGAAGACCCACACATCTTAATTGCGAATGGTGAGACTTGAGCTTGAGTCAAGAACAAAAGGTTCACCTTAACTAAAAATGCCAAACCCTTATTGGCTTCATCTACTATTATTATATATAGTGATCATGACACATTTATAATGCCATGAAAAATATATGAACAAAATATATATTTATATAAGATTTATTTAAAACCAAATCATTCTTTGGTTGAAATGGTAAAGTTGGTTTAAAAATTGTAATGTTCTAGATCCAAATATCATATAGGAATTTTGTTGATTTTATATAGAAATATAAAAGACAAAAGTATCCACATAATAATATAGTTTACTTTGTATAAAGTAGACCTGATCATGGGTCAGGCTAAGAGAGTGGAAAGGTTTGGGCAAAAAATAGGCCTAAAAACGAGCTTAGAAAAAAGGCCCATTTAAAAAACTGGCCAATTTGGCCAGGGTTAGGCCTAGCCCGGCCCGAATTTTTAAAAAAAAATTGTTGTTGTTTTTCCACAATTTTGTTTCTATTTCACTATTATATTACAACTATTTTGTTATTATTGTTTGGATATTATATAACTTTTGTTTTATTGTTATTTTTGCTACTATTGTTATTGTATGCGGGCGGGCTAGATTTGGGTTTTAGCCTTTTTATTCGGGCTGAGTTTGGACAAAATTTTAGGCTCATTTTTTGAGTCGGGTCAAGCTTGAACCTATCAAATTGGCTTAAAATTTTGTTATAGCTAGGCCCAAACCCAACTGAATTGGTCCATGATCACCTCTAATATAAAGAAAGATTTCAATTATTTTTAATTGAGTAGGCGCTCGATTAATTTGTGAGATTAATTTAATCAAAAGTTTTATTTATCCTATAAATATTATATATATATATATATATATATATATATATATATACACAAAGTAAAAACCTATATTTTACTAGATAAGAATTTTAATAAATTTCATGAAATTGTGTTTTGAAAGTTAAAATTTAAGTTTTTAGTATTAAAATTAACTTAAAAATTAATGTTATAAGTGGTGTAGATTAAGGGTGTATTTACGTAATTATATTTACCAAAGCATAAGTATATAGTTTTTTAGTACAATCAACACACAAATACAACTATAGATTTTGAAGTAATAGAATGGAATTATTACAGTATAATCGAGTATAAAAACAGACTAAAAGTTAAAAATATCTATACAAAATTGATTAACTCGATTAAAATACACATATGATATTAATACATTATAAAAATTTAAAATTTATACATATAATTACACACGATAAACTTCAAACCCAATACTTAAAACATCGAATATTTACCTTCACCAACAAGCTAAGGACTCATCCGCAAATACATAGTTTTCAGTTTTAGTCAAAGAAAGGGTATTATCTATTATTGCTTTCTCTGGTTTTTGTCATAGTCAAACCTTGAGGTTAAATATACCAATGCTGACAAAAGTTAAAACGCAAAAGGTTGAAAACAAGGATAAAAAGACTACGGATAAAATTCTTGATGACGCAGTAATTACTTCCCTAGTCTCCTCAGTCTTTCTCTCTGTTAAAATTTAATTTTTAATCTTAATTCGATTAGTATGAGTATTATTGTCAATACGGAAAGATGTGGGTTCGAGTGCGTTGAAATATACTATCCTCCTGTTTATAGGTTAAGGTAGGACTATGGGTAGTTGTGGGTATTGTATTAAAAAAGATAGATATGTGATGACCTAATGGTCAAGGGTGTTCACTGCTCTAAGTGTGGCCCGGGTTCAAGTCATACTAGTTAAGTTGGTTGTTCGAGCTTTATTTTGTTATTGTAATTCAAAAAAAAAAAAGAACGGATTCATCGTTAAAAATAACATTTAATTTTTTATTTTATTTTTATAGACTTTTGTCTTATTATTATTAAAGTGTGTAACTAGAGTTAAAATCTAATAATGAGATTCAATAGTTTAAAAAATATGTAAAAATACTTTTAAATAAACAGTTAATTAAATTTACTAATAAGTAATATTATAAAATAGACATTAAATTATATCATATTAATGTAGATGAACTAAATATTAAATTTGAACATAGTAGAGTAGCTAAAATGATAATTAGACCAAACATCCCTTTCATAAACTTCTAATGTAAAAATGATAAATAAATAAGTTAAATTGAATCATGTAGAATATTTTCTCCTTGAAAAAAATTATGAGTGGATGTAAATATTGTATAAAAATTACATCAATTAAAAAAATATTGTTACTAATTTTTAATTAACCTATTTATTTTCAAGGGCTTTTAGAACCAAATTGATAATCGAACTGGTTAGATCACTTGTTTTCAGTTTTGTTGATTTTGTTTAATTTCAACTGAATAAATTATAAAAATAGAAAAAAAATTGGTTAAGTCGTTGTTTCAACTTATTTTTAGTCCAATTTAATTAGTTTGATTCATGGATTCAATTGGTTTGTAGATCAATTGATCCAACCTTTTATTCATACCTTGATCGATTCTCGATCCAACCAATCTAGTTCTACAAAATAGTACTAATCTTGTAGGATACAAAACACAGTTTGAACTCTTATTTTATTATTATTATAAATCTTTAAAGTGTTAACGTGGGATATAATCACTACTCGCTTATGTTATTCAATCTTGATACGCTTAATTACAAATGTATAAAAAATTATATCAATAAAAAAACCTCTTGTTACTATTTTTAAATAACTTACCAATATTAAATATTTTTAGAATTGGATCAATAGTCAAATTAATTAGACCATTAATTTTGATTTATCTCATGTTATCTGGTTCAATTGAATGAATTATTAAAAAAGAAAGAAAATATTAATTCAACCAACTCGATCATCGTTTCAATAAATCTTTTTGTTTGTTTTAATCGATTAGACTGATGGGTTTAACCAACCCAACCCTTTATCCTAGATCAATATCTGGATTGATTCTTGATTTAACCTGTCTAATCGAGTAATCCAAATTTGTTATTAAATCTTACTACGTTGAATTACAAGAATACCCCAGTCTTAATTACTCAAGAAAAAGAAAAAGAAAAACATAAAAAAAAAAGAACTAAATTATTATTAAAAATGCGATAGTTTCACGCTTAATTAAATAAAGAAAAGAGGCTCCTTATTTTAGTAATCCAAACCTTCTCTTTCATTTACAAATCTCTCAGTTTCAGAGCTTTAAAACCAAAAGCTCACTTCACAAATCTAAAAAACTCAAAACTCCCTCGAAATCACCTTTACAACCCAAAGAAATGTATCTTCTTTAAACCCTAAATCAAATTTCACTTACAATTTTTATTATAGAAAAATTAATTTTACTTCTCTCCATTTTTGATATGTTGTTATAATATTTTCTTTTGTCGTTGCAGCTATCGATTCGTTTTTTTTTTCGATGGAAAGAAGTGGATTGTGATCGAGATCAAGAGAGGAAAGCAAAAATGCGGGTGAAGGAAATGCATCCGTTGTGTTGTATATCGTTAGAGAGTCCCGGCGTCGGTGACCAGTCACCGGAAGTTTCGTTGACTCGAGCTAGGAGCATGCCGGCAGGGAGTTTATCCGGATCTGAAATAGGTAATGCGACTGCGAGGTTGAAGGCGGGAGGATCCGAAGGGACTGTCGCTGGGATTCTTTATAAGTGGACTAATTACGGGAAAGGATGGAGATCCAGGTGGTTTTTGCTTCGGAATGGAATGTTATCTTACTCGAAAGTTCGTCGGCCTGAAGCTCTTAACCTCATCTCTCCGACCGATGATGTCAGATTGATCGGTGATGTCTCGAGCAATCGGCTTTCGAGGATGGATAGTTGTAGCGGTAGACGGAAACACCAGAAAACCGTTGGCATTGTTCATTTAAAGGTATATATATCAGAAAAAAAAGAAAATCGACTTTCAAAAATTCCAAAAGAAATATAGAATTGAGCCAAAAGAATATAGATGATCAAAGTGATCCGTTTTGGCGGTAATATAACTTGTTTTTCGGAACATAGTTTTAATATATTTTGATTCAACATACTGAACCGATCTGTTACCATCTAGCAATTATGTCATTTTATACTAATTTTGGGTTTTTGCATCTGAAGATATTAAATTAGCAGGCATTGAAAACTGAGCTAATTAAATAACCAGAAAAGAAAAAGAAAATTGAAGAGCAAGAACCGTAGGTTGCTTGCATTGTTCGGCATGAAGTTCTGCATAATTTGTTCAAAGGATCTTCAAAACAATTTTGCCGTGGACCTTCTTTTTCTCTCTCTTTCTTTCTATGTTGTTTTGTGATTTTCAATTTTCATGTTTAACTGATGAAAAAAGTAGAATAATTATTTTTAATGTATATTTTTACAGTTTTAACTGGTTGTTTATGTAGAGTGGGTCACATCAGCAGGTGGGCTTGGAGGGCTGTGATAGGGTATGGTGTAGGTCTAGGATTTAAGCTGTGGTCACATCATCGTTTAATCGGTTATCGATAGATGATTGAAGTTTTCAAAGCCATCACCAACGATTCAACAAACTTGAAATGTGATCCTTCCCTTTTCGTTCCTTTATTATTTCATCTTTTTGGTTTTCCCCCTCACTTCCCACGTTTAATCATGCCTACTCTTTCTCTTCAGCAAAGTGCATTCCCTTTGCTTGCCAGCCGCTCTAGTTTTCTTTCTTTCAAGGTGATGAGGGAAGTGTGAAGAGGGTTTCTTTATTTTTTTTTCCTTTCTCTTTTTAAAGGAAAAAAATTGATGTAATGTTGTAGAAAAAAACGGTGATGAGGATGGAGTATTTCTCTGAAATGTCGAAGTGGGTTTTTGTTTGTTGCCGTCCTTTTTTTGAGTTTTGCATATTTTGTCTCGTAATAGGGAGGTAACTTCTTTACTTTTTAACATTTTACATTGTTTTATTTCATAGTTTTTATGGGTTTTAGTTTTTAGTGAAATAAACAATGAGAAAAAGAAAAGGAAAAAAATAAGCGTGGGGACTTGAGACTTTTAGGTGGGGCTTGACTGGTTAAGTTTATAAAGAATTTTATGGTTGGACAGAACAACGTTTAGAAACGGGAAAACTCAAACGATAATATAATAGTAATATTTATTTTGAATTTGTTTTAAGTATATTCTCCTATGGTCGAGTAGATCCAAATGGCGATTCTTCATCTTTGTTTTGTCCCTAGACAGTTGTAATCCTCAAAAAGTAGCATGGGCTTAGGTGATGAAGTTTGGGTTTTGTTTTTCTGTAGCTAAGAGCTTGTTTGTTTGTTGCTAAAACAAGTTTTTCTTAGAAACTTACAGTCCCCCTTTTCGTTTTGTATCCATCTGGCGTTTGATGGTAATTGGGTTTGGCTTCTGCTGAGGTTACACCTTGATAGCCTAAAGGTTGGTTCTTGGTTGTCTAAGCTACTGATATGTTGTTTTTCTTCGGGTGATTCCAGAAAATTTCCAGCAGTAATGATCCTATCTTGGTGAGGGATACAAGGATTTAATTGAGCTTTTCAACTTGCATTATCTTGAATTGATTGCATTTCTTCTCCTTTCTTTGTTTCTTAAAATGGGCTTTTTAGACATGTTTTGACTCATGCATATAAATTCATCTTGATCAATGTGATCATGCCTCTTTAAGGGAACTCTTGCATAACTAATGGGGCTGTTAATTGGATTCTTGTAGCAGATCTCGTCATTTCGGGAGAGCAAATCTGATGACAGACGGTTTTACATTTTCACTGCAACAAAGACCCTTCATTTGAGAACCGATTCTAAGAAAGATCGGGTCGCTTGGATACAAGCTTTGGTATCAACCAGGAGCCTCTTTCCACTGCGACCGTTAAATGATAATCTCTCTCTTGTCCCCCGTGATTTGTCTATATCAACTGATAGGCTCAAGAAACGGTTGCTTGAGGAGGGAATCAGTGATAACCTTGTGAAGGACTGTGAGCAGATTATGCTCTCAGAGTTCTCGGAGATACAAGGACAACTTAAAGTACTTTGTGAAGAAAGATCTATTTTGCTTGACACATTAAGGCAATTGGAGGTAATGTGAAGTTACTAATAATAACAACTATTTCTCATGGTAGATGGACTTCCCTTAATCTTAATTATAAATGGAAGCCCAAGTTGATCAACAAATTCCTAAATTCCTAATAAATATAATTGGGGGGGCGGGGAATTTCTAAGGAGTGTCTTTTATCATCTCATCTCTTAAATTGTTGTCTTAATTAATGTTGATTTTAGGTATTGTTGGTTCTTATATGAAATTGCATAAAAACGTCATTTCTTTGTGGTTCACTGTACACATAATGGTACTAAGCTTTATTGTTTAATGTTAAAGGTAAACTGAGATTGTTTTTTTGTTGCATGTGCAGGCAGCTAATATTGAAGCTGAAAGCTCTGGAATTCATGATGGAGACTACCAGTTGTCAAAGCATGAATATTCTGGTATAGGGCGTGGAAAATATAGTGGTACATACTCAACTATATTGTTTAAATTATGTTAGTCAAGGAAGGTAATCTTAGTCATTTTGTACACACCTATAGTCATATGATGGTAGCACTTCATGGATAAACTAATGTCATACAGTTTCATCATGCTTTCTTGAGTAAGAAATACCCTTTGATTATCCGATGTTTTAATGGCAATTTTCTGCCATTTTGCTCTTATTGATCATCACCATTCTCGTTTTACTTAAATTTTAGGTTTAGAAATGTTTCAACTATTGTTGTTAAGGGTGCAAGGCGCACTATATGCTCTAGAACTGTTGCATTTGTTCAAGGCATAAAGTGCAAAAATCCCTTGCCTGATTAAAGTATGATGCAAGATGTATTTACATGTATTTTTTTCTGAGTGAGTGTGTATAAGCTTATACAATTTTGCTAAATTCTAAAGAGTGATTGAACTTATCATACAAAACATGCAAAATTTTCATCTTCTTTTGTTGGCTAATATGCTTGATTTCCTTGTAATCCCATGAATTCTCAAATATTGATAAGTAGAGGGTTTGATATTGTCTTTATATATATATATATATATATATATGCTGTTGAAAGTACAATTAATGGAAAAAACCCTTAGAAATTAAAGAGAACTTTGAGCAGACTTGCTTTATTTGCACCTACCGCCCTCAAAAAGTCTGCTTAGACACACCAGATGTGTGCATTATCAAATGTGCCTCACCTGAAAGAGTGTGTAGAGGTTGTTCTGTTTGATGCTACGTCACACACACCTTAACATCATTGGTTGTATTGAGTTATTATCTTAGTGTTAAGATTTGTTTCCTTTTAATATTTTCTTGCCAAGTTCTCTTATAGTCTGGCATCTTGTTTGGGTTTTCAGAAGGCAGCACAACAGAATCATCCGGTGATATTGAGAAACAAGAGCTTGAGGATGTGTCTGATGAAGATGAAACCTCCTTCCATGACACAAAAGAGCATTTTACTGAACCCGCTGTTATTTGTGGGTCTGTAAGAGGGGTGGCTGATCATGCAGATAATCAGAAAGAAAATGAAAATCAATTAGATGATGTGGAAAGGATGCATGCTGATAAAGAAGATTGTTTTTCCAGATATGCTCAAATTGAAAGGAGAAAAAAGCTTCCAGATCCAGTTGAAAAAGAGAAAGGGGTTAGCCTTTGGTCTATGATCAAAGACAACGTGGGAAAGGATCTTACACGAGTTTGTCTCCCTGTTTACTTTAATGAACCAATATCATCCCTTCAGAAATGTTTTGAGGACCTAGAATATTCTTATCTTTTAGACCGAGCATACAAGTATGGAAAAGAAGTACGTTTTTGATACATTTCATCTTTAATATTTGATGGCTCTCTTGATATATGCACTGTTTTCTTAGGGTAAAACCAAAATTTTATCTTCTTTTCAACAATTTTCAACATCACGGACTTCTAGGATTTTAGAAATTGCTGTTTGCTCTTGGCTGATATTTCAAGAGTGACACTGCAAATCTGTCAAAATGTTACTGAAGATACTTCAGGATCTCCACTTGCCACTCTCTAAACATGGATCTTATCTCTCTTATTGGATGGGTAGGAGTGTTAAGAAAATGGTTACCTAGTGCAGAAACGTCTACTGTTTTAACTCAGTATGAAAAGGCTTATCATCCCCTCTGTGTTTTGCCTTATGTTGGGCTGAATTTGTGGCTGTTCTTTTGGTCTGTAGAAGCAGACAGTTTTATACCATATGCACTTATATTTTTCTGGTCAGGACATAATATTTGGAGCTAATTAATTGACTCTTTTATGATTGGACCAAGGTTTTCCTTTTAAAAAGTTTTATACACATATTATCACCTTGTATAAACAATATCATGAAAAGTATGTATAAGCCATTTTAGCGAGTTGTCCCTTGCTCCCTTCTTGAGGGAGATGTTGTTAGTTCATTTCTGAGTGTACCCCTTGGGTTTGTGTGCTTTGTGACAATTCTTGAAATCTTAACATATCCTGTGCTCAAAATTTTGGATTTATTACAATGCTTATTAAGGTTTTGTCAACAAAAGATGGTGCTCTTGCTTTTATGCCTCTACAATCTAATTGTATCCTCTGTTTGGATTTTTTGTTAAATTTTCAGGGGAACAGTCTCCAGCGGATTCTTAATGTTGCAGCATTTGCTGTTTCTGGGTATGCTTCCTCTGAAGGTCGACACTGTAAGCCTTTCAATCCTTTACTAGGAGAAACTTATGAAGCAGACTTTCCTGACAAAGGAGTTCGTTTCTTCTCCGAGAAGGTCAGTCTTCAAGATCTTTCAGTACAGTTAACTTCATATTAGAATGGTGCAACCTTTATAATGAACTTAAATGGATAAACTGGGAAACCTTATTTATTTATTTGTTAAATTAAGGTTTTTCAATTCTCAATAGTCTGGAGATACAACTCAGTGCTTCACTTTCGCATGCTCTCTGATAAATGAAATTAAACAGCCTTGAGAAGTAAATGAGATATCTTGAAGTGGAGTAGATGTTTTTAAACCACAAAACAAAGGGTTTATTTTCTTCTTTTAAGAAGAAGAAAGTGGAAAGCGCTGTCATCTTTTTATTGTGGATAATGTTGTGAGAGAAAGTGTCTTGGGTAATCTTTTGAACCATTTATCTGGAAAACAACAATTCCTTGGATAGTTCCAGGAAGGAATGTTTCAGCTTCAAACAATTATCAATTTTAGGTTATCAAAACAGTGAATAGAAACAGTACAAAAGTGTTCTTCGAGAACTTTGGAAGCAAATGCAAATTATACTAGTTCTATAGGCCTTTGCAGTACTTACCTTTCCTAGTTGTTACTTCTGTTTATCTTGAAGCAAATATTTGCATTCCATAGCATAGAGGACTTACCTTCCAAGTTGAAACAGGTTAGTCACCACCCAACCCTTATTGCATGTCATTGTGAAGGTAATGGTTGGAAATTCTGGGGTGACAGTAACCTTCGCACAAAGTTTTGGGGGCGGTCGATTCAGCTTGATCCTGTTGGAGTTTTGACACTAGAGTTCGATGATGGTGAAATATTTCAGTGGAGCAAGGTATGCACAATTGGCTGTATATTTACTGCATGTGCTATTTAGGTGTTTCCATATTCTTAGCTTCTATTTCTACTTGCATGGTATATTTTGAACTTCATTATTTTCAGGTAACAACTACTCTTTATGATATTATCCTTGTTAAATTGTATTATGATCACCATGGATTGATGCTCATTTGCGGGAATCGTGAATATTATATTTACTGCATGTGCTATTTAGGTGTTTCCATATTCTTAGCTTCTATTTCTACTTGCATGGTATAAATTATTTGAAGTTTTGAACTTCATTATTTTCAGGTGACAACTACTATTTATAATATTATCCTCGGTAAATTGTATTGTGATCACCATGGATTGATGCACATTCGCGGGAATCGTGAATATTCTTGCAAACTCAAATTCAAAGAGCAATCTATTCTTGACCGCACCCCACACCAGGTTAGTTGGTGATGTAATTGTTTCTTAAGTTTTATTTTAGTAGCCCATTTCAGTTATTGTTCTCCCAATCCGTGAAATGGGTTATCCAGGCTTGATTGCCTAATATATTTATTAGTCTATCTTCTGTCTTTAAAACTGTTATTTTCTGTAGTAAATTGTTTATCCTATCCTACATTTATTAGGTCCATGGTTCCGTTGAAGACCTTTCGGGTAAAAAGGTTGCAACATTAACTGGCAAATGGGATGACAGCATGTATTATATAAGTGGTGATTTCAGTGGTAAGCTGAAGGACTGCAATCCATCAAATGCCTCCTTGTTATGGAAGAGGGACAAGCCACCTCCTAACCTGACTCGCTACAACTTAACATCATTTGCGATCACACTAAATGAGCTAACGCCAGGATTGCAGGTAGAGATGATGTATTGCATCACTTTCTCAAAACCATTTTCATGTTCCTCTTATGCATATCTAATTGTTTTCTATAGCGTTGTCTGATCCCGGGTATTTGATCACGGATTAAGGAGAAGCTCCCACCCACGGATTCTAGGCTTAGACCAGACCAACGTCATCTGGAGAATGGAGAATATGATAGAGCAAATGCTGAGAAACAACGGTTGGAAAGGAGGCAGAGAATGGTATGTTTTCATATCCTTCATTTTCATGTATATTGTTTTTGGACAATCTCATGCATCTATGCTCATGCAGTCATTTGCTAATAAATAGTGTTGAGCCAATGCTTTGTCAATTTGTTGTTCCCTCAAGAAAAATCTCCTTTGTTGTTTGGTTTTATGCGTTTTGGGGCTTCTACGCCTTCCCAATATTTTAAATTTAAGTCGAACTTAATATTTTAATTTGTTTAAGATAAAATGCCTATGTTAAAAATCAGTTTGTTTTGGAATTGCGAGAACAATCAATGGTATCAAAAGTTAATTCAGCAAAATTTAGGCTTAATAACAAATTTAGCCACTAATGTTTATATGTTTTGAAATTACTTTTTCAAATTACTTTTTCTAACATATTTGATGAAAGTATTTTTAACTTACATGTGAAAAATAATAAATTAAATAAGTCATACATGAAATTGAAAAATAACTCTTAGTTTAAAGAAAATAAACATAATTATCTAAAAAGGTTTCAAAATGAATACATATGTTTGTTTATTGAGAGGTTTCAAAAGATAATTAATAAAACAAATCGAAAATACTGAATGTGTGCATTCATTTTGAAACTATTTTAGATAATTATGTTT
This sequence comes from Gossypium arboreum, assembly GCF_025698485.1. Classification (NCBI taxonomy): domain Eukaryota; kingdom Viridiplantae; phylum Streptophyta; class Magnoliopsida; order Malvales; family Malvaceae; genus Gossypium; species Gossypium arboreum. The sequence goes on along the minus strand of NC_069070.1, from coordinate 1,956,488 downwards.
ATTTTTTAACTTCATGAATTGAAATTTCATATCATCCCGTTAACTTTATTAATAGTACTTTTATCAAATATTTTTAAAAAAATAATTTGAAAAAGAATAAAAGTTGATGGCAAAAAAAAGTTCAATAATACAATTAGGACCATTTTAACAAAACAATAAATATTAGTTGTTAAATTTGTCATTAAGCTTAAAATTTAAACATAGGTGATGATATCAAGTGGCCCTATGCAGTGAAAGACCATCATTAAAACTAAACGTGTGTTTCTCAGAATATCTTTCAGGCCACAAATTTAAACAGTGATATGTCAATTTCAGTACTGCTGATTCAAACAAATAATCATTTACTTCGGTCAGTAGTTATTTGGTGGATAAAAAGTTGGTAAGGAAATCCTGTAAATTTATGGGGTAAATCAACATCTTTTTCCCACCTTAAGTTATTAGTGTTGTGTTTGAATTTATTTTTTTATCATAATCATAAGGTGTCATATACATGCATATATATAAATTTTAATAAATCGTGTTGTATAGATAATGACATAGTTTAAGCATACAATTTGACCTGATTAGCAATTCTTACTGCAATGAGAAATGAATCCCCTAACCAGTGTTGTGCATAGTGGCAATAAGTTCATTTTCTTTTTGTTTGGATAGTGGCAATAATTTCTGCTTCTATGTAGGGAGTAAATTTAGATTATTGATTTTTACTGCTGATCTTCACACCGCTTCTGATCATTTTTGCACAGTCAAGAAAACTACAAGAAAATGGGTGGAAGCCTAGATGGTTCCATCAAGATAGTGAAAATGGATCCTTCCGCTACACGGGCGGGTATTGGGAAGCAAGAGAACAAGGAAAATGGGATGGATGTCCAAATATATTTGGTGTATTCAATGAAGAATTTGTTGATTCCTCTGAATGATCCTGATTTCAATTTTAGGTGAGTTGTTGCATTTACTTCTGAATACTTTCTTTTTTTTTGTGCTACATATGATGATATCATGGTGTGTGTATAGGCGTAGGTGCACCCGCGCCTTAGACCCTTTCAGGTGAGACTCATTTGATGAGGCATATTACTTGCCCGGTGCGCCTAGGCAAGCTTTTCAGTAAGGCAATAGGCATTAAAAAGAAAAGCCTGCAAAAGACATGGAACGTAAGGAAATCATGCAAATTGACCAGAAAAAAGAATTTATGTCTTTAAGATAAACTAGACCACTCCTTACAGTTTATTATGTTATTTATATTCATATTGCACTTTACCTACTCGGGTGAGTGCGCGCCCGGGAAAGATGGTGTGGTTTAGGAGAAAATAGCAACAATAAAAGAATTAGGGCTGAAAAACAAGAAGTTGAGACTCTTGAAAATGTAGGGTTATAAAAATATTTAGTTTGTCTATTAATTCGAAGAAAAATAATAAATATAATGAAAAGCCATTCTGCATTAATTCCTCCAATAATAAATATAATAAAAATATTTAGTTTTAAAGATGAGCATTAGTTGTGGAATTGATTCATTAAGATATTTTTAGGGTTTAAATCTAAGGACTATGGCTAGTATTATCTAGGGTTATAAACTTTATTTACAAGAAAAAATATAATATAAATAAGCTGTTAACTTTACGGCCAGCATTGTCACGGTTGTTATTATTATCCTCTCAGACTTTTTTCAATCCTATACTGTTCTATTTATTTTTAGTAAAAGTATGTTGATGGATCTCGTAGTAAAAGTTGAATTGTATTTTTCTCTCTTAATTAAAAAATGAATAAACTAGTTTTTTGTTAAAAATTTATTTATTTTATTATTAAAACTGGTCTTTGTATGTCAACATGAGGTACATGTGACTTGTAACGTGTAATTATTTGGTTATTCCGTCATTTACATTAGTTTGTAATAATAGAGATGGATGGAATTTTAACAGAAAAGATCAGCTTGTTGTCTGATCTAATGTTTATGGATTAATTTATCAATTTTTTTAGTAAATGGGGGAAAATGCAATTTGAAATGGCTTTGTACAGTATTTTTACCATTGATTTATTGCTGTCCCTCTTCCCCGAACCACACCAAATTAGGGTTATAGCACCTAGGATGTGCCTTTTGCCCTTGAGTGGTATCTTAGTAAAATATATCTTAGCGTTCATTGTTGTTTTGATGGAATTAATTGGTACAATTACTTAAATAATGGAGCTACCAATCTTTTTAATGGCAGATCAATATTGAGATGGTCTTTCCAGGAGACATTCAAGGTGGATCATTTGGTGGGGGTAGATAATGGAAAGGTCAAAGTGTAAAAGTTTAATGTAACAATTATAATATATATATATATGTAGTGTGGGAATTGTTTGTGTAATGTAATCTCTCTCAGTCTCTCCATAGTTCATTTATTCTATAGCTGCTCCTTCAACTGAATGATCCGATCGAGCTGAAAAATTTTACATTTCGTAATTATCTGTGTTTTCATCCAAGGAAATTAATAAATGAGAAAAAAAAAAAAAAAAGGTGCATTCTTGGCATCGGCTTAACATGTTCCAAAATATTGTATCATACTTGTTCATATATTCCAATAATCGATTGGAATATGGTTATGGATTATTTATTATTAAATTAAAATTCTAATAAATTTTAGAGATAAATATTAAATTTATATACAATTTTGATTTCGTGCAATTATATAAATTAAATTTGAATTGTGGTTTATATGTACATATTGAACTTGGATTTTAATTTAATTGTATACATTTTAAAGAAATAAATATATGCATATATTTTCATACTGGATTACTATAATTGTTTGTGTATGCAATAAAATGGTGTTAATTTGATGATGATGTTAATGATTTGTGAAATTTGAATTAAATCAAAATTTTATATATAAAATCATATAAAATTAAAGTTTGTTTATAATATTATACATTGAATCAAAATTCATATATAATTTTAATTTTTATTCCAAATTTACGTCGCATGCATAAAGTTTGAAAATTTAATTTAATTAATCAAAATTCTATCCAAATAAATAATTAAAAATGATATAAGCTTAGTGTTAATTTTGAATTTAAAAAAACTTAATTCAAATAAATTTAAATAATCATAACTCAAAATTAAAATTTTTTAACATTTAAATTAATCAAAAGATTTCTTAAATTCAAATTTATCCTGACCAAAAACCAACATGAATTGTTGAACTGAGTAAATAATTGAAGTATTTATAGATGGTTAATAAAATTCAAAGAATTGGGCATAGACTACTATCCCATAATTTATTCACACCATTTTATTTGGAATAAATATTGAAGAGGTGTTTATATGGTAAGGTTAGAAATAATTTATGAATCACTTTCAAAATAAAAGGACAATTTAATTCCTTTATTGATTGAAAGCCAACAAATAAAGGGTAAGGAACAATTTAATCATTTTCAAATTAAATAGAATAATTTATTCTTTTACATTATTCGAAATTAATTAAATTAGAATAATTAAAGATGGTGTCACCAAAAGAAAAAACAAATATAGCTCTAGAAATCACCATGTGTGAATCCACAACTGATTTGAATTTTAAAAAAATTAATGAAAATAAAAATTTAAAATGATATAATATTAATAAAAATATTAAATATTTTAAAATTCACAAAATTAGAAAAATAAAAAGACCCCAAAACTTAAAAAAAATTCTTTAAAATTTAATAAAAAATCAAAACTGTATAGAAACTTTCAAAAATTTAAAACTATAATATTAAAAAAATACATAAAAACTTCAAAATCTTATAAAATATTCAAAAAGAATTCCAAAATTTTGGAAAAAAATTACAAAATTCTTTCAAGTAAAATATCTAAATATTTGTTATTTCTATTTTTTACAATTTCTTGAAATTTTAAAATTCCAATTAAAAATTACAAAATTCCATCAAGTAAAATATTAAGTAATTTTTTTTAAATTTCACAAATCGAAGATTGACATGTGTCCATGTTTTCATAGGCCATATTTTGGAATAAACTAAATTGCTCCTAATTCATTGGTTTATCAACGGAAACAGTTAATATAATTTATAATTGTCTTTATTTGCAAATTTTTGAATAATATGAGGATTAAATTATTATTTTTAATTTGAGAGAGATTAAATTACTTCATACCTTATGATACAAAAACTTTCTTGATATTTATTCCATTATAATTCAATACAATTTTTTAATTGAAATGTAAAATTAAAAATAAAAAAGTTATCCATATAACACAAATATATATATATATATATATATATATATATCCATATATAAAGTGACATTAAAGTGATCAGATGCTTGAAAATCTCATGCATGAAACTTTGATGTCAATCTATGTTAGAATATGAATTATTGATGGAAAATATATATCAGTTGAAATTTCACATCACACTTTAGAGCCCGTCATCATGTTAGCCTTCATAGTTCATAACTATTAAGGTGATAAAAGTTTCGTTTACTTTTCATTGATTTCCCTGTATAAACCTCTCGATTCCAAAAGCTTAATTACTAAGTTGATAAAAGGGTAATTTATGATATATTTTTAAATTTTTAATAATTTAATTAATTAAATAAATGAATTGATTGAACCGATTAAACTAATTAAATAAAAATTAATGATCTGATCAATTCAATCATTGGTACAATATTAAAATCATGATTATCAGTAATGTAGTAGGAGAATAGTGTTCAATCTATTAAATGGCACTTTAAACACCATTATAGATAACTATCTAAAGGCTAATAGGTGTAGCACGATGTGATTTACAGAATTAATATCCCCAACCTCATTCAACAAATCTAAACATAGAGAAATGACATCATTCCCAATAACATCCCAAAAACTGCAAAGAATAAACCAAGTATTGATCTAAAAGTAAGTGGTAGATACTTCATTGGCAATAAGTTCAGCCCATAGACCTTCATTCATAGGCAAAGTAACACAAGGAGGGATGGCATTAATAATTAACTCCAAAGTACCTCCCTTTTGAGTTTGAGACAAGTTTGCAAAAATACCTAATAACAGTATCTTGGATTCCTAACTCTGTCTCAACCTATTAATCCACTACTTTCTTCTCCTTATGGTTGGCTTGTCTATGGAAAAATAGTTTTGTGATCCCTTTCCCTTATCCAACCTATTAAATTACTTCTTTTCCAATGTACCATGCATTTCTGAACACTCAAAATAAAGCTTCCCTATTGAAACTTTTCTTAGTTATCTGTTTATCAACAATCCTTTTTGTTTTTTAACCCTTTTATTGGTGATTCATCCTTTTTGAGAATATCTTCAATATCTATTTCTTTAACATCCGCAAGTAGGAGTTCATTCAGAAGTTTGTTAATCTTGTTTTCCATGTTCAAGAACATCACAACAAACCATAGCACAAAAAAGGGAGACAAATTTCTCAAAATTGACATCTTTCCTTTACTCAAGTAAGAAGGGAACAAAAACAAGCTTTGAGAAAATTACCAAATTAACAAGGTGAACTTACAATGGACAAGTTAGGAAAGATAAGACTTTCCACCAATAAAAGTCAACTCGAAGCAAAATAAGGTAACAAATAAAATAGAAGGCCACAAATAAGGAGTTGTTTAAGCACACTCACAAGGGAGTGGCACCCTTATGCTTCCATCAACATTTATGTGTTAATACACATTATCCTACATAATTGTCTAACTATTCTTAACCACCAAAACCACTTGCAAACCACCATAAACACCTTTTGCTTGTCACCACTAATTGAAACTAAACTTTTTATTAGACCTAAAATCGTAGCCAATATGTCTATAATCTTAAGAACTAAGCTTCTTAATGTCGTGATCAACCTACTCTAGTGAAAACTGTAAAAGCCAAGCATCAAAATAGAAGAAAACCATATCGAAAAAGATAAGAAAAAAAACCATCATACCTTCACACCAAACCCTCATAACCAATCACTCTACCATGTCAACTCAATGATGGAGGAGAAACCTTACTACCCTTTCTACCATCGGTGCTACTAATAGACTACTAGGATGTCCGAAATGGTTTTAGGGCAATGTTAAGAGATGCAAACGAGACTATTGTTGTAACACCCTTTACTCGACCCGATCACTGGGTGTGGGTACCAAGTGTTACAATTAATCCAAGTTACGAAATTTATCTTTCGAATTTGTTTTAATTATAAACTTAGACAACACTGGATTGTGAACCCACATTTACCATACAATTTATTTCAAAACTGTGATTAACATCTTTCAAAAATCAACTTTAAATAAATTTCCTATTATACAAGTACTTAAAATTTTACAATAATTTTTGTCGTACTAAGCCCAAATATTTACACTTACTACGACTTCAGATTTAATTCCACACCATACGCTAGTTTAATCCCTCGAGACATAGTCTCTAAGAGTGCCTCTCTATATGCATGATACAACTATCACTATATGCATGGTCTTGGTGATGTCTGGCTAGGTCCCTCTATACAATCCCTAAGTCATCCCTTGACCTTACATTCAAGATAAAACACACATAAGTTCGGGTGAACTTAGTGAGATTCTGTGCAGTGTTAGTCATAAAAAACTTTAAATTTTTGGATAAATAAGAATAAGAGTACATAATTAAGACTCCCTCGTTGACATAGAAGATTCTGCAGTTTGACTAGTATGGTTGACACCCATGCGTTCTCTGTACTAATAGTTGGTGGACATATTGTTGACTTAATCATAGGTGTACTCTTTCAAGCAACTCTTTTCTAGGACTTAACCTTGTTTGGCTACATCTCATGCTTCTATTTTACCTTCAGGGCTCAGCTCATCAAAGATAACCAGACATGCAAATATGCGGATTTTCGACTACTAATACTACTACTGGCGAACTTGCAATTGTTTTTGCCATAACAACAAATCCTTACCTTGATCCATTCATTCCACACTGAACTCAATATATATTTACCATATTACATTGATGATTATCTTCTTTTGACTTAGCCTTTGCATAGACCCTTCTTTAAAAGAAGACTCATTCTAACTTCCTCATTTGCGGTATTGATTATGAGATTTGGCAAATACATAAACACCCCATTCTTTGCGGAACTTGTACTCACAAAATAGTCCCGTTTGATTTTTCCACTTTAGACCATTCTACTAAGACACTCCCAATAGTAAATAGTTCTCGACAGATTATCTCTTTTTCAAATTTCCCTTAGCGGACTTCCACATCTGATAGTCCCAAGTGGACTTCGCGGTGTTAAATATCCTTGACAAACAACCTCATATTTAGTTAATTCCTGATGAAATTTCCACCCAAGATAGTCCTTGGCGGACTTCCCTTTTAAGAGAGTCCTTGGTGAACTTCCCACCCTCTTCTGGCAACCTCTTTGCCCCTGAACACTTAGGATTAAACCTTGAAGAATCTATTTGTTACATTATCGCTAATGATGGTTTATACGCCAACTTTGGCAGACTCTTAATGGCATATACTTATTTGCCAATACTTTGAAGGAAATTCCCCTTCTTCTCACAAATACCTGCGTTTAAAACCCTTCAACCAATTTCTCCTAGCTTTGCATTTTTGGCAGATTCTCTTATCAACATGCTAGCTAGCGTCATGATCATCATGTCAAACTACTCGCCACGTGAGTCATACAATGACTTCTTTTTCTATGCCTTGACAGGTTTCCCTGTTTACTATATTGGCAGACTCAATATCGCCATAAGGTGTACCTTTTTCACAACTGGATCATGCCATGGCTAACCATGGACTTTTGATTCCAAATAACAGTAAACCCTTTTTGAGGTGTCACTCCGAAGGACCAGTAGATAACTGTTAATACGGTGTTGTCCTGAAGGACCAGTAGATAATCGTTAACATGGTGTCACCCCAAAAAACCAGTAGATATCCATTCCACAATGCTGCCAAAGTCCCTTGAATCCCCTATCAATCCGTCCATTCCTCTATTATGCCAATTTCTTATCTTCACTAACTTGTCAAAATAACTCTCTCTGTACTCCACATTTTATAAACATACAATTCATGCAAGGCGTTGTACTTATTACCATAACATGTAATACACCACTTATCAATACATCAATTTACAACCATTTGACATCCAGAGAACATTCTTGCAAACATCCATATATTTTCACAACATTATGCATGCATGGCATACTCATTCACCATGATCATACACAACCATGGGATTCATATTGAACTCATAGCAGACACACAAGTAAAACATTTCAACACATCAATAACAAAACACCTAATTGGAGTGCAGAAACTCACCTTAAATCCTCGCCATCTTAGCTTGTCCAAACGCTAGAGCCTCTTTCGTCTTGGCAACTAAGCATGACAACCATATATATATATATATATATATATATATATATATATATATCAGTTAAACCAAATGTGTTCAAACCTTAAAACCTCGAATCCATTATTATACAGAAGTTTTTCAGGAATCTTTACTTTTATTTCCCTCTAATGCACTAGTATAGAGAAACTTAGGAGCCTACTAGCTTACTAGATTCTCTACTTTCTAGACTCGAGCCTCACATTTACCGCCCCATGCAAAGCTTTCCTTAAATTTTTCTTCTTTGTAGCAACCGAAGAAGATGATGCAGATGAAAAAAAATATAAACGAAATTGGGAAGAATTTTTCCTTTGCTAAATAAGGCTTATCACCTATATATATAACCCTTCTCGCATAGTCACCAAAGCCCCAATTAAGCCATCCATCGACAATCATTTTGTCTCCCACTAAGGAACCAATCGGTTTCATCCTAATTGAACCAAAATTAGGTCTCAACTAATTACCAATCAACCACAACAATTTCCAAGTTTTCCAGTAGAGCCTACCAACTTACTATTTTATTCAATTAACTCCTAACTCTCCTTTAAATTCGGGACTTTAATGAAAATCAGGTATGAAAATTGTAGCATTAAGGTGTTAAATGCAAATAGATTGTGTGGATAGATTTATCTTAGAGGAGAATGAAATATTGCTTGGTGTTAAGTGGTTTTCGGAATTACATGTTAGGCATGTAGAAATTGAGAGTGATTCTTTAGTTGTCATTAGGTATCTAACAAGCACTAGTGATTTAGTGTCAAGCCTAGGCACTTAGCAAGTGATCTTAGGTATCTTTGTGCTAGCTTTCGAGTGATTACCTTTAAACATGTTCTTTGGATAAGAATCAATGAGCTCACCACCTAGTTGATTGTTATGATAGGTAATGGTAATAGTCTTATTCGGTTACAACATCCACACATTTGTACTTGTCATTAGTTATGTACTAATAATCTTGATTATGAATAACCTCTATAAATGCACTCTTTTTTCACTTTTTGTCATAGAAGAATGATTTTTTAACGAGACATATTCAACAACTTGATAAGTAACAAAAACTTGAAAAATATTTAAAACTAATTACTAAGATTCAAATCCATAATCTCTAATAACATGTAAATTAGATGACACTTTCTCGAAAAAACTCGATTGATTAAAAAATATTTTTTTTAGCTAACGACCTCTTATTCTAGTGGCAAAAGTATTTTGTTGGCAAAAAAATAAAAGTCAAGTTCAGGAAAATTGAATAGCATTGCATGTAGACCTATTATTTTGGCAGGTTAGATACTGGGGTGGTCTTTGGATTAAGTAAATCTAAATCAAGTCAATTCGAGTTTTAACTTTTTTATATCATTTTAGGTTTGGGTCAATTTCAGTTTCAAGTTGTTTTGAGTTTGAACCATTTAAGTTTGAAGCTTGGATTTTTCAATTTGGTTCATTATGAGTTTATTTTAGGTTATATTTTGTTATTTCGAGTTTTGATAATTTTAAATTATTTATTTGTGCCATTTCAAGTTGAGTTTTATTTATGTTTAGTACATTCAAATTTAAGTTGGATGAATCCAAAAGTATTAATTTTTATAATTAAATTAGATTAGATGAAATCTGAATTTAGATGGATGGAATTGAATTTTCAAATACCAATCAGAATTAATAGGTATAATTGCAGTTCAATGAAACCACCCACTTGCTTCCGAAGACAAACCCACTAATCCATTACAGCCTCAAAAGACAGCAACCCTTAAATTATTAGAAAGAGAAAGGGAAATTTTGGACTAATCTGAAAGATATTTTTTAGCATATGGGACCTCTTTGTAATTAATAATAAAATAATTCAATTGAATCCCAAGGTTGAGACAAAAGCACCACAAATGGGGCAGCATCCAATTTGCTGCCCAACTAGCCGATAAGAGGGAGCAGATAATGTCAAGCAAAGGGTTTCCACGTGATTGATTGCTTGCAAGTAGCATCGATTCAATTATACCCCTCGCCATATTCCAATCATATGGAATTTTGGGCTGCAATTAATTTTAGGGTAAATTGCTCCCAAAATTATTAAACTATTGGTAAATTTACATTTTGGTCATTCAACTTTAAAAAATTATAAAATAGTCATTGAACTATTCAAAAATTTTCATTTAACTCACTAAAATTTTCGAAAACTTTATTTAAGTTACTGGACTATTAAATTTTTTACTCTTTAAAAAAAGTCTAGCTAGCGAGCTCTAAGTGACGATTTGACTATCGGTACGATGAATCAGTACCCATCAATGAGTAGAAGAACATACCTTAAATCCAAGTTGGTTTGATGGCTAGTATTGGAGATTAGAGAAGAAATCTATTTGAATTTTAATTTAAAGATTCGTGATGTTCAAACCTGTTTAATAAAAAACTAGATTGTATAAGAGAAGTGGAAAGGATTTTTCAATTGAAGCAGGTGATGTAAACACAGAAGGCCATACCACAACAATTTTAACATTCCATTAACTTAAGAAAAATCTTTCAAATAGTTTAATGACCATTTTATAAAATTTTTAAAGTTAAATGATAAAAACGTAAACTTAAATAATAATTTACCTTTAATTTTAAAGCATTTTTAAGTGAAAAGGAAAGAGCACCATGTCGTGGATTTTTGTGCTGTCATTCTGCATATTTGAGAGAATCATGCAAGTTGATGAGGTCGATGGATATGATTAGACAAATACCATAATCTCCATTACTTAAAAAACAATAATTTGAAGGTTTTAACAATCTTTTTAATTTAACTTTGATTCTCTGACAAAAAGAATATCCAAATATTTCTCACTTTTCAGATCAACCAAAGGCCATTCCTTGCTAACTGTTACACGTTCACGAACATGTTCCCGACCTCGTTGTTTGCAATGTTTCATTTGATTCTACTTGTAAACAAATTCCCAATCAAAAGAATCATGTATTCTTGTGGAAAAAATTATATTACTCTTATTTTTAGATCTAACAACAATACTAACTAAACTAAGTGTTCAGTAACGTTATCTATTAGATTTTGGATTGTTTGTGATTTACTAATTTTATATTATCAATTGAATTTAATTGTTTTGAAAGTTTATAAGTACAATACAAATACAATTAAAGTATAAATATAAATATATATCTTTGTAATAATTAGAGCAAAAATCAAACTAATATAATACAAATAAACTACTAATTAATTATCCGGATTAAAATTCACACATAACAACAACATATGATAGAACTGAGAGACTCATATATTTAATTACATATAGTAGATATTAAACTTAGATACTTAAAACTTAAGATTTTCACTTTTACCAATTGTGTCAAGATTTCATTTTTAAATTAAATGAGTTAAATTATTTAATGGTTTTAATAGGTAAGATTGTAGGTTTAGTTTTCATTGTTGGGCTTGACTGTATTTTAAAAATACTAAATTTTGATTCTCTCTTTTTTCTATGTGATTTTGAACATGACAAATCAATATTTATAATGTTTAGATGTTTAAAATTTTACCCCTCTACAAAATTAAATGCACAAGACCAAAGAGCTCTCACTTACGAATTTAACTAAAATTAAATGGAACTTATTAATTGATCTTATCCTATCTTGATTTGTTTGTTTGTGATATTAGCTAGAGAGTAAATGTATTATGGAGGTCTTTATATTGAGAGTCGAATTGTATTTTGATCATTCTATTAAAAAAATAGATAAATTAGTTTCTACATGTTGAATTAAAGAGTAAGCGAGTCATTTTGTTAAAAATTTTATTCATTATTAGTATTAAAACCTAATCCCTGTACATTAACATGAGGTACACGTAGTACGTCATATATAACTATTTAGTTATTCCGTCAATCACACTAGTTTTTAATAGTAGAAATAGATTAAGTTTTAATTAAAAAAATCAATTTATTCTTTAATCTGACCTACATAAATTAATTTATCATTTCTTAAATAAAAAAAAATAAAATGCAATTAAACCCGATACATGTTTTACCTATATTAGAGTTAACAATCTTGAGCAATGCATTCGTTTGATGTAAAACGTTAAACATCATGATTTAATTAATTGTTTTGGCTTACAAATTGATGTTAAACTATTACCCCCAATGGGGGTTCACGGATTGATTAATTTTTCATATTTTGACAATTTTTACTCATAATATTGAGCCTCGGGTCAAAGCTAGTGCTCTATTTTTCAATGTCCATTTCCCTAAAATCACTTGAAATCATATGGTGGATGGCACATGAAATTTTATTACTCTATTAATATGCTGATTAATCAATAATGCGTTTAATAATAGCTAAGCAACAACCAAAACCATTCACATGACAAAAGCTTTTTGCCTTTTCAAAGATGACGGTGACAGTAGTTTCTTTGCAAACAAAAACACACACAAGCCAAATTCAATTACCAATTCTAGGCCGAACCCAAAACCTAGGATTGAAAAAAAAATCTGTAAAATCGAAAATCTATTGAAATAATTTTTATTTTGTTTTATTCGATTATTACTAAAATTTATTTAATTTATTCTATTTTTATGCAATATTTACTTTTAATTATAATTTTTCTTAAAATTTTAAATTGAAAAATATATATTTAAACACATTTATTCTTTTGATCACTGCAATAACAACAATATTAATAAAGTTAAAAGCTCACGATTATAATTTTTATTGAACATTAAATTCATTATAGATTATTATTATATCTATTTCTTTTATATAAGCTTAAAATTATTTATAGCCTCTCTTTAATTCTTAAATAAAAAAACTTAAATTTTTTATATTAATAACACTATCGATACTAATTAAATTAAAACTATGAAAATTAAATTTTAAAAACCCGATCAACGAAAGAGATTCATCACGTTCTTTTTCCCCCTTTTATTAGTCACCTTTACCGACATTTGAATTTGCTAGTCTTTGCATAGTAGGTGCAATGTCTTTACTTCTTTTTCCGAAGTATAAGGTGCCAATTCGTCAACTTTCATATCAATTGTCTTTTTGACATCATAGTACCAAATTGCTCCTTGAAACCTTGATTCGATGATTATCAGCTTGTTAACATGTGGAGCTGGATTAATACTTGATTATATGATTTTGGTTAAAATTATTGTGTGAGTCAAACGAGTCATTTGATTTAATCTATTCAAAATTTATATTCGAATCAAAATTTGCAGATATAATTTTACAAATTAAATAATTTTATGTGTGGTCAGCTTGATTTTTGATACTCAACATATATCATTGTTAGAAAGTTGAAATTTTCAACATTTTTTGCTAATCATAAAAAGGAAAGAAACTCTCATAATTTTTGCTTGGAATTCTACTTTTGCTAATTCCTTTCCCATATTCTTTTTGTACATCAAAAAGGGAGGTCAAACTTATTGAAAGCTCGAAGGACTTGGCAACTAATTATACAAAGTTACATAAACACAAAATCTTAAATGAAAATTACTTTCGTTTAATGGAAAGCAGTTTCTGATTCTTCCAATTCAATCCCTTCATCAGCAAGTCTCTTATCCTTATACACATACCATTTAGCAAAAACCAGGTAAATCGCCAAATTCAAACAACTCAAAATTGCTAAAAGCCAATAGAAATCATAGAGTCTCCCTTGGTTCAAATTATCTGGCAGCCATGGATGCTTGTTTCCAGTCACCTTATGAACTATAGTAACTAATAATGAACTAACGAAAAACCCTAATGAAAGTGTACTTAAAAATAAACCCGTACTCATTGTTTTCATCCCTTTTGGGCACTCCCTTAAGAAAAAATCAAGTTGTCCTATGTATGTAAAGGCTTCACCAGCCCCTACAAGCAAAAATTGAGGGACCAACCAAAAGACACTTAATGGGATTTGAGCGGATGGGTTATTCGCAAGACCATTCGTAGTTGCTGCTCTCAATCGTTTTATTTCGGTCAATGCTGCTGCTACCATTGCTATAATGGATAAAACTAAACCAACGGCGATCCTTTGTAAAGGGGTTAACCCTTGTGGGTTTTTAAGTAATTTTCTAGCGATTGGAACGATAAGCCTGTCGTAAATCGGAACTGTCAAGAGAATGCTTCCGACGAAGAATACGGTGAGTGACGCTGGTGGGATTTGAAATTTCCCTATGTGACGGTTCATGGTTGTGGCTTGTGATACTGAAAATGTTGTCATTTGGGCATATACGGTCCAAAATATTACAGTGGTTGCCCATATGGGTAACATCCTTAGTACCAATTTCACTTCTTCAACATCTGTTAATGTAGCCAAGTTCCATTTATTTGCCTCATTAAGAGATGGGTCCTTGATAGCTGCCCTATCCAAGAAACTGTATATAGACAATTTGAAACCAATGAAAAAATAATCAGCCAATGAAAAAAAGAAAAAAACAAAAAAAAAAGGGTTCTTATCAACTTTATCAATTATTACACAACCAGCCGGAATTGATCAATTATTTCCCATTTCCAACCAAACACGTTTAGAAAATTTTATTTTTCAGATATCATGAAATGTCATTGTTTCTTGTCATTTGGGTTTGATTTTGATTGTTGAAGACTTAAAAGCTTCATTACTAGTCTCATTAAAATGGTGAGGAAACGTGTATGTTTGGCTATGGAAATAAACCTACAAAAATCAAGAAATTTTCTTGATAGACCAAATCAAGAATTAATTGTATAACATATAATATGTTTATAACATGTAAAAGTATTGTGGATTCGTGACATGTTATATGTTATTTTTTGTTATTTTATTAACTACATCAATTTTAATTGTATAAATGGGTGAAATTTTTAATAAAAATAATTAATTTACTCTTTGATTTAATTAATTTTTTTATTGTTTATTATTTTAGTTTAATGTGAGAAATAAAAAAAGTGTGATGGAAGGCAAGTGAACAGGTTTCGGACAACTAAAGCCAACGTGTCTTTAAAGTATTTTAACTGGGGAAGGTTTATTGGTAAGGATTAATTGGGGGACAGTCTGGCTTAATGTCCCGTGATCTCTTTTTATTTTATATAATCGTATGTCTTCAATAGTTTTACGAGATTAAGTTGAAGTGATATTTAAGTAAATTCATTTCATCAATAATGATATATTTTTCATGATATAAAATTTATTGTCTGTTTTTGGACATGAAACATGACACACAAATATGTTTTCCAAAGTAAAAGTTTTATAAATATTTTTGTATTAAGAATTAAGTTAAATTATATTTTTATTTAAAATTAGTAAATTATTTATATACGTTAAATTAAAAAGTAAATAACATCTTTCGTTAAAATTTTTAATTATTTCTACTATTAAAATTCGTGTGGTTAACAAAATAATTAAATAATTACATATAGTATATCACATGTACCACATGTTGATGTACAATGACTATTTTTAACAGTAAAATAGATAAAATTTTTAATTAAAAAATTTTCTACTCCTTAATCTAACTTACATTGACTATTTATCCAATTAATTGTCACCTAATTTGGATTCATGAATGAGACTATAAAGTATCCTGAGCAGGTTGGGGGGGGGGGATTGAGATAGGGTTGTCATTTATATATCCACAAACCCTATGAAATTTCAATAATTCTACTCTTTGATTGATTTCATATACCCAACTGATTGAGGATAATCTATCATATTGGACCCTACCATAAGGTAGATGCTTGCCACCTAATTTTTTTTTGGGAACATTAACATTAATGCTACTATTAATTAATTAACTATAATATTTTGAATCTTTATCATATTCCATTACTTTGTAATCTTATTATTAGTGGTCCCCATTCCCCTAATCCTTGGTTCACTACTCTATGCATTATGCTACTCTATCTTTTAGATACGTTACCCTAAATAGATTCAATGTTGAAAATCATTAACTTAATCTTTAGTCTTTTCATTATTTAGCATCCCTTTGGATGCATGGTGGAAAGGTATAGGTTGATTAATTGTAGTGTTTTTAGTATTACGTTAAAAAAATTATTTGTTTGTATGAAAAGAAAGATTAATAAAAAGTATTTAATTATTCCCATATATATACTCAACTTTATGTATATTTTTTAATTATTTTAATAAAAGTATTATGGAAAGTCTTATATTAAAATCAGATTATATTTTATTTTTATATGAAAAATAGACATATTATTCTTTTAGGTTAGATTACAAAATAAACTCCTTTTACGTTATTTTTTTTTCTTTTCCTTTTTAATGAATCCTTCGTCAAATAACATATGGTATCTGTTAATCAACATGAACTGTTAAACGAGTTTTTAAATAGAAGACTAACCGGAACTGTTTGGTGTGGGGCAATTTTTGTTTCTTCTTCATCTTCAACCCCTCAGCTGCATCATCAATATTGAAAAGCAACGATGGATCCAATGGAAACTCCAAATGCTTCTTTTTCCAGGCAGCTACGAACACTGTAGCAATTTGGGTCAATGGGCTCCCCACCAGTTTCTTAAACCGGTACCTCTTTGTACCCGATAGAAACACCACTAACCCTATCACAATAGCACAAGCACAAATGCCATAGCCCCATTCACGTCCTAAATTGTCTTGGATGTAAACCAAAATGGTCACTGAACCAAGTGAACCTATGTTTATGAAGAAAAAGAACCAATTGAAGAAGTTGGTCATCTGGGATTTTTCTTCGGGGTCCGAATCATCGAATTGATCGGATCCAAACCCGGAAACACTCGATTTTAGACCCCCAGTCCCAAGAGCTGTAAGGTAAAGGGCTAAGTAAAGAACAGTGAGTTGGATGCCACTTGCTGGGGTACATATTGTGGCGTTGTCCCTTGTGCATTTTGGTGGCCTTAGGCTTGGGATTATTGTTGAGATTGTTAAGACGGTTACACCCTGCGTACATAATTCATACGATACTAATACTTTAAATAATTGAACTTATAATTGTTTTGCTTCACTTGTAAAGTAAAATGATGATAATGATCTTACTGTTGCTTGAACGGTGGCGAAGATTCCGATGGTGAGGTACCTTCCAAGGAATGTATCGGCGATGAAACCACCGAGTAAACAAAGCATGAAAGATGTGCCGAGGAAGTTGGTGACGGTGGTGGCCGAGGTAGCATTGCCTAAATGCATGGTTTCCGTTAAGTACGTCACTAAGTTAACAGCTATACCTAAAGTTGTTAACCTCTCACATGCTTCCACACCTGTGAGACAGAAAAAGACAATTACAAATTGTTTGTTTGTTTATTGTCTAAAACTAAAGCCATAAAAAGACTCAAATGAACGATGATGATGAAAGATGAACCTAGAATCATGGCGGCGCTGGTCCAGCCACCGGTGGTGGACCTCTCGGCGGGATGGCCCTTATAGTCCCAAGCATCGGGGAGGGTTTTCCCTTGTGTTATAGGGAGGGACATTGGTTTATATATAAGGTGAAAATGGGTTGAAGATCAAAGGAGAGAAAAAGAGAGTGGTGGTGGTGATGGTGGCACAATGAGAGCAAAGGGTGGTGGTAGGTGTATTTATAGTAACGAGTGAACATTGAAGAGGCTTTAATTAATTAGACACGGATTACAAACTACTCAAAATTGCATTTAATAAAATATTCTTTTCATGAAATTAATATAAAACTTTTTCATGTATGTGAACTTTAACCTCAATCCAAAAACTAATCTATTAATTAATATAAATTCGAACATGAATTTGATGTAATAACTTAATCTATTCAATCTGAATTGAAAATAAAACGAATTAAAAACTATTTAACTCGAAATAATCTAAAATCAAAATAACTCAAAGTTTAAAATAATTTAATTGAAAACCTCGACTAGTTTAAACCAAAATAACTTAAATCCAAAACAATAAAAAAAACTCAAATATGATTGAAAGCTTAATAGTCTAAATTCAAAAATAATCCCATCCTCTCTAAAAGAAATTACAAGATTAAAATATGTTATTAGTCTTTGAACTTTTACAAAATTTGAGAGTTTAGTATGTATAATTAAAAATTCAAATTCTATTTTTATTTAAAATTTCAATCCAAACATTAAAACGGTAAGTATTTTAATTAAAATTTATCAATTTAATTTAACTATTCTCATATTACGAAGTAAAATTTTAAGTTGAAAAGGAAGAATTCCCAGCAACAAATTTTAATCAAATTCTAATGTAAATTTCCTTTTCTTTATCTTCTTGAATTCTATTGCTAATAATACTTGGCTGATTAATTGTGTTTAGATGAGATGAAATCCCATTTAGGAGGAAATGACAGCTCTACCCTACATTATAGACTTTTGTAGGACCATGTTTGTATCAATGATTGGTAATTATATAAACTTCCATCAACACTTGGGAAGTTGAAATTTGGAAACCATGGTTAAGAAATAAATTAAGGTGAGTTGAGGGATTTTCTAAGAGGTACCCTTCATTATTTGTGTCCACGTCATCTTATCTAGAAATTTGAGTTTTATTTTAAAATAAAATTTTAAAGCATTGAATAATAATATATTTTGAAAAAAATTTAATACTTACTTTATTTTAAATATATAATTTTATTTTTAATTTTATTTATCGTTATAATACTGAAAAAAGATGATAAAGTTTAAATCTGTATTATTTAAGAATCCGACAAAAGTTTAATCTTGGTTTTATTTAAACGAATGAATTAATAAAAATGGTTATTTAATTTTAAGTATTTTACATTATAAATATATTTTGAAGTTTTACATTATAAATATTAATAAAATCTAAATCTTCTCCTCCTAGCCACGAAATAAAGTAATTTTTTCCTCTTGCTCTCTAACAACAAGCATTTGTACTTGCATGGAAGTTGGTCTACGATCATTTTAACTTAATAATTAGTACATTAAAAAAAAACTTAATAGTTAGTATAAATGCTATTAATTATAATAATAATTTTGCATCTACTCCTTAATTTGCTAGTCTTTTTCCCTTTTTTTTGTGGGAATTAACCTAGCACACCAAAAGTTTGAAAGCCTTGATGTCCACATGAATATAATGTTTTCAATTGTTTTCCAAGGTACTAAAAGTAGAAAATTAGAACTCAACAACTATAAATTAATTGTCTAAGGTTTCTTCTTTTTATTTTTATTTAAAAAATTGAAAAAAATTAAATACCAAATTACTCATATTTTCTGGCCTATCAATATTATAATTATTAAAAAGCAATCACACTAAAAGCAACATTTATTTTTATCACCTATTCCCTAATAATATGAACACCTCCCAATTTTCTAACCACTTAGGGATGAAAAAGCACTTTCCTTCTTTCATTAATAGAAATACAAAAGTCAAAGTGAAAATTTCTTTATACATTTTTTTAGTAAACCAACCATATAGTGGCAGGGTGGAGTTAAAAGGGTTGGCAGTGGTCCCGACCTCTCTTAAAATAAAAAATTTTACCTTTAGTCTTTTATAATTTTAAAAAATTTAAATTAGTATATAATAAATTACACTTTGGCCCCAAGAATGAGAAAAAATTAATTTAATTTTTCAAAAATTATAAAGATATAGACTATTAAAATAATAAAATTTCACTTTTGTTATTATAATATATGCAACTTTATTCGCCTCCTCTTAAAAGTTTTTTTACTCTACCGCTACATGGCATATCAGTTCATTGAAAATTCTTGAAATGAGTAATAACAGACTTGACAATGCCACATGCTCTGAGTATTTTACTTTTTCTTTCATAGCAAAATGAATGGTTATCGAAATGTCAAGTTTTAAATAGACTATTAAAATAATAAAATTTCACTTTTGTTATTATAAAATATGCAACTTTATTCTGACCTCTTCTTAAAATTTTTTTTGACTCCATCGCTACATAGCATATCAGTTCATCGAAAATTCTTGAAATGAGTAATGGCAGACTTTACAGTGCCACATGTTCTGAGTATTTTGCTTTTTCTTTCATATCAAAATGAATGGTTATTGAAATACCAAGTTTTAAACTTGCGACATATAGACATATATATATTCTTCCCTTCCATGTGATAGTGTTACCAAGCTTTCCCATATGTCATTGATTTTCTGCAGTTTTAGTCTCACCATATCAGATGCATATTGCTTTAAGTTGATGCGTTTGGCACACGTATATATATGTAGAGACACGTTTATGCGGTTTGCAGTTTTAGTGTCATCATATTAGACTTTAATGCGAAAAAGGGAAAAGCTTCAACATGGTATATCGCCATTGGATATAACACAAATCAACTATTCGACTTCGCCGTATAAGGCAAATATTTCAAACAACGTGTGCAATGGTTTTAAATGCTATATTTTTCTTTTATAAATTTATTGATATCATTATAAAATCAAAATAATTTTATTTTTATAATTTTTATATGATTAATATTTTAATAATTTAATTGTTAAATTTATTATTATTTTTGTATTTAAAATGCATGTAAAATTTTGAACCGATTCAATAGCTATATTATATTGATATAATTATTATATATTTAACGATTAAATTTTTTTATATAAAACAAATAGTTAGAAATTTTAAAAGGTGTAAAACCACTTTAATTTTACATTCTTTGTAAGTAGATCTCTCCTTTTTTATCAATTAATATTTGATACATTGCTTGGTACATAGGTCATATGTACATCAGTTATTAATAAGATGATACAATATTATTGGTGTAAAATAAAAATATTAAAAGACTTAAAAATAAATACTATTAAAATTATTTAAATATAATTAAAATTTAAGTTTAATTATTTTGTTTCTCTTTCTAGTTTTTTTTGAGATTTCGAGTTTGGGATTTGATTTTTATGTTTAATAAATATAATTAATATTTATTTTAAAATAATATAATTATATTTCTTTTAAACCCTTAAATATTTTTTGGGTTTTATATTAATAACGATGTGTCATTTTATTATTAATGATGGTGCATAAAATTGTACACCGACAATACATCAAATATAAATATATGGTTATAATGATGTTTATTATTTTTAACAAAACTTATATAGCATCCTGCAAGTAAAGTTGTTAAATAAAATCGATAAAACTACACATGAACTTTATTTCAGTGTGTAAATTTATATATGAATTTTGATTTCATGCAATTTTATACATGAAATTTTTCTTTGATTCAATTTTTACAAATCATTAACAACTTTATCTAGGTAGCACATTTTAGTTTATCTATAGCACACACAAACAATTATATTAATTCAATATAAAAATAAATAGATATATATTTATTTTTAAATATATACAATTGAATCAAAATCAAAGTTTAATATATACAATTGAATCACAACCAAAATTTCGTGTACATAATTGCACTAAAACAAATTTCATGTATAATTTTGATACTTATTCCTAAATAAAATTATACATCAATAAAGTTTTAGCTAAATGATAAATCCTAAAGAAATTTGAGATATTAAATTCAAATCCCCGCCTAAATAGAAATGGATGGTAGATTCTCTTCCAGATTTATTTTACGTAATTAATTTGATTCATTAACAATATATTATGTAGAATATTTTAATACATCAAATATAAATATTATAAATAATCCCTATGAAAGTTTATATTTCACATGCTTTTGCAAAATATATATTATATTTAGTAAACCTGTTACGTAAGGAGTTTGTCGTGCATGGACGTTACGGGTTCTATCAGACCAAGGAAATAAATCATTGATTCCAACTAAATAAAAATTAAATTAATGAGTATTAATTTAATTAGTATAAATATTATTATCAATATAGGTTGGTTGGAGTGTATTTAAGCGCATTATCCTCCTATTTATGGGTTGAGGATTTTAAGCATTATATATATTAAAAAATAGATATTAGAGCTCGTAATTATGAGAAAAATAAAATTCATAAAATTCTAAAAAATTTAAAATTCCAAAATAATCTAAAAATTGAGATTTCTTTTAAAATTGTTATATTTTTAAATTATAAAAAGCACAAATTCTTTGAAAATTATAAATATTCAAATAATCTAAAAATTCTATAAAAAAAACTAAGACTAAACCATATTTGTCCAAAACACAACCAACACATCTTTAATTTGAAGGGGAAAGAAATTTATCAGATATTTTTTCACATAACCTCATTTTAATACGATTAAACTCAAATGATGTTGCTCAAAACTCAAATTAAATCATAAATCAGAACAATCTAAGTAAATCAAATGTCCAGGTTCATCTGCGACTCCTCCCCTACTTTTTGATAATTAATTAATAAAATGATGTAATTATTGAAAACGAAAGATCTACACAAACATTGATATCAATGTAAGACTCATTCTCTCATCTAACTTAGCTTTTTCTTCTTCTTCTTTTTGTCTCTGTCTAATTGTTCCATTAGACTATATAAATATATATTTATTTCTCTAGTAATGGCTTTTGGGGTTTAGTGATGGTTGAATTTGCAATCGTGGCTAAAGAAAGAGATCACCTACCTAGACTGACAATTCAAACACGTGACATGTTTGATTCCAATGCCTTGCATTAGCATTTTGGGAACGATTTTCAGCCACGAAAAATTTCTCAATAAAGAACTTCTTTGGCCAAAGGAGTTACCAAGAAAACAACAATGGAAGGGAATCGGCCTAAAAAATTAAGTCAAGAAATAACCCAATTGGACCTTTTATGATTATTATTATTTTATTATTTGATGGAATTAGATTAGTAAGATCAAATTCAAATTGAATCAATTTGAGCTTTAATTTTTTTGAAATATTTCATGTTCTAATAATTTTGGGATTAAATCATTTCAAATTTAAATTATTTTTTATTCGAATCATTTGACTTTATGAGTTAAGTTATTCGGTCATTGCAGATTCAAATAATTCTAAGTTTGATAACTTTTATTTATCATTTCGAGTTTGAGATGGACAGAATCGAATTAACTTTTTATAGTGAAACTGGATTTAATCTCATATTTATATTAATGGAATCAGATTTTCTTGTTTAGATCAAAATTAATAGATTTAAATTAAATCGTAATTATAATAAACAAATGAGAGATGCTTTACTTGCTATTTCTTTTGAGCAAATTTTGCTAATTTAAGGATTTACAATAAAAACCTTTTGTTTCTCAATAATATGATGCATATGAGTGGGTCTATATACTCATTTATAAGGATGTTCATAATTATGTGTAAAAAAGTCAACCAATTCATGAACCATTAGAATGCAAGAATCAAATTGTAAGGTGATCGATCAGTCACCCCACTTGGGGTTCCTAACCAAATTTGCTTGGAAGGATATGATAATAAAAATTTTGTGCCTCCAGCTACCCCAAATTCATGCACTACAAGAGATTGTCTCCTATAGCCTATGTAAGAAATATGGTAATTATATATCTTCGTTTTCAATAAATTAAATGTAATATTTATCAATAATTACATGCAAATGGGAATGTCTTTCAATAATCAAATAAAAGGGGTAAATGAAGCCGTAACTTAACAGTAAAGTTGAAGCAGCGAGAATTTTAATATCCCAAATTTAAGTCTTATTATGTAAATATATAAGTTCTCTAAATTTATTCTGATTAGTTAATTAATCTAAATTGAATTAATTGTTAACTTAATTATAAAATTCAGTGCTTGATTGATTTTAATGAAATTAATGCAATCTTAAAAAATCATATAAAAGGGAAGAATTGTCTTCCCTAATTACTCATTAACTTAAGCATTCTTTACCACTAACTTCATCCGTTCGATTTGGAGTGAATTTATTAAGAAGTAAATTGATTAAATTTTATGTGGATTGAGTCCGAGCAATGTTAATAGTTATATTATTGTCAGTATAAGAAGATGTAGATATAAACGCTTTCAAGTATGATTTATCTCCTTATTTAAAAATTATAATGGAATTATGAGGAATTCCTATAAAAAAACTATATTATCAATCAAACTTATAATTTAATAGTGAAGAACTTTCATTAAAATAAAATTTTAATTGATATCGGAAATCGAAATAATAATTGTGGCCTAGAAGAAATCTAAAGAAGAAAAGTATTATATTGGAAACCCTAAGCCAATTATTTTGGTATTTTGTTGACCAAAGAACCCAACCCAAAAAAGATATATAATGAAAAGGTCGGAACTAATAGATGACAATCATACTATAATATAATTTTTTTGGATAAACATACTATAATGTATTAATGTTGGCACTCTTAAGGAATGCAATGGCTTGCCACGGAATGTAGAATATTATAATTGTAAAGAATTCGTTGAATGTATTGCTTCAAGTTCTCCAAGAGCCAGTAGACTCTACAAGTTTTAAATAAATATATATGTATATAAATCTCGACAAGACATGACAAGTGGCTCAATTATAGCTGTTTAAACCCTCGAAAAATTGGAATATAATAAACCACTTAGGTTACATTGAGTTCTCACTAAAACAGTTCCATATATAATAGAAGAGAGAGAGTGAATTAGTCGACTTGTAATAAAATGATTGGATATTAAACAAATTTTTGTTGGGCCAAAATAATAATAAATAGGGTTTCCCCAAGGCTTTGTCCATTGAAAACATACGTAAGGGGTTTTGTATTGTAAGCTAAATATATAAAGCTTAATCCATGAATGGACGGCGATTATGATAAAATAAATATGCTAACTAGAGGAAGTTAGATTGTAACCAAAGATTTCATCATCCATCATGCATTAAAATTCTTTTGGAGCAAATGATTTGTCATCTCTGATGTGGAAGATAAATCGACATGTTTATCAAGTTCTTTCTACGAGAAAGTATTGTATGAAACAAATATATTATCATTTTTTAATAGTTTAATGTCATATCAGCAATTTTGTCCTGAATTTCAATATTTTCATTTGAATTTTATGTTTTTAAGCTGAAAATGCTGAAATTCAGAATAAAAATACTAATGTGACATTAAATTATTAAAAAGGGATATAAATGATATGGTGTCACTCTTTTTATAACATTACATGCTAACTCATTTAGATGCTCATAACATCAAAATTTTATTTTAATGCTATCATAATATTTTCTTTCATGGAAATAATATTGAGATAATAGAGACAAGTTTAAGGATAAATATTATCATGTATATTGATAGTGGAGTTTAAGCAAAAGAAAAAGAAAAATTGACACATTGAATTTCGCTTTGTTTTATAATCACACATTTGTTATTTGCAAGATATGTGGAACTTTAAACTCATGGTCATTTGTTTATATGATGTATAGGGTGATAGGCAAATTATTATAAGAGGCTTGGCTCTTTTGTTTTCCATCCCAAAATTTCCTATTCCTTTGGTAAAAGTTTGAAAATTCTTTTAATTAATTAATAATTTATTTGGAGATAGTGAAGTTATCTTTTTGTTGCAATACCTGATGAGTGGCGAATTATTCAACTTTATAAATTTTAGTATGTTCTTTCCCTCCTTGGATATTGATTTTGATTATTAATATTTTATCTATTTTTAAAGATGAATAAAATCATGTTTTAGAAAATTGCGCTTCCAAGATTAATAACAAAATTAAGTCGAAATAAGTAGCAATGTTGTTTCACTTAATTTCTCTCTTGGAAGAATAACTCTTGTTTAGAATAGTTGTTGCTTAGAACAACTTTTGTTTGAGAATAGTTATGTTTGGAATAGCTATGTTCAAATCAAGGCTCTAGTTTAAAACTGTTTTCATCTGATGTAATTGTCATTTGAGAATAGCTCATGTTGAGAACAACTCTTGTTTAGAATAATTATGTTGCAAGAACAACTATGTTTAGAAGACTATTGTTAAGAACAACTTCTATTTGAAACAATTGTGTTTTCTTTTTTCTAGAAGAGCTATTATTCGGGATAGACTCTCTCAAAAAAAGCATCACCACGTAATAGCTCTTGTTTGGAACAACCATGTTGAAAACAACTCACATTATGAACATGTCATAATAACCCTCGTTCAAGAACAACTGTTTTTTAAGAAGAATTGTATTTCACGAGATGGTTTGCAGAAAATGTGTCCTTCACCAAAATAGAGGAAGTGCAGGGTTCTTAGGTTGTCTTCACACTTGTAGTTAAAGATCGTATCCGTGTTTTTTCAAACACTATTCCGTCAAAAACTATCGTCTCTCTTATGCTACTTTCTATCAATGTGTTTTATCTTTATTTGGTTTCTTAGGGATTTAGCTATATTCGCACTGTTATAGTGCCATAGTTTTTTCATACCTCACATTTGGCCTTCCACAGTGAAGTTAGCAATGTAACTAATGGTCACTAAATTAACTATAAGTACGGCTAAGGCAATCACACCTATCGAACAATAGTATAGTTATGGTGAGTAGGGAATATCGTATCCATGAGGACTAAAAGTACTAGTAATTACCATTTTTCTATTATTTAGCCGACAAATTGGAGTGATTTTTTTTAATCTAAAATTACTAAACTAATCAAACTAAGACTGCAACAGAGAATGAAATAGGAAAATAATCTAAGATAACCAATGAGATCGACAATACCCAGGAAAGAATCCACCTCGACTTCACCTATTACTATAAATATGAATTAAACGATTTATTCACTTGTGTCTTGATCCGTAGAAATCCCTAAATTATGTTAATACCTCTTTTGAGAGTAAGAACAACTGACTCTAGGTTGATTAATTGAAACCTCTTTCTAATTAAAATCCTTATTGTCACATTAACTCGATCTATGGATTCTTTTATTAGATTTGACTCTAATCCGGTAAATTTATGTCGTCCTATTTCTAGTATTGCATGCAACTGCACTCAATTATGCACATTAAACATGAATTAATATCCCGAGAAATATTAAAACAATAAATAATCATACATTATTGAGGACAAGAATAAAATATTTATTGTGTAAATCAGAAGTCAAATAATAAGATTCATCATAAGTTTCATCTTCCCTTAGGTATCTAGGGAATTTAGTTCATAATCTTGAATAAAAACATCTCAAAGTTAGGATAACCACAAGACATAAATAAACTCAATAAAACTTCGAAAGAAATTAAATAGAGATCTTCGATCTTGAGGGAGATCCACTTCTGAGTTGATTCCGATGGCGCTCTTCGATCTTCTCTGATTGCCCCTTTATGTCTTCTTCTAATTGGTATTTATAGGCTTTAGAATACTTTTCTTAGCGCGTCTTCCCTTCCCTTTTGAGGAAGAAGCAACAACTTCTCTTCAGACAGACATTATGTTATAATCGAGGTTAAAATAAGCCATAGGTCCATCTATTTTTATAGATTTGAAATTTTAGCCCCTACACTTTTATTTCTAAGAATTTAGTCCCTTTACTTTTTAAATTTCAAAATTTAGGTCTAATTGTTAACATTGTTAAATATTTTGAAATAAAAATACACATTTGATAGCAATGTAACTAAATAAATGATGTAATGAACGTGAAATTTAACAAAATAATCTTCCATTTTAATAATGTTAACATAATTTTGAAATCTGAAATTTAAAAATACTCACTTAAGTAGCAAAGTATAACTAAATAAATAATGTTAAAATTTTAATAATGTTTTTGTACTATATTTCTCTTCTCTTCTTCTTTTCTTTTTAAATTATAAGGTAATGGTTAATTTTCAATTCTAATCCTTCTACTTTTTGAGATGATATAATTTGGTTCTTATATTACACTTAAATTTGAGATTTAATCAGTATACTTTAATTTTTAACATGATTTGATACCTCAACTTTTATAATATCATTAATTATATTCGTTAAAATACTTATGTAAATTTTAAGAATTGCTAACTCTGTTTAAATTCTTTGTTAAATTCAAGTTCATTACAATGTCATTTTTGATATCAAGTGAGGTTTTTACAAAATGTCACATCAACGAATTTAACAGAAGAATTTTAATGGTATTGATAATTGAACCTGAATTTTAAATTAAAAAATTGATAAAGTAAAATTTTAAAAATAAAAGTATAATAACTAAAGTCCAAATATACAAAAAGTATAGAAACATAAAGTATAGGTACCATTTAAAATTTTACTTTACAAATTAACCTAAAAAATAAACAATCCAACACAAAGCTTGGGAACCATTTCAAAAGAAGATACCGCTCAACTTAATAACTAATACTACGTTTAGTTGTAGTATTATTTTTACGCTTGTTTTAGTATATGAATTAGTAATAAACTAATTTAATTGGTAATATTTAATCACCCCGACTACTTATTTTAAGTAAAGAGAAGAAATTTTTTTACTTATTTTGAATAGATCTTATTTTTTATAAGAGTTTTGACTCATCTTTTACAAGATACCTTATGTCTAACCATTATAATACACATGTAATAAATATTTTTTCCCTTATATTATATTATTGTAACCAAACGAGACATAAATATATCATGAAATGCACAATTAGGGATAATATTTGAAAAGGTCCACAATAATTAAGAATGATTCCAAGTGTGGGGAATGTTTAGTCTTTCGATTCGGATACTACTTTTTTGATTTTTTACCTTTCTTTAATTTTATATTATCTAAGATGACAAAGTTGATCGCATTGTGTTGAAAATCTACATATTATTAAAATAATAATCTACGCATTAAGGATTTAATTTTTGAAAGAGAAATTAATAATATTATTGTTTTTTCTTACCCTCCGCCACAATCAAAGGAAATTAGAAAAAATAAACATATGGAAGAAATGGCAGAAAATAATTGGACGTATTTGGAAAAATGTGACAAACGTGAGTAGATTTATATGATTATATTAAGTTCTTAAAGAGCCGTCAATTAAATAATGGTGAGTGTGAAAAGATTTTTGTTGACTTAAAATTTCCATTAATAGGGTTAAAATCCGAATAACTTGTTTTGTTATTAAAAATTATTAAATTATTAAAAAATTTATATTTTGATCATTTAATTTTAAGAAGTTATAAAATGTTTATTGAATTATTCAAAAGCTTTCATTTAAGTCATCGGGCTATCAAAATCGCTATTGTATGGCCTTTTTTGTTTGTATCTTTTGCATTAATCGAAAGATCCTATTCTCATCTTTTGTAGTTCATTTTTTTAATGAAATTAACAACTTTGAATATAGCATGAATTTGCGAATTGTAGTTTATTTTTTTAAATGAAATTAACAACTTTGAATGGCATGAATATGCGAACAAAAATTCAAATAGTTTTCTTTTCCAATCTCCAACACCGATCATTAGATTGACTTGATTTAGGGTATTTTCTTTTACTTATCATGGGTATTGATCAATTGTACCTATTGTCAAATCACTGTTTAGAGCTTGGTAACCGGATTAAAAAAACAAAAACTTAATAGCCCAATGAATTAAATAAAAACTTTTGAATCATATGGTGACTTAAATAAAAAATTTTGAATAGTTCAATGACATTTTATAACTTTGTCAAATTGATTGATCAAACTTACTAAAAGTTTTGTTAGTAGTTTATCCTAAAAAGTTTCAAGAGCCAATAGGCTCGATGAGATATGACAAGTGGCTCAACTATAACTGTTTACAGAGAAGGGATTGTATTAAACTGTGATTCTACATCATCTCTATCCCTTTTTAATAGGAGAATGACAAATCAGATTTTTCTGACAAATCAGATTTTTCCTCTTTATTTTTAGCATTTTTATAATTGGATTTGAATTTTTCCATGAGGAAAAAAGCTGAAATTCAGGAGAAAAAAATTGATTTGTCATTCTCCTATTAGAAAGAGATAGGGATGATGTGGAATTACAGGTTCATATAATCCTTTCTCCTATTTAGAAACCTCATCAGGCGACTTGATTCCTCATAAATTATTTCGATAATAGAAGAAAATGTTTAGAAATTAAACCAATTTTTTTAAGAAATAAGGTTGCATGTATCTGCCCCATTGAAAGAATATAAAGCTTAATCCATGAATGGTCGGCAAAAATTGTTATAAGTCAACCAAATACTATTGGGACATTTAGGATAACCAAAGATTTCATCATCCACCACGTCCACGTATCAAAATTCTTTGGGGACAAATAATATGTCATCTTTGATGTGGCAATTAAACCAACATGCTTATCGACTTCTTTTGATTGATTAGCAGATGGCATGCTAACTCATTTATATGGTCAAAGAACCAATTTTGTTATGTTGCTAGATTTATAGCTATAAATCGATTGAATTTTAAATTAATTGATAATAATATTATTATTAATAAAAAAACATAAATTCGAGTAAAATAAATAATATTATTTGGGTTAAATCATGTTGGCACAAAATTTCAAAAGTCGTTTTAAAATCACTTGCATCATTACAATTTTGTGAATAATTAAGCATGATCCCAAGTGTTGGGAATGTACTGGTTCATCACATTTTAAAATCATACCAATTAATCCCTTTTCAAATCCACAATTGAGGTTTATTGTTGTTAAAGCCGGAAAGGGATGAACAAGAGAAAGTGGAGTGCACAAAGAAAATTAATATTATTTCTTTTTTCTTACTTTTCGCCACCATCAAGGGAAATAGAAAAATAAACATGTGAATGTAATGCCAAAAAGAGAATAGGGGAACTTTTGGGGAAAAAAAGTGATAAAGGTGATTAGTTTTTCCTCCTACATGAATGTAAACTTAAAAGTTGTTTTATATTACTTCGTATTTTTTAATAATTTAATAATTTAATTTTAATATTTTATTATCTATTGAGGTAGATTTTATACATGTTAAGTTTAGAATAAATTTAGAATTTTAACTATTTGTTTTAAATAAAAAATTCAACCATTAAATATATATTAATATAGACAATTTTTATATCGATATGGTATATATATATCGGATTGATTAAAAAAATTAATATATAACAAGTATAAATATCTTGATAAATTTAATGGTTTGATTATTAAAATATAAATTATTTTTAAAAAATTATGGAAATGTGTAAAATCACTTGATTTAAGTCAATATAAGTTGCTGGTTTCCATTATATAATGTCTATTTTTTTAGTTAAAAATTCATAATTGTGAAAAAGCTTTGGTTTATAGTTGTTCCAATTTAATGTTTAGATTGTTAGAATTGAAACATATAGTTGGACAAAACAATTTGTGATAAAGTGAAGTAAGGAGCAAAGTAATGAGAGAATAAAGATTAACACGCAATATTTATTAACGCGGTTCATATTCATCAATCTTACTCTATGGAGCTTCCCTCTGTAGCGACGTAAAAATTTTAGCTTAGCTTGGTCGCTAATTGTGGCGATTTATTGAAAAAAAGTTTGAAATTTGACGTTTGATTTTTGAAATAAATAGGGAGTCGCCACCGATCCTTTTTCCTAGGTGTGATCAGACACCTATTAGATCTCTTATTAAAACAAATAAAAGGCTAAGTTTAGGTCTACGTTAAAATCCAGAGAAAATTTAGGGTTCGGGAGTCGGTTACGCGCGAGGAAGGTATAAGCACCCTCGCGACGCCCAAAATTGGTATTTTATTAAACACATGTTGTCTTGATTTTCAAAAATACGAATTCAATTTGACATTTAAGTGTGATCCGATTGAAGGAAATGAGAAGTTGCAAGTTTTTTTTGTTTTTTAGAAGGATGTCCCGTTTTTAACACGAGCCGATTAACTTCACCCAACATAGCGATGAAATCGATGACTTAATGTTAAATTGGTACATTGCCTTATTCTTAAAATTAAAATGTAAAAGTTTTAAAATGATAGTAAAAAATCCAAGAATATTATTGTCAAAAATGCGAATAATGATGTGAATAATAAAATATATAAAATATAAAATATTAAAATATCAAAATATTAGAATAATAATAATTAATATTGATAAATAAAAATAAAATAGAAATAAAAAATGTATATAATATATATATATTAGAAATAATAATGATGTTTAAAAATCAATACTATTAATAATACTACATCAATATGTACATATATAAAAAATAAATACGTGATAATATTAAAAATATGTACATAATATAGTGTTAAAAATACATACATAATATAGTTAAGATATATAAATAAGATAACATGTAAAAAAATATATATATATATATATAAATAATATAATATTAAAGATATATACATAAAATAGTATAATATATATATACGTAATATAGAATTTAAAATATACCTAATATATTAAAAGAATATATATAATATAATATTAAGAAATATAATAATAACAAAAAAGAAAAGAGGGAGAGGGTGGGTGATTTTCGGCCACAAGGCCGGCCATCGTCCGGTCATGGGATCATGCCGTAAAGCGCCATTGCATACTGCAATGGGACCTCAAAAACTCTTTAGGTAAAAATGGGTAAGCTTTTTCCTTTTATTTTTTTCTTTCGTATAAAAGAAACAAAATAAGATTGAAAGGAAAACAATAAGTAAACAAAAAACTTAAAATGAGAATAGACAAAGAAACCTCTTTTGCTTTGATCTTTGATTAATCTCCAAAAAAACTAGCTTCTCCAAAAACTAGCCTTCACAATAACTCTTCTCCTTGATTACTTTAAAAAGAAACCTCTTAAAAAATCCTTTACAATAACTTTCTTTCCCAAAAACTCTCAAAAAAAAAAATCCCCCCACCATATACAAAATATGAGAAGGCTTATATAACCATTTACAAAATATTTTTTTATTGTTTATGTCTTCATTTGTAGGTACAAGTGGTGGTGGAGAAGGTGTGACTAGTGGAGTTGGTGGTGGAAAAAGAGTGGCTAGTGGAGTTGATGGTGGAAAAGGTGTGGCTAGTGGAGTTGGTGGTGGAAAAAGAGTGGTGGAGTTGGTGGTGGAAAAGGTGTGGCTAGTGGAGTTGGTGGTGGAAAATGAGTGGCTAGTTGAGAAAAGTTTAAGTTGTGGGCTAGGTTTTTTTATTTTGATTTGGGCTTAGGGTTTGGGCGATTGGGGTTTTGATGTAAATTGGGCTTTGGGTAGTTAAGATTTTGGGTTTTGGGTTTAATTTTGGTGGGTTAGGTAAGGCTAAATTGGGTTTTGATGTAAATGGGCTAAAATTGGCCTACAACAGCTGCCCCTCTTTGCTTATTATCGTGTAATGAGAATAGAGCAAAGATATAAAGAAAGGCCAATTTTGCCCGGTCTTGCTAAGTATGGACTTCTTTGGTGCTCTTCTCATTCAGGTAGTCTCTTTCCAGTCCATCGCATCTTGTAGCTTTGGTTCAATCCACTGCAAATTCGGAGATATGCCTTGTAGCTTCAATCTGTTCCAATGTAATTTAATATGCTCTTCTATCGCTTTAGTGAGATAAGCTTTTGGGTCTTCTCTTCTGCCACTTTAGAAAGGCAAGATCTGATATCCTCGATTAACTCTACTGCAACTTCAGGGAGACAAAATCTGGTGTCTTCAATCAGCTCTAATAGTGATTCTTTACTCGGCATGTGATCCTGAGCTCAACTCATTTCTCGCAATATGAATTGACTCTGTAAAACTAGACATTAAAAACAGAAATTGAAAATAGCTCAGCACGTGAGGCAAGGCTCAACTCACCTCTTGCAAAAGTAGATTTTGAAAATACCTCGACATGTGAACCCAAGGCTCAACTCACATCTTGCAATATGAGTTGATTTTTGAAAAATATAAATTGAAAAAACAGAAATTGAAAAGCAGAAATTAAAAAGACCTCAGCATGTGAGCCGAGACTCAACTCACCTCTCGCAATATGAGTTGATTTTTGAAAAGCAGAAATTGAAAACGCCTCAGCGTGTGACCCGAGGCTCAACTCACCTCTTGCAATATGAGTTGATTCTTTTGAAAAGCAGAAATTGAAAATAGCTCAGCACGTGAGCAAAGGCTCAACTCACCTCTCACAATATGTGTTGATTCTTTTGAAAAGCAGAAATTGAAAATAGCTCAGCACGTGAGCAAAGGCTCAACTCACCTCTCGCAATATGAGTTGATTTTTTGAAACTTAACTTGAAAAGCAGATTTTGAAAATACCTCGATATATGACTGAAGGTTCAACTCACCTCTCGCAATATGAGTTGATTTTTGAAAAACAGAAATTAAAAGACTCAACTCAACTCTCGCAGAAATTAAAAAGCTCAACTCACCTCTCGCAATATGAGTTGAATTTTTTTGAAGAGAAAAAAAATTGAAAATAGCTCAGCACGTGAGCCAAGGCTCAACTCACTTCTCGCAATATGAGTTGATTTTTGAAAACAGAATCTGAAAAACAGATTTTGAAAATACCTCGACATGTGACCCGAGGCTCAACTCACATCTCGCAATGTGAGTTGATTTTTTTGAAAAATATAAATTGAAAAAATACCTCAGTGTGTGATCTGAAGCTCAACTCACCTCTCGCAATATGAGTTGATTTTTTTGAAAGACAGAAATTGAAAATAGCTCAGCGCGTGAGCCAAGGCTCAACTCACCTCTCGCAATATGAGTTGATTTTTTTTTGAAAGGCAGAAATTGAAAAACGGAAATTGAAAATACCTCGGCGTGTGACCTGAGGCTCAACTCGCCTCTCGCAATATGAGTTGATTTTTTTGACAACAGAATTGAAATTACCTCGGCGTGTCACGAGGCTCAACTCACCTCTCGCAATATGAGTTAATTTTTTGAAAAGAAATTGAAAATACCTCAGCATGTCTTGAGGCTCAACTCATTTCTCACAATATGAGTTGATTTTTTTTTTGAAAAACAGAAATTGAAAATACCTCAGCATGTCTTGAGGCTCAACTAATTTCTAGCAATATGAGTTGAATTTTGAAAACAGAAATTGAAATTACCTCAGCGTGTCTTGAGGCTCAACTCATTTTGAACAGAAATTGAAATTACCTCAACGTGTCTTGAGGCTCAACTCATTTCTCGCAATATGAGTTGAATTTTGAAAACAGAAATTGAAATTACCTCAACATGTCTTGAGGCTCAACTCATTTCTTGCAATATGAGTTGAATTTTTTTTTTGAAAGATAGAAATTGAAAATACCTCAGCATGTGAACCAAGGCTTAACTCACCTCTCGCAATATGAGCTGATTTTGAAAAAGTAGAAATTAAAAGGTTCAACCCACCTCTCGCAATATGAGTTGATTCTTGAACAACATAAATTGAAAACCAGAATTGAAAATACCTCAGCGTGACCTGAGGCTCAACTCACCTCTCGCAATATGAGCTGATTTTGAAAAAGTAGAAATTAAAAGGTTCAACCCACTTCTCGCAATATGAGTTGATTCTTGAACAACGTAAATTGAAAATAGAAATTGAAAATACCTTAGCGTGACCTGAGGCTCAACTCACCTCTCGCAATATGAGCTGATTTTGAAAAAGTAGAAATTAAAAGGTTCAACCCACCTCTCGCAATATGAGTTGATTCTTGAACAACGTAAATTGAAAACAGAAATTGAAAATACCTCAACGTGACTCGAGGCTCAACTCACCTCTCGCAATATGAGCTGATTTTGAAAAGTAGAAATTAAAAGGTTCAACCCACCTCTCGCAATATGAGTTGATTCTTGAACAACGTAAATTGAAAATAGAAATTAAAAATACCTCAGCGTGACCTGAGGCTCAACTCACCTCTCGCAATATGAGTTGAAATTAAAACACAAAAATTGAAAATACCTCAAGCGTGCCCGAGGCTCAACTCACCTCTAGCAATATGAGTTGATTTTGAAAAACAAAATTAAAAGGCTTAACTCACCTCTCGCAATATGAGTCAATTTAAAACATAAACTAAAAATACCTCAGCGTGCCCCGAGGCTCAACTCACTTCTTGCAATATGAGTTGATTTTGAAAACAAAAATTAAAAATACCTCAACGTGTCTTGAGGCTCAACTCATCTCTCGCAATATGAGTTGATTTCTCTTGAAAAGCATGAATTAAAAACATCAAAATACCAAAACCTGTCCTTTGGTAGAACTCGGGTGTCTTTTCCTTTGATTCAGTGCGACTCTCATTCAAGATTTCTTGCTCTGCTGGAGTACCTGTATATGCCATGTATAATGTTATCATGATATGCACATGTTTGTCTTAAATGCTTTTATGCCTACATGATTATGCAGTGCTCCTTAAGCATATTTGTCGGATGTCCATTTAGCCACGATTGTTGAGGATCTGTGTTCATTGCTTTGATTCTCGACTTTCTCTTCAGGCCTTATACCTGTCTTCAAGCTTCACGAGTAATCGACGTTTCTCAGATATCACTCTTCGCCTCGATTGAACTTTGTTCTTACTTTGAGACTCTTGTGCTTATCAAATTTTCATCCAGGTAATGCTTAACATTTCTTTTGTTTAGAGTATGTCATTTCACCATTTATCATGTAAATAAACACATAATGAGATGCATGAAAAAGGTCAGATAGGGAAAAAAATGATATTTCATATTCATCTATTTCAAATGTGGCAAACAAAGCAAGTTAACCAATGAGAGTAAAAAAATGTCAAAAAGAAAGAAAGGATCGTATTCAACGGATACAAATGCTCTAGATATTCAACACATAAACTCTTCCTCGTTCCTCAATCAAAAATCTTTTCGAGCGCGGCTTCTTGCGTAGAAGATTTCGAGCTTTCAAAAATGCTTCAAATACTGTAGCCTTACTGCTTAACCTATCGTTTGACCGCCAGGTTTGTTTCATTAGAACGCCCACTCGGGTTTTCATCCTAATCTTTTTGTACTAATCAAGACGCCCTTTTCGGGTTTTCGCCTTGATCCCTTTTTTTTTTTTTAAGATGCCTTTTTCAGGTTTTCGTCTTAAGCATAATATTTCTTCACAACATCTGAGTTCACTGGATTCGACAACTCTTTCCCATCCATCTCGGTAAGGATCAAAGCTCCTCCTGAGAATGCCTTCTTTACGACATATGGTCCTTCCCAATTTGGTGCCCATTTTCCTCGCAGGTCTTTTTGTATTGGGAGAATTTTCCTCAGCACGAGTTTTATGGAATTCTCTTGGCCGTACCTTCTTGTCATGGACTGTGATCATTCTTTTCTGGTACATTTGTCCATGACAAATTGCCCTGAGACGCTTTTCTTCAA
Organism: Gossypium arboreum; assembly: GCF_025698485.1. Classification (NCBI taxonomy): domain Eukaryota; kingdom Viridiplantae; phylum Streptophyta; class Magnoliopsida; order Malvales; family Malvaceae; genus Gossypium; species Gossypium arboreum. The sequence goes on along the minus strand of NC_069070.1, from coordinate 1,919,250 downwards.
TGAGGTTCAGTTGATCATATCGAGCTTTTACTCATTCTGCTTCTTCTAACTTTGATTCCATTAAGACTCGCAGAGAGGGGATCCCAACCTCAATAGGTAGCACAGCTTCCATTCCATAAACCAGAGAGAAAGGAGTTGCTCCTGTAGATGTTCGCACAGATGTGCGATATGCATACAAAGCAAATGGTAGTTTCTCGTGCCAATCTTTATATGTCTCAGTCATTTTCCCAATGATCCTCTTAATATTTTTGTTGGCTGCTTCCACAGCCCCGTTCATCTTTGGGCGATAGGGCGAGGAGTTATGATGCTTTATTTGGAATTGCTTGCACACTTCTTCCATCATCTTATTGTTCAGATTCATGGCATTATCTGAAATAATTCTTTCAGGCAAACCATATCGGCAAATGATTTCCTTTTTCAAAAACTTGCACACTGCAGTCTTCGTCACATTGGCAAACGAACCTGCTTCAATCCATTTTGTGAAGTAATCGATAACCACAAAAATGAATTGATGTCCATTTGAAGCTTTTGGAGAAATTGGCCCTATGACATCCATGCCCCACATAGAAAAAGGCCACGGAGAAGTCATGACATGAAGGGGTGAAGGGGCTACATGAATTTTATCGCCGTAGATTTGACATTTGTGGTATTTTCTGGCAAAATTGATGCAGTCACTTTCCATTGTCAGCCAATAATAACCGAGACTCATGATCTTTCTGGCCATATTGAAACCATTGGCATGCGTTCCGCAAATTCCCTCATGGACCTCTTCAAGTATTTTTCTGGCTTCAACATCATCCACACATCTCAAAAGCATCTGATCCTTTCCTCTTTTATACAGGATATCCTTATCAAGAACAAATCCCGCTGCCATTCTTCTAATTGTTCTTTTATCGTTCTCATTCGCTTGTTCGGAATACCTTTGATTCTTGATATATTCTAAAATATCATGGAACCAAGGCCGTCCGTCTACTTCTTTCTCAATGCTACAACAGTGTGCAGGGACCTCGTATATGCTCATTTTGAGGGGCATTATTTCTGCTTCTCTACTTGCTTTGAACATTGAAGCCAAAGTGGCCAGGGCATCAGCCAGTTGGTTCTCTTCTCGTGGGAAGTAATGAAAAGTTATTTCTTTGAATTCCTTGATCAATCCAGCCACTAAATCGCTGTACTTAATTAATTTTGAGTCCCTCACTTCCCACTCTCCACGGATTTGGTAAATCACTAGGGCTGAGTCCCCGTACACCTCTAAGATCTCGATGTTTCGTTCGATAGCTGCACGAAGCCCCATGATACAGGCCTCATATTCTGCGATATTATTGGTACAGAAGAAGTTCAGTCTTGCAGTGAACGGATAATGATTCCCGTCTGGTGATACCAGGATTGCTCCAATTCCATGCCCTAAAGCATTTGACGCACCATCAAAGCACATCTTCCATGACTTCTCTTTTGATGACTCAGATTCTATTTTTGTGATGCACATTAAGTCTTCGTCTGGAAAATCGAATCTTAAAGGCTCATATTCCTCTGTCATTCGAGTTGCTAAGAAATCAGCTATTGCGCTCCCTTTTATCGACTTCTGACTTACATAGGCAATGTCATATTCCGAAAGGAGGATCTGCCATCGTGCCATTCTTCCTGATAGTGCCGGCGATTCCATCATGTATTTTATTGGGTCCAGCTTTGAAATTAGCCATGTCGTGTGATACAACATATATTGTCTGAGTCTCCGAGCTACCCAAACTAGAGCGCAACAATATTTCTCAATGGACGAATATTTTGCCTCATATTCAGAGAACTTTTTGCTGAGGTAGTAGATCGCTTTTTCTTTCTTTCCTGACTCGTCGTGTTGCCCCAGTACGCAACCTATTGAACTTTCGAACACAGTCAAATACAATATCAATGGACAAATATTGTTTTATCTTATCAAAGGCCAGCTGGCATTCCTCGTTCCATTCTCCCGGGTTATGTTTTCGAAGAAGCCGAAAGATTGGGTCGCATTGGTTGGTAAGTTGAGCGATAAATCGGGGAATGTAGTTTAATCTCCCTTAAAATCCTCTAACTTCCTTTTATGCTTGAGGTGGTAATTCTTGGATGGCTTTTATTTTATCTGGATCAACTTCGATACCTCTTTCACTGACAATGAAGCCTAGCAACTTTCCCGAGGTAGCCCCAAACGTACATTTGGCTGGATTGAGCTTTAACTGGAACTTTCTCAGCCTGTCGAACAACTTCTTGAGATTCACTACATGCTCTTCTTCCCCTCGGGATTTAGCAATCATATCATCAACGTAGACCTCTATTTCTTTATGCATTATGTCATGGAATAACATCACTATAGCCCTCTGATATGTTGCCCCAGTATTCTTTAACCCGAATGGCATCACCTTGTAGCAGAACGTTCCCCACATTGTTATGAAGGTAGTTTTCTCCATATCCTCAGGGGCCATCTTGATCTGATTATACCCCGAGAATCCATCCATGAAAGAAAACAATGAATGTTTTGTTGTGTTGTCCACCAACGTATCAATATGTGGCAAGGGAAAATTATCTTTTGGGCTTGCTCGGTTCAGGTCACGGTAATCCACGCACATTCGTACTTTGCCATCTTTCTTTGGTCTGGGACTATGTTAGCCACCCATTCGGATATTTGAGGCTTGTAGGAAGCCAACATCAAATTGCTTCTTGACTTCCTCTTTTATTTTCAACAACATTTGGTCTTATCCGTCTTAATTTTTCTTTGGATGGGCTTGCATTCTGGCTTTAATGGGAGCTTATGGACCACTAAATCTTCATCTAGCCCTGGCATGTCCTGGTATGACCATGCGAAAACATATTTGTATTCGTGGAGTAAAGTGATCAAATTATGCCTGGTACTCTCTGAAATAGAAGTCCCAATCTTCACTTCTTGTTTCCTCTCTTCAGTGCCCAAATTTATTGTTTCCACAGATTCTTCGTGAGACAAAATCTGTTTATCCTCTTGCTCCACCATTCTTAACAATTCAGGAGACGAGACGTAATCTTCAGCATTTTCTTTGGCTTCAAATTCTCCTAAGCAAACAACCTTCTCAAAATCAATTTCAAAATTCGTGACGGGCTTATTCATGTCGTCACTATCTGAGCACCTGAAAGTTGAATAGAAAAGGAAACTATAGAGGGGCATCCAAGTATTGGAAACAACAAACAAAATGTTATGTCATGGCAATGAGGCAAATGTAAGGATAGGCTATGAAATGAGAAAATGATTATGAAATTAGTGATAATGCGAAAAATCGTGACAAAATGCATCTTCATTGATATTCATTTAAATGATAAAGAGCGAATGCAAGCTCTTACAAAAGAATTCTATTATATCTAAGGACATAATAAAAGTTTAATGTTTAGCATTACTCTGAAGACTTATAAACTACAAGAAGCTCCTCGGCAGTCCAATTGTTCATCATAAAACCAGGAGGGCAAGGGCGTATCCTCGAGACATCTTTACTTGCACCAGCCCCTTTGTCAATGACATTTATACTGACATTCTGAAAACCCCTTTCAATTAACCCCAGCATGTTTCGTGGATCATCTTGTTCAGGGTATATCATTCCCGTAGATGTAAATGTTTTTGACAAAGGAGGGTATTCTATGGGCTCCCATTATGGCTCTCGGCCCAAAGTTCTTGCGATCCTTCTTTCCTGATCTTTCTTCCACTGTCTTCTTCTTTGACGCATGTCTGGCTAGAACCTCAAACCGTATCGGGCTTTGTGGTGCACTGGCTTTAAAGCCCTGACTATTCCTTGCAGATATCTCCTTAAACCTCTTCTCGCTTGAGCTCCCCTTCCTACGGTCAATTTGACACCCATTCTAGTATTTCTCGATAGTTTTGGCATCGAAATTCTATTTCCCTCAACAATAAAAGTGGCATTGACGAATTCAAGGGATCGGAAGGAACATTCCAATGCGTCTTTGTTCACTTCCAAGTACGGTGCATCGGCAGAGACAGATGCGACAATGTCTTCTTCTCCCTCAACAGTGACCAAACAACCGTCCATGATAAATTTCACCTTTTGATGGAGGGATGATGGGACTGCTCCAGCAGAATGGATCCAGGGTCTTCCCAAAAGGCAGTTATAAGAGGGTGTAATGTCCATGACTTGAAACTCGACATCATAAATGTAAGGGCCCACTTCCAAAGGGATTTCGATCTTTCCCATGACTTCGCGCCTCGTTCCGTCGAATGCCCTTACCGTGGAATGACAGGGCCTTAAGTAGGACAAATCCATCGGTATTCTGGAAAGCGTGGCCAATGGCATAACATTTAACGCTGACCTATTATTGATGAGTACCTTCGGTATTATGTAGCCCTTGCAGCGAGTCGTGATATGCAGCGCTTTCACCGAGCCTCTACCATTTGGCGGTATCTCATCATCACTAAAAGAGATGAAATTGTCCGCATTCAGATTGTTTACCCATCTATCAAGCTTCTCAACGGATATGTTGTTAGCTACGTAAGCTTGATTTAACACTTTCAGCAAAGCGTTCCGATGTGGCTCTGAATTTAAGAGTAGAGATAAAACTGAGATTCTTGCTGGCTGCTTGCTTAATTGTTCCACCACACTATACTCACTGTGCTTGATAAATTTTAAGAATTCCTGAGCGTCTTCCTCGTTCACAGGCTTTTTAGTTTCTTGTACGGGTGGAATTTCTTGCTCGACTTCGACTTCTTGCATCACTGCTTTCCCTTTTTGCTTCGAGTCACTACTTTTCTTTACCGGTTTAATTTCTTTAGAATAGCACCGTCCACTTCGGGTAAAATGACCTACCTCTCCCACATCTTCAGTTATGGCTTTGGAATTTCCAACTTCCGGTGTGAAAATATTAACATCGTATCTCCACGGTACTGTTTTATTGTTCTTATAAGGGAAAGGAGATGGTACTTCGATTATCATTTTTGGCTTCATCGGCTCTTTCTTCGCGTCATAATAAATTATTAACGGTCGGTCGGCGCTATATAGGAAACCCAATGATTGATTGTCAGAAGTGCATATTTCTCCTCTATCGGCCTCCTCGCTTTTATAAAAGATCCCAATCTCCTTGTTATCCATCATACTTTGCATTAATCCTCTGAACTCGTCGCAGGACTGAATGTCGTGCCCTTCAATGCCATAGAACTCACAAAAACTGTGACCTTTTGCATCTTTTCCTTCGAATACTCCGTCAAGACGATATAGCAACTCTTTTTCAACTAGTACCTCCCAGATTTTCTGCAGAGGTGTTCTTATTTCAGAAACCCATCTTCTACTTTTCCATTCATTTTCCTCTCCTACTGCGCTCACATTCCCTTTGGTGTGGTTTGGGAATGGATTCCCGGTCGTACTGCCAGTACCATCAAATTGCAAAATGCCCGCATCGATGAGCCCTTGAACTCTCTTTTTGAAAGCAAGACAGTTCTCAGTAGAATGCCCCTGGTTCCCCGCATGGTATGCACAACTAGCATTTAGATCGTACCATTTCGGGTATGGAGGTTTAAGGGGGGCCATAATGGGGAGATATCAATTGCTTCTCCAAGAGTTTTGGGTACAATTCCCCATACGACACAGGGATAGGAGTAAATTGTGGCCTCTCGAGGTTGGGCCTTGTTGGTCTTGGTTCATTTTTAGGTTGGCTTTGAATGGGTATCGTGTTTTGCGGGAATGAGGTGATGGGTCTTTGGTTGTTCGTGGCCTAAACGGGATAGGAAGAAGGTGGTGCTTGGTAGTAAGGGTTTTGAGGGGGATAATAGAAATTTGGAGGTGGATAATTTCGAGGTCGGGGTTGGTTCGGATACGGATTAGAGGCATAACGGCTTCCCATTCCCACCATGTGGGCTTCTGGTTCTTTCTTCTTCATAGGTGCTGCCCCTTTTGAGCCTTCTGAACCTTCCATTCTATCGCTCTTGACGGCATTCTCTATGAGCTCACCAGATATTACAATATCCGCAAACTCCTTCGTGGCACTTCCCACTAGTTTGTCATAAAACAGCGCCTTTAAGGTGTTGATAAAGGGAACGGTTATCTCCGTTTTTATTAGTGGGGGCTCCACTTGGGCCGAGACGTCTCTCCATCTCTGCGCATACTGTCTGAAGGTCTCTGATGGCTTTTTCTCCATCATTTGTAAGGTCATCCGGTCTGGCACCGTGTCTGATACATGCTTGTACTGCTCGCAGAATGCAGACGCCAAGTCCTTCCAAGATCGAATCTTTTCTCTACTAAGTTGGTTGTACCACCGAAGAGCTGACCCTGTTAGACTATCTTGAAAGCAATGTATGAGTAGTTTATCCTCGTTCACATAACAGGTCATTTTTTGACAGAACATAATGAGATGTGCTTTTGGGCACCTTGTCCCATCATACTTCTCAAAATCAGGCACTTTGAACTTCGGAGGCAAAATTAGATCAGGTACCAAACTGAGTTCCTTGGCACCTAGTGCGGAGAAGACTTCAGTGCCTTCTATTGCTTTGAGTCTTTCCTCTAGACTCCTATATTTTGCGTCATGGTTATCCAATTTCAACTTGGCTACCTCCGCTGGGTCATCCAGATCTGGAACTAGTGGATCAGCAGGGCTTGCCCCTGGGTTCGACACGAATATTCCTTGCCCCAGATTAGTGGGTGGAGCAGGTGGCATAGGTCGTTGTTCCAAGACTGTGGGTTCCCCTTGAGTATACCCTCTTTGTGTTGTATATGCAGGTAGTGGAGTGAATCCCGGGGGATAGAGTGGATCCTGATCGTGGTGAATTCTTGACTGAAGTTCCATAACATCGGGGTTCTGCATGGGTCCTTTTCCTTTGACCAAAGTTGTCATCATCTCCATCATTTTAGCCATCTGGTCTCTTTGCTCGAGTGATTCCTCTCGAGATCTCACCATTAGGTCTCTCGTCTCTTGTTGCGATTTGGCCAGTTGCTCTTGTAATTCCTTTTGAACCCTTTCCATCTTTTCAATTCTCTCATTGAATTCAGCTTCCATTACTCTAGCTTGTCGGCGCGTTTTATACGGATGACGTGGTTCCAGTCTTGTGGTATTACAACTGCGAATTATATATTTTATCTTCAGCGACCGAGTATGGGATATGCAATGTATGAATGAATGCATGAATGAATGCATGAATGTCAAATGAATGTCAGTCATGAATGAATATGCAAAAATTTGGTGTTAATTTCAAGATAACCCCTATTTAGGCATTTCCTTAATCAAAGGAGTATAACACAACGTTTCGGTCACTCGTATAATTGACTCCTCTATTAGAAACCCGTTTTTGGCAACCAATCTCTAATCAACACCTTCCTAACAAGATGCCTTCGATGCATGATGAAAAATAAAAATACAAACAAACGACCTTGGTTAGCGCAACACATATAAACAGAGAAAAAGTGTGGAAAATCTAACAAATTAAGCTACTTGGTCCAGTGGACTTGATTCCCTTGCTTAGAAAGCACAAATGTAAAAGAAATAGAAGGTAAGATGTGCTTTTCCCGTGTACTTATTTCGGTGACTACTAAACGAGCGGAGGTTCGGCATGGCTCTAGTTGGGTGGCTCGTAAGGTTCACTATATGCGGTTTTGGTTCTAGACAGGTACTCGAATTGCTCGTACTTTCATCTGCTAAGATTAGCACGAAGCCTCGGTCATAACCCATCACAGGCTCACGAGTTCAATTCGAGGGATTACATTTACTTATGCCTATGCGGAGGGACAAGTTAACTCACGAAAGCATAAGTCATATGTAACCCGAAAGTATTCACTAGCCTGTGCGGAGGGATGAGTTAACTCAAGAAGACATAGCGTTTACTTTCACTTAAACGGACAGAGCCCGGGTAGAGAGCTTATGTTATGCAAAATGCAAGTGCACGGTGTGTGGGAGAAACTTGCAATCCTTTCATTTATTTTAAAACTACAAAACTAAAACGAAAGATAAAACAAATTAGGAGATACGTATGTATGATAAAAAAACAAAACTTAAGGATCATGATTAAATATTAATTTGAACACGGAAATTTGAAAATTTTGACAACACGCGTTTAATTCAACTCGACTCTCAAAAATGGAGGTCCCCAATGAGTCGCCGGTATGTGACGTAAAAATTTTAGCTTAGCTTGGTCGCTAATTGTAGCGATTTATTGAAAAAAAGTTTGAAATTTGACGTTTGATTTTTGAAATAAGCAGGAGTCGCCACCGATCCTTTTTCCTAGGTGTGATCGGACACCTATTAGATCTCTTATTAAAACAAATAAAAGGCTAAGTTTAGGTCTACGTTAAAATCCAGAGAAAATTTAGGGTTCGAGAGTCGGATTCTGCTGAAGAAGGTATTAGCACCCTCATGACGCCCAAAATTGGTATTTTATTAAACACATGTTGTCTTGATTTTCAAAAATACGAATTCAATTTGACATTTAAGTGTGATCCGATTGAAGGAAATGAGAAGTTGCAAGTTTTTTTTGGTTTTTAGAAAGACGTCCGTTTTAACACGAGCCGATTAATTTCACCTAACATAGCAATGAAATCGATGACTTAATGTTAAAATCGGTACATTGCCTTATTCTTAAAATTAAAATGTAAAAAGTTTTTAAAATGATAGTAAAAAATCCAAGAATATTATTGTCAAAAATGCGAATAATGATGTGAATAATAAAATATATAAAATATAAAATATTAAAATATCAAAATATTAGAATAATAATAATTAATATTGACAAATAAAAAATAAAATAGAAATAAAAAAATGTATATAATATATATATATATTAGAAATAATAATGATGTTTAAAATCAATACTATTAATAATACTACATCAATACGTACATATATAAAAAAATAAATACGTGATAATATTAAAAATATGTACATAATATAGTGTTAAAATACATACATAATATAGTTAAGATATATACATAAGATAACATGTAAAAAAAAATATATAAATAATATAATATTAAAGATATATACATAAAATAGTATAATATATATATATACGTAATATAAAATTTAAAATATACCTAATATATTAAAAGAATATATATAATATAATATTAAGAAATATAATAATAACAAAAAAGAAAAGAGGGAGAGGGAGAGGGAGAGGGTGGGTGATTTTCGGCCACAAGGCCGGCCATCGTCCGGTCGTCGGATCATGCATGGCCACACATACCTGACAATGGGACCTCAAAAAACTTTTTCGGTAAAAATGGGTAATCTTCTTCCTTTTATTTTTTTCTTTCGTATAAAAGAAACAAAATAAGATTGAAAGGAAAACAATAAGTAAACAAAGAACTTAAAATGAGAATAGACAAAGAAACCTCTTTTGCTTTGATCTTTGATTAATCTCCAAAAAAACTAGCTTCTCCAAAAACTAGCCTTCACAATAACTCTTCTCCTTGATTACTTTAAAAAGAAACCTCTCCAAAAATCCTTTACAATAACTTTCTCTCCCAAAAACTCTCCAAAAAAAAAAATCCACCCCACCATATACAAAATATGAGAAGGCTTATATAGCCATTTACAAAATATTTTTTTATTGTTTATGTCTTCATTTGTAGGTACAAGTGGTGGTGGAGAAGGTGTGGCTAGTGGAGTTGGTGGTGGAAAAAGAGTGGCTAGTGGAGTTGGTGGTGGAAAAGGTGTGGCTAGTGGAGTTGGTGGTGGAAAAGGAGTGGCTAGTTGAGAAAAGTTTAAGTTGTGGGCTAGGTTTTTTTATTTTGATTTGGGCTTAGGGTTTGGGCGATTGGGGTTTTGATGTAAATTGGGCTTTGGGTAGTTAAGATTTTGGGTTTTGGGTTTAATTTTGGTGGGTTAGGTAAGGCTAAATTGGGTTTTGATGTAAATGGGCTAAAATTGGCCTACAACACCATCAAAGAATGATTATATTCAATAATTGAACAGATCACCTATTTGCTCCAGCCCAAGCTACCACTGTAAAAACTGATATTGCAGCCCCATTATTGAACCCAATTATTAGAATCACTCTCCAAGTAATAACAAAAGAGAGTTTCAAACTAAGAAACAAAGAATACAAAATGAAGCAATCCAACAAGACACTTAAAAACCCCTCATTGGAGTTGCGACTATGCTGCCTATTTATAATCATCTTTAAGTTCTCACCACGACACGGTGTGACTAGATGGATGAACTATTTTAGTCCTATTTGCTGTGAATGGCTGGATGGAGTTGGTGTGTAGCGGATGGAAGTAGGATCTGTGATTGCATCTGTATCAAAATTTGCGTTTGCATTTGTATCTGAATTTGATTATGTGTCAGAATCTTAATATGCATCTCATTTGTATCCGGTTATGAAATACATCTCATTTTGTATAAGAGAATCAGTTTGAGATTTTTTATTATGAAAATATGATATTCCGATCTAACATATGTTTCTGGCAATTGTACATTATAAGTAAAACTTTTGTGATGGTTTTTACATTTGTGTTTGTTATAAGTATATACTGTTTGTGGGCCAAGTCACACACTAAGCTTCTCGCTCATCCGTTTGTTTAATACGTTTCAGGTGACCTTCAGACTTAGGACTTGGCGGCGACTCTGGAGCTTGGTTCACACAATTTGTTAAAAGTACATTTTGGATTTTTATTTCAAAATTTACCTTCTTTCAAATTTTAATTTGTTTGGGACCGTTACATTTTAGTTTTTGGTATTTGTTTTCGCGGACGTGTTATTTATAACTTGTAAATACACCCAAGGCAACATAACTGATGAAACCCTAAGATCTTAAGCGATAAGAATTTTTAAAGTTTTTCTAGTTGTAAAGTTTTGAAATTAATTACAATGTTATACAACTCAATTGATTAAACGTTCAGGATTGTTTTTATAAAATTAATAAAACAAGGTTTGTGTTAAAGTGTTCAGATACAATCTTCTGAATACTTGTGTTGTGATTAATTAAATAACTTTACTACTCTGAAAATAAAATTAAGTTTTCACGTAGGTTAATTGGCAATGTTTTTGCGAACGTTGTGACCTTCATAATCCGACCTTAACATCTAGGCTGGGTTTGGGGTGTTACAATTTTACATTTTATTCAATTTAATCCCTAATATACAAAGCTGTCAATTATGGTTTACAATTTAGTCTTTTTCTTAAACTAAGCTTAATTTCTATCAAATTAACACCTAGAACTTTCGATTCTCAACAATGAAAACATTCTAAAAATTTAATAGTTTTACAAGTTACTACATGACAAGCTAAATCAAATTCCTATGACCTCAAATATATAAAATTACAAGAAAAGAACTTGAATTACTTACCTAATGTATGGTCAAATGTATGTTGTAAACATGGAGTTTTTCTCCTTTTGTTTTAAGTGATGGACGGTAGAGAAGATGAAGTTTCATCTTTCCATCCACGATTTGCTATTTATACTAGGTTTACTCCTTAACTAAACTTAATTAAATTAGTTAATTAAATTAGTTTACTTAATTAATCTATCATCATTATAGCGTCCATTAAGTCTTATTTTAACATGGTCTAATTTTCGTTTTGAACCTTTGGTTAATTGTAATTTGGGTGCCCAAACCATTTTTAATTAAAAATCTATAGCAATTAAACTTGTACGATTTAGTCCCTAAACCTTAACTAATCACTAATTCGACTAAATTATTTATCTAAAATTCAATTCATCAATACCCTAACTCCGTGAATATCATTATTTTACGGGCTCAGTTTACGAATATAAGATCTCAAAATTGTATTTTTTTGACATAACTGGAAACCAGGTCGTTACAAAAAATTATTAACAAAAGTGAAATTTGAAAAGCTCATACAAACATTTTTTATTGAAATAATTACAATTTGGCTATCAGTGTCAGAAAATATGATGTCATCAATGCTGTATTTAATCAAAGTGAATAAGATGGATGAATCTAGGGAATCTAGTAGTCATTTAATTAACATATATACATGAATGTACTTATCTAAGATGCATGAATATAGTAGATCAAGAGTCACATTAAGATGCATACGTAAAAAAATTAAGTCACTTGTAGCAATTATAAGTGATGAGCCATTGTGAGAATGTAGAAGAAGATTGTAAGAGAATATGACGTGAAAAAATAAAATTGAAATTTCATTTCATCTTGAATATCTCTTCCCTTCACCATCACCATCTCTAGAATTCTCTCCAACAGAGTCAACAATGAAATGAACATAGTAATTATACAAAGTTACAAACACAAAGTCTTAATGAAACCTACTTAATTTAGTGGAAGGCAGGTTCTGAATCCTCTAATTCAATCCCTTCATCAGCAAGTCTCTTATCCTTATACACATACCATTTAGCAAAAATCAAATAAACTGCCAAATTCAAACAACTTAGAATTACCAAAAGCCAATAGAAATTGTAGAGTCTCCCTTGGTTCAAATTGTCTGGCAGCCATGGATGGTTGTTTCGAGTGACCTTGTCAACTATAGTAACCAACAAAGAACTAAGGAAAAACCCTAATGAAAGTGTACTCAGAAATAAACCCGTACTCATTGTTTTCATCCCTTTTGGACACTCCCTTAAGAAAAAATCAAGTTGACCTATGTATGTAAAGGCTTCACCAGCCCCTACAAACAGAAACTGAGGGACCAACCAAAAGACACTTAATGGGATTGGAGCCGTGGGGTTGTTCGTAAGGCCGTTCCTGGTTGCCGCTCTCAACCGCTTTATCTCGGTCAATGCTGCTCCTACCATTGCTATAATGGATAAAACTAAGCCAACGGCAATCCTTTGCAAAGGGGTTAAGCCTTGTGGGTTTTTGAGTACTTTTCTAGCGATTGGGACGATAAGCCTATCGTAAATTGGGACCGTCAATAGAATGGCTCCCACAAAGAACACCGTGAGTGATGCTGGTGGGATTTGAAATTTGCCTATATGACGGTCCATGGTTGTGGCTTGAGACACTGAAAATGTTGACATTTGGGCATAAACGGTCCAAAATATGATAGTGGTTGCCCATATAGGTAACATTCTTAGCACCAATTTCACTTCTTCAACATCTGTTAAAGTAGCTAAGTTCCATTTATTTGCGTTTATAACAGATGGGTCCTCGATAGCTGCCCTATCCAAGAAACTGTACACAATTCGAAACCAATAAAAAAAAAGTAGCCAATAATAATAATAAATTCATTGTCAATTCATATACATGATCCCCCCTGTTTTTTAATTCCTTAAACACCCACATAAATATTTTATGGTATAAAATTCGTTGCCTGTGTTTTGTTTTTCAATTGAATCGAGGACATAAAAAATGACTGTCAGACATGTTTGTCGAATTACATTTCTGGTTTCATAAAATTAACTTTGATTTGAATCTGAGACTAAAAAGGCAAAGATAGAAGAAGCCAAAAACAAATAGAGGGTTGTCTTTGGATTCATGAATTGGACAATTGATATAAATATCTTTGTCCTGAAGTGAGATAGGGTTGCCAAATAAATATAAATACTAGAAAAATAATATTTTATGTATAATTTTCTTTACAAGTGTTTGATATATAAATTTTATATTTTAAATATTTTATATAAATATATATAAAATTTTCAAAATAATATTTAAATTTTAAGTACATGAAAAAATAGATTAAAAACTTAAAAATATAAAAATAATATAAAAATAATTTATAAAATCAAAACATAATAAAATTTAGTTTTTTTTGTCTTTATATATAAGCTCTAAAAATTGCAATAATTTAAAAATATTTGATACAAAAAGTATAACTAAATTTTAAAAATTGAAAAGGAATTGAATTATGAAAATAAAAAGAATATAAAATTTATATATTAGAATTTTTTCAAAATCCAAAAATATTTTCCTCATAAAATTTTCAAAATAATTTTCTAATATGAAGCTTGAAAATATTTTTAGGTTAACAGCCAATCAATGCCGGTCAACGAGACTAACTGTTGACTACATTGACCATCATTGACTGGTCATTGGCCAGCATTAACTAGTAGTTGACTGGTGCTAACATGATAGAATTTTGAAGCTTTATATTAAAAATTATTTTTAAATTTTTAAAAATTATAATTTTTTATTTTGTGAGAAAATAATTTTAATTTTTTTAAAAATTATAATATATAAATTATTATATTCTTTTATTTTTCATAATTTAGTTATTTTTCAGTTTTTAAATTTATTATTATACTTTTTGTAAAAATATTTTTAAATTATTATAATTTTCTTGAGCTTATATTTATAGACAAAAATATAAAATTTATTATATTTATAAATTATTTTTGAATTATTTTTAGAATTTTAATCTATTTTATAAAGTCTTTTAATTTTTTTGAAAATTTTATGTATTTTATATATTTATTTATTTTAATTATAATTTTATGAATTTAAAAATAAAGATTAAAGTAAAGGAATGTGTAAACATTTAGGTTAAATTTGTTGATTCTTTTTGAATTAGGAAAACGTGATAAAAAGTGTAAAATATTAAGGGTCAAATATGTTATTATATCAATCAAAAGCTAGCCAAGTCATCATTTCATATGGCGACTAATGCATTTTAATAGTGGAGTGACTAAAATAGGAAATTAACTCAAAGGGAGAGACTAAATTAATAAAAAAAAATTGGGTGACAAAAATAAAACAATTTGAGTGGTTTACTCTATTTTTTCTAATTAAAATTATTGGGAATTAACATCAATATTTTTTGTCCCATTTCCGTTGATTTATGGTATACTACTTTTTTAAGGTAAACTAATTCCAGATTGAAAATCAATAACCTGTTTTCTAGTCTTTGCGTTGCTTAAGATGCCTTTGGACGCATGGTGGTAGAGAATGGTTGATTCAGGGGCAAAAGTTTGGCAGGTGAAAGTCAAAAAATTTGTTGAAAAAAACTTAAATTGAATACCTCATAATCAAAAGGGACTAAAAGGGATATTATGTTCCTTAGCTAACAAAGCCTAACTTCGCCCTGAGTGGATTAATTGTAATATTTTGTTTAATAATTGTGGGTATCCTTGTTTGATTTACAATTTAATAATAATTTTATTCGGATAAGATGATATTAAGATAAACCTTCCTAATAGTAATGATTTCAAGACTATTAGTTTTAATGGTAGTGTTTAAGTACTGCATTAAAGAGATATTTGTAACCATAAAAAAATATTGGTTTTTGAATAGAAGACTAACCGGAACTGTTTGGTGTGTGGCAATTTTTGCTGCTTCTTCATCATTAATCCCTCAGCTGCATCATCAATATTGAAGAGCGAAGATGGATCCGATGGCAACTTCAAATGCTTCTTCCTCCAAGCAGCTACGAACACTGCAGCAATTTGGGTCAATGGGCTTCCCACTAGTTTCTTAAACCTGTATCGCTTTGTACCCGATAGAAACACCACTAACCCTATCACAATAGCGCAAGCAATAATGCAGTAACCCCAATCACGCCCTAAATTGTCTTGGATGTAAACTAAAATGGTGACTGAACAAAGTGAACCTAAGCTTATGAAGAAAAAGAACCAATTGAAGAAGTTGCTCATCTGGGATCTCTCTTCAGGATCCGTATCATCGAATTGGTCCGACCCGAACCCGGAAACGCTCGATTTTAGACCCCCAGTCCCAAGGGCTGTGAGGTATAGGGCTAAGTAAAGAACAGAGAGTTGTATGCCGCTTGCTGGGGTGCAAATCGTGGTGATATCCTCCCTGTTACACTTTGGTGGCCTTAGGGTTGGGATTATTGTGGAGACTGTTAAGATGGTGACACCCTGCAAACGATTATGCAAATGATTTTCAATTGCTAAGTGAAGATGATGATTTTAAGTCAAAAGGAAAATGAATATTATCTTACTGTTGCTTGAACGGCGGTGAAGATTCCGATGGTGAAATATCTGTGGATTTGAAGATGAATAATGTTATAAAGTGATACGTGCATGGGAAAAGTATACTAGAAATTATCGAAGTATATTGGACGAGACCTGCCGAGGAAGGTGTCAGCGATGAAACCACCGAGTAGACAAAGCATGAAAGATGTGCCGAAGAAATTGGTAACGATGTTGGCTGATGTAGCATTGCCTAAATGCATGGTTTCCGTCAAGTATGTCACCAAGTTAACAGCGATTCCTAATGTTGTTAACCTCTCACATGCCTCAACACCTTAGATAGATAGATACATAGAAAAAAAGGATATATATTGATATCCCATTGTTTAGACCAAAACCAAAGCT
Source organism: Gossypium arboreum (assembly GCF_025698485.1). Lineage (NCBI taxonomy): Eukaryota > Viridiplantae > Streptophyta > Magnoliopsida > Malvales > Malvaceae > Gossypium > Gossypium arboreum. Next base: position 1,903,073 of record NC_069070.1, on the reverse strand, counting down.
AAAGAGGGACAATAAGGAGGGTTGATGAAAGATGAACCTAGAATCATGGCGGCGCTGGTCCAACCGCCGGATTTGGACCGGTCGACGGGATGGCCCTTGTAGTCCCAGGCATCGGGGACGGTTTGCCCTTGTGTTGTTGGAAGGGTCATTGGTTGATACAAGGTGAAAAAGGGTGGCAGATCGGAGAGAAAAGAGAGTGATGACGACACAAGGAGAGCAAAGGTTGATGGATGTATTTATAGTGACGAATTACAAACTACACACCCAAAAAAGAATTACTTAATCACTATAATATATTTTGTTAGGTAGTTATGATGAACATCCCGAGAACCAAATAAGTTCCGGGTCAACCACTTGCGACTCGAAAGTTCGCAAAAGAACTTGTAATATCAGGTGGCATATATTTAAAGAGTTCATATGTGGGAGTCACCAAGTCCAATAAGCAACCAGAGTAGAATATTTGTCTTGCATGCATAAAGTTTATTAAGAACGTCAATTTTATGAACGATAGTTATGTATATAAATATTCGATTACCCCTTCTAATGAGACACAACAAAAAATTACTTAACATACTTAATTTAAAAGTAATATAAAAAAAACATAGATTACTCTACAACAAAATTTTAAGCTTTTGAAATTTTAATATTTACATTCGACACTTTTCTGTTTAATGCTTCGGATGGATCCAAATATGGAAAGTGTGTTTTTTTATTATGTTCTTGGGATTAGTGACGATGGAAAATCCTACTGAAATTTGATTTGGAATGTGGGATGTTCCACCCTAATATTGAGATGTTCGTTTGGCGACTATTATGAGGTACAATTCACACTATAATTGAGCTTATCAAAAGAGGAATTACTTGGTTTAATTCTGATTTATGTCCCCTATGTTACACAAATCACGAAAACAGAAGAGCATTTTATTTTTTTAAGTTGTGTTGTTTTTTGGTATGTTTGGCAAAACCTAAGTGATAATTATATAGGTCAAATTATGTTATTAAATCTTGTATTTTATGTGAATTGTATATTTAGTACATATATTTTAATTTGATCAATTTTAATTTTTATATTTTTGAATGTTAGAATTTTAGTCTTCATCCAATGGTATAGCAGTTAAATCTATCTCGCTTAAATTATGTCATTGATCTTGTATTATGTGTAAAGTTATTGATTAGTCTATGTTCACCAATTGGATAATTTTTAGTGGCCATATTTTTAAATTTCAAATTTTCAATATTAATGCAAATGAAAGTTGTTAAATCCATTAACTAATTTTTTGCGATTTATATATGACAATATCAAAATGGATATAACATTACACATGCGATAATATGTTTGACACATTAAATTTTAAAATAACATAATTTATCTTAATGAATTTAATAGTTATCATTTGGTTAGGACTAAAATTTTAAATTCTAAAAGTATAAGAACTAAAATTAATCAAATTAAAATATAGGTACTACATTGCAAAGCAGAGGCTCTAATAGCATAATTTGACCTTGTACAGGGAATATCTCTTGTTCTACCGAGAAATCCAGTGACCCTTTAGGGAGTAAAAGTGTTGAAGCCATTTGGAATGCAGCTATTGGCCGTGGTCAGAGTGTCTTATCCATTATTTAGCTTTGATGTAGTGTGCTATTATACTTAACCTTATTAAATTATTAGTAAATTTATATTTTAGCTATTCAATTTCAAAGTTACATAATTGTTATTGAATTATTTGAAAGTTTTTATTCAAGTCACTAGGTTGTTAAAAATGTTATTGTATAGCCTTCTCTATTTGCACTTCCTACACTAAATGTTAAAAATAAAAAAGTTTTATTTTTCCTTCTCTTTTACAGTTTAATTTTTTTTACATAAAATAACTTTAAATGTCACGAATTTATAAACTAAAATACAAACCATTTACTTCGAGTTTGTTTGCATTTATTAGTTCAAAAGTGTTTGAGAAGAACAATGTGTTCTTGTAGGGAATGTAGTTGGCTTCTCATTAGTAAATAAACTAATATCATGTTGAACCAACACTTTTATTGAATTAATTATTTTTCACTACATTATAAAATAAAAATTTAAAATTACAATATATTCTATATTATTATTGTATTCTTTGTATTTTAGAATTTAGTTCTCTATCCTTCAAATTTAAAATCAAAGCAAATTTATGTAATGATTATTCTATGCCTCAATTTCCTATACACTATAAATTAATATAAAATAATAAATTTAATATTCAAATATGTAATATATAAATCTGTAAAAAAAATTGAATCGTTAATTTTGTTATACATTCGATGACTATAAGTTAGGATTGCATTAGGTATAGATTGTCTTGGGTTATATTATGTATTCATCACCTTATTATGCTTAAATTTATAATTTAAATTGCGTACTTTCATTTGATCTAATTTGGTCCCTTTAATATTATAATCTCATTAGTTAATCTGAACAATTAATACCCTTAATGATTCTAATAGCTTACGTGATTTTTTTTAAACACTTATTCCAATCTATCAAGCCGAAATCATTTTCTTTTTTGAAGTAAATTTCGACTGGGCTTGTATTTAAATAGTAAAGAAAAGCTTATACAATCATAAAACCTAAGAAACACAATCTAAAAACTAAATAAAGAAAACAACTAACTCAAAAACCGGCCCAAAAGTGGATAGGCCCACAATTCAAAATGAAAAAATCTAGATGTTTTAGAAACATAGCTTCAGAAAAGTCTGGAAAGCAATAAATGCACCGAAAAAAACCCAATCAGAAACACTGAAATCTGTCCCCTCAAATGTCCATCTTATCCTCTGCCCTCAGTTTGATGATTTCACTCTTTTAGGGAAGCTGATTCATTCAAAAACTTGTCATTTCTTTAAGCTTCCCTTGTCAAAACTATCCTCCCAAAAACTCTTCAATCTGGTTCATTCACCCACTCAACCTACATTTGATTCTCAGCATACTCCGGAACTCCCCCTTCCAGGTACATCTCTTCTCTCCGTCTTAAAGTTTCTGTTGCGATTTTATGAGTAAGGGCGTTAACATTTCTCGGAATATGGTTAAACAAAAAATTCTTAGATCGACTCATCATCTGTTGAATATCTGATATATATGCTCCTATCATAGATCTGTCTTGACACTTGCTATTGCATTTTTTAATTATTGCGAGAGAGTCACCTTCGATTATAACTGCCGTCCAGTTATTTTTAACTCCTATTCGGACTGCTTTGCGGCAAGCAACTCCTTCAGCGGTGAAGGCGGAGACGACCCTTTGGTGGGTTTCTAAACAGGATATGATAACTAGCCCTTCTTCATTCATGACTACTACTCCTGATGCAGAAAGATTATTCGGTAAATCAAACGCCCCGTCGAAGTTGATCTTGACAAACTCCCGACGTGGGTACCTCTAATGTAATAGCCCAAAATTGGCTCTAGTTGGAACAGAGGTTTCGGAACCACAAAATTTGAGATATAAATAATTATTTTATTATTATTTTGAGGTCTATGATATGATTGCATAATTGTGTGAAAATTTCGTGAATAAATTTTATGCATAAAGTGCTTAATTCGAAGTTAGGGATTAAATTGAATAAGTTGCAAAATTTGCATTCTAAAAGTTTTTAGTATGAAATTAATTTAAAATATTAATTAGGAGGTCTTAAATAGAAATTTGATCAATTTTTAAGTTATAGACAAAAATTGGACATTAATGAAATTTTTGAAAAGTTTAATAGTAAAGGTATTTTGGTCATTTAGGGGTAAAATAAATTAAAATATAAAATTAAAAGCTAATTTTGCTCATCTTCTTCACCATGAACGTGTATACCAATGGAGATTCTATGGTTAGGGTTTTCAAGCTTTCCAAGCTCAATTTTAAGTCCGTTCTAATCCTGTTTTTTAAGTTTTTTACGTTTTTGGAGTCCCGATAACTTGATTTAGCTTATGCTAGTAATAATTCAACCTAGGGTTCATATTTGAAAAAATATCTATAGGTAAAATTTGTGTATTTTGGTGTTTTATGATACAATATGAGGTTTTAAATTATGTTAGACAACTTGTGCTACTCGGTTTTAAGTGAAAACGAGCAAAAGGGCTTAATCGGTAAAAATACCTAATAGTCATAAATATATGTTAGAGTGAGAATTTGATGTTGCCATAGAAGGGAAAAGTGATCATCATGTCATAAAACATAAGAATAAGGGATGAAATTTAATTCCCGAGCCTAGGGGCAAAAGTATAAATATGTAAAAGTTTAGGGGTAAAATTGTAATTTTTTTAAAGTTTGAGTTAAGGACTGTTTTGAATAGTACATTAATTAAATAAGCAAGTATAAATATGTAAAAGTTTAGGGGTGATACTATGTGTACACCATGTAGACAAGAGAGCTACGGGATATATGTAGCTAGGTCGCATGCGTGGTTCCAAGTGAAGGACACCATGTAGACAAGAGAGCTACGAGATAAACTGACTAGGTCACATGGGTGGTACTAAGTGTTCACCATGTGTACAAGAGAGCCGAACTATATGATGGGTGGAGCTATGTCTTGAAACCACCAAGTATCGAGGATTGGTCCAAGTGTTCAACGGAGACTCTCATGTATTGCTTTGTGAGTTTTGTGATGAATATGTGCGGGAACTTGGTTATGTGAATGATGTGTTCATTAAGTGACGAGGATGTGGTAAGGTTATAAACAAGTAAGTTATACATGAGGATGATTTTATGGTGATCTTGTGATCATGGGCCTATACTTGTGATGTATGAAATGTGGTGAAAATGATTTGTGATATAAATGTTAAAATGAGGTTAATACAAAGAAAGTGTGAAAGAGTGAATTAGCAATAAAAGCTGTTTTGGACAAGATGCTTGATGATGTGATTTTGAAAAATCACCAAAAATAGTATAAATTGAATCGAGACTGAATGAGATATCAAATTAAAGCTTAATGAGTGTATTTTCATATAAAAGAAACATAGAAAGAAAAGGAGTTCTATATTTTGAGATATTTATGTTTTGTGAGACTGATTCAGAATGATTACGTGATCCCCTGTTGTGACTTTGGATAAAAATAATTAGAGGCTCAAAATTATATTTTTAAAATCCATAATGAGTCTATTTTCAAGATAAATCAACAAGAACATTATCCGAGTTACGTACTATGAGATAATTATTTTTAGTGAAGAGAGGTCGAATCGTCGAGAGAAAGTGAAACAAGGGAAATTTTAATGAATAAACTATACTAATTGGCTAAACAAAAAATTATAAAAATTTTATGGTGGAACGATATGTGAGTCTAGTTTCAGGAGAAATTTACGGATCTTAATTTGGAGCTCTGTATCTCGAATTATAAATAATTAAGTGACTATGACTCGTGTAGACAGTTTGATTTAAACATTTATTAGTAAATTGTGAAATCGTACTTACAATAATGCTATATACCTTAAGGATGTGGAATGGAGAGGAGGAGGAGGAAAATAAATATATGTGGAATACATGGAAACTATGGTATATGAAATATTGATATAATGAAATAAATGATATGTGTTTATAAGAAAACAAAAAGAGAATGTTATGTATCATGACATGTATATATATATATATATATATATATATATATGACTAGTCTCAATGTAATGCTTGTTGGGTATGGAATTGAATTGAAATGTTTCAGACAAACATGTTATTCTCATGATCCGAATCGTGGTATTTTATAAAGATATGATCTAGGTTTAAATATGAATGCTTGATGATTAAGCTGAAGATATTTGGTAAGATGATAATCTTGGTATAAATGTATAAGTGGTACTATAATAAACAAGGTAAAATGAGTATGAGAGACACATGTATGATGACATACAAATGCTATGTTTGTGGTTTAATTGAGGATGTTTAATCATTAAATGAATACCATGTTATATGCTTTTGATTTTGTATAAGTGTGTAAGAGATCAAAGTTGACCAAAGCTTGGAAAATAGCCTAGGTATATTCCACACAGCAGAGACACGACCATGTGTCTCGGTAGTGTATGGAACACGACTTTGGGACAGGCGTGTGGAGCCTTAAAGCATGAAATTTCCAAGATTTTCGTAAGTTCTCGGTTTAGTCCCAAACCCTTTCTAAAGTATGTTTTGGGCTCCGTAGACTCAAATAAGGGACTCTGTGTAAGAGAATGAACGCTTTGAAATATGAATAAAATTTTATGGCTCGTATTTTAGTTTAATGTTTGTATGTTTGTCTGGTAACGCCTCGTACCTTAGCCCGGCCTCGGATACGGGTAAGGGGTGTTACATCCAACTCCTGGCATCCTTTGTATTTACTAGTTTCCTGTTTTCAAGACCATCAAGTTCAGCAATATAATTATGAATGAAGTGTCCTATTTCTTTACCCGTACTGATCTTTTTCTTGTGTATCCTTGAGTTTCTGTCTCCCCATATGGCCCAGAGTGCACAACAGAAAATCCGACATTGACGAGGGGTGAATTGGTCAAAAACCCAGGTAAGCCATTGCGCAAAGTCCATATTAGCAGTAATCAGAATATTCTGAAATGACAAAATTGTCCAAACTTCCATTGTTATAGGGCATTCCCGAAATAGGTGGTCGATTGTTTCAGATCGTTCTCCACAACGCGGACAGCTTGAGTTATTTGCTAGCTTCCTACATTGCATATTTACCTTCGTAGGCAAATAGTTCCATGAGAATCTCCATATTGTAATCTTGATTTTTGTTGATAAATTTAGAAGCCATAGTTTTTTGTAGAATTTCCTGTAGATGGTTTGTAAAGCGTAAGCTCTAGGATTCTCATCAAAAATTTGTAATAGTTTATAGGCACTGCGAACCGAAAAGTCTCCCGAAGCTTCACCTCCCCAAACCAGAAAGTCATTGTGTGGTACGCGTGTCAAAAGAATCAAGAGGATTTTCTCAGCATCTTCTTCCGCAAAGGTATTCTTAATCAGCTCTGTTTTCCACATTCTTTCAGTACTCTCAATCAGCGTATTAACTTGTAAATCTTGCATCGAATTAACTACTGGAGACAACCTAAAATTTACTGCGTCTGGAATCCAACCATCATCATTAATAGAAATCTGAGTGCCCGTACCTACACTCTAACATAAACTCTTTACTAATACAGCTTTACCCGCCCAGATGCTTTTCCATGTATAAGAACTTAAGTTTTTCAAACTAGAGTTTAAAAAATGATCATTTGGAAAATATTTAGCTTTAAGAACTCGCGTAACAAGAGAATTCTGATTAGTTATAATCCTCCATTCTTGTTTCGCTAGAAAAGATATATTAAAATGAGACATATTTCGAAAACCCAATCCCCCTTCCTCTTTTGATCGGCACATAAATTTCCATTGGCACCAGTGAATCCCTCTCTTCCTCTTCCCATGTTGCCACCAAAATGCAAAATTGTTTTCCAAATCCCCACATAGAGACTTTGGTAGAAGGAAACATATCATAGCATAAGTTGGTATTGCTTGAAGAACCGATTTTATAAAAACCTCCTTTCCCCCTTGGGATAAAAACCTCGTGCTCTAATTTCCAATTTTCTGATTAACCTTATCTTTGAGATGTTGAAACGATTCTTTTTTCCGTTTGCCTACCACGTTGGGAAGCCCTAGATATCTTTCCATATTTTTTGAACATCGTACACCCATTGCATTCGAGATTTCTTCTTTAACTCTCTCTGTAGTGTTAGAGCTAAAGAAAATTGTCGACTTATTAAAATTCACGCACTGGCCAGAACAGCATTCATATTCCTTCAAAATGTCCCTTAAAATTGTCGCTCCTTCTTTTGTGGCTTCCCCAAACATAATACAATCATCTGCAAACAAAAGGTGTGATATCGCCGGTCCATTTCTGCTTGCTTTTACTCCTTTTAGGAAACCCTCTCCTGCTGCCAATCTTATCAAAGATGAAAGTCCCTCGCTACATATTAAAAAAAGATAGGGACTAAGTGGATCACCTTATCGGAGCCCTCTAGTTGGTCTAAAAACCCTGCCTCTGTTGCCATTAATATTCACAGCATAAGAGACTGTGGAAATACACCTCATAACAAGTGTCACCCATTCCTCTGCGAATCCCATTCGAAGCATTACTTCCTTTAAAAAATCCCATTTAACTCTGTCATAGGCTTTGCTCATATCCAGCTTTACTGCCATAAATCCCTTTTTCCCAATACGTTTTTGATGTAATGTATGTAGGATTTCATAAGCTATCAGTACATTATCCGAAATTAATCGACCTGGAACGAAAGCACTTTGAGCATTATCAATGCACCTATCAATACAGTTTTGAAGTCGATTGGCTATTGTTTTTGCCACAATTTTGTATAGTACTGTACATAAGCTAATAGGTATAAAATGAACTAGACTTGTGGGATTTGGAATTTTTGAAATAAGCACAATATCTGTACTATTCAAGGATTCAAAATTTTTACCTTCATTTAGAATTTCTAGGCAAAAGGCTTCAACGTCTTTACCCACAATGTGCCAGAATCTCTAGAAAAATAATGCTGGAAAGCCGTCACAACCTGGTGCTTTAGTTAGCCCCATGCTTTTTAACGCTAGGTAAACCTCTTCCGCTGTATATTTTGCTACCAAAATTGTATTCATCTCAGCGGAAATATTAGTGCCAATTCCTGTCAATAGGTGGGATAAATTGCCCACACCATTAGACGAAAATAAATTTTGAAAATAGTTTGAGGCTTCGTCATTAATAGCTAATTCATCAGAAATTTCCTGCCCTTCAGCTGATTCTAGCCTACTAATTGTGTTGATTCGTCTACGAGTTGAGGCATATTTATGAAAAAAGGCTGAATTTTTATCCCTTAATTGAAGCCAATTAGCTCTAGCTCTTTGTTCCCAATATATTTCATCTTTATCAACCTCCATATTAAGTCTAATTCTAGTATCAATTAGTTTTGACATTATATCATCATCCCTCCCGCTTTCCATTAAAATTTCCAGTTCCTTTGTGAGCTTCCTCTTCAAACGATCTCGACCTTTTTTAATTGAGCTTGCCCACCTTGTCATGCTAACTTGCAACCCTTCCAGCCTCTCAGATATCGACCCACACAATGACTCCCATGCATGACTTCTTTATCTCGCTCTTGATCGATTTTTCCAAGGTCCACCATGCCTCAAATTTGAAACGTGGACTCCTTTTATAACTTGTCTCATTATTCGTACTAATAAGGAGGGGGCAATGGTCTGATATCGAGTGAACTAGATAACGAATAATGCCCTTTGGAAATAAATGCATCCAATGTTTATTAACAACACTCCTGTCCAACCTCTCTCTAATATTTGTTTCTGGCATATTCCCTATTTTCCATGTAAACCACACTCCCTTAAAACCCACATCCATTAGTTGACATGCATCCAAAACCTCGCGAAAGGCTGCCATTATTTTCTCCTCCCTTGGTTGACCTCCACATTTTTCAAAAGAATATATTATTTCATTAAAATCACCACTAACCAACCATGGAAAACATTGTTCTTGGCCTAATGTTCTTAGCAAATTCCACGAGGCACTCTGATTACTAACATAAGGTGACCCATAAAACCCTGTAAATCTCCACTCCAAATTAACATTGTTCTCTTTGATCAACACGTCAATATGATTTTTTCGAGAAAGTTTTAAGATTAACCAAAATTTCCTCTCTCCAGGCAAGGCAAATCCCACCTCGCGATCCTTCTGCTCCTACATCTATTCCGTTCACAAAACCACATCTGCTTCTGATCTTCTCCATACGCTTATCATCAATTTTAGTCTCCATAAAGAAGACCATATCGGGGTTATATTACTTCAGTGAGAATCGAAGCCTTCGCACTGTCCGTGGGTTCCCCAATCCACGGACATTCCAACAAATTATTTTCATTGCACCCGGTAGGCTTGCCTTTTGGCAGCCGCCGATCTATCGTGGTTGGGAAAATCGTCTGTTTCTACATGTTCTGCTGACAATATTGAGTCCTCCTTATTTTTTGAAACTTGTCCATCAAATTTCGCTCTTTTTACTAAATCATCACAAGCTTGTTCTTCATCGCAATTTCCAGCCTTTAATTCAATCAACTTTCTCTTTCACGTTATACTTTCATCGCTGTAGTGATCCATCATTCTAGCCGAAATAAATCTTTTCCAGCTGGTCTTTTTTCCTTATTTCAAAATTTCATCCTGTATCTCACATTGCCTATAATCTTCCTCATCTACGATCACCCCTTCTACTTGTGGTTTCTTCGTTTTCTCCACTGCTAGTAATTGTAATCTCATGTTGTTACCATCCCCTCCTTGTGATTTCATCCCCTGACTTTCCTCCATAAAACCTGTATACGAACATTGAGACTGTATCTTCTTTGAGAGGGCATTAATCTTTAAACTCTCCCTTCCTTGTAGATTTAATTTTGCCTTTAGCGCTAAAGAAAAAGGTGGGGTTTCTCTGATTTTATCTTTTTCTGCAAGTTGTAGTGCACCACAGTCTGGAAGGGCGTGTCCCATCCTCCCACAGCCAAAACAAAATATTGGTAATTTTTCGTATTTAAAAGGGATTCCTTTGATCATTCGTGGAGACAAATATACCTCGACGAAGGGGTTTTTGCACATCTAAATTCACTTTAAGACGACAGAATTCACCAGTTATTTCAGACCGAATAATTCCTCCAAAAGTCACCCCGATAGCATGTATCAGATCTTTTTTGTCAAATTCTGGCAGACATGGCCCAATTTTGACCCAGAACGGGGATGAAATAAGTCTAAATTTACTTTTCTCTACCGATTTAACCAAACGATCAAAGATATTTAGTTGCTTTCGAAATAACCATGGTTGTCTTTCCAGAACAGTCTCTAAATCTTCTTCAGACTCAAAACTGATCAGAAAGAGGTTTTGTCCTGCCGATTGGATCTCAAATTTTTTCCTTGTTTTCTATATACTTTTCATCTGTGCCCTAAAACTATACGGATTATAATGTTTCTCTGTCCATAAAGTGCAGATCAGCGTTGGCTTACCACTTGGTTCCACTGCCGAACTTTTAATCGATAGTTGGATAAGCTCTTCTGCCAAGAGGGAGACCTCGCCACTTTGTAACCCTTTGTTGCCATCACTTTCCTCCATCTCAAGCTACAGCAGAGGCTGATTTCGCTAAGATACTAAGCAAAGCACTCTTGGCTCCTAGGGTTATAAATATCTTTTCAATTACTTATGAAATTTGTCTTATTTTTCCCTTTTCACTAATAAAATCTTCGCCGAAATCAATTTTTTAATTAGAATAGTATTTAAAATTCACATCAATAATTTAATCGAATAATTAACTATTTAGATTAATTAATAATATAATAAAAATATAAAGACCAAATTATAGTAAAACTAAAAATAGAGAAATTAAATCAAATTTAAGCATAATAAAAGATAAACTGACTTTTTTTATAATGAAAAAAAAACTTAGTTGGACACATTAGTTTATATAGATTATATAGATTGATGACTTTCTAAAATAACAATATTTTTTCTCAAGGAAAGAAAATGACGCATTAGTCATATAATCCTTTTATATTACTTCTTTTAGGGTAATAAATAGACAGATGGATAAACTAATAAATATACACGTGAAATCTAATTCAAATTCAACAATTTTTAACTTATTAATACCAATCTAGATATAATCCAATTTTATATTCGATTTTTTTTAAAGCTAGGCTATTATAAATGTACATTGATAAGTACAAAACAATTATAAATATATTTTCGAGCAATTTTATATAGAATTATGTACAAAATATATATATGTGAAATTCTTTAAAATTGACTAAATCACAATTGGACAAAATACATATTAAATAAGCATATTAAAAATGACATCACAAGTTATTCTTCCTATCAAAGATATAATTTTTCCTTTTTATCCTTTTGATTTGATTGCTAATAATAATACTGAATTGATTGTGTTTAGATGAGATAAAAGCTCATTTGGGAGGAAATGAAAGCTCTACCTTATTTAGTAGGTGATGATACTAAGGAACAATAATGAGGAGATGGTGGATGAAGAGTGAGGTAGGTGAGGTGGAGAGCCATTAAGGATTAGTTTCGGGAGGTGGCCAAATGAATTAGAGTCCTTGGTCCCTTTACCCGTGCTCATGATCTTATATAGGTTGGTGATCTCTTGGCTTGTGGTATTACGTAGTGGGCTATGCTGGCGGATCGAAGGTTAGTGACCAAAAGAATGTTGCAGGTTCCGCTAGGTTGGCACTATGGTATGTCTAGTGTTGTTCAACCTATGTCCAAATTGGTCTAATTGCCCTTTGTTATGACAGCTAACAAGTGGGCTCATTTGTCAAGTTGGCTATTATCCCAAGGGTCCTCGCAAGAATCTAGCACATACTATTCGGGAACCTTGTTACGAGCGGTCCTGGTGAGGTTGATGAGGTATAACAATTACCCCATGTTGAAATGAATATATAAAGTGATTTTCCCTAAATAAAAAAAAAACAAAAACAAAAACAAAAAAAGTGGGCGGGAGTGTTGTTTTGCAAGGTGAGGTGCTAACGTGACAGTTGTGGAGAGTTAAACGAAATGTATTTCCAAGAGTTATGGCCCGGCCTCTTAAAATGTAAAATTTTTATTTAAGTCTTTAAATTTTTTAAAAAATTTTAAATTAGTAAAATTAAAATTACACTTTAACTATTTTAAAAGTATAAAAATTTAATTTAATTTTTTAAAAATTATAAAATATATAATTATAAAAAATTAAAATTTCATTCAACCCTTTAAAAATTTATTCTAACTTCACTCTTAGGATATGGGCTAATTTTTGTGAAGAGTGAAGTTAAATCGTACTTTCGAGGGATATGAGCTCCTTTTTTTGTGAAGATTGAAGTTAACGAACTTCCTAAAAGTGTGAGCTAGTTTTGAGAAGAGTGAAGATATTTACGATTTTTGTGTAGGGCTTTGAAATTGAAGAGGCAACTTTTTGCGCATAATTGGCAGACCTTGGAGTTGGATTACCAAGTGCCACGCATTGTTAGTATGCATCTTTATGGGCGCGTGTCATTGGGAAACAACGTTAATATTTTCTACTGTTAGACCTTTAAAAGCATCGTTTGTTACATTTTGATTGGACGACGAAATGTCATGCCAGGTGGTGAATGAATACGCCCCATGGCCAAAAGGTCTTTATATACTCGAGCTTTAGCTATAATATTATCATTGGAGCTTTTAGATTTTATGAACTTTTCTTCTTTGAAATCTCATTGTGCAATCTTTGCTTTTTTATGCTTTGAAATTCTTCTTTCAGCATTTCCTTTGAGTTGTATCTTGTTCGTTACTATGTTCTCTTTGATCGAAGGACTTGTTTCTTTCACCGGAGTTAGATTAAGGGCAAGTTCAAGCTTTTCCTTGTATTTTTCAAGTCTTTGTTGGGGTTCTGATAGCCGGAGGAAATTGGAGTGGAGAGGTTGGATGTAGTGTCAGTGCCATCGGCGATTGAAAGGCAAAAGTTCCTCGATTGGTGATAGGGGTAGTGGTCGGCGCTTTGTTCAAGTGCACCACAAGCAATAGCGAGATGCGATGGCTGCTTCTATGTCGTAGGTTGCAGCCTAGTAACTATCAGTTTGGCTTTCACAACCCTCACGACGAAAATCAACTCAATACAATGAGTGGGCCCAACTTCTGGATAGCTTGCAGGTGCATCATGGTGGATTTTGGTGGGGTTTCTGATCCTGTGTTACGAGCGTTGTCAACTTCCTCTATTGGGTGCTTTCCAAACTTCTATAGCCTCACACCATTAAACCAAACGCAGTATAACGCGCTATGCATTGGGAATCCTCTGAACATCCATTGCACTATTACTGTTCGGAAGGTGTGGAAGCACTGCCTTGTAGGTGTCAGCCTAAATGATTATAAGGATAATGATCATGCGAGGGGTTTTGAGAAAAGTTCGCAAAGTGAGCCATCATATCATCATTATCAAATGGATTGTTGTCGCTGCTAACAACATCGTACTGCAAATGATTAGGCAATTGATGTTGGCGATGTGGCCGACTAGAAGTCTCTACAATATTGGTTGCATAATTTCTTCTTCTAGTGTTTTTGTCAAGCATCAACACGATCAACTTGAAAATGCATCTTCTTTAAAAATAGCCTCTCTCTAGTCACTATTACTTTTCTAGCCTAAGAGTTCTATAACTTGTACCCTTTTATCTCATAATTAACGGAAGAAATGGTAAAAAAAAAAATAGACTACTTTGGGGAAAATGTGATAAATTTGATTGGCTGTATATAAATTATACATATAAATACCCCTATTTTTTAGAGTAATTTAACCGCTATGCTTTTTGATAGTGAGCAAATAAGTAAAATTAAATTAGTTAACTTTCCGGGGATGGTGGCGGCTTTAGTGATGATAGAGTTTCGGTGCAAGAAGCAGAATGTATAGCTTTGAAGAGAAGCATTGAGGTTGCGGGCCAATTGAATATTCATGGTGATGTGATTTTTGAAACTGACAATGTAGGACTGGTTAACAAAATGAATGAAGGTGATATGGACATAACCATATAAGGGCTAGACTCCAAGCTTGTAAAGCATCTCTCAATTTGTTTACTTCCACCAACTTAGTTTGGTCTAATCGGTCGTGCAATAATGTGGCCGATCTTATTTACACTATAATTTGTAATGAAGTTAATCTTAGCTATTCGAAATGGATTACCCAAGGAAATCCATTATGCTGTAATTAGTTATGTTACTTAATAATATATCGTTAACTTTTGTAGTCATCTTCTACTTTAAAAAAAAATTTAGTTACTTTTCAAATTTTTTAAAAAAATTAATTAAATCTTTTCAAAATGTTTCATAAATTCTCATTAAGCTTTTAACTTTTTAGAATTTCTTAAAAATATTTTTATTAAATTCCGTATATTACTTTTACTTTTTGGGATTTTGATAGGTGTGAGATGAAAACAATATTAATTCATCACTAGTTTTAAATTCAACTTTCTTAACTATCTATTTGGAGATCAATTCTCCAAGACTGAAAGGCACCATTGTTCCCACTTTAAACAACAATCGAGCAAGTTTCTTGTGGATACTAGAATTGTGAACTATTGACAACCAATTGTCCAAGATTAACTGCACTTCGTATTCATGAATATTCAATTAAACACCTCCTAACCTTCATTAAACTAGATAAACACTTGTTAAAAATAAAAACTAATTAAAAGTTCTAAAAACATTGAAAATAGAAATTATGCAATGAATGTCATGAGCAGGCAAAACTAGTTAAAATGGCATGAGTTAATGTAAATTCACCTAAGAATCAAGCTAAATGAAAGTTATAAGAAATATAAAATATAATCATGATGAGCACTTATCAACCTTGCAACTTATGGTTAACTCTTAGACTTAGAGAAACAACTTCTCTTAATCTATAACTCTTTGGCTAAAGTCTTGAACAATTATCCATAGTTAGATTTAAGTGAGATAGGCCTTCAATATCACTCAAAGTGGTAGATTCTCTTTGGATCACTCACCCACCTTCAAATGATTCGTGTTTTATCTATAATGGACATATTTTATGATGAATCAAATTACATCCTTCCTCATATAAGATGACCCAATATCTCAAGCCAATGGATTAATTTACATTGTCACCACTTGAGGTGACAATATTTTCCAAAAATTTTAAGTGATTCTTTTAAATGATTTCTCACAATAAACTTGTTTCCAAAACAAGTACTCTTTGTTGTCCTGAAGTATCTCATATACTTCAACATATGAAAGTGGTTGTATGTATCCTATGCGTGAAGTCTCTAGTGCATTACTAATGCCCGTCTCAATAATGTGCCGACTATGAAATATTCTAACAATATAACTTAATAAATAAGGATTACATAATTGTATATTGTTTTCAATTCCTCTACAAGGCCTTATTTGTTTTATGGGCTTCTTCCTAATAGTACTTTCAACAACTTAGTAGTACTAACACAAAGAAAACATTTGCATTAGTACTCATTAGTATGTAGTTTTATTTCATTAACTTATATATCCCCAAGCGCAATCCCATTACCATTAGTACATATATTCTATTGACCCAAGTTTTTGAAATGGCTATCCATGTGCTAATGGAAGTGGCCACTTCCACTATCATTGTGTCACATATCTTACCTTATTCATTAGCATGTTTAACCAAAATATGTTTTGATTCCCTTGCATCTTTTTTAGAATTTTGTGCAGCTAATTTCGTGTTTATCACTAATGAAGAGATTGAATTAAGCAAGATTATTTTTTAAAGATTCTTATATGTCCCACTTACCTTATATATTGAGATATGCAATCCATGAAGATATGAGCCGACCTTATGATATTTTGTATCCTTATATTAAATGTTACCTTATTTAGATAGATTCATGCTCTAAATATGGAGACTTGTTCAACCTTGATAGAAGTATATGGTCAAAAAAGTGTTTTTTAAGTGGTTGTCGATGTGCCCATGGAAGTAGTCACCTCGACTAGCACAACCACAAGCAACATAATTTGTCATTTTTGGAGTTGGAAATATTTTCAATCAAATCAGTTACACAATGATTTAAATGATTCGGTGGATGTGTATTGGCCCTTATTTAAATATTCATCTTTGAAGATTAGATTAAATCAGATCAAGCAAATCAAATCCCATGGAATATGGAGATTGAATTAAGACTTATTTGAATACTTATCTTGAAGTTCTTTGATTTATTTTCGACTCTTTGAGAACATTTGTATACTTATTTGATTTATTTGATTACTTATTTTATGAGGTTATTTTAGTGGATCTTGATTGTAATTTATCTTTATCATGGCAAGAGTAAGGATTCTTTGCGGGGATGTATTAAAACTAGGTTCATTTGTTGTATTTATTTTAAAAATAATTTATTCTTCTCATTGAGCTATGTTCCACAAATGTAAAAAACTGAATATTGTATAATCAATTTGACATCTCCTATTTTATTGTGGTTGTTTGATCAGAAATACCCACTTCCACTGACACTTATGCTTATATTAATTCTATTTCTTGCAATTGTTGACCTGAACTCAGGTCACCATATTCTCTCAAAAACAAATGTTGAATTGTAAGGCTTTCGTAGAGACAAGATAGGGAAATGTTAGGGTTAAAAGAAGCTAAAAATAAAAGTCGAATATACATCTTCATGGCTCATGCAGACAATTTTTTATTGGAACATATACAGCTCAACTGTCAGCAATAAATTAACATGGTACTTATACAAAGGTACAAACACAAAATCTTAATGAAACCTAATTAATTTAGTGGAAGGTAGGTTCCAATTCTTCCAATTCAATCCCTTCATCAGCAAGCCTCTTATCCTTATACACATACCATTTAGCAAAAACCAGATAAATTGCCAAATTTAAACAACATAGAATTGCCAAAAGCCAATAGAAATCGTAGAGTCTCCCTTGGTTCAAATTGTCTGGCAGCCATGGATGCTTGTTTCCACTGACCTTGTCAACTATAGTAACCAACAAAGAACTAAGGAAAAACCCTAATGAAAGGGTACTCAGAAATAAACCCGTACTCATTGTTTTCATCCCTTTTGGACACTCCCTTAAGAAAAAATCAAGTTGACCTATGTATGTAAAGGCTTCACCAGCCCCTACAAACAGAAACTGAGGGACCAACCAAAAGACACTTAATGGGATTTGAGCGGTGGGGTTATTCGTAAGCCCGTTCGTGGTTGCCACTCTCATCCGCTTTATCTCGATCAATGCTGCTGCTACCATTGCTATAATGGATAACACCAAGCCAACAGCGATCCTTTGTAAAGGGGTTAAGCCCTGTGGGTTTTTGAGTACTTTTCTAGCGATTGGGACGATGAGCCTATCGTAAATTGGGACTGTTAAGAGAATGGCTCCCACGAAGAACACCGTGAGTGATGCTGGTGGGATTTGAAATTTGCCTATATGACGGTCCATGGTTGTGGCTTGAGACACTGAAAATGTTGACATTTGGGCATAAACGGTCCAAAATATGATAGTGGTTGCCCATATAGGTAACATTCTTAGCACCAATTTCACTTCTTCAACATCTGTTAAAGTAGCTAAGTTCCATTTATTTGCCTTAATCACAGATGGGTCTTTGATAGCTGCCCTATCCAAGAAACTGTACACAATTCAAAACCAATAAAAAATTAAGCCAATAATAATAAAAAAATTCACCGCCAATTCATATACACGACCCCCCCCCATGTTTTTTAATATCTTTAACACCCACATAAATATTT
The DNA here is from genome assembly GCF_025698485.1 of Gossypium arboreum. Lineage (NCBI taxonomy): Eukaryota > Viridiplantae > Streptophyta > Magnoliopsida > Malvales > Malvaceae > Gossypium > Gossypium arboreum. The sequence continues at coordinate 1,884,815 of NC_069070.1, read as the reverse complement.
TATGGTATAAATTTCGTTGCCTGTGTTTTGTTTTTCAATTCAATCGAGGACATAAAAAATGACAGACAGACATGTTTGTCGAATTACATATCTGGTTTCATAAAATTAACTTTGATTTGAATCTGAGACTAAAAGGCAAAGTAAGAAGAAGCCAAAGAAATAGAGGGTTGTCTCTGGATTCATGAATTGGACTATTGATATACATATATATATATACATCTTTGTCCTGAGGAGAGATAGGGTTGCCAAATAAATATAAATACAAGAAAATTTTAATATTATATATACAATTTTCTTCATAAGTGTTTGATATAGAAATTTTCTATTTTTAAAGAATATTTCATATATCTATGTCAAAAAATATTTGTTATATAGATTTTGTATTTTGAGAAATAATAATATTTAAAAAAAAGTGGATAATTCTAATAATTAAAAGTTCTTTTAAGTAACTAATAATTAAAAGTTAAATAAATAATATTGAGTTTTTTTTCGAAATAAACAATGACTATGTTAATTGTTTGAAATCAATAAGATGACATAAAATATTAATAAAAGGATAAAAGAATAATTTATCATATTGGACCCATCAAGAAAGCACCTAACCTTATTTTGAGAACATGCATTAAGATGCATGTGTTCTTAATCTTGAATCTCCATCATATTCCATTATTTTTAATTAAAATTATTGGGTTTTAACATCAACATTTTTAATTAAAATTATTGGGTTTACTATGTAAAAGTATTATGGAGTCCTTGTAATAAGAATCAAATTAAATTTTACTCATTTTACTCAAAATGGTTAAATTAATTATTATACGTTAGATTAAAGAGCAAATAGTTCATTCTATTAAAAATTATATCTATTTTACTATTTAAAATTGGTTTCTATACATTAGTATGACATAGATGTGGCACATCACATGTCAACATCTGGTTATTCCGTCCAGTTTTTAATAATACAAATAGATAATTTTTTAATAGAAAGAATTAATTTACATTTTTATCTAATATAAATAAATTAGACCTTACCTTCTTCCAACTCCTATTATTATTGATAGTAGTGTTTGTATTAGTCTTGCAGCACTCGATAAAGCTTTCTCTAACATTTAAATCACACGGGTTTAAACCTTTTTATTCTCCTACTCTTCTCTCCAATATTGTAAAATAAATAGAAGACTAACCGGAACTGTTCGGTGTGGGGCAATTTTTGCTTCGTCTTCATCTTTAATCCCTCAGCCACATCATCAATATTGAAGAGCAACGATGGATCCGATGGCAACTCCAAATGCTTCTTTCTCCAAGCAGCTACGAACACTGAAGCAATTTGGGTCAATGGACTCCCCACTAGTTTCTTAAACCGGTACCTCTTTGTACCCGATAGAAACACCATTAACCCTATCACAATAGCGCAAGCAATAATGCCATAACCCCAATCACGCCCTAAATTGTCTTGGATGTAAACTAAAATGGTGACTGAACAAAGTGAACCTAAGCTTATGAAGAAAAAGAACCAGTTGAAGAAGTTGCTCATCTGGGATCTCTCTTCAGGGTCCGACTCATCGAATTGGTCAGACCCGAACCCGGAAACACTCGATTTTAGACCCCCAGTCCCAAGGGCTATGAGGTAAAGGGCTAAGTAGAAAACAGTGAGTTGTATGCCACTTGCTGGGATGCATATTGTGGTGCTGTCCCTGGTGCATTTGGGTGGCCTTAGGCTTGGGATTATTGTGGAAACTGTTAAGATTGTGACACCCTGCAAACGATTATGCAAATGATTTTCAATTGTAAAGTGAAGATGATGATTTTAAGTCAAAAGGGAAATGAATATTATCTTACAGTTGCTTGAACGGCGGTGAAGATTCCGATAGTGAGATATCTGTGGATTTAAAGATAAAATGTTATAAACAGAACTAAGAAGTGTGTGTGCGCATGGGTACAGTATAATAGAAATCGAAGTATATCGACGAGACCTGCCGAGGAAGGTGTCGGCGACGAAACCTCCGAGTAGACAAAGCATGAAAGATGTGCCGAAGAAATTGGTAACGATGTTGGCTGATGTAGCATTGCCTAAATGCATGGTTTCCGTCAAGTATGTCACCAAGTTAACAGCGATACCTAAAGTTGTTAACCTCTCACATGCCTCAACACCTAGAATCATGGCGGCGCTGGTCCAGCCACCGGATTTTGACCGCTCGGAGGGATGGCCCTTGTAGTCCCAAGCATCGGGGAGGGTTTTCCCTTGTGTTGTAGGAAGGGACATTGGTTGATATTCAAGATGAAAAGGGTGGCAGATCGAAGGAGAGAAAAGAGAGTGATGGTGGCACAATGAGAGCAAAGGCAGGTGGATGTATTTATAGAAAATCAATATCAAGATAGCCACTCAATCATTTTATTTTTTTAAGGATGAAGTTAAGCTATTCAATTTAAAAAGAAATTATGAAAAGATATAAATATTTTTATAATAAAATTTGTTAATTTTAAAATTTATAACTTTTTTAATATTTTTATAATTTGAATCAGTGTTAAATTAACTCCTAACATTTCAATCAAACACATAATAAATAAAATAAATTTAAAATTGCATTAAATATATTTTTCTCAATATAATTAAAGAAAAATTATGGTTTTTCTTTCTTTCCAACAAATACCTCATTTCATATCATCAAAGATTCAAAGTCAAAAATATAACCATACTCATAAAACAAAACTCTCAACAAAATCCTATCTTGAAAGGTTAACTATATCCTAGATAAGAGTCAGGGGAACTTCACAATTGCCTCATAAACTATCTAGGAAAGAAGGAATCTATATTGGAGGGGCAGGCAGTCCATCATTGCCCAAGATATGAACCAGAGAAGATGGAGTTCGAGCAACCTAGTCTGCTATGCTCATCTCCTTCTTGTAGTAGGAAGCAACCCAGTCAGCTGCCTGGTTAGCAGATCTTCTGATCAGTTGGATTCCCTCATGAGGAATCTCTTTGATCAACCTATCCAACATGATAATGATAGGCCTTAGTTTCCATCTATCCTTCCCTTTCTTCTTCACAAGCTCATTATGCACAATTTGATAATTAGTTTCCATGATAATCTTTTCGAAGTTCCTTTTCTTAGCAAATTCAACAACCAATTTTAATGTCAATGCTTCAGTCATTTTTGGAGAATCAGAGAGTACTCAAACATGTGCTATCAACCAATGTCCCTATACTATCTCGAATAATAACCCCAAGTCCAGCTTTCCCTACCTTAATATCAAAAGCCCTATCACAGTTAAGTTTCAGCCAATGTTCCTCAAGTTTCACCTATGTGACCTCAATTGAGTTAGCCTTTGACAGTCTGGTCTGACCCTCATTTCCTTCTCTACAATCCATCATCGCCTTAGGCGCAATTTGTGTCTTTCTTATAATCTTCCAAATATCAATCTATTTCCCCTGCATAACTCTTTCACACCTCATTTTCCATATATACCAAGTTGCATAGCAAATTCTAACCAATAAATCATCTCTCTGGATCTCTAGTCTTTCGATGTTTCCAGCAGTAGAAAGCAGCTAACAATCAAAGGTGCTAATGTTTTCCCCAGAAATTTGTAGACTATATACAGCTTCAAACCAAATCAAACTTACCCAGTCACATCCAAAAAGATGCTTAATAGTTTCATCATGCCGCTGGCATATCTCAGATGTTGGTTTAGGGATTCATTTCCTTTTCCAAAGTCCCACTTGAAGGCAAAGAGTAATGACTCGATTTTTATAGGTGCAAATACTGTTTTGAAATCTCATTTCCATAAATTGAACCCGTAAATATGAAATATAAAAATTAATGAAGTTAGTATGAAAATATATTAAAATTCAGTTAAATAATTTAACCGAGAAAATTAGTTAATTAAATCTCAAGGATTAAAATGTAAATGATTATTTAACCATTTTTTAACATGAATTAGTGGATGATGATTGTTAATTCCACTCAGTTTAATTAATAAAAATTAAGTATAATAATGCTTAAATTAACTAATTAAACAAAGTTAATTAAGGAAAAGAAAGAGAAAATTCACTTCATCTTCTTCCTTGCCATCCAAAAAGAAAGGAGAAAACTCTATTTGAAAGCTTGCATTCGGCCAAGCAAATTACATAGGTAACAAAGCTAAATTCTTGATTTTTTTATAGATTTATGATCATGGGAGTTTGATTTAGCTAACTCGTGTATCAATTTGTACAATTGTTAAGTTTTTAGCAAGTTGCCATTAGAGAGAAATTGATGTAGGCTTGAATTTGTTAGTTAATAAGCTTAGATCATGATAAGGACTAAATTGGAAATTAAATTAAGCTTATTAGATAACTTTATAACATTAGAGACTAAATTGAATAAATCAGAAACTATCATGAGATTATGCTATAGATGAAAAATATAGGGTCCCTAGTAAAAAATGTGAAACCGAATTTTGATCTGATGCTAGATATCGAAAAATATACATATCTCGAGTATATGGACTAAATTGAATAAAATGTAAAATATGAGTGGCTCTGTATTTGGATGTGAATTGAGTGTAAACTAATAATGTTTTTAGTATTGAATTATCAAACGTAGCTAAAGACGACATCAAGTCGTATCGAAGAAGGGAAAGTTGAGAGTCGTTGTCAAGTAGCGGGCAATATCAATTTGTACCTTTATGATTCAAGATCATTATATTTATATGCATATGCATGTTGATTGCATGATTAACTATCAAGGTAAACTTATGCTTGTTGTACGAATTGATTGGTGTTGAACGATAATGTGTTAAGAACTCAGTTAAGTTGTGCATAACATAATTGAATATGATATGAAATTGATTATGGCTTATTATGTGAATTGATGATGAAATGAAATGAGATACGATATGTGAATTAGTTATATCATGTAATTGGATCATGGGTACTTTATTAATTGTTTGAGCAGTGTCAGATATAGTTGGCATGTCATAGAATTAGATTGTGTACAAGTTATACTTCGGTTATATGCCGATAAGCACTGGGCGCATTTTACTTCGAATGTTCCGATGAGTGTTGAGCACACTTTTACTTCAGTTATACCAATGAGTGTTGAGCACAATGTATACTAGGGACATTCTGATGAGGCACTAGGTGTCAGATTGGTGTGTTGGTTGGATGATCCACATATCTGTCCCGAGTCTGAGTTAGGTTAATAGGAATTATAAAATATGAACTTGATAAATGATATTGAATTGAGATGATAATATGAAACAGTACCATATGTGTATAAATGTGAAATGCGACTAAAGACAACATGTGAAAGATCATGTGATCCGGTTATAAACGAGCCCTGGGGGCCAAATTGAATATGAACGAGTCAATAGACTTGAGAGAGATAATTGAATCGTGAAATGAAAGATTAGATGACATTGGTTGAAAATGAGAATTGAATACCATATTTTAGATGTGTATATATATGTGTGTGTGAAATTGTAATGGAATTGATTGTATCTTTGTTAATAGAAAGTATGGTAAAGAATGTTTCAATTGATTATCAAATAAGCTAGTGTATGAGATTGACATTTAAGTAATGAACATGTAAATTGACATGGTTGAATCATAGCATACATTGATTGAATTTTTATTGTGATTATGCTCATTTTATGACTCGAATCATGAAAGCAATACTGAGCTTTTTCGATCAGCGTATAGTTTGTTTATTTTGATTATGTTCATTTTCTTAACTTAGTTTATATCGAGTTAACTTATGATACTAATGCAGTTACACGCTTAAATAATAATATAAACAATCTTTTATAATACATAAACTAATAAATACACATATTGATAAACTAATAAATAGACATGTAAAATCTAACTTGAATTTTAAAATTTAACGAGAGTAACGATCAAAAATAAAAATTTATGTGATTAATACGAATCCAAATATGATTCAATATATCATATTTGATTATAAAATCAATTACTCGAATCAACTTATCCTGAAAATTATATGAATTAAAAATGATTTTAACTCAAAGTGACTCAAACAAATAACTTGAAATAACCTAAGTTCAAGTACCAATCGTGTCATACATAAAAAAAAATTGTCAATTATGTCAGGACTTATTGAAAATTATGGTTAAAACTCTCGTCTAGCATTTAAATAACACTAGTTCGATAAAAAAATTAATATCAACCATGAATGACAGTCGAAATTATCAAAACTCGAAATGACCATCCTCAACAAAATTCACTAATAATCTCAAATAATCCAAATCTAAAATAACTTAAATTTCAAACAACTCAAATCCAAATCTTACTCAAAAGATTGAAATTAAAAAATTTTAAAATTGAAATTAACTGTTTAAAACCAGCCCTACCATCTAATAAAGAAATCAACTAATAAAATCTCGTTCTCTTCCATATTCCCATGAAAACTTCCAAAAGTTGCAGTGATTCTCACTCTTAAAAATGACAAAAAAAAAATTTTGAGTGCAATAATAAAATATATTACATTTTTAAAATTAGAATTTATGTTTAAATTTTAAAGACGAAATTAATGAGATAAATAACTATAAACTCAAAAAAATTATTGTCCATAGTTCATAAAATCAACAAAGAAGTTGATTCCATAAATGTGTCTCCTTGCTCTTCCCCTTTTGTTGTTCTCCCCAATGAAGCATAAATGTTGAGTGTATGACATTCCTCTTTAAAATAGTAAAGATTAAAAAAGGGTTTAGGAGAATAATGTAATTTCTGAGTATGAAAGATGGCATCATAAGCAGTCCAAGTTGCATGAGTTATTATCCTTCCTATAAAAGATGTCATTTTCCCTTCGTATCTTCTTGATTTCATTTGGTAATAATGCTTAATTGATTAATTGTGTGTTAGATGAGCTGAAGCCCATTTCGGGCTGAAATGACAGCGAAACCCTAATTGATAGGCTATTATTCCAATTTTTTTTTAAATTGTAGGACCATGTGTATATCAATGATTGATAATTATATATACGTCCTCTAACATTGGGGAAGTTGAATTTTGGTAACCAAGGTTAGGAAACTAATTAAGGTCGGCTAAGGGGATTTTCTAATAGTTTTGTCTCCCTTCATTATTTGTGTCAAAGTCATATTATCTACAAATTTAATTTTTTTTATTTGGATTTTAGATCAGTATTGAAACTAATATTATTTATTAGTTTTAATCTTTGACAAAAAAAACTTAATAAGTTGAATTAAATAATTTGATGTGTTTGTTTTTAAATTAATTAAATAATATATTTTATACTTTTAAAATATATATTTACTAATTAAATAAGAATTTCTCTAATTTGTAATAAAATTTATTAATTTTAAAAATAATTGAGAGAATAAATTAACATTTTAAAAGTAGTGAAAAAAAGAGAGAAACAATCGATAGTAAAATATTAATTATTTTAATAAGATAACTTGTCACTCAAATATGAGTTAAAATTTCACCTATAAAAACTATTATTTTAATACTTCATTACCTTTAACATAATATTTCAGTAACACAATGGTAAACTGCATTCACAATTATGTTTTTATTAAAATCAAATAATGATAACTAAAAATCTTAAGCAATAATGAAATGTCTTGGTAATGCATATATTTATAGTGTTAAATATTAATTTTAATTGGTACATAATTGTAACACTAATTAAGTGAGAATTAATTTAACATAATAAGTTTAATTTATTATGGATCCAAAATCTAATTAAGTGATAATAACTATTACATTGAGAATAAAAAAATTAATAATATTTATACATTTTTTAAGAAATAATAAATTTATCCATTATAGATTAGATTTCCAAATATTATCTTTTATATATACAATATTAATCTCACACATTTAATTTTTATTAATTGTAAAAATTTATTTTATATTTATTAATTATTTTCATATTTTAAATAAAATATTATTTATATTTATTTATATTTATTTAATTAAAAATTGGTTTTTATTATTTTAATCTATCCAATTATATTCAATGATTTTATAGATTTATAGTTTTATTAATTAATAGTATAATCTGATATTTTTTAAGTAGAACTTTTAAAAGATATGATAAAATTAATTAATTCCACATTAATATACCATCATATTAATTAATATTTAATTAATAATAATTTTATTATTATCACATAATAAGACTAATAAATTATTATCCTAATGTCAATTTAGTAATATAATTAACAACAAAGGTTACTCTGGTCAATTCAAAAGTTCCTTTAAACTCGTGCTTATATATATATTTAAATTAATAAAATGATGTCATTTTATTTTATTGTATATTAAAAATGGAAGACCTACCATGTTTTAAGAATAAGATTAGAGGTTGATCAGGTTTTCGATTTTCGATTCAATTGTCGGTTTAATAATTACAAAATTTAAAATTTCAAAAATAATTAAGAAAAGAATAATAACATAAGAAAAAATTTAATAAATACAAATAAATAATAATAGAAACACTTATTTTCTAGATTATAAGAATGATATTAAATATTTAAATTAATTTAAATTTGATTCAACCAATTTTTATCCAATTCAACTAATTTTTATCAATTCAATCAGTTTATGTCAATTCAATCTTCTTCTAATTTTTTCAGACTAATTTAACCTATTATTATCTTCTTCTTTTTTATCCAATTCAATCAACTAATCAGGTCAAAAACATTAATATAAATCTACATAAACTTAAACAAATGAAGAAAAAAAAGACTCATTTTCTCATTTAACTCAAAGCTTTAGGGACGGTCGTATTTGCAATCGTGGCTAAAGAAAGATCACCTACCACATTTCAAACACGTGCACCATTTTATTCCCATGCAGTATTTGGGGCCTATCAACATATTAATATGGTTCAATACAAATCAAATTATAAAATCAAAATGAATATGGACGAAAACATGTTTAGTTTCACATCGTTTCCTACACCATCAAGGTATTTGGGTGATGTTTAGTTGGATGCGTTGCTCAGTTTGAGCGGACCATCATTAGAGACATGAATTTTTAACTCGTCTGTCAACGAATACGATAGCAAGATTTCTTTTACTTTGAAATCGGGCATTTCAAAAGTTTCATTGATTTAAGGGGATGGGACTCAACAAAAGTGGTTGGGTTTTCTTTCGGTTTTACCTTGATTGTGGGTAGGTAGTAAGTATTATCTTTTTTCTAGTTTAGGGCTTTCTTTGATGTTTTATTTGCAGTCTGCCGATATCTTTATATGATACGTTACCGTTTTCATTAATAAATAATTCCAGTTTTATTTTAAAAAAATATGACATTAATATCATGTATTCATCTAGTTTATTTTAGTTTATGATTTGATTTGGAATTTTGATGTTTGTTTAGAATTTTATGCAAATTTTATTTTTAAAATTTTTAATTTCACTATTATAAGGAATTATTAGAATTTTAATTTTTTATAGTTTTTAATGGATATTCTGCATTTTTATATTTTAGAATTTAATAGTTTAAAAAACTCAATTTATATATATATTCTTTTTTTATTTTAGGAAGTTTTAGAATTTTATGAATATTTAATTTTTAAAGAATTTTCTTTTTGGTATTCAATGAATTTATTAATAATGGATGGATAAATAATTCATCCTTGTTAATAAATTAATGTAATTTTGTTTTGTTGTATATTGAAAACTAATTAACATAGATATCAATAAATTAATATATTACACGAAAAAACAAAAGACTCATTTTCTCATCTAACTCAGCTTTTTCTTTTTCCTTTTTCTTTTTTGTCTATGTGTTAATGTTGTATTATACTATATTTAGGATAGCTTTTGGTTTTTTGGGACGGTCGTATTTTCAATCGTGGCTAAAGATAGATCAACTACCCAACACGTGACACGTTTGATTCCCATGCCTTACATTGACATTTAGTGACGGTTCTCCGTCACTAAAAATTTATCAGTAAATCGTTCATTTAGCCTTTGGTGTTGACCAAAGAAAATGAAAGGAACCGACCAAAACTATAAGTCATGAATAGACCAATTGGTTGGTTTTACTATTATTTTGGCAACCTAATAAAACCAACATAAATAATTTAAAGCTGATTTATTGTTTAAATTATATAATAAATAATATTATTATAATTATGTGCTAAATATATTTATAAATTAATATAATTACTAATATTTATCTTCAACTATTTTATATCTAAAGCAATAAGATATTATTTATTTGTTTATGGGAGGATATCTGATGTATTGTCAGTGCATAAATCCCATGCACCATCAGTGAATAATAACATAACACATTATAATTAAATAAAATAAAAAATAATAGAGGCTTAAAAAATACTAATAACTTTATTTAAACATAACTAAATAATAATTAATTATGAATAAATGCTAAAACTCTAAAATCCTAAAACCTAAACTTGGGACCCTAGACCCTAAACCCTTAAACCCAAGATCCTAAAGCTAAGATTTATTAGTATTTGTTTATGTAATAGTTATGGTTAATGTTTAATTATGTTTAAGTAAAATTATTAGTATTTATTTACAAGTCCTCCATATATTTTTTATTTAATTTAACGATGATATATCATGTTATTGTTCACAATGTTGAATGGGACTCATGCATCGACAGCACATCAAATGTTATTCCTTTGTTTATCATTTATAAATATATTAATGGACATCAACATATTAATTTAGGTAAAAGTACCATGAAGGCCCCTATACTAGGAGTCAAATTGTATTTTGACCTCTCTACTAAAAAATGGACAAATTAGTCCATGTACGTTATATCAAAGAGCAAACTAGTTATTTCTACTAAAAATTTCATCCCTTCATATGGCATGTCACGTGTACCTCATGCTGACATATAAAAACTAACTTTTAGCAGTAGAAATGTATGAAATTTTTAACAAAATGATTAATTTACTCTTTGATCTAACATACAACGACTAATTTGCCCATTTTTTTAAGTAGAGAAACTAAAATATAATCCGACTCCCAATACAAGAGCCTCCATGATACTTTTACCATTAATTAACATTCACAAACTATTCATTTGAGGTTTGCGAATATATTCATTTAACTATAAAAGAAAAGAAAATGTTGCAATTAATGGATAACAATCATATTAAATTAATGCTTAATGTTTGCATTATTGGGGGATTGCAATTACATGCCACGTATGTACAACTATAAAGAATTCATAAATAGCTCAATTATAGTTGTTTAAAAACCTTCAAAATCGGAATACAATAAACCAATAATGTTCATCAATTTCTTACAAAAATATGGAAATAATAGAAGAGAGAGAGTGAATAGATCCACATGTGAGAAAATGGTTGGCTATTAAACCAAATTTTATTGAGCAAAATAATAAGAAATAGGGTTGCCCCACGCATCTGCCCATAGAAAACACAGCTAAATGGTTTTGAATGATAAGCTACAGAAATATAAAGCCTAATAAATGGATGGATGGATGGCACGAACTCTTATAAGTCAAACAATGTAATTATCAAATAAAATTGCTTCCTATAGGAAGCTAGATTATAACTTTATTGAGACATTTAGGATAACCAAAGATTTCATCGTCGACCACGCTTCAAAAAAGTATTCGGAACAAATAAGATGTCATCTCATATGTGGCTCATTATTTAATGTATTATGAGACCACATGTTAATCATTTAGATCTTCATAAGACCTTAGTGCTATCATAAAATTGTTTTTGGATAAAATATTGAGATAATAGAGATTAAGTTTTTTGTTATAGAAGTATAGAAAATTTTTGGGATTAGAATTAAATTGTATATTTTATGATAATAAAAATATTATTTTATCATTTTAATAGTTTATATTTTTATAATTTTTAAAGAATTAAATTAAATTTTATTATTTTTAAAAGGTGAAAGTATAATTTTACTATTATTTAAAATTTTATAAATTATAAAAGAACCTAAATGAAAAAAATTTCGTTTTAGGCCCTTACTGGTCCCTGACTTCGCCACCTGTTATAACTATTAGTGTTTTATGTTTGTTTTTTAGAGCTTTTTGTGTTTTTTTCTTTGTAGAAAATGATTTGGTTCCAAATAAAAATTGTTCAAAATGTTTAAAATTGAGTTTTAGGCATTTGAAATCTCAACTTTGTCAAAAAAATTTTAAAATTTTGGCTCTTTTTCCAATTTCAATTTCAATTTTTTTTTCTCTCTCTAAGCCGAATTTTTCTCTCAGATAAAAATTTCTCTCTATCTTTTTAAGACTACAATCAATATTAATCACTTCCCAATAAAGCTAACCCTTTGTTATTGGCCAATGTGTTAGTGCGCGCCTCTTTTCTGCCATGCATGTGGCATTTTAGGCTATAACCTAAAAAGTTGTTCGATGATCCGCCATCCATAGAGAAGCTAATTAGGGAAAGTGGATCAGGGTAGTGGCTGCTGATAGCATTGATGAACGGATAAAAAATTATCCAACAAAAATAGGGGAGAGCTCTTTCAGTGAGGATGACTTGCGCACCATGACATTTGTGAAACTGAACATGGAAGATTGTGGAAAGGTAAAGATTTGTGTTATGCTTGTTTTCAGAAATTTGAAGGAAAAGAAATAGGGTGTAAGAAACAATGTGGAGAAGGAACAAGTACATTGACCGAAATTGAATACAATGTGAAATTGAAATTAGATTCCAAGAAAATGCTGGAGAAATAAATTTTTGAAACAAAACCCGGTGTTTAGAGCTTCCCACTTAAGTTGATTGAAGAAACTGCGTCGATGATCAACACACTATTTAGGAACAATGGAGAAAGAAAAAGTAATTCAATTATTATTAAAGAGATAGAGGTCGTCATGAAAGGAGGGGCGAGATTGATGAAACACTTTCTCCAAATAAGGAAAGCAGCAATCTTGAAAGCTTGCTAGGAAAGGACTCAAGTAGAACATGAAATGGGCATTAGGAGACTCCTGCATAACCCTTTCAGGGAAAACTCTTAAAGAGTATGCCCTATGTTTAGTTTCTCATATCTCAAGAACCAAGCTTCGGATTGGACATGGATGCATCAATGTGAGAACTTACTGTTGTTTCTATGGAGTCTTTTTTTTTTTTTAATTTCAAATAATGATGTAATAATATAAACCTAAGAAATTTAAATTTTGCCTTTATCCAAATCATTTGTTAGGCTAATTGATTAGTGATGATAGATGATAATATTCAGTATCAGAATTTTCCTTATAACTCTTAATGTTACTATTATTTTATTGATGTGTCAATTGAAGAGAAGCCTCCACTTTGATGTGTCTCAAGACATTGGCTTTAACGAAGGTGCAAAGGCAAGCATCGAGTTCAAGACCAAGCAAACCCTTAATGAGGTTGCAACATGGCCTATGTGACCAACCAAGGGCAACATTTACATTCAATAGTAAGGCATCATGTCGGCATTTGGGTTGGTTGTAAGCATTGACCATTGATAAAAACAACAGGTTGATGGAGTGAAGAAGAGCAATTGTTGCTAAAGCCTTTGAAGCCATTTCTCACTCTCAAGAAAATTGTAACACATTGGAGAATTAAGAAAGGGTTGAGTGGTGCGAAATATGTTGAATGTACCAAGAGACTTTCATAGATGAGAGAAAGGAAATAATTGGGTTTCAAAAAGAAAGAAACTGAACGTGCATGGCTCCACGTGGGCACATTGGGAGAGTGGAAAAGGGATAATTAGTTATTTTTTAGTAAAAATATTATGGAGGTATTTGTATTAAGAATCAATTTGTTTTTGTTTTTTTTATTTAAAAAATGAGTAAATTAATTTTTACACTGTAGATCAAGAGCAAATTGATCTTTTTTGTTAAAAATTTCATTCATTTTTACTATTAAAAACTAGTGTAATTGACAGAATAAATAGTCATGCTACGTGTACCTCATTTTGACGCATAAAGACCAATTTTTAAGAGTAGAAATGGATAAAATTTTTAACAGAATGATCAGTTTACTCTTTGATATAATGTATAGAGACTAATTTACTCAATTTTTTTAATAGAATAGACAAAATACAATCAAATTCCTAGACCTCCATAATACATTTACCATTACTCGTTAAATATATATTATTTCTAGTTCAGTTTTTCGTTTATTTCTCAAAATTTTCCAATGTTTTGGACCCTATTAGACTCTCAATGAAAGAGATCGAATCATTGACATGCATTCTAGATTTTATGGGATGTGGAACATGATATGAGAAGAGCCCAACACTTTGAATTTTAAGAACCCAACAATGTTGTCAAGGTACATATATTTAACTGAGAATAGCAGACAGTCGCATAAATGACTGTTAATATATGCTAGATCCTATAGATTTTGAATTGATATTTTTTTTTTCAAGGATGTGAGATAGGACGGGTGAATTCTTTCTTTTAAACAATAGGCTGTTATGGTAATTACTTATTTCACACCACTACACCTTACTCCATTATATAAAATTATCATTTTATTTTTATATATATAACTATTAAAAAGTAAAAATGTAATAATATATTATAAAAAAATTCATATATTTTATATTCAAATATTTTTTAAAAATTATATTTAAATCTTTATTTGATTTTGAAAATATTAATTAAAATAAAAATAAAAATTAAATTGAAGCAAAGCGAAGTGGAGTGAAAATAAATGCATCCAATATTCATAGAGATGATAGTAAATTTTAATATTATACATCCACAATAGAGCATGACAAATAGTGATGAAAAGTGTACTAACTATGAAATAGTAGTGAATTTAACAACATCTACCCTCACCTGCTCCATTCCCATCCCTAATCTCTGCTTTGGCAAATAATGAATGGGCAATTTATGGGCTGCAGTGTTCTTTTTAACTAATAACTATATATATTTACAACTCTTGAAACCATATTGTTATAGTGGAAAGAGTTCTTGCAACATTGTTTCGTAGTATATAAAATAAATAATATTATGTTAGCATGAAGTATATATAGATTATCATACTTGATACAAGTTATCACACCAAAATTATTAAAATTAATGTTTTAACTCATATTTTTATTTAAAAAGTGATTTAACTCATTTTTAAAGATTAATTACTAAATTTATTTCAAAAAAGAAGAATAAAAACCAAATTAATAAAAATATAAATACTAAAGATTAAATTTATCATTACACCTTTTCTTTTCCCACTTTTTATTCTCCTCCTACTAGAATTTTTAATTTATAAAGCACACCTTTTACATTTCAAATTGAGAAAATAAACATTCTAGTCAAAATAGTCATCTTTCGTATCTAATTTCACTCAAACTTACAACCTTCAAAAGTATACAACAATGTTGAATGGAAATATTTCGTTATACACATATAAACACAAACATTAACTAAACCATAAACCTAATCATCGAGAATTTAAGTTTAAAAGGCCCTTATATAAACTATAAAGGTACCAATACAACATTAAATTTGGTAAAACTACTATGAAAGTCTATGTACTAAAAATTAAATTGTATTTTATTTTTTATTAAAAAAAGAATAAATTAATTTGTATATGTTAAATCAAAGAGCAAATTAGTCAAATATATTAAAAATTTTATCTATTTATACTATTAAGAACTGACTTGGCTGGTAGAATAATCAATTAGTGACTTATGACATGTCGCGTATGCCTTGTATTAACATATAAGGACTAGTTTTTAACAATAAAAATAGATGAAATTTTTAACAAAATGATTAATTTACTCTTTAATTTAACATATAAGAATTAATTTACCTATTTTTAAAATAGAAACAGTAGATATAAAGGCTTCCACCGTACTTTTATCCATTAAAGTCTCCATCGTTCCTTAAAGTCCCAACTGGTTTTGAACTTCAAGTATAGTCTCAGCCGATTTCCTAAGCTTTTCCACTTCTTCATCCGTCAAATGGATATTAGTGACACCCAAGACACCACCTCGACCGAGATGCGCCGGCAAGCTCAAGAAAACATCGCCGCCGTCGATGCCATAAAACCCTTTTGCATAGACTGAAACTGGGTGGATTTTTCTTTGGTCTCTAAGCAAGCTTCTAGCTAGATTAGCCACCGAATAGCCAATTGCCCAAGATGTATAGCCTTTGAGATTGATCACTTCGTATGCACTGTCGATAACTTCTTTGTGAATGTTCTCAAGGGTTTGTTTCTCATAGGCGATTTGTTGTTTCTCTAGGAAGCTTAAAACCGGTACTCCACCGATGCTAATGCTCGACCATAGTGCCACCGAGCTGTCTCCATGCTCTCCAACTATGTAGGCCTGCAAATATTTTCACAAGCATTTCGAATAGTTAGTAATTTGTAATGATCATATTACTAAGAAATATATAGTATAAAAACTTTAATTAATTAATTAATTATAACTTTGATAATTGAGTTTGGTGTTTAGCCCATTAAATAGGTGGGCTTATTCGTTGGATTTATATATATAATTAAAATATGTGCACTTAATGTCGAGTTTGATGGTGCAATAATATTTTATATATAATTTTTTTTGTTTGCATCTGAATTTATTTATTATTGAAATAACGCAATGAAAAGTTTCGAAATAAAAAACATAGTTTTTATCGAAAATTGTTATGCTATGGAAAAAATAACTTTTGACATAATGTATATACTATATGACACATACTTTTATGAAAAAATATATAATATTTATATTACACTCGATAATATCATTTTCGTAACTTTAATTTTCATTATTTATAACTTATTGTATCTTAGAAATAAAGTTAAAAAGCATTAAGGGAATTGTTTTCACATTTCTTCTTAAATTTCTTACTTGCAATATAAGTTTTTTATGAAAATATTAATGTTTAAATTTTTTTCGTGTAATGACACTATTATAGGAGTTTGACTTTTTCAAGACAAATTTTTAAACAGTTATTCATAAATCCTAACAATAGAAGATATTGTACCATGGTGAGGTTTTGTCCCTACTCCCTCCACTCTACCGAGAGTCTAAGTTTCTTAAGAGGGCTACCTTGGTTGCAAAATAAAACTGAGGTGCTATCAACTCTATGAAAATGTGTATGAGGTAAGCTTCTTAAAACACTCGAGTTCTTCTTAGTATGGAAAAAATTCGGTCACAAAGACAATTCGTTTCATTATTAGTTGTTTGACTGACTATCCAACATACAACACTTACATAACTTATCTTCCACCATTTTCAACAAATACTGATGCATAGATTATAAGAAAATTAATACCAAACTGACCTGCACATCCTGAGCATTGACGTCTAAATGATCGGCGATCAAGAACCGAAACCTCGACGAATCCAAGTTCGTACCAGAACCAATGACTCGGTTCGACGGAAATCCCGAAAGTTTCCACGATACGTAAGTTAAAAGATCCACCGGATTCGAAACAATCAACAAAATCGAATCCGGCGAGTTCTTCGCCAACGGAGGTATAATATCCGACAACAAAGCAACATTCCTCTGCAACAGATTCAACCTGGACTCACCAGGTTTTTGACGTGCTCCAGCCGTAACAATACACAGGTCCGACCCAACAGTCACGGAGTAATCAGCTGAAGCACTGATCTTAGTACGTGGGAGGAACGCAGCGGCGTGTTGCAGGTCAAGCATTTCCCCACGGAGCATATTGGGCTTAGCATCGAGAAGGGCAAGTTCATCGGCTAAGTTCTGAGTGAGGATGGTTTGGGCTGTTGCCATACCGACTTTTCCAACTCCAACGACGGAGATTTTGGTGTGGCACTTAGTGGTAGACGGTGGGGCACCGTTTTGGATAGGCTTGAAAAAGGATTGAGCCAAGTCTAGACCACCTGGACCAAAAGAAGAAGAAGAACCATTCATTTGCATTGCAAAATGAGAATTGGAAGTTAACTTTGAATTGTTTTGAATGATTCATTTGAGGGGGGATTTATAGCTGGTAAAAAACAAGGGTTTGAACGGAGAAGAAGAAGAATGTCGTGTCATTGGGGTTTTTTTCAGTTAATTTCTACAGTCAACAATATTGTTTCTGGAAGACAACTTCTCCAAGTTTCCATACTTTTGTCCTTCGGTAGATCCCAAGTGTCCATTTTTAGTGGCATGCTTTTATTACACGTTCCAATTTTCTATAATATTAAAAATTAAGCGGTAAAGGTTCTTTGTTTTTACTTTAATCTATATGAATCAGTTTTCAGTATTTATTTTGTTAATAAATTTATAAAATGTGAAGGGTAAGTAATTAAACTCGTTCTAATTGATATATTAAAAATTTAAAGCTAAAAATAAAGTTAAGATTTTTCTTTTGCTACCTCTTTTGTTTAAATTAAAGATTTAATTTAATTTTGTTTAAAGGTCTAGTCACTCACTCTAAATTTAAAATCTTGATTGATATTTAGTAGGATTTGGATAAAAATATCATACTCACAAAATGAGTTTTGACAAAAATAAATAAATAAATTCATTTGAAATATAGATTAAACTTGAGTCTTAACATTTAAAATTTATATCCGATCTGCCTCGACTTTTGTTTTTTAATTATGTAATATATTATATTAAATCAATAATATATAACATATATAATATTATAAGGCATACATTAAAATTTTGTTATCAATATTTGAAATTGTAGTAAAATAAATATATATATATATATATATATTTAAATATTAATTTTATGAAAAATAAAAAATAATATCAACATGCTTTTATTAAACTTGAATTGTTCATTTACAAATATGATAAGTTTGAGCAAGCATGAACGATACTGATATTAATACAATATATAAGTTTAAAAACTCATTCAATTCAACCAATGAACACCTTTACTATATATTAATTTAACCTAATTTAATCATTCTTGCAAATAAATTAACAGAAAAAATATCTAATAATATTAACAACTAACTAATCGTAGGAGGACCAAAAGAAACAATTTGACCAAAGTATAGGACTTTTGCTAACATTAGAAGAAATTCCAGTCCTTGAATCACAATGTTGGAGCCCATTGGTTTGAGTTCTAAACAAGGAACATAAACAGCAATTGCATGGTAAGAAAATTCAAAATCCTTTCTTTGATTTAATCAAGCTTGTGGAAACCAAGATAGCTTTTCTTTTCCCAAATTTTCAGCAAAGGAGAACTTTTCATCTGCCTCCAATTTCTACGACACAATTGTATTTGGTGGTTGAAGATCACAGCAAAGACCAAGTTTGCCCGACTGGTCTTTGCTTTGCTTGTTTCCCAAGTACATGAAAGACCAGGGGCTGGTTATGGCTGAGTTCAAATGTTTTTCAATGTTGCTATCATTTATTTTATCTCTTAATCTATGTTCTGCAATGTGTTTTATCATTGTTACTGTTTATCTCTTAATCGATCGAGGTATTGATCTGGAGAATGATACTGAACTAATTAGATTGAAAACCGATACAAACCGATTAAATCACTAAATTTTTTAATATTTTTTAATTAAACTAGTCGAACCGATAAATTGATAGTCTGATTGGTTCGACCATCAATTCAATTTTAAAAATTTGAATATCAGTTTTTTTAATGTATATAAGTTGGCTCCCAATAATTTTTGAATTTTTTAATATATACTAAATAAATTAAAATGAATTTTATGGTTTTAATTAACTACTTAATAATTTATAATAAATATAAGTCATAAACATGTTAATGTAAATTTATTTCTTTAAATATTAGCTTCTCATATAAACTTAAACTTAGTTGATTGAAACTATCAAGGGATACACATGCCTTTGGGGCTTCAACTTCTTCCCTTTTTTTTCAATTCATAGCATGTGAGTCATTCATCACATTTACAAATTTGAGTTTAGCTTCAAGTTCATCTATAGAAAAAGTAGATGCACATGTTATGAATATATAAATATGATGAATGACTCGCATGCTATGAACCGAAAAAAACCAAAAACCTAGATGTTTAGTCAATCTCTTCTTAAATTTATTGTCTTACTTATCGATTAATGTGAGAATATTCAGTTAATCAACGGAATAAAACTCGAGAAGCTTACTTGAGAGCAAATTTATATCAAAATCATCACTCTAGTTATCTTAAAAAAGCATCTAAAGTGTTTCCTGTATTCTTGGTTTGCTCAATTTTCTTCTTGCATGGCTTGAGTATTCTCCAACTACAGACGCTCTATAACGAGTGACCTGGTTAGGATATATTTAAAGGATTTACAAGTTGGAAAAAAGTTAATATTGAAAAGAATTGTGCTTTTCTTACATTAAAGATGATCCTTGTTTATCATGTGATACCCTTAATCATGACCAGCAATAATCTTGATCAAGCAATGTTACACTCGATGTCTGGAGACACCAAAAGTAATTTTAATATAGGAAACTAAGCTTGGCTTTTAGTATCGATACCTTTACATAAGATATCAGTACCATGAAAAAGAAGGTATTGATACAAAAATTAAGTATAAAAACTTTAATCCCCTATTATCTAAATTTTGGCTACAATGTTTGGGATATCAATACGTTGCCTATCTTACAAAAAAGCTTTCTCTAATACATTAGGGAGCACTCACTTACCTAAGGAAGACTTTATAATAAAAAAATAAAAAGTCCTATAATACCTTATGGCATGGAAGACACATATAATTATATAACTATATAGGTACAACATAAATATACTTATATATAACCATGCATACGGTATTTATACTCAAATCATATAACTATACATTGCGGGAATTAACCTCCAACATTTGCATGGGATCACGTGCTCATTCTTTATGCCAAGAGAAACATTACATCTTATGAGCATGAAGACTCCTACATTTACTCCTCAACTTAGCATTTTTATTTACTTAATTTCTACATTTTCTTTTGTCCATATTACTTTTAGATTTTGATAACTTTTTTTAGTTTTAGTTATATGTGATAACGTGAAACTTTAAGATTGTCACACTTTAGTACTTAAAAATTATAATATTTTTAAAAATAAATGGTGATGTGACACAATAATTAAAGTGTCACATCATCACAAAGATTAAAATTGAGAAAATTTATCAAATTTCAAAACTAACGTGAACCAAAAAAATTCAATGACTAAATGTTATATTAAGACTTTTAATACTACTCTTGATACTAGTAAAAAAATGAAACAAAAAGATTAAGGCTTCGTTTGATTTTAAGAAATTATCAAAGAAGACGTCTTTGTCTAAAAATTTTAAAAATAATTTTTGGAATATGAAAATGTGAAAATTAAAAAAATAGTAAGTTGTTTTTACCTTAAAAATAATAATAACATATTAATTATTTTTTACTAAAATGTTTAATAAAACAATAAAAATTGAAAATAAAGATTTTTAACTTTAAATTAACTAACCTATTAAAAATATTCTTTTTAAATAGTTTTAAATATCAAATCTATTACTCTAGTCTAAACTAGACCTAATCAAGAGTCAAGTCACCCGTCTAGGATCGAAAGACTCGTATGAGAAATGAGAATATTTGAGCAAAAATCTAAACCTAAAATTTCATTTTCTACATAGGTTAGGCCTCAAATAAGGTTTTATATTAAAATAAAAAAATATTTTCAAAAACCAAATAAAACATACCATGTCTTCTCTCATATTCTCAAATTTTAGAAACCCAAAACCTAATGTGATGAAAGGGCGTTCACCGCCCCAAATATAACCTAAATTTGAGTCGCATTAATCGTATTTATTATTTAAATTTTACGCTATTATTGGAATTAAAAAAATTGAGAACCTAAGTTCTTTATTTAATAATATTCAGGAGCCCAAATTATGGGCTAAACTAGTAACAAAACTTTGTTGGGCTGGTTAAGCACAATGCCAGAACCATTGTTACAGTCATACCACATCAAGTAAAGTTAATCATTCTTTTGGTTGTGGGTTTAATTATAATCTACCAAGCTTAAGTGATAATAAGACCAAAGGGAAATTTTTAAACATAGTGCAGAAATCTTTTAAAAAGTTATATAAAGCATGCAACTGTACATCAGGTCTTTAAAACCACATTACCAGCACAAAGACAATAGAAATGGTGATGGTAGATAAAATGCAGTCGAATATGAGTAAAAACATAAAACGAATGTCCCGGTGAATCTACCAAAGACTACTCCGAAGTCAGATTGCCGAACGTGTTCTCCCCACTATAAGTAACGTAAAGAAATCCATCTTCGTCCTTCTTCTCTTCGTATATGGCAGACATAATGGCACCTTTAAAAAAAACCAATAAACGGACTTAGCCCTTCCTTGGATCGGCTAACAAGTAATGAAAGATTTATAAATTTCCATAGGATTACCAGTTGGTGGGAGGACATTTTCAACAAATATGAATATTGCTTTTTCTGCACTCAGTTTGATCCTTTTACGAATGACATATACAAATTGACCAACAGTTAAGTCGGCTGGGACAAGGTACCTGTCATGATTCAGTTTAGGACAGAGTGCTCGATGGAAAATAACAAGCAATTGCATGACTCTATATGTCCTAAGCTTCCTAGGCAACTAATTGGTGTAAAACAATGAGAAATAGCTTTGATATATGTCCAAGGCAACTAATCAGTATATGGAAATGGGGTTTCAAGAATGAAACGATGATTCCTTACAGAAAAATCAACAAATCGAAATAAATAAGCAATTGCATGACAGCATAAGCCCAAGGCATCTAATCGGTATACAGAATGGGGGTTTCAAGAATGAAACGATGATTCCCAATGGAAAAATCAACAAACGGATATAAATTAGCTATTGCATGGCGGCATATGTCCAAGGCAACTAATTTAAAAAATGCAACTATAATTCCTCATGGAAAAAATAAACAAATGGAAATAAATAAGCAATTGCATGACGCTGCACATCCAAGGCAAACTAATTGGTATATGTAAATGGGGTTTCAAGAATGAAACAATGATTCCCAATGGAAAAATCAACAAATCGAAATAAATAAGCAATTGCATGACACCATATGTCCAAGGCAACTAATCGGTACACGGAAACAGGGACTAGCTTCAGCATTAACACAGAAACAATGATACAACAAAGAAGTATTAAACGTCATCAGCATTATTGACATCATCAAACCTGTTCCACACCATCAAATATGACCCCTTTATCGTATTTCATTCTAACTACAGATGCATATCAGCAATTCATCACAAACACTAAACCAGGTGAAGATACAATGCAAGAGATAAAGAACTATATAAAGGCAATGAAACCAAGATAATGGTGATTAGTGATTCTTACTTTTTCTTGTCAATGTTTGGTATATCACTTCTCTCTGCCTTCTCCACAATCACCTTAAAACACAACAAAAAATGTTATTCTTTTGTTTAACTCTTATAACTATATACAAAATCTATTGCAATACACAATATATGAAGGTAAAAGCTCAATCCTTACTGGTATTCTATCAGGGTATTTCTCCCTAATCCTAGCAGCCTCAGCCCTCCTCTTCTCTAAAGCCAAAACCAAAAAGAAAATTCATTAACTTGAAAAATGTTACCATAATTCACACTGATCTACCACAAAATAAAAGATTTACAGTACATACCAAGATCATGCTCTTGCTTGAAGTAACTCTTTGCCATTCCTGCTAAAACAACCAACCAAAATTAAGTCAAAAACACTTCTTATTTAGTTCTTGATGAATTTCAAAGAATCAAAAAGCCATGATGGGGCCAAAGTCAAAAAAACACCAAACCCAAAACATCAAATTTGTTTTCCGATCAGAAAGTTGTTTCCTTTACACAAAAAATTTAAAGAGAAATTGATAACAAAAAAAAAAAAACAAACAAATTAAAATAGAAACTATCCCTTTAGTTTTTTTAGGCCAAAATCCTATCCTTGGTAATCACCCCCCAAAAAAAAAAGGATGGGTAAAGACAAACCTTAAGAAGATGAACACAAAAAAGAAAGCTTTTTTTTGCAGATCAATGGAGGAAGAACAATCCTTCAAGGGCTTGAAAGCTCGTGGCTTTTGCTTCAAAAGATAAAATAAAATAATATCGGCAGCTTTTTAATTTATGGGGGTTGAAAAGATTAATCCTTTTAGACTTCTTAATGTGTACTAAATCATAGTTAATTAGTACACGTGGGATGATTTCATTGGTTTTCATTTGTTTAGGGCTTAGCAAAACTTATCATGGTAATTTACAAGCTATCATCCAACGGCTTATGATGTTGATGATGATGATACGTGGCAAATATGGGGTCAGGGTGGGGAGTCACAATGGATAATACGAATATGCCCGGATCTATAGATGAAACAGGTTTTTTATTGGATCTTACCCAAGTCTATTTTGACTCTTTTGACCCCATAATTCTAAAAGAAATTAAGGAAAATTAATATATTTTGTTAACTAAAAAGTTTCAATCCGAGAGTGTAATACAATTTCAGAATGTCATGTTATTATGATTTTTATGAAATTCAATGAGAAACATATAAGTAACAAAGTGGACAACAAAAGTACTGTAATCAAAGTGGATTAGTTACTAAGTCAAATGATTAAGAATTTTATTTTTTGTCCCATAATCCTCCACTACTATATATTAGGATATGTCATATTTGTGTTCTTATTTATCCTTTTTTTAGCCATCCTAGCCATCCGGTGTTTTTTGGTTTTGGTATGAGATATATCATCAAGTGGTTCAAATTCAAGATCTTTCAATGCAATAGTTATATGACAAGTGGGTCTTTTTATCAGATAACTCCGTATGATTATTTTTTTATTTGATCTTAGACTTGCCAATTCCGATTAAAATATGAAAACTTGATTCAATAATTTTAAATTTAGATTCAATTTAATTTAGTTGGATTACAAAAAGTTAATAGTTTAAACTTGTTCAACCTGAATTTGAATTGACCCTAAGTAAGAATTGACTTGAATTTGAAATGATTAAAAATTGACTTGAATTTGAAATGATTCGTGGTTGAAATAATCTGAATCTAAAGTTAATCGAACAAGCAACCTGGAATTTCTTGAAATTGAATTGACCAAAACCTAAAATGATTTGAATCCATAATAACTCATGTACGAAAAACTCAAGCCTCAAATTTGAATAAACTAGACCCAAAACAATCTAAACTCGAAATGACCTATACTTAAAATGACTAGAACCTGAAATAACCCAAATTGGAAATTAACCTAAACTAAAATGGGTTATAAATTTTAAAACCTAAATTGCCTCTATCCTTGTTAGCTAATGCAAAACCAATTAACCTTGTCCAATTGGCATGTCTTAAATTTTATGTATTTTTATCATGTTTTGCTTATTAAGTGACTATTAATTTAGTTGGCATCGACATTGTTACAAATTCCTAAATGTTGCAAGTTTTAGTATACTTAGGACATAATATCCACCTAATATGCAATTTGGGGATTAAAAGGTAATCTACAAAATGTATTAAAAATAGATTCATCATATTTTTCTTATTAATATTTCAGATTTAAGATTTTAGATTAAAATATGTTGTCAATCTCAATAATTGTCAAAGTTTGAGATAAAGTCCTTATACCTAAAAATTAAATCTTATTATCTTTTTTTTTCTTTTTTGGTAATGAACATCTCGATGTCTACTAGTAGCACATATCTCTTTTATCATCCAGGGCATTATTTGAACACAATAAGAGTTCTTCTCTTATATTTTGCAAGGAATTAGTGGTTTTGATGGTTCTCTTAGTGTGTTTTACAATTTCTTGAACCATTTTTTTGTTGGCAAAGTAGTATTCTTACAACCAAATTTGGTTTTTTTGTTATTTCTCAATAAGGTAGTGTAAGAAAACTTCAATACATCATGATCTATCCAAATCTCATAAAAACAATTACCTTGTTTGATTCAATCTCTTCTCTAATAATAAACACAAGATTGTTTGTATAAAATCTTCAAAAAGATGCAATAAATAACTAAGATATTTTGGTCAAACATGCCAACATATAAGGCAAAGTTATGATTTAAGCAATGTCAGACACCAGTGGGCACTACTCATTGTCACTCCTCATAAATTGCCTCAATAATCTCCCCTTTTAGAGTTTTTGACCAAATGCCATATAACCAATCAAGCAAGGAATGTAACATAAGCATCATCAACATCAAGTTCCAATTCCCTCTAAAACTCAACTTATTCTCCCTTTTTTTGGACAAAATTCCAAAGGAGCTTTGGGCAATTACAACTAAAGAAACATCTCCATAAGCTGAATTTTTATCAACAGCACAAAGTAATACAATATAGGCATCATCATGAAGAAACAGAATCAACAGCAAAAGGCATGGCAAAGAAGAAACTCTCTCTTAGTTGTAACATCATCATACTCTCAGTAGCAGCATCAATACACTCCCCCTCAATAAGATATTTTAGCAAGGGGTGCAACGGATGCTAACTCATCAACAACTTTGTAGGTGGGAGTTGTAACTCGTGGAACAATAAGGTCCTTTACAACGGGATCTTGAAGGAGTAGAAATATCTTCATGCAAATTTTTAAAAGTTGTTGCATTAGTTGCCACTTCATGTTTCACTCGTGCATCAATCACTCATGCATCATCACTAACTTTGGATAGTCTAACATGCCAAGACTAAAGAACTATTTATCTCTTTCTCATGTGTCAATCATGTAAGTGTAATAATTTTTTTTGTGAAGAATATCTATAATCTATCATGCAAATACACGAGTATCTCAAGCCATTTTCACCAATAGTTTTAAAGTAAAATATTTATCTTCTAGACTAAAAAAATAAAACAATATTATGTTCAACGAGATTGCACATCACAAAGAGATGCAATATTAACTCTTAAAGAATTTTCATAATGACATGTATTATTAGCTCTTTAGGAACCTATTATCGAATATAACTTTATTATATAACCTCAACGAATGCTTAATTTATTTTAAACAATATACACTTTTGCACATCTTTTCAACATAAATGATAAAGGGTTTAAATCCTCAAAATCTTTATTTATTTGTATAAAAGAAATGTGCAAGGAATAAGTATAAATATAGCATTCATATCACTTATCAATCATTTTAATAAGTACCTTTTAGATTAACACTTTTATATACCATAGCAAAAATTACGAATATTATATGATCACCAAAAAAAAGATTAAATTAACTTTGCAACTATGGAAGTTTGAACATAAATCTTTGTAAACGTCCCCTCTTATAGTATAATTTCAGTTCAACTTTCATTATAATATATTGTGAAGCATCTCTATTTTATGAATAAGAATTTACAAAATTTAATATTTTAGACATACTAAGAGTACATACATGATGCATTTATAATTTTTATTAACATTGTTCTTTCTTTTGTATCTTTACACTTTCCCTTTGCTAGAATAATTATAATGTCAATATTAGATTTTGACAATTGATCATTTTATTGCCATTATTTTTACTTTATAATTTATATCACATATAAGTATTATTATGACATTTAATTTTGAAAATGTCTATATTAATGTATGGTCTAGAATGTCATTTACTCGACAAAAAAGATAATTTCCATACAATTTTATGCAATATTTGTTTAAAAAATATGCAAGTAATTATAAATAAAATAATATGTGCAATATTAATGAATTAATAAATAAAATAGAAATAAAAGATTAGAGTGTACTTTGCATAAACATTAGCTGGTTTGCCCGAGTGGTTAAGGGGGCAGACTTAAGATCTGTTGCACATAAGTGCGCGTGAGTTCGAACCTCACAGCCAGCATTGTACTAAATTTGTAGGAACTAAAGTTGTTGTAGGAATTTTTTTTATTATGTGCAGGATAGATTTGTAGGAACTAAAATTGTTGTAAATAAATTAGATTTGAATGGAGCGGTGGTTAAAACTCTTATCAAATACCTATTTGGCACGAGCTTGAATCGTGTTATCCCCATCCTTTACCCTTAATATTGTATTGAAAAAATTTTGCCATTAATAATATTAATTTAACATGTAGAAATTGAGTTTTGTGTGCATAAGTGTTACTTTATTATAGTTGTAATTTTTTATTGTGTAAATTATGCATAGTAGTTATTTTGTTAGACTTGTGATTTTTTATTATGTGTAAATTTGTTTGAGATAGATTATGGACGCTTGAGATCAATCTTAAAAAATCTCATACTTTTTTTTTTTGCACAAGTAATTTTTGAAGCTTTTTCTTAGTAATATAAACTTAAGAACAAGTCTCATAAGCAATTATTATATATACACCATAAAAATAATGGAAATGGCAACAAAAGTGGTGGAATGATTCACAACATTGTGTTTCCTCATGGTAAAAGGTTAATAAGTACGTAATTTCCATTACTAATACTATTCATGTCAAGAAAGGTTGCAACATCATAATTATTCCTATCTCTATTCCTATATTGAAGTTGTGAAAGTATAAAAGAGGATACAAGCATGGAAACATTTGTATCATCTTATTATTATTCTCTTTTATATTTTGTGTTCTCTCTTTAAAGGCTTTGATCATGTTCATCAATTTTTGAATGAAAGTTGGAATAGAAGTGTTATGTGTAACACCTCTAGTTGTAACGCCCCAATTTTCGGGAATTCTATGAATGTTGGCAAAATTTCATGCTTTGATTTTGTCATTTGTGAGTGAAATTATGAAATAGGACCTATGTGAAAATGTTGGAAAATGCTATAGGCTAGTTTGTAGTGGCCAAATAAATAGTAGTGCAAAATAGGATGATTTGCATGTCAAACCTCCCATTTTACATGAAGTGGCCAGCCATCATGTTGTTGTAGACAATATGAGCACTTGATATCCATAATTCATGGTACAAATTGATAATGGGTTAGGTAAATGTTCCATGATAATGGATTAGGTAAATATTCTATGATAATGGGTTAGGTAAATGTTCTATGATAATGGTTTAGGTAAATGTTCTATGATGGGCATTTCATGTCTTTTGTATTAAAGAATTAAATGGATGAAATATGAAATTTTATTAAAAGAAAAAGGGGTGAAAAGAACAAAGTTTTGTCCATCTTTGTTCATCATAGCCAAAAGTTAGAGAAGAGAAAGGAGAGGAGAAAGCTCTTGAATGTTCGGTCACTTGGGGAAGAAAATTGAAGGTAAGTTCATGGTAGTTTGCTTCTATCTTGATGTTCATGAGTTCTTCTTGATTCTACCTTAACTCTTGAAGCATATTTTGGTTTTTAGTTGTGTTGTGAGCATTTAGTCATGAATTAAAATGAAGGAAATGGTTGTTGTTTCATGTTCTTTTGATGAAAAATGGAAGATAGGTGAAGTTAAGCCAAACAAATGAGCATGCATGTGCCTTAGATGCTAAGGGGAAAAATCGGCTAACATGTTGTGCTTTAAAATGATGAAATGGAGATTATACTTAAGTAAAATCATAGATATGTGATGATTGATTGGTGATATACATGTTTAAATAACAAGCATGCAAGTTAAGTGTGAAAGAGTGATTTGGTAATAAATCTGCTTGGGATAGCAGCAGTAACATGACTTTGGAAAATCACCATAAATTGTGGGAGATGAGTTAGAAGCTGAATAAATTATGTAATTAAAGCTTAATGAGTCTAGTTTCAAACGGAATAAACGAGAACATATTTTGAATTCTGTACAATGAGAAATTTGATTCGTAATGAAGAGTGATCAGATTAGTCAAATAGTGAAACATGGGAAAATTTTGAGAAATATCTGGTATTGATTGGCTAAACCAAAAATTCTGAAAATTTTATGGATAAAAGATATATGAGTTTATTTTTAGGGAAAATTAACAGCACTTGATTTGGAGTTTCGTAGCTCCAGTTATAAATGATTTAGTGACTATTGCTCAGAAAGACAGCTTGCAATGAAATTTTGATTATGTGGTAAACATTGATAAAAAAATTGTTAATGAGTTGCTTATTGATTTCTTATAAGCTTACTATGATCTGTAGGTGTGGTTGGCCGAATATTGTAAGGGGTTAATACGTAGTTTGTATTTGAATAGTTAGATTAACGTGTTAGTAATCCAATTGTAGGCAGTTCGTGTGTGGATCTCGTCAGCATATCGTCGCAAACAGGTGTGTAACTGACACCCTCTCATAGACTAGATTGACAAAAGCCGAAAAGCCGAAATGCCGAAAAGTTAGAATTTTGGGAATTTGCGAATGTGCGAATGCTCGTAAGATAGTTGGGTTTGTATATTTGGTAATCTAAAGTAATAAACTGCAGTACGCGCGATTTCGTACATTTTGATAATTTGGGCTTAATGGGCCAAAGATCGGGTTCATGGGCCAACGGCCCAATTCGTAAGTATCTTGTAAGTGTTCTAATAGTACGTAAATAGTTAGGATATGCATGAAAACCCTAAAAGCAGCTAAATTACTATAATACCCCTATGTATGGAAAATTACTGTTATACCCCTAGGTGTAAAATTACCGTTATACCCCTAGGGTTAATTTTGACTGAAAAGCATGACGATCTTGTAAAGCCCCCACGCCCGAAACCGTCACCGGAGTCAAGCTTGAGGTGTTACTAAACTTATCTTACCTTTTAAACAACTCTAAATCACTTATTTTAATTTTCGGAATAAACTGTTTTTCTGCATCATGGTTACTTAAAAATTCATTTCTCGAGTTTCAAAACTCGAAATTAAGATCCGTAAATTTTTCATGAAACTAGACTCATATATATATCTACTAATTTTTTTCTAGAATTTTTGACTTAGCCAATTAGTACAGTTTATTAGTTAAATTTTTCCCTATTTCAAAACTCGACTGCACTGACCTCTTCTTACTGCGAACCATTTTTCTTCCTGTACAAAATTCATATGACTAAGTCGTTTATTTCTCTCAAAACTAGATTCAACAAGCATTCTAACCATATAAATTATACCTTCTAATTAGTTTTGTACAATTTATGGTGAATTTCCAAAGTTGAAACAGGGGATCCAGAAATCGCTCTGACCCTGTTTCACTAAAACTCAGATATATCATAAAATATAATACTTTTACCTGTTTTTCTTATTCCATAAGAAAATATACATAATAAGCTTTAATTTCTTATATTATTCATCTTCAAACTATGTTTTTACAATTTTTAGTGATTTTTCAAAGTTACATCATTTCTGTTACTTGAATCTGTTTTTAGGTTACTTTCACATTTTTCATAATTTTCATGTGATAATCATCATTCAATCATACATATTAATAAACATGTATATCATCAGCTATTTTCTTAGCTAATCACTAGCAAGTATTTACACATCATTCATTATTCATATTATACCAAAAGTAGCTAAGTTTCTATACATGCCATACCCAAAATAAAACGACTAGTTATACCGAGTTATTTCTTTGATAGTGTGATCGGCCTCCGACATTTCCTTCGATCCCCGAGTGACTAGATAAGTACTATAAGAAGAAGAAAATAAAGAGATTAAGCACTAGGCTTAGTAAGCTTACAAGCAAATAAATCACAACATTCAACATAATGGATAATTATGCATAATATCATCTAACATCATAAATTTCTTTACTTCTCAATTTCTATCTTATTCTTTATTCCCTTACCTTCTTTCTTACGACCTTTCCTTTTCATAAGTATAATCTACTTTTCCTTTGCTGTTAATTCACTGTAATTTAACTCGTATCCTGACCCGTTGAACCACTCGGAATACTAAGGATACTAGGGCCGTTCTGCTCATCAATATCTCGCCAATGCCATGTCTTTGACATGGACTTACATGAATTATTCCTGTCTCCAATGCCATATATAATATGGACTTACATGGCTCAATCCTGTCTCCAAAGCCATATTTCTAATATGGACTTACATGGCTCATTTCATTCATCTGTCAACCCTAATATCCTAACATTCCTAGGGTTCAACCGGCTTTCTAACACTTTTCCTCTGTCACTTCACCTTAAATTCGACTTTAAATATTTTCATAACATAAATATATAAATGCTGAAATTGACAATAATAATGTAAAATAAAAGAATATTGCATTTATTTACTGTAAACTTACCTTGATACAAAATGTGACTAAACCTTACACTTTAGTCCTTTACTTTTTCTTTTCCTCGTTCTTCTTTGGATTCTTGATCTATAATATAAAATATTTCTACCCATTAGCATTTATTTGATTTCTATTTCACTTCACAATTTATGCTGTTCAAAATTTGAAATTGCACTTTTACCCCAAAATTTATAGTTTTACAATTTAGTCCCTACTCAATTCACCCATCAATTGAACTAATTTTTTCTAAATTAACACTTTTATTTTATCATTATAAACTATTTCACAGCCTTTGATATTCTGAATTTCAACACCAACATCTAATTCACAATTTTGCTCACAATTAGGTCCTAAATACCATTTTCTATCAAAATGACTTAATAAAACAATCTTAATATGAAATTAGAACTTCAATTTCATAATAATTCATCATAAACTACCCTTACTCAGCCAGGGTAACTTCCAATTTCACCCACCAAATCAAAAACTAATGAATTAGATGATTGGACCTAATTGTAAAAGTCACAAAAACATAAAAATTACTAAGAAATAGTAAAAATTGAACTTACATGGTGCAAAAATATGAAAAACCAGCATAGGAGACCTATTACGGTGTTTCTGGCTGAGAAAGATGAAGAAATGTCTAGATTTTCAATCACATCATTTTTTTAACTATTAACTTTTATGCTAATTCCAATTTTGTCCCTTGTTCACATTGTTTTCTTGCTTATTTCATACCCAAACCGTCCAGCCATTAACCTTTGGGTCTAATTGCTCTTTAAATCCATCTTTTTAAATACTTAAGCTATTTACTCACAATTTAATAAATTTTGAGTTATTTTCAGTTTAGTCCTTTTTAATTAATTAGCTATCCAAACATCAAAATTTTCTAACGAAACTTTAATACTAACTCAATGACACTTCATAAATATTTATAAAAATATTTATAGCTCGATTTTCAAATTCGAGGTCTCGATACCTCGTTTTTGACCCGTCTGACCTAATAAATTATTTTAATTCACTAATTTCACCATTTCACAAATTCTTCTAAATTCTTACTTGACTCATAAATATTAAGTTACTATCTTGTTCAATCTTATTTGTCCGATTTAGTGATCTGAAATCACCATTTTTGACACCACTGAAAATTAGGTAGTTACATTCTACCTCGATTTGTGGTTTCGCAACCTTTGCTCCATTTAGGCCCTATTTCGGGATGTTACATTTCTCCCCCTTTAGGGATTTTTGTCCCAAAATCTTACTGTGAAGAGATTTTGGTACTATTTTCGCATAGCCTCTTGAGTTCCCATGTAGCCTCATCTACCCCGTGTCTATTCCATAGTACTTTCACAAGTGCAATACTTTTATTCCTTAATTGCTTTACCTCTCGAGCTAGAATCTTTACTGGGTTCTTCACCAGTAAGTCATGTCCGGTTGAATCTCAACCTTTGTCTAAGAAATCACATGTGACGGATCTGAATAATAACGACGTAGCATAGACACATGAAATACATTTTGAATCTTCTCTAACTCAATCGGGAAAGCTAACCAATATGCTAATGGTCCGACTCTCTCAATCACTTCAAACGGTCCAATAAAACATGGACTTAGTTTGCCTTTCTTGCCAAATCTGAGAACTTTCTTCCACGGGGATACTTTCAAAAAAAAAAAAAAAACTTTGTCACCAACTTGATATTCAATCTCTTTTCTTTTAAATCGCATATGACTTTACCGTCTCAAGTCGCTTTTAAACAACTTCGATAACTTTCACTTTTTCTTCTTTTCTTTAACTAGATCAACCTCAGAATCCGGCTTTCTTTAAGCTCATCCAATATAAAGGTGTGCGACATTTACGTCCATACAAAGCTTCATAAGGTGCCATCTTCAAACTCGATCGATAACTATTATTGTAGGCAAACTCTACTAATGGTAAATATTTTTCCCAACTACCTTGAAATTCTAATACACAACATCTAAGCATATCTTCAAGTACCGAATAACTCTCTCGACCGACCGTCGGTTTGAGGGTGGAAAGTCAGACTAAAACTCAACTTTGTGCCCAAAGCCTTCGTAATTTCTTCCAAAACCGTGAAGTAAATCTTGGATCTCATTCGAAATGATCGATAATGGTACCTGTGTAGTTTGACTATCTCGACATATACAACTCGCCAACTTGTCAAGTGAATAATCCATACTGAATCGGGATAAAATGAGCCGACTTCGTTAACTTATCAATCACAACCTATATTGCATCTTTCTTTCTGTGTAACGGCAATCCGTCACAAAATCCATAGTAACTCGATCCCATTTCCACTCGGGGACTAGCACAGCTGCAATAAACTCGAAGGTACCGATGTTCGGCCTTTACCATTGACAGATCAAACATCTAAAACAAACTCAAATGTCCTTTTCATTCCTACCCACCAAGACATTTTTTTTAAATCATTATACATCTTTATACTACGGATGAATAGACAAAGAACTACTATGTGCTTCTTGTAAAATCTTTCGAATAAGCTCATCATTCTTGGTATGCATACCTGTCTCGGAACATCAAACAACCGCCGAATCGATCTGAAAATCGACTCTACATCCGACTCAGACCGATCTCTTTTGGTTAACAACTCATCATCATTTTTTTTTTTGAGCTTCACAAATTTCTTCAAGAAACATCGGTTTAGCTCTCAACTCAGCTAAGATAAAACCATCATCCGATAAGGCTAGACTAGTGTTCAAAGCTCTTAATGCAAATAAAGATTTCCTACTCAAAGCATCAAGCAACAACATTTGCCTTACGGGTGATAATCGATCACTAGCTCATAATCTTTAATCAACTCTAACCATCTTCTTTGCCTCAAATTCAAATCTTTTGAGTCATCAAATATTTCAAACTTTTGTGATCGGTGAATATGTGGCACTTCTCACCGCATACAAATGATGTCTCCAAATTTTCAAGCAAAAAACAATGGCGCTAGCTCTAAATCATGTGTCGATAGTTCTTCTCATGTGGCTTTAGTTGTCTAGAGGCATAAGCAATTACCTTCCTTCTGCATAAGTACACAACCAAGTCCATTCATGGACGCATCATCAGAATCACAAACTCCTTACGGTTCTAGTTGCACTAAAGCAGAGCTTTAGTCAACAATGCTTTTAACTTGTCAAAACTCGTTGACACTTCTCATCCATTCAAACTTAACATCCTTTCGCAGCAATCTTGTCACGGGTAGCTATCATGGAAAATCCTCTACAAATCGCCTATAATATCCGGCAAGACCAAGAAAACTTCTAACTTTTGATACATTTCTAGGAGGCTTCCAATCAACAATGGTGAAATCTTGCTCGGATCAACCTTAATACCTTCACCGAAACAATATGTCTAAGAAAACCAACTTCGTAACGAACTCACTTTTGCTGAACTTGACATACAACCGATTATCTTTCGAATCAGAAAGCGTTCTCAAATGCTCGCATGCTCGGCCTCATCATGAGAATAAATCAAGATATCATCAATAAACAAAACTACAAACTTATCCAAGTACGGTCCGAAAATTCGGTTCATTAAGTCCATGAAAATGGCGGGAGCATTAGTCAAGTCAAATGGCATCACAAGGAACTCATAATGACCATACCTAGTCGAAAGCGTCTTCAAGACATCGACTCTTTAACTCACAACCGATAATATCCGAATCTCAAATCTATCTTGAAAACACAAGAGCTCCTTCAATTGATCAAACAGATCATCAATTCTAGGCAATTGATACTTGTTCTTTATTGTTACCTTGTTAAGTTGCCGATAATTTAAGCGAGAATCTCATCGATCCGTCATATTACCTTGTTTCAATTCCAGAATTCCTTTCTCTTCGGTCAATAAACCTCGATGATGTACTTTTTACGAAATTCCTCCGAAAGAAATCCCAAGTGACCCTCTCCTTTGGTACAACCGATACAAGTGTCTTCCACCAGTAGTAGGTGAGTCTCTAAGAAGTGATACTACACATTCCATACATTCCTCGGTGTACAAGATAACTCATCAAAGACTCGATAGTATTTTCTAACCAAAATTCGCTTTTCTCGCATCATCATCTTTTGTTGCTCAAACTCTTACGCCCTTTGTTTCTGATTCTATCAATGGTGGCTTTTCTCTTATCCTTGCACGTGATTGGGGAGCTTGAGCTACATGGGTAGCCCGAGAATCATGAGGGGTGGAGGTCTAAGCTGCCGGATTCGCATGCGAACGAACTCGACAAACAAATCATTCAAAGCTTGGAAGAGAGCTTCTCGAGTCACTCCTCCCGATTAAGCATTATGGCCTATTCTCGATGGCGCTACCCTTCTATGGGAGCAGCGCATTACTTTCTACATCATCATCACCAGCTCACTCGGGATCCATTACAATAAAACAAAATATTTAAAAATCGTCGAGTCGTCACACTATCAAAATACAAGTATGGCATGTATAGCTAGACTTTTCTCACACTAGCTGTTCCGAGAACCGACTAAACCTGCTCGATACCAATAAATGTAACGCCCCACGCTTGAAACCGTCACCGAGTCAAGCTTGAGGTGTTACTAAACTTATCTTACCTTTTAAACAACTCTAAATCACTTATTTTAATTTTCGGAATAAACTGTTTTTCTGCATCATGGTTACTTAAAATTCATTTCTCGAGTTTCAAAACTCGAAATTAAGATCCGTAAATTTTTCATGAAACTAGACTCATATATATATCTACTAATTTTTTCTAGAATTTTGACTTAGCCAATTAGTACAGTTTATTAGTTAAATTTTTCCCTGTTTCAAAACTCGACTGCACTGACCTCTTCTTCTTGCGAACCATTTTTCTTCCTGTACAAAATTCATATGACTAAGTCGTTTGTTTCTCTCAAAACTAGATTCAACAAGCATTCTAACCATATAAATTATACCTTCTAATTAGTTTTGTACAATTTATGGTGAATTTCCAAAGTTGAAACAGGGATCCAGAAATCGCTCTGACCCTGTTTCACTAAAACTCAGATATATCATAAAATATAATACTTTTACCTGTTTTGCTTATTCCATAAGAAAATATACATAATAAGCTTTAATTTCTTATATTATTCATCTTCAAACTATGTTTTTACAATTTTAGTGATTTTTCAAAGTTACATCATTTCTGTTACTTGAATCTGTTTTAGGTTACTTTCACATTTT
The DNA here is from genome assembly GCF_025698485.1 of Gossypium arboreum. Classification (NCBI taxonomy): domain Eukaryota; kingdom Viridiplantae; phylum Streptophyta; class Magnoliopsida; order Malvales; family Malvaceae; genus Gossypium; species Gossypium arboreum. Next base: position 1,847,703 of record NC_069070.1, on the reverse strand, counting down.
CATAATTTTCATGTGATAATCATCATTCAATCATACATATTAATAAACATGTATATCATCAGCTATTTTCTTAGCTAATCACTAGCAAGTATTTACACATCATTCATTATTCATATTATACCAAAAGTAGCTAAGTTTCTATACATGCCATACCCAAAATAAAACGACTAGTTATACTGAGTTATTTCTTTGATAGTGTGATCGGCCTCCGACATTTCCTTCGATCCCCGAGTGACTAGATAAGTACTATAAGAAGAAGAAAATAAAGAGATTAAGCACTAGGCTTAGTAAGCTTACAAGCAAATAAATCACAACATTCAACATAATGGATAATTATGCATAATATCATCTAACATCATAAATTTCTTTACTTCTCAATTTCTATCTTATTCTTTATTCCCTTACCTTCTTTCTTACCTGACCTTTCCTTTTTCATAAGTATAATCTACTTTTCCTTTGCTGTTAATTCACTGTAATTTAACTCGTATCCTGACCCGTTGAACCACTCGGAATACTAAGGATACTAGGGCCGTTCCTGTCTATCAATATCCTGCCAATGCCATGTCTTTGACATGGACTTACATGAATTATTCTGTCTCCAATGCCATATATAATATGGACTTACATGGCTCAATCCTGTCTCCAAAGCCATATTTCTAATATGGACTTACATGGCTCATTTCATTTCGTCTGTCAACCCTAATATCCTAACATTCCTAGGGTTCAACCGGGCTTTCTAACACTTTTCCTCTCATCACTTCACCTTAAATTCGACTTTAAATATTTTCATAACATAAATATATAAATGCTGGAAATTGACAATAATAATGTAAAATAAAAGAATATTGCATTTATTTACTGTAAACTTACCTTGATACAAAATGTGACTAAACCTTACACTTTAGTCCTTTACTTTTCTTTTCCTCGTTCTTCTTTGGATTCTTGATCTATAATATAAAATATTTCTACCCATTAGCATTTATTTGATTTCTATTTCACTTCACAATTTATGCTGTTCAAAATTTGAAATTGCACTTTTACCCCAAAATTTATAGTTTTTACAATTTAGTCCCTACTCAATTCACCCATCAATTGAACTAATTTTTCTAAATTAACACTTTTATTTTATCATTATAAACTATTTCACAGCCTTTGATATTCTGAATTTCAACACCAACATCTAATTCACAATTTTGCTCACAATTAGGTCCTAAATACCATTTTCTATCAAAATGACTTAATAAAACAATCTTAATATGAAATTAGAACTTCAATTTCATAATAATTCATCATAAACTACCCTTACTCAGCCAGGGTAACTTCCAATTTCACCCACCAAATCAAAAACTAATGAATTAGATGATTGGACCTAATTGTAAAAGTCACAAAAACATAAAATTACTAAGAAATAGTAAAATTGAACTTACATGGTGCAAAAATATGAAAAACCAGCATAGGAGACCTATTACGGTGTTTCGGCTGAGAAAGATGAAGAAATGTCTAGATTTTCAATCACATCATTTTTTAACTATTAACTTTTATGCTAATTCCAATTTTGTCCCTTGTTCACATTGTTTTCTTGCTTATTTCATACCCAAACCGTCCAGCCATTAACCTTTGGGTCTAATTGCTCTTTAAATCCATCTTTTAAATACTTAAGCTATTTACTCACAATTTAATAAATTTTGAGTTATTTTCGCTTAGTCCTTTTAATTAATTAGCTATCCAAACATCAAAATTTTCTAACTGAAACTTTAATACTAACTCAATGACACTTCATAAATATTTATAAAAATATTTATAGCTCGATTTTCAAATTCGAGGTCTCGATACCTCGTTTTTGACCCGTCTGACCTAATAAATTATTTTAATTCACTAATTTCACCATTTCACAAATTCTTCTAAATTCTTACTTGACTCATAAATATTAAGTTACTATCTTGTTCAATCTTATTTGTCCGATTTAGTGATCTGAAATCACCATTTTGACACCACTGAAAATTAGGCCGTTACATTCTACCTCGATTTGTGGTTTCGCAACCATTGTTCCATTTAGGCCCTATTTCGGATGTTACATTTCTCCCCCTTTAGGGATTTTTGTCCCAAAATCTTACCGTGAAGAGATTTTGGTACTATTTTCGCATAGCCTCTTCGAGTTCCCATGTAGCCTCATCTACCCCGTGTCTATTCCATAGTACTTTCACAAGTGCAATACTTTTATTCCTTAATTGCTTTACCTCTCGAGCTAGAATCTTTACCGGTTCTTCACCGTAAGTCATGTCTGGTTGAATCTCAACCTTTGTCTAAGAAATCACATGTGACGGATCTGAATAATAACGACGTAGCATAGACACATGAAATACATTTTGAATCTTTCTAACTCAATCGGGAAAGCTAACCAATATGCTAATGGTCCGACTCTCTCAATCACTTCAAACGGTCCAATAAAACATGGACTTAGTTTGCCTTTCTTGCCAAATCTGAGAACTTTCTTCCACGGGGATACTTTCAAAAAAAAAAAAAAAACTTTGTCACCAACTTGATATTCAATCTCTTTTCTTTTTAAATCGATATGACTTACACCGTCTCAAGTCGCTTTTAAACAACTTCGATAACTTTCACTTTTCTTCTTTCTTTAACTAGATCAACCTCAGAATCCAAGCTTTCTTTAAGCTCTGTCCAATATAAAGGTGTGCGACATTTACGTCCATACAAAGCTTCATAAGGTGCCATCTTCAAACTCGACTGATAACTATTATTGTAGGCAAACTCTACTAATGGTAAATATTTTTCCCAACTACCTTGAAATTCCAGTACACAACATCTAAGCATATCTTCAAGTACCTGAATAACTCTCTCTGACTGACCGTCGGTTTGAGGGTGGAAAGCTGTACTAAAACTCAACTTTGTGCCCAAAGCCTTCGTAATTTCTTCCAAAACCGTGAAGTAAATCTTGGATCTCATGCGAAATGATCGATAATGGTACCGTGTAGTTTGACTATCTCGACATATACAACTCGCCAACTTGTCAAGTGAATAATCCATACTGAATGGGATAAAATGAGCCGACTTCGTTAACTTATCAATCACAACCTATCTCGCATCTTTCTTTCTCTGTAAACGGCAATCCTGTCACAAAATCCATAGTAACTCGATCCCATTTCCACTCGTGGACTAGCACAGCTGCAATAAACTGAAGGTACCGATGTTCGGCCTTACCCATTGACAGATCAAACATCTAAAACAAACTCAAATGTCCCTTTTCATTCCTACCCACCAAGACATTTTTTTTAAATCATTATCCATCTTTATACTACCTGGATGAATAGACAAAGAACTACTATGTGCTTCTTGTAAAATCTTTCGAATAAGCTCATCATTCTTCGGTATGCATACCCTGTCTCGGAACATCAAACAACCGTCAGAACTGATCTGAAAATCTGACTCTACATCCGACTCGCACTGATCTCTTTTGGTTAACAACTCATTGTCATTTTTTTTTTGAGCTTCACAAATTTCTTCAAGAAACATCGGTTTAGCTCTCAACTCAGCTAAGATAAAACCATCATCTGATAAGGCTAGACTAGTGTTCAAAGCTCTTAATGCAAATAAAGATTTCCTACTCAAAGCATCAAGAACAACATTTGCCTTACAGGTGATAATCGATCACTAGCTCATAATCTTTAATCAACTCTAACCATCTTCTTTGCCTCAAATTCAAATCTTTTTGAGTCATCAAATATTTCAAACTTTTGTGATCAGTGAATATGTGGCACTTCTCACCGTACAAATGATGTCTCCAAATCTTCAGCGCAAAAACAATGGCAGCTAGCTCTAAATCATGTGTCGAATAGTTCTTCTCATGTGGCTTTAGTTGTCTAGAGGCATAAGCAATTACCTTCCCTCCTGCATAAGTACACAACCAAGTCCATTCATGGACGCATCATCATAAATCACAAACTCCTTACGGTTCTAGTTGCACTAAAGCAGGAGCTTTAGTCAACAATGCTTTTAACTTGTCAAAACTCGTTGACACTTCTCATCCATTCAAACTTAACATCCTTTCGCAGCAATCTTGTCACGGGTAGCTATCATGGAAAATCCTCTACAAATCGCCTATAATATCCGCAAGACCAAGAAAACTTCTAACTTTTGATACATTTCTAGGAGGCTTCCAATCAACAATGGCTGAAATCTTGCTCGGATCAACCTTAATACCTTCACGAAACAATATGTCTAAGAAAACCAACTTCGTAACGAGAACTCACTTTTGCTGAACTTGACATACAACCGATTATCTTTCGAATCAGAAAGCGTTCTCAAATGCTCGCATGCTCGGTCTCATCATGAGAATAAATCAAGATATCATCAATAAACAAAACTACAAACTTATCCAAGTACGGTCCGAAAATTCGGTTCATTAAGTCCATGAAAATGGCAGGAGCATTAGTCAAGTCAAATGGCATCACAAGGAACTCATAATGACCATACCTAGTCGAAAGCGTCTTCAAGACATCGACTCTTTAACTCACAACCGATAATATCCGAATCTCAAATCTATCTTGAAAACACAAGAGCTCCTTCAATTGATCAAACAGATCATCAATTCTAGGCAATTGATACTTGTTCTTTCTTGTTACCTTGTTAAGTTGCCGATAATTTAAGCGAATCTCATCGATCCGTCATATTACCTTGTTTCAATTCCAGAATTCCTTTCTCTTCGGTCAATAAACCTCGATGATGTACTTTTTACGAAATTCCTCCGAAAGAAATCCCAAGTGACCCTCTCCTTTGGTACAAGCGATACAAGTGTCTTCCACCAGTAGTAGGTCGAGTCTCTAAGAAGTGATACTACACATTCCATACATTCCTCGGTGTACAAGATAACTCATCAAAGACTCGATAGTATTTTCTAACCAAAATTCTGCTCTTTCTGCATCATCATCTTTTGTTGCTCGAAACTCTTCTGCCCTTTGTTTCCTGATTCTATCAACTGGTGGCTTTTCTCTTATCACTGTACCTGTGATTGGGGAGCTTGAGCTACATGGGTAGCCCGAGAATCATGAGGGGTGGAGGTCTAAGCTGCCGGATTCGCATTTAACGAACTCGACAAACAAATCATTCAAAGCTTGGAAGAGAGCTTTCGAGTCACTCCTCCCGATTAACTCATTCTTGGCCTATTCTCGATGGCGCTACCCTTCTATGGGAGCAGCGCATTACTTTCTACATCATCATCACCAGCTCACTCGGGATCCATTACAATAAAACAAAATATTTAAAAATCGTCGTGAGTCGTCACACTATCAAAATACAAGTATGGCATGTATAGCTAGACTTTTTCTCACACTAGCTGTTCCGAGAACCGACTAAACCTGCTCGATACCAATAAATGTAACGCCCCACGCCTTGAAACCGTCACCGAGTCAAGCTTGAGGTGTTACTAAACTTATCTTACCTTTTAAACAACTCTAAATCACTTATTTTAATTTTCGGAATAAACTGTTTTTCTGCATCATGGTTACTTAAAAATTCATTTCTCGAGTTTCAAAACTCGAAATTAAGATCCGTAAATTTTTCATGAAACTAGACTCATATATATATCTACTAATTTTTTCTAGAATTTTGACTTAGCCAATTAGTACAGTTTATTAGTTAAATTTTTCCCTGTTTCAAAACTCGACTGCACTGACCTCTTCTTCATCGCGAACCATTTTTCTTCCTGTACAAAATTCATATGACTAAGTCGTTTGTTTCTCTCAAAACTAGATTCAACAAGCATTCTAACCATATAAATTATACCTTCTAATTAGTTTTGTACAATTTATGGTGAATTTCCAAAGTTGAAACAGGGGATCCAGAAATCGCTCTGACCTGTTTCACTAAAACTCAGATATATCATAAAATATAATACTTTTACCTGTTTTGCTTATTCCATAAGAAAATATACATAATAAGCTTTAATTTCTTATATTATTCATCTTCAAACTATGTTTTTACAATTTTTAGTGATTTTTCAAAGTTACATCATTTCATTACTTGAATCTGTTTTTAGGTTACTTTCACATTTTTCATAATTTTCATGTGATAATCATCATTCAATCATACATATTAATAAACATGTATATCATCAGCTATTTTCTTAGCTAATCACTAGCAAGTATTTACACATCATTCATTATTCATATTATACCAAAAGTAGCTAAGTTTCTATACATGCCATACCCAAAATAAAACGACTAGTTATACCGAGTTATTTCTTTGATAGTGTGATCGGCCTCCGACATTTCCTTCGATCCCGAGTGACTAGATAAGTACTATAAGAAGAAGAAAATAAAGAGATTAAGCACTAGGCTTAGTAAGCTTACAAGCAAATAAATCACAACATTCAACATAATGGATAATTATGCATAATATCATCTAACATCATAAATTTCTTTACTTCTCAATTTCTATCTTATTCTTTATTCCCTTACCTTCTTTCTTACGACCTTTCCTTTTCATAAGTATAATCTACTTTTCCTTTGCTGTTAATTCACTGTAATTTAACTCGTATCCTGACCCGTTGAACCACTCGGAATACTAAGGATACTAGGCCGTTCTGCTCATCAATATCTCGCCAATGCCATGTCTTTGACATGGACTTACATGAATTATTCTGTCTCCAATGCCATATATAATATGGACTTACATGGCTCAATCCTGTCTCCAAAGCCATATTTCTAATATGGACTTACATGGCTCATTTCGTTTCGTCTGTCAACCCTAATATCCTAACATTCCTAGGGTTCAACCGGGCTTTCTAACACTTTTCCTCTGTCACTTCACCTTAAATTCGACTTTAAATATTTTCATAACATAAATATATAAATGCTGAAATTGACAATAATAATGTAAAATAAAAGAATATTGCATTTATTTACTGTAAACTTACCTTGATACAAAATGTGACTAAACCTTACACTTTAGTCCTTTACTTTTCTTTTCCTCGTTCTTCTTTGGATTCTTGATCTATAATATAAAATATTTCTACCCATTAGCATTTATTTGATTTCTATTTCACTTCACAATTTATGCTGTTCAAAATTTGAAATTGCACTTTTACCCCAAAATTTACAGTTTTTACAATTTAGTCCCTACTCAATTCACCCATCAATTGAACTAATTTTTTCTAAATTAACACTTTTATTTTATCATTATAAACTATTTCACAGCCTTTGATATTCTGAATTTCAACACCAACATCTAATTCACAATTTTGCTCACAATTAGGTCCTAAATACCATTTTCTATCAAAATGACTTAATAAAACAATCTTAATATGAAATTAGAACTTCAATTTCATAATAATTCATCATAAACTACCCTTACTCAGCCAGGGTAACTTCCAATTTCACCCACCAAATCAAAAACTAATGAATTAGATGATTGGACCTAATTGTAAAAGTCACAAAAACATAAAAATTACTAAGAAATAGTAAAAATTGAACTTACATGGTGCAAAAATATGAAAAACCAGCATAGGAGACCTATTACGGTGTTTCTGGCTGAGAAAGATGAAGAAATGTCTAGATTTTCAATCACATCATTTTTTTAACTATTAACTTTTATGCTAATTCCAATTTTGTCCCTTGTTCACATTGTTTTCTTGCTTATTTCATACCCAAACCGTCCAGCCATTAACCTTTGGGTCTAATTGCTCTTTAAATCCATCTTTTAAATACTTAAGCTATTTACTCACAATTTAATAAATTTTGAGTTATTTTCATTTAGTCCTTTTAATTAATTAGCTATCCAAACATCAAAATTTTCTACTGAAACTTTAATACTAACTCAATGACACTTCATAAATATTTATAAAAATATTTATAGCTCGATTTTTAAATTCGAGGTCTCGATACCTCGTTTTTGACCCGTCTGACCTAATAAATTATTTTAATTCACTAATTTCACCATTTCACAAATTCTTCTAAATTCTTACTTGACTCATAAATATTAAGTTACTATCTTGTTCAATCTTATTTGTCCGATTTAGTGATCTGAAATCACCATTTTTGACACCACTGAAAATTAGGCCGTTACATTCTACCTCGAATTTGTGGTTTCGCAACCACTGTTCCATTTAGGCCCTATTTTGGGATGTTACAGATCTGATTCTATATGATGTATGCCATGATTATATATCCGTTGCATAGGGACATGGATTATATTATGGAGGAAGCGTCTTGGTGGCTATGCCACAATTATCTGATCTGGTGGCTCTGCCACAATTATCTGTTCTGGTGGCTATGCCACGATTATCTGATCTGGTGGCTCTGTCACATATATCTGTTCAGGTGGCTCTGCCACAATATCTGTATCTGGTGACTTCGTCATAATATCTGGCAGCCTCACTGCGATTTCTGTGGTGTGTAGCGGTTGGGTGGGTCGAGTAGTCTCCCCACATGGTGTAAGGCTGGTACGGGGGTGTTATGGATGAATTTGGGTTGGGTTTCTACATAAACATGTAATATCTGTTCTGTTCTGTTATGGGCCTATAGGCTTTATTCTGAATTTATGTTCTAGGCTAAGGCCAACTTATTCTGTTTCTGTGGGTTGAGCTGATTTAGACTATGGGTTATTTTACACACTGAGTTTCCCCAAACTCACCCCTTTTATTTTCATCCACGCAGGTAATCTCCAACCATAGTGGGCTTGGAGCTGTGAGGGAATTCGGAGTGGCCACCCGTTCTGAAAGTTTGATTTTCTTCCGTGAACTGGACATCCTTTTAATTACGTTTGAGGTTTTGGGCTTTTAAATGTAATAAGGCCGCTTATTTTTTTTGATGGTTTTATATGTTTTATTAAGATAGGTAATATTTATATTTAACTGTTGAAATTGGATAGCTTTAGGCGCGTTTTCAAAAAACAAGAATTGATTTCAAAATAACACGAAAAACAGCAAAGCTTCCGCAATGAAGATATTTTCCAAAACTAATCACTTTTCCTAAAAAGGACTTAATCAAATTGGTTTCCTAGAAATATACATGACGTTAAGGTATGGCAATGGCGGTTTGCATGTCTAGGATTGGATCCGAAGGGAGTTTGGTACTTAAGCAGTCCGATGGACTCACCTCCTCTTTTCCGGTTTCCTACCTGGTGCATAGCTTCCATTCACTTTAACCTATAATGAAATCATCTTTTAAAACACTCAGTAAGTTTTCTTTCTGGATCGGAAATGTTTTGAATGCTTCAATGTGGCATGTCGGATCCGGTCATAATGTCTGGGTCGGGTAAGGGGTGTTACAATACCCAACCTGACTATAAGATCAAGTATAGGAATGCTACATTAAATATAATAGTATTAATCAATCATTGTTTAATAAGCAGAACCTCTTTTATAACTTATTTATATCTTATAAACTCATTGAATTAACCATTACCAATGTCAAGGAGGAGTCCGATAAGTTTCTTAAACATTTTTGCTTTTAGATTAGTGTTTTATAGTGAAATAAGGGCTATTTTGAAAAACAATGGGACATCGTCGTGTGCCCGGGTCGTGTAGAGGACATAGCTATGTGCCTAGGCCGTGTAGGTTTTAGAAACTGTGTGGCTCTAAAATTCACTAACTTCTAGTATTCACATGACCGTGTGGCTGATACATGTTGTTCACGTAGCCGTATGGCTAGACCGTGTGGATTTTCACAAACCATGTAGTTTGAAATTTAGGGGATAATTTGGCAGTTTAATCCAAATTTTACTTAAACCTTCACTTGTTCAATATACCATTTTAAGACACATTAATTTCCATTTCAAACATAAAAATATATTATCCAATCTCAATTTTTCAGAATCAAGCATGATACTCATAACTTATGATTTTCTTATAAACTTTAAACATGTACCTAGTTTTACACTTAGATCCCTCAGCTTTCCATTTACTAACATAAAACTCACCTAGGTACATGTCATTTATCGAAGCATAATAGAGAGGAATTTTACTCTTTTCCTCGAATTTGTTGATGTGATGAGATAAGATGAAATGCTACAATCCTTAAAACACTTTTACTTCTCTTCACCTACACGTATAAAACATGCGTTAATATATTGCTAGCTTAGTAAGTACAACTAAAAATTTAAATTATATTTTACTTAACATATAATCCCAACTTATTTAATCATCACTTCCATACATTTATTCAAAGTATGTTAACTATTCATGGCCTTTAATTGATTTATTCTTTAAACACATCATTCCATTCACCGATGCTATTTATTAATACCAATCTTGTTACACTTCGCTTTTCACTTACCATTAATTTATCTATCATAACATTAGCTTACTTATTAACATTCACACAAAATCATTCAATGACCTATTATCTTCAACAATATATGATTTACCAGCCAATTATCACATCTTTCTTTCTACTATCATTAGTTATATGATCACAATTTAATCATTTTCAATACAATAATCTTTTGCCTTTTCATTCAATAGGTACAATATTTCAAATATTTAATCAAGAAAGTTTTTTACCCTTAACAAAGGCCCAGTAGACTAAATAGAATACATAAAATATACAAAACAGAATGGGAAATCGCTGAAGCGAATAATGGGATAACACAAAAGTACGTAACGGGACACCGCCGAAACAAGTTAATAGAGAGCACGCTAAGTTTCCTTAATGGCATGCCATCTATATCCCACTAGTTCTTATCTCGTCTACTTGGGCATTCTTATCATTCTCAATTACATTTTCACATTTCAGAACAAAATTCAAATACTTTACATGTATTTAAATTTAGTCCTTGTAACAATAATTCACATAACAATAGTTTTCCACTTTTAATAATACATGTAACATATATTATTTGTTAGTACATTTCCATAATTCACTATTTGTTCTCATCAATGCTATCGCATGTTACTTTTAAATATTTTACAATTTAGTCCTTAGGACATCAATTCAATAAATAAAATTTCATCTCTTTTAATACATGTAACATGTTTCATTACTTAGTATAATTTCGATAATTCATCATTAATCATTATTATACATATCATATATCACTTTTACATACTTTTCAATATAATCCATTCTTACTCATACTTCATCAATATTATTCACAATCTTACCATAACATTTCGATATCAATCTTTTACATATTAGTTAATGTATACACTTACTTTTAACAAGTAACATTTCTATTTTTAATTTTTACAATTTAGTCCTTTTCACATCCTTAGTCTTTTCTAACTTTTCCTTCTATTTCTCTGTTATAATTTACTTAGTAAACACAATCAATTCATCAATCTTTATAAGCAATCATTACCATACCTTATTCTTCATCTATGTCACTTGTAAACTTATGATTAAATACCATATTAAATTATTTATTTATCTAATTAAGCTTAACCATTAACAACATATTTAAAATAAATAAGACTTTAGTTGTACCTACAACTCAAGGCTTTGAATCAAGCTTTCTTCTTCTCGATCTTCCTTTGGCGCCTTCCTTACTTTATTTCTTTCTTTGTTTCTCATTTCTTCTTCATTTTCCATATAAAAACATACAATATTTACACATTAGAATTATATTCACATATCACAAGCTATGTTATTCAAGTAAAACTAACATATATTTCATATAAAGTTATTATTTCTTACCTCAATCTCTTATATCCAATATTTATCCCTACTTTCTCTCTCCTCCAAGGTAACTATGGTTGGGATTCTCATGAAATTGAAGTGATTACTACACTTCTCTATTGATTTCACTCTCTAATTATGAAGAAATTTGGAGGAATTTAGCTTAATTGGCTTGTAAATGGTGAAAATGACTTATTTGAAAAAGAAAGTAAAACTTTGAGAATATGGCTATGGAGGGTGATGTGAAAGATAGAGAAGATGGCTTTTTATTCATCTTTTTCACCATTTTTTTTACATTTTTCTACACTTTTCCAATAAAATATCTAATTATAATAATCATAAAATAATATTTACCATTTTACCCCACCAATTATGCTTTTACGCATTCCTCTTTAATCATTACATTTCCATAATTATCTATGCCCATTAATTACCATTTTGTCCTCCAACTTTTCCTACAATTCCATGGATGACTCATGCTTTCTTTAGGTAAATTTCCACCTCTAGTCCCTCTCCCTCTTTCATTAATTCAATTCGATCATTTCTATCTCTTAATTTTCTTACTTTGGCCCTAATACTTTTCACTTTCTTACAATTTAGTCAATATCCTAGATTGATTCCTCTTAGTATACAAACTTTGCATGTTACCTTCAATGTCTGTCTTCATTGTCTAATAACGTTGATAATTTCTAATTTCTGAATTTCTTAAATTATAACCGACTTATCATTTATTTGTCACTATTCCGAACTTCGAAAATTTTGGGGATGTTACACTATGGTTTTCAATAAAGCTGTCAATTGTTAAGACCTAGTGTCCTAAATGTAGTATATTCATCAATTTATACTTGTAATTTTTTGAACAAATTGGTTTTATAAATTTTCATTATACATTAACATCATTTGTATATATCATTAATAGTTTTGCATGCAAAAAAAAAATGTAAGCAAATATTGACTCATTGATTATCTAATGTTTAACAATTATTAAGTTGCATTATATGGTCGGATCATAATATTCAATACTACAATTTAAATTGTTTATAAGGGTGAATCGTGAATAAGAGTTCACTATTTTTTTTTTTTTGAAAGAAAGAGAGAAACACTCAATACTACAAGAAAAAGTTAAGAGGAGACCTTTTAACTAGATTTATATATGTTTTATCAAACTAAGACGGTGAAGTTAATGCGAGACTCCTATCATATTTCAAGGTTATATGTACTTCCTCTATTTTGGTGAAATAATATTATGTGAAACATCATCTGTAGAACATCTTTTGGAAGATATATCTTTTCGAATAATTTTGTTCTATGCTAAGTTATTCTATGAAGGCGTTGTTCTTTAACAATGTTGTTTTAAACATTGATTTTCTAAATAAAAGTTGTTCTTGAATAAAAAATATTCTAAGAATTGTTATTATGAACATAACACGTTTTGAATAAGAGTTATTCTTGAATAAGATCTACTCCAAACATGAGTTGTTCTTAACAAGAGCTATTCCTAACATGTTTTGAATATGAATTAATCTTGGTAGAACTATTTTGAACAACAATTGTTCTAAATATTTATATTTTTAAAGTTAGATGCTCTCAACGTAAATGTTCATAACAATTGCTATTCTTGAAAAACAAGGATTCTAACTATGAGTTGTTTTGAATGACAATTATTTTGAATATAGCTCTTTTTGAAGAATAATTATGCTAAATAAGAATTGTTTGAACAAAAGTTGCTTTCAATTGAAGTTTTATTTTGAATATAATTATTTCGAGTATAACTATTCTTGAAGATAGATTATTCCAAATAATAATTATTAAAAAAGTGTTTCTTTTTATAAAATAAAAATAAGGGAAGAGATATTAACATTGTTCTTGCCAAAACTAACTATATACTATAAAAGTAAAATAATATTATTAAAACTTTAAAAATTTTGTACATGTATGAAAATAGGCCAAGTATCATTTGAGAGGTTTTTTTTAAAATTCCATATAAATGTTTAACTTTTTGTTATTTTTACTCAAATAAATTAGTTTATATTTAACATTGATGGAATGAAATTTTTTCTCTAATTCTTTTATCGAAACATACCCTTATGACTACCTTAACAAATGGTTGAGGATTTGATTCTAATCCTCGGTATGAAGCAGCTTTAAAATTTGTAACAAATATCTATCCCTTAATAGGTTTATAGAATGCAAATGATTAGTTACTAGACTTACTCTGATAAATACCCTGAAAAAAAAAACACACCCTAATGAACTATACATGAATAATATCCATTATAGATTACCCTATAAAATTTTAAATTCACTCCCCTTTTTAATACACCCTTTTCTTAATCAAGCACTTTTCTCTTTTCTGTTTTTAAGTTGAAGTAGCTCCAAGTACCATAATCTAGAAAAGTGAACAAGGCAAGTTTAGCTTAGCTATCTTGAAAAAGGTGTCTTGTCTCAATAAATTTGTAGACCAAAACACCCCTCATCCACATCTATACTCTCGTGATTACCCCACTTTTGCTTCATTTTTAAGCCAATTTTGTGCTTACGAGAAAAAAAGAAAGGCTTTTTTTACTTTCAAGTCCAAACGCTTCATCTAGTTCATGATATAGGTTTACCCCATGAGCAATATAACTATGATTTGGTCACAAACTTCTCTCTTTTAGGCTTTTCTATGCACCTAACCTGGGCTACTCCTGCCCCAATGGGCTAGTGTTCAAAGTTCAAACATATTTTCTTTTTAGGTTCTCAAAGTTGTCTAACAATATGTCCAAATCTTCATGGTCTTGAATTGCTGGCAAAAGATTCATGGTCTAACAATATGATCATTTCAAGTTATTCCTTCAGATTTCTTTTTATATTCTTCATGATCGTTTTATAGTTTATGTTTGAGGTCTGGGGTTCATCACTATCCCTCTCAACAGTATCATCTCCAAATTGGGGTGAAGCCAGAAAATTACTTTGGAGGGTCGAGATGAATCATAAATTATTGGGGCGCAAAGTGTAATTTTATCATTATACTAATATGTGATTTCATAAAAAAATTTAAGGGGCTAAATAGAAAATTTACCATTTTGGGGGTCCAAGCCAACCACCTGCCCTTTGCCATCGTTTTTATCTCCAAAATTCGATCTTACATTCCCTCCTTGATTGTATAATGTACATTACAATTACATCCAACGCTTTTTTATTTCATTTTAATTATTTTGAAATTCAGTTTGAGCAAGATTTAATTATTAAAATTTTTTTATAATGAAATTAAATTGAATTAAACTCGAGTTTATATTAATAACTTCAAATTTTAAGTACTAAAAAGCAATATCATTTCCAATTCAAAAATCATCTTTTTATTACCAAATCTAATCATGTTTTCCATACCCTTTTATTATTCTTTTTTGTTTTTAGAGAAACAAACAGATATGTACGCAGCTATCATTTAACAAAGGGGAGACATATATGAAGAATCTGCAATAAGCAAAGGCAAAAATTTTAGATCAAAACACCAACAATCCAAAAAACCCAACCTAAAGCAAAGCTTTGTCGCCTCCTATGATCACCACTTTATTCAAGAGTTTATTTTATTATTATCCTAATGACGCAGATCTATTAACTTGTATTTTCATGCTTTTTTTTCCCTTTAGCCACCTCTCCGACAGACACCCAACTCATCATGTCATGCCCTAACAAAACACTTTTTACTGTCTCAATATGCAATAATTGATTAATTAATTAGGGTTTTCCCCCCTTATGATGGCCCAACTGTAGTCATTGTTATTACTTTCTATAATAATAGTAATTTGTTAAGGAGGTCGATTTTTTAAAAGAAATTTTCGAAATGTCGTTTATCGTATAGTAATTGATTTTCTAACAATAGAAAGTAAGTGAATTATAAGTTTTAGGTTTATAATTCAAAGTCTTTTCACATGCAAGTGAGTTTTATAATTATTACACATCCTATATTGATACATCTGTTTTAAATATTGCAAGTTTACCAATCGAGATATTCTTAATTCTATGAACCAAGCTCACCAGGTAGTTAATTGTTCACGGCACATTAACTCTTGACAGAGTATAAAAGAAAAAATCTCACCAAAAAAACAAATAGAAAACAATCAGCTATCCATCAAGCAACATGTCTAAAACTTCTTCCAAGTTATCCCTCAATATAATCTAAATTAAATATACATATTATTTTTTAATGAAAAAATATTAATTATGTGTTACTTATGTTATAAGTAGCCGTGTGTATATATATATTCAAAAATTAATCAAGGTATGGTTATGTAGATGAGTCTGAAATATCATTAGCATAATAATGGTTAAAAGCTGACCAAAGTCGTTCAAATGAATACCATTATTAAACGAAAAGTCCACAGCTTTACAGTTTGAAAGGTCATTAAAGATGGGTCACGTAGATTTCAGAATTTCCTAATCAAAAACCCAAAACAAGACATTTTTCAAAATAAAAAAAAAAAGAAAAAAAATCACTTATAAATTTGGGTCTGGGTGGGAAAGTTTTAGGCATATCTAACACAGACATCACTTATAAAAATTTGTCCTTATTTGTTGAAACTTGAAGCCTCTTAAGTTGCCCTAAATGATTAATACAATGAAATGGTATATATGTAGAGCAGCAAACAAAAATTATCATTGTACACATTACATTAAGGATTTAAAGTCGATGTCGTTTTCCCCGTGCATGCATATCGATCATGTGTTTCTAATTTTTCTTATTTATATTTTATTAAGCTGATAAATTTTTTCAAAAAAATTTCTCTCCCAATAATCGAAGCTGTCGTCTCCATGCATGCATATGGATCATGTGTTTCTATTTTATATATATTTTTTTGGTGAGTTGATCAACTTTTTCAACAAAAATCTTCTTCTAATAATCGAAGTCTTTGTTCTTATGTCAGAGTGTTGTCTTTCACCTCCACCAAGAGTCATGTACTGTTCACGAGGGATGTCTTCCTTGATAGTGATACAAGGATATGACCTGCAAGACTCAAACGATAAATGTCAGTATATGGCGTGATATTAGGGCTACTATACTTGAAAGTATGCTGCCTGAGTCCTTTAGGTTGGTGGTTTGAGTCCCTACACACTTAGGTGACCTACATAATTAATATCAGGTCTTACACTAACACTTCTCCTTTGAATCTTACAGTTTGTATCTTTATATCACCATTTAGGAAGCTCCCCTCACTAGATCCCTTAACATATTTAATATAATAATTATATAATTTTATTATCAATAAAGTATCGTTATTTGATATATAAATAATATACAATATTATAAACTATCGGTGCATCAAATATAATTCATCCTTGTTATAATCGTGTTGAATGTCTCTCAATTTCCATTGGAAATGGAGGACAATTACCTCACCAGTCAAGCAAAGTAGGCAATCTTTTCTATATGTAATTTTAATTTCATGATGTTTTTGTTTTCTTCATTTTTCATCGTTTTCATGTTTAGGGCTGTTTTTCTATTACCATTTTTAAACAAAAAGGCAGCAAAGAGAGAAAAATAAATAAGGCTCCAAGAAAATATAATCTGGCCTAGAAAATTTTCATTCTACAAATCATCCAATATTTTTGTTTTATAATTTCTTCCTTTTTTAAAAGAATTATCAAATTGTGATCTTTCAAATCATAAAGTTGAATTAGATTTTTTTAATGATAAGTTAGTGAAAACAAATTTGGGGTTTTTCTTTTTTCAAATCATAAAGTTGAATAGAAATCAATTTCTCCATAAAATGTCATAAGAAAGTTTAGATTTAGATTGAGAAGGAATTGTATGAAACTGTAATTCCACATTATCTTTTTTCATTTCCAAAATCAGATTTTTCCTCCTGATTCTCATTTTTTTCCCTAAAAAATTCAAATCCAACTAAAATAGCTCAAAATCAAGATGAAAAATCTAATTTGTCATTCTCCTATTGGAAATGAATAAGGATGACGTGAAATCACAGTTTCATACAACCCCTTCTCTTTTGGATTTCATTTTTTTATTTTTCAAATTTCATATCAGTCAACTAATTAATCTTTTAACAACTAATTTGGACTAAGATCATAATAAAAAATAGTAAGAAAATCAAATTATGTCAAAAGGGTTAAAATATGCACCAAGTCTTTATGTTTCTTTGTAAATTTAGAATTTGATCCTTCTATTTTTATTTTAAGGAATTTAGTTCTTATATTTTTCAAATTTCGAAATTTAAGTCTAATTGTTAACACCACCTTAAAATTCTTTTGTCAAATTTGTCGAGATTACATTTTGAAATAAACAAAAAATCCTCACTAGTAGACTTGTAACAAAAAATAACGTTGTAATTAACTTGAAATTAATAGAAAAACTTTAACAATTCTAACAATTAAACTTGCATTTTAAATTTAAAAATAGACAATTTAAATTTCTTAAAAAAAACTAAATTCTAAATATATAAAGAATATAAGACTTAGAGTACATTTTAATTATAAATGGAAAATGGAACAAAGACTTCACCCTGCAATTTCTAGCCTTAATTATGAGAAGGGAGAAGTTGGTAGAAATCAATTGACGAAAAGGGACAATAAAAATAGAAAATTTAGTAATGGGGTATTAAAGAAGAAAGACCATAGTTGAAGTCACTTTCAACCTCATAAAAATGGAAAAGAAGCGAAGAGGGTTTATTTACTACATGAAAGTGGTAGTGGTTTTGTTCATAAAAAATTCGAAAATTTAAATTTTGAAAAATATATTTATAGAGAGGCAGAAGCGGAGGGGTAGTCAGTGTGGCCTTGCTCTTAAAAAATTTGTTTTATAATTCTTTTAGTTTTAAGAAATTATAAATTAGTATAATAGTAAAATTTTTTTAAAAAAATTATTCAATTTTTACCTCAAATCCTTGTTGAGAGAATAGGATAATATTTATTGGTCAAATTCTGTTATTATACCTTATATTTTGCGTAAGTTGTGGATTTAGTATTTGTACTTTAATTTGGTCATTTTCAATCCCTTTACTTTTAGAATTTGAAAATTTTAGTCCTAACCATTATTCATTAAGTTAAGTTCTGTTATTTTTTAAATTTGATGTGTTAAATATACTATCACATGTGTCATGTTATGTTTGTTTGTTATTTTTATATATTAGTCATAAAAATTAGTTAATAGATTTAATAGGTTGTCGTTTGCATCAAGATGAAAATTTTGAAATTCAAAAAATATAGCCACTAAGAATGATCCAATTAGTGAATGTGGACTAAATCTATAACTTTACGCATAATATAAGACTAATAACATAATTTAACCAAACAGATTTAAATATCACCATTGGATCGGATCTTAAATTTCAAAATTCAAAAATATAATACCTAAAATTAATCAAATTAAAGTATACTCCATAATTTACACAGATTATAGGGTCTAATAACAGAATTTAACCATATTTATTTTTAATTTGAGTGTGACATGAAATTTCTTGAGTTTTAAAAGAAAATCACATGAGGGACATAAAATAAAACCAAATCATGTTTTTCCCTAAACAATTCCCCAACATATCTTTTCCCTCAACACAAAATTACCTTTCAAATCTTCCCTTTTTTCAATTAATGCATATAATATAATATATAATAGACAGGAAACACATCTTTTAGGAAAATGCCTCCTAACACAACTGCCATGGAACAGTTCCTATTATTGTTTTGTTCTTTTTCTTCATCATCTAGACAAAGTAAAATTCTGCTTTTATATCCTATATTTTGTATAAATTGTGAATTTAGTTCATACATTTTTCGAATCAGTCAATTTTAGTTATTTTATTTTTAAATTTTAAAATTTTAGTCTAGGTTAAATGGTAGAAGTTAAATTTATTTGGTTAAATTTTACTATTAATATTATATTATGCGTAAAGTTTTATATTTAATCTATGTTCTCTAACTGGATAATGTTTAGTCTCTATATTTTTAAATTATAACATTTCAATATTAATACAAATGACCATTAGTAAACCTATTAACTGATTTGTTTTAGTAATACATGGAAATAGCAACCTATCATATCATTATACATGCTATAATATATTTGTCGTATTAAAATGAAAATAGTAGAATTGAATTTAATAAATTCAATAACTACCATTTAGTTAGGACTAAAATTTTAAAATCCTAAAATTATAAAGATTAAAAATATTAAATTAAAATACAATGACTAAATCCATAACTTATACATAATACAAGAATTAATAGCAAAATTAAACCTCCAAATACAGAAAGAGATCCATTTGAGACAAGATCAGGCAAATTAGGGTATTGTCTTTAATGTTTTATGCATTTTATGTTATAGTTCCATTCTCTTTTGAGAAGAAAGCTAAAACAAATACTATATATTGGAAAGGGTTTTGCATTATTAAATTTATTTTGATAAAATAAAATAAATTATATTAAACAACCAAGTACATATAAGATAAAAAAAAATTGAAGAATTCTCGATCCTGTGGCAGTTAATCAATTGGACCGGATCTAAGTTAAGTTCCATTGATTTATAAAAAATCTTATTCGAGATTTAGTACATCGAATTTGTGCACAACTTTAATTTAATTATAATGTTTGAAATTTTAAGTTCTAGTTTCATGATTCCTAAAAGGAATATATTTTTTAATTTTGGTTTTTCTATCAATGTTATTTGTTATTATCAAAGAGAGATTAGTTTAGATCTCAATTGTCTCATTAATTTTTATTATGGTTTTGTTATATTATATGTCAATAATGACAGTAAAATTGATTGTAAGTTAAAAAGAAAGAAAAATAAAAATACGTAGATTTTACGTGAAAAATCATTATCGGGAAAAGACCACAAGTAGAAGAGAAATCTACTAATGTTGAAAAACAACAATACAATAAATTTTGGACTGCACGCATTCTTTTTATAATCAACGTCTAATAGAAGAAGTAGAATCATTTACGGATTCGACCTGTGAGGCAAGATCCGTACCTATTTTATCTCTTTAATAAATGAATTGCGCCTCAAATTTTTTAGGTCAAATTAATCGAAATTCGGATTGCATAACTTTAATAATTTTTGTAAGTGATTGTCCCGTGGTTCACCGGAGTCATTGCACTAGAGCCTTCTTTCCTGTGATTGTTGTCACATGTGTTGGCTTATGGTTTCTTTTCTATCGGCATTTCAGCTGTCTCCTTTGTGGCTTGACACCCTTTCTGGGGCTTCGATGTGGCATGGTCTCCTTCGAAGGCATGCATGCTGGTGCCTGGTTGCATTAACCTTGCTCTCGCTGCTACTAATGCTCACTTCCTCTCCTTTCCCAATTTGGTGACAGGTTTTAGGGGTTGGGTTTTTTTTTTGCTTGGCCGTCCGATTTCATCATTGTACTTTGGGAATTCTTTGGGTCAATTTTGTTGTAATTATTTATTTTTATCGTAATTAAGATATTTATTATCAATTTAGTCAAAATTTCTAATCCCAACTCAATTACCAATTTTTTTAAAGAAAAAGAAAATTAATAAAAAAAAGACAAAAATGAACACACACAATGATAGCAAGCTCAAAGAAAAAAACACACATAATCCTAATCTAAATTATACTTATTGAACAAGATTTTTCAATAAGTGGCTTTAAATCCTCCTTTCTTCAAATGTTGCTTTCATTTTGATAAAATTTGATTCCATAAATAAAAACCAAAACACTTTCTTCACGCAAATTAATCGTAGTTGAGACGTTAAATTCCAATCAAATCACAATTAATTAAGCAATCATAGTACAGAAAATTAAATTAAATTAAGTAAAAAGATTTTGATTAGTGGGTAATTATGGGAAACTTGTGGAACCCAGTAAAATTCCATTTGTATTGTAAAAGGTGAATTTAGTGAAACTGTTAAAAATAAATAATATTGTTTTTGAAGTGCCAAATCACCTAACTTTGAACCATGTTTAATTTGATCCCCCGCAAAAACATATAAATTAATGGTGATTACTATTCAGAAACAGGTGTGAATGTTTTGATATTTTAATCAAATAATAATGTTTAATGATTTGACAATTCATCTTTTGGGAAAAAATGTCTAAAACTTTAACTTATTCTAAAATGTCTAATCAATTAAAATTGAATCTTATGCTTAATATAAACTAATGGAATTGACCAAAAGTCTAATTTATTTCATCATCAAACATTCAATCAACTTAAATCCACTAAAAATGACATTTGTATTATCACAATGAAAAATTAATAAAAGCTAATAACTATTTTCAAAAATAAAAATAAAAGGTGTTACCTTTTCAAAGTTAATATTGAAATTGAATCGAGTCAGTTAATTTGATTAAAAATAGGTTAGTGTATTTGTTTAAAGTAATAAAAATAATATGTTGATTTATGAATTGGTATAAATTAAATTGAGTTAAAAAATTAACTGAGTATACGATTAAATAAGTTGAATGTGATTTTATGTTTTTAAATTTTATGATTTTTTATAATTTTTAATTGGAATTGAATTAATTGGTCGAATCAAGAATCAATGATAGAACTGATTTGACTATTGATCTTATTTAATATTAATGTTGATATTTAAAAATTTTAAGATATAATTAAGAAAAACTTATATCAATACTTTATTTTGACTAATTAATAATATTATAAAAATTAAGTAATCAAATTTCACATTATAAGAATTGAATCTATAATTTCAGTATAGTAAAAAGATCAAACCCAAAATTTTACCACTAATATAATCATTGAAGGATTAACACTAATTAATCACCGTGATCAAACCATGATCAAGGGTGACGTCAAGGAGGCAAGTAGAGATCTCAACTTCCAAATTGATACATTTACATTCAAAATTATTAGAAATTATAAATTTATAAATTAATAGAATAGTAAAATTGTATTTTAATCTTTTAAAAATTATAATTTAATTTTAACTTTTTCAAATCATTTTAAAAATTATAAAATTTTAAATTAACACAATAACAAAATATCAAAAGCCAAATTTAGAATGGAATTAAATATTGTAAGTTATTAAAATCGGATCGATTAGACTAAAAATCGATTGATACACTAATTCAATGTAAAGGAAAGAACCAATTGATTTACAAGTGAGTACAAATCAATTGAATTGAGATAAAAATCAATCAAACCGATTAATAAAAGATTTATCAGTTTTAATATATATTTTTATTTTTATATTTTTTAATACTTTAATTAATTAAAATAAAATTGATTGAATTAAAAAAATGATAGTATAATCAATTCCATTCCAAAATTATTTATAAAATAGGGAGAAGGTACTTGAGACAAAATGATAATCTTTTTACCTTTTAGCTCCAACTTTTGTCGCAGAGAAAAAAAATTACTGTACTAACTACCAACAGGCAAATAGCTGTTATTATCTTAGGCTCATATGGATATTTTCGTCATAAAAATAAAATAAGCATGGATCTTTGGAAAGGACATAAAAATATTAAGAAAATAGTTTGATTGAATTTTAAGTCAACTTGTATTGATATTGTTGTCAATACAGAAAGACATGTGTTCGAGGCATAAAAATACATTATTTTTTTATTTATGAGTTGAAAAAGAATTATGAATAGTTCTAAATATTTTATCAAATATAACAAACTAATGAAATTTTTCAAAAAAAAAAAATGATTACACTTTATTCTTGTATGAAATGACAAAGAAACCCCCACTGAATCATCAGAGACAGTAGAAAAGTAAGTAGGTTGGCTGCCTGCCTAACCTTTCCAGCCGGAGTTTAGTAAAAAAGTAAAAGTTAAATCAAAAGGGAATATCAAACATAATGGTATAATTATAATTTTAGGCCTCTAATATTACCAAAATTTAAATTTAATCACTTTATTTTAATTTGACGTAAATTTGATTCTTTATTATTTTTAAAATATTACTAGTAAGTTCAATTTAATAAATTTATTTGTTGCCATTTTTGAATTGGTAGAGTATGCCATTGAGTTTTGGGGCCTATTTAAAATTTTTAAAATTTTAGGAGTCAAATTATTTTTTAAAAAATAGGTGCTTAAAAAGAATTTTCAAAAAATTTAAAACTTTAAAAGGAATAATAAAATTTTCAAAAATTTTGAAAGATTTAATTAAAATTTTCAGTACTTTTAGAAAGCTTAACTAGAATCTCTAAATATTTCTGGGGCTAAATAACATTTTTCAAATATTTTAAGGAGCATAATCAAACTTCTCCAAACTTTTGGGCCCCTAGTTCCAACGTAGTTCCTACCACTGCCCATATTCGATTAATCCATGATGTTAAGTGTTTTTTTAATTTAATTTATGACTTTAATAACTATAACTAATCAAGTTTAGAGTACTAATAACATATTTTAAAAAATTAAAAGATTAAATTAAAATAAATAGATTAAATTATAAATTTCACAATACTAGAAGGACTAAATCAAAAATTAAACCCAAATACAGAAGAAAGCTAACTAAAAATCAATCAAACAGCGCGTTACGAGGGCAACCACAATGCCGCCGTTCGCAGAGATAAGACTAGAAGCAATGACTTTAGACCCACGCGCTATTAGAATCATATAAAGACACGATTGCTCAAAAGTGGGGCCGTAATAGAAAAAGATGAATATGATTGGACTGTGTTGTTAAATCGCGTTGGGTGTGCGCCGCAAGCTTTCTTTTCGGAGTTTTTTTAACTTTTGATTTCAACCACTTATTTTTATCTCGTTGTTTGTGAGTAATAATAGTTTTTTTAAGTTTGTTTTTTTGGGGGCTTATTTTTTTACTCTTCTTTTCTTTCTTTTTCCCTTTACCATGTCGTAAAAAGTAAATTTTGCTTAACCTTTTTTTTATTTACTTGTCCATTCATTTTATATATATCATTATATTTCACGTTAAATATTAGGGTTAAATCGAATTTTGGAGTTTTAACTTTACAATTACTTTTATATTGAGAATTGAATTATATTTTATTATGAACTTAATAATTCATCCTCATTCGGTTTAAATTTTATGTGTTAACGTGAAAATAATTGTCAAGTTCAAGGACTAATTTAGACAAAAAAATTTCAAACCTTAATATGAAAATAATTGGTTACTTTAGGCCACAATGTGAGAATAATTATTGAGTTTAAGGTCTAACTTAAAAAAAAAATTAAATCCCTAATGTGGGAATAACTGTCAAGTTTAAGGCCTAACTAGAATAAAAAATTAAATCTCAATATAATACTAATTATCAAGTTTAAGCTTAATTAATGATTTAACCTAAATATTAACTTAGGTTTAACATTTTCAAAAATAATGATTAGTGCATAATGTATTTTTAAAAAGAAATATGTTAGACTCAAAAGATGACAAAATATCTAAATCAACCAATACTTTAATTTGAGAATTCATTTGTTGGATTTAGATTTGACACTCTATATTCTTTGTTTGGATAAAAATAAAAGTTGGATTTTAATTTTGGAAAATCCAACTCTAATTTCATAAGACTTAAATTTTGAATATCAAATTCCATTTTAAAACTCTAAGATTGATTAAAAATATGATAACTTTTTTTTTTTGTTCTCTCTTCTTTGGCACTTCATTCAACACTCAAACAATAAATAAATAATTTTATTTATAATATATCATCACCGAAATTTAAATTTTCCAGAATTTAACCAGTAGGTGAACAGTCAGATCACCGTTATCAATTCAATCGATTCAACCGATCCATTAGTTTGGTTGAATAAATTATTAAAATAAAAATATTTAAAGATAAATAAAATAAATTCATTCGGTTCGAACAGCAGTTCAACTAGTCTAATCGGTTAATAAGTCAATAAACCTAACCTCTTATTTCAGGCTGGTACCTCAATTGATTTTTGATCCAATTGTTTTGACCGGCTAGTTCAATTCAATTATGAAAGCAGTGACGAAGTTTCATGCATTTAATTTAATACAATATAAATATTTAAAATTTTCATTTATACCATAATATGCACAATTTTAATTTTAAACCCTTGACTTTTAATTTAGACCTAAGTAAGTCCACTTATGCTCAGTGTAATTGATCTGACCAACTGGCCCAATCCGATTTTCAAAACCTAACTAGTGATTGAATTGATTGGGCCATTGGTTTGTTGGTCTAATCGGTTCGATCAGTTTAACCGGTACAATCTGTTTGACCTATCTGTTCAGATCTATGAAATAAATCATTAAAGAATTCATAAAAATAAAAAATAAAAAATTGGCTCAACCAATTTAACCGCCTAATCAATAGGTTTGTACTAATTCCCAAGTCAGTCAATCTAATGCCTTTCTCCAAACCAATATCAAACCAATACCTTGCCTAATTCCCAATTTGACTGGCCAATCCAATTCAGTTCAAACAACAATGTTCAAAATAGACAATTAAATTTAAAAAAAAAACTATTTTAAAGACTAGAATTAGTATGAAATCTAAATCTAAATTTGAATTATCCAAACAATGAATTTAGATTAATTCAAAATTTTGGGTTTCAAAAATTTTAATTCCCAAACAAAAAATTTAGAAATAATGAATTCATAATTCATATATATTTAAAGCTAAAATTTTGCAATCCAAATCCAATCTAAATTCTAGTTCCCAAATGCTACCTTGGAAAGTTTTGAAATTTAGGTAGTATTTGGAAAGACATTTAGTAATTGGATTTGAGTGTAATTGTTTGTAATTATATAAAAATGACATGTTTGAGTAACAATTGTAACTGGTCGGTCTTACTAAATTAGGTGTAATTGAAACACTCAAATTACACTTTACAATTCTTAATGAGAGAGTGAGAATTGGAGTATTTACACCTAAATTCAATTATCATATGCCTTTCCAAACACTCATACAAGATTTAACTTTAAAAAATATTTTTATAAAAAAATTATATTATAAGCATGAGGATGTAGGAATGTTTGTGATGATTATGGTAAAAAATATCAAATTACATTATAAATCCTAAAACATATATTATAAAAATAATTTATGTGTATTTTACAGAGTTATAATAAAAATTATATTATTTAAATCCTAAAAATTTAAAATTGTGACAAAAATATCACTATAGTCCCTCTCAATTTCAAAATTGAGCAAATTGGTCCCTCTCAAAAAAATTGAAGTAATTTAATCATTGTCAATTTCAAAAGTGAGTAACTAAGGACATTTAATCACAACATTAATGTTTTCAATCAATTGTAAATGATCTTGATTGGTATAGTAATAAATTTAACCATCAAAGTTTACATTTTTTTGTCAATTTGGACCTAATGTAACAAATTTATCTCGCAACATTTGTGTAAATGTTAATGTTAAAATTGTTGAATTTATTAGAATTGTGGTCAAAATGATAAAATATGTAAACATCAAAAGCTAAATTTGTTACCATATTAATGAAAATTATGTGCAATAGAATATATTAACGTCATGCTTAATTGTCGTTAATTGCTTAATTTCGAAATTGAGAGGAACTGGAGAGGTCTTCTAACCTAATTTTTGTTACCCGTCTAAAAAAATTATCATATGGTAATTAATATTTTTAAAAATATAAATTATGTAACCATATAATTATAACTTGTAATTACAATTTACACTATTAAACATGACATAGAGAATTACGATATAATTATAATCTGTTAACTAAACATATCTGTGTTGTCTAAATTTAAAATTTAACGCAACTTAAATCAACTCTTATAATAATAATAGTAAATAAGGCATTGACTTAATGCTAAGATTAAAGTTTTGTGAATTTGAGTTTTCAATTTTGATACCTGTCGTGTTAAAACATATGTGAGTTTTTAGTTTAGATTTTTATTCTTATTTAAGATTCATTATATGTAGACATAGGGGTAGCCTCATAAGGGGTAACTAAGAGTTTTAAGCCTTAAAAATGATAGGATTCCAATTAAGTCCTTTTTTATAAGCTGATATAATGATTGAATTGTGTTCATCAATTTATATTTTAATTCCACCCTAATATTTTTTGGGTATGTAGGCTATTGTATTGACTATCAAATTAACTGTTCTGGGTCAACTATATTGATAATTATTTAAATTTATACTTATAATTGTGGTTGTATTTGTAACCAATAACAATGCATGTATGTCGTAATTAAGTCCACCACTCTCAACACAAATGAAAAAACACTCTTTCATAAGCTTCTATGCCTTCTCTCAAGAAAAGGAAGAAAGAAATCCTCCATCACAACCATTGCTACCGACCTTTGTGTCTACCGGCGCCAGCCTCCTCTTTTTCTTTCTTTTGTCTTTCGCAGAATTACTTTGTGATCCCTCTCATTTTTTTTTTCTTTTTGGATTCTAGCCACCGAAATGGCGGGGGTTCTCGGCAACTCGTAGGCTTCCACGATTTTCCCTTGGAGTTTTGCTGTTTTGGCTCCTTTTTCTTTGGTTGGGAGACTCATCAATACAGTTGTAAATAAATCGAACTTGAATGAACAAATTACTGTTCATGCTTGTTTTTTTATATTTTTAAGTTTGTTTATATTCATTAAGAATTTCAGAATTGTGTTCTTCGTTTATTTAAAATCATATGTATTAGTTTTTTTCGTTTAAGTTAAATGAACAAATTCATGAGTAGTAAACAAACAAACAATAAATAGACATATATATTTGCATATAAAATAATTAAATATTAATAACCGAACAATAAACTAATTTTAGATGATTTATTAAATAAGCCTTAAACGAACATAAACAAATTTATTCATGAACATAAATGAATTAGATAAATTTTGTTCATGTTCGATTCATTTATTAAGTAAACCTCA
Source organism: Gossypium arboreum (assembly GCF_025698485.1). Taxonomy (NCBI): domain Eukaryota; kingdom Viridiplantae; phylum Streptophyta; class Magnoliopsida; order Malvales; family Malvaceae; genus Gossypium; species Gossypium arboreum. Next base: position 1,819,310 of record NC_069070.1, on the reverse strand, counting down.
AAAATTTGCTCATTTACATTTTTTTAACTAGAAAAACGAACAAAAACCAAATTGTGCATGAACCGTTCATTTGCAACCCTACTCCTTCATCCTTGCTTCAGCAAGATCTCTGCATTCTCGGTGGAACACAGTCGTTGCTTGGCATTCATTGACTCCTTTTTAAATACATATTATCTTTCGATTAAAGAATTCGAAATATGAGTAGGTGTAAGAATTTTGTTTTATATATTTATAAAGCTTGTTTGTATATTACAAGTTTAAAACACTGTTTCCCATACTTTGCATGTTATATCATACAATACTAGATATAATCACAATAATGATAACCACATTTTTTAAAAAAATTTCTGCATTGGTATTACGTGTTATTTATAGAAGATAACCCTTTAGTTTTTCCTTTTTTTTCTTTTTAATCCTTTTCTCTCAAATCCCAATAAATCCGAATTTAGGAAAAGGGATACTTGTTCACAAATCGAATCTTTTTGAAGATTACACTACAAAATTTGATGTTGGATGTCAAGTTTTGCTTTGCATTATAATTATAATTATTTATTATTAGCCTTTAATTAAACCACAATAAACTTTGTAAGAGTAAAAAAGATAGAGAGAGGCAACCACAAACAAATGACGTAAACCAAGAAAAAAACAAATTTAAAGAGAAAACATGTGGGCAAATTCAGAGACAGTAAGAACATTAACTTTTTTGCCTTTTTTTTTTTTTTTTGGCTTTTATTACTGCAGGGATTCACAGTCTGTCTGGGGTTAAAACACAAGTGTAAAGATTTTTTTTTCATTGATTTGGGCGCCCTTCATGCTTTTTACCATACGTCCACGTTGTCCCTTATACATTGTTTTTTCCCTATTAAAGTAAAAAGGATTAATTGCATCAAATGCTCATATATTTTTGTTTTAACTTAAATTGATCCCTGAATTTCAAAAAAATTTAATCGAGTTTCAAAGTATCAGTATTGACGTCTTTTCATCAGCCTAACCATCAATTTAAGCTTTAAATGTTGATTAGGTTTGGTGAGGATTATATTTAAAATATGTGGATTAAATTTTAATTATGATATACTTATTGCATTAATAATTTGGAAGTGATATGTTAAAAATGTAAAATGTTAATAAAAAATTTTACGTTAGATTTAAGTTGTTAATTAAGTATGTAAACATGAATTTACAAATTGATCTGTATTTTTTAATATGTTACAAATTATATTTGAGTTGGAATTTAACGTCAGGCTGATGGCTAGGTTTGAGTTGTTAATTAAAGGACTTGATCGATACAATGCTCATACTTTGAAGATTCAATTAGAATGCTTTGAAGTTTAGAGACCAAGTTAAAATCTAGGTCGTAGTTTGAAGATGTATGGTGCTTACCTTTGATAAAATCTAGACATGTCAATTTTGATCGTAACTCAAAAATCCTTTTAAATCAACTTGAATCTAAACTTAATCTAATTATATTTGATCATAAAAAGTCAATAATTTAAACCCATCCATTATGAATTCAAAGTGAACCAAATAAATACTTTGAAATGACATGAACATGACGTGACAATAAACCAAAATGATTTGAATTATTAATACCCGATAAAAAGAAACTCGAACCTTAAACCTTAAACCTAACTTCAAAATTGATCTAAATTTAAAATGATTTAAAACCCAAAATTAATCCCATAAAAATACTCAAAATTTTTAAATATTAATTCATTAAATCCAAATTAACAACACTCATTCCATTGAAAGTTTGAGTCAAATCACAACTTCCTGTCGCACTGGAAATAATATTTTATATTAGATTTCTTATTGCTTTTGCTGTCAAATCGCCAATTATACCCTTACATACGTGGTTATCGAATACCCACGGGAAGACCCATTATAGTACTTGTATGTTTCTAGCCGGAATCGTACAATCCATTTTTATGTTATTTATGTTATGACTAAGTCTTTTTTTTGAATCCTATCTATCAAAACTCCTATAACACAAGTTTTCTGACAAAAGGTGGCAAGGCCCTAATTTTCAGGATTTTTTAGGCCCTTATCTTAATTACGCCCAATTCCCGACAAAAGGTCCCTTTATATACAATAAATAATTCCCTATAGAAAATAATACATAAACATAAAATTCCATTAGACGTGTTCATGAATCAAGTAGGATCAAATAGAATTCAGTTTCTAAAACATTTCCGTCTTTAACTTAAACTCAATTTGCCCAAATAACCCATTTATTGTAAAAAACAATCTAACCCAAAGTAAAAAAAAAAAAAAATCTGATCCAAAGCAGATCAAACCGACCAAAAAGATCTCTATGAAGACCTCTAATTCTAATTTAGTAAAAATTATAATAGGAAAGGTAGGACTATTTTGTAATTATAATGGAAGAGTGCCCCATAAGGTAAAGAAAAATGGAACACCAGAGTTTGTCATATTATATAACCTTATATTATTTTATAATTAGTTTAGGATTATAATTAGTATAATATTTTATATATAATTTATCTTCTTTAAAAATTTGATGCTGTCCAAATTTCTTATATTTTATATCACATAATGTTATAAAATGTAAATTATACTACTAGTTAGTTAATTATGTTTTTGGTCATCTATTCATGAAAAGTTACAAAATGATCATTCAATTATTTAATTTCATCTTTTTGGTCACTCAATTATCTTGGATTTTGTGTGTTTCCATTGTTTTGTTAGCCATTGGTGACTAAAAAATAAAATTAAATAATTGGATGATCATTTTGTAATTTTTCATAGCTAGATAGTTAGAAAATTAAAAAAATATCATAGTTGAGTGATCTCTACTATAATTTACCCTTAAAATTTTGATGATCTCCCAATTCCTTATTATTTTATAATATAATAATATTTTAATTAGAATTAGATGCACTAAACATCCCCAAACTACGATCTTTATATTAAATTAGTCCCTAAATTTCAAAACTTTTAATTATATCCTCAAACTATCAATATTATATTAATAAGGTCCTTTCATTATTAAAATTATTAATTTAATCGTTGACCCGTCAAGTTTTATCTAATTAAATTTAAAATAAAAATTTTAAGGAAATAAGATGTGGTCGTATAATTTTTAAAAATAAAAACAAAAATAAAAGAGTGAACGGTAAAGGTTATGTAAAACCTTTGCAAACTTCAAATCAAAGAATTTTAAAACATTTATTCTTAAAATATTCAATTAAAATTTTCGTTTGTCACATAAGATTTTAAATTAGAATGATTTAAAGTTTAGGGACCAATTTAAAATAAATATCATATTTTGAGGGTTTTGGTGGAATTAACTCATTTAATGATACTTTTAAGGACATAATAATAATATATTCTAAAATAATGGGAAAGACAATACAGTATTTACCCACAGTAGCCATTGACAGTAACCCTTAAGATATAGAAAGAAAGAGAGAGGGAAAACAATGGTGTATGAAAAAAGAATTGCCCAAAACTAAAAATTTATATTCAAAGAGAAGAGAGAGAAAGATAGGGACTAGTCTTTAGAGAGAGAAAGATGAAGAAGAGGCAGAGAGCACTTTATTTGCCTTTTTTATGATGCACGCATCCATGGCAGAGGAGGTACTTGCTGTAGCTGCAAAATTTATAAGCCAATGGAACTTCAAAAATGGAGTCTTTGCTTTGAGCTTGTGAAATAGAAGCAAAAAAAAAAAAATGGAGCTTTGGAGAAAAAGAAGGGTTAAAGTGAAGAAGAACAACAAAAGGAGCTATTTTGACAAATGGGTGTTTTTCTTTTAAAGCTTAGAGATTGATTTTCATGGAGTTTTCTCTCTTGTAGGAAAAAAAACAGTTTTTTTTTTGTTGTGATTTTTTTTTTTAACAAATGCACTTTCAGTTCCAACCTAAAGTTGGGGTGGAACTTGCTGGGTTTGCTTCGATTTATCAAGACAAGTGGGCAAAACAGCAAGAAGATAATAGTTTCAACGACCAAGAACCAACTTCTGTTCTTCATATGAGAAGCCAAAGTCCACCTACATCAGCATCAACTCTTTCTTCTTCTTTCAACGGCGGATCCGGGGGCGGCGGTAGCGGCGGTAATTTCACTACTACCACCATTGTACCACCTGAAAGCACCCAACTTGAGTTTCAACCGATCCAAAGTGAACTAGACCTTGTTACAACAGGACCTGTTGGTGTTCAAAGATGTAACAATCTTGGTATAGAAGATTGGGAAGCTATGTTATTCGAGTCAACTGTGTCACCGAGTCAAGACCAAAACTCACTCCTCCGTTGGATTATATATAATTTATCTTCTTTAAAAATTTGATGCTGTCTAAATTTCATATTTTATATCACATAATGTTATAAAATGTAAATTATACTACTAGTTAGTTAATTATGTTTTTGGTCATCTATTCATGAAAAGTTACAAATGATCATTCAATTATTTAATTTTATCTTTTTGGTCACTCAATTATCTTGGATTTTGTGTGTTTCCATTGTTTTGTTAGCCAAATTTCATGGACTAAAAATAAAATTAAATAATTATGATCATTTTGTAATTTTTCATAGCTAGATAGTTCGAAAATTAAAAAATATCATAGTTGAGTGATCTCTACTATAATTTACCTTAAAATTTTGATGATTCTCCCAATTCCTTATTATTTTATAATATAATAATATTTTAATTAGAATTAGATGCACCATAAACATCCCCAAACTCTGATCTTTATATTAAATTAGTCCCTAAATTTCAAAACTTTTTAATTATATCCTCAAACTATCAATATTATATTAATAAAGGTCCTTTCATTATTAAAATTATTAATTTTAATGTCGTTGACCCAAATCAAGTTTTATCTAATTAAATTTAAAATAAAAAATTTTAAGGAAATAAAGATGTGGTGTTACAATTTTTAAAATAAAAAACAAAAAAAATAAAGAGTGAACGAGTAAAGTTATGTAAAACCTTTGCAAACTTCAAATCAAAGAATTTTAAAACATTTATTCTTAAAATATTCAATTAAAATTTTCGTTTGTCACATAAGATTTTAAATTAGAATGATTTAAAGTTTAGGGACCAATTTAAAATAAATATCATATTTTGAGGTTTTGGTGGAATTAACTCATTTAATGATACTTTTAAGGACATATTAATAATATATTCTAAAATAATGGGAAAGACAATACAGTATTTACCTCACAGTAGCCATTGACAGTAACCCTTAAGATATAGAAAGAAAGAGAGAGGGAAAACAATGGTGTATGAAAAAAGAATTGCCCAAAACTGAAAAATTTATATTCAAAGAGAGAGAGAGAAAGATAGGGGACTAGTCTCTAGAGAGAGAAAGATGAAGAAGAGGCAGAGAGCACTTTATTTGCCTTTTTATGATGCACGCATCCATGGCAGAGGAGGTACTTGCTGTAGCTGCAAAATTTATAAGCCAATGGAACTTCAAAATGGAGTCTTTGCTTTGAGCTTGTGAAATAGAAGCAAAAAAAAAAATGGAGCTTTGGAGAAAAGAAGGGTTAAAGTGAAGAAGAACAACAAAAGGAGCTATTTTGACAAATGGGTGTTTTCTTTTTAAAGCTTAGAGATTGATTTTCATGGAGTTTTCTCTCTTGTAGGAAAAAAAACAGTTTTTTTTTTGTTGTGATTTTTTTTTTTAACAAATGCACTTTCAGTTCCAACCTAAAGTTGGGGTGGAACTTGCTGGGTTTGCTTCGATTTATCAAGACAAGTGGGCAAAACAGCAAGAAGATAATAGTTTCAACGACCAAGAACCAACTTCTGTTCTTCATATGAGAAGCCAAAGTCCACTCACATCAGCATCAACTCTTTCTTCTTTCAACGGCGGATCCGGGGCGGCGGTAGCGGCGGTAATTTCACTACTACCACCATTGTACCACCTGAAAGCACCCAACTTGAGTTTCAACCGATCCAAAGTGAACTAGACCTTGTTACAACAGGACCTGTTGGTGTTCAAAGATGTAACAATCTTGGTATAGAAGATTGGGAAGCTATGTTATTCGAGTCAACTGTGTCACCGAGTCAAGACCAAAACTCACTCCTCCGTTGGATCGCCGGTGATGTTGATGAACATGGCCTTAAACAACTTCTTCAAACTGGTCCTGATTTTATTCCCGGGCTTGACCCGATGGATCCTGGTAATTTGGGTTATTTTCCTCAAAATCCAATCTTTACTTCTCCACCTGAAAGTATTGGCCTTTATCAACAACTTGAAAACCAGGAAATGAAACCCCAGATTCTAAATCCCCCAAATCCCAACTTTTTCTTACCATTTCCACAAGAACAACAACCATTACCAAAGAGACTCAATCATGGTCAGATCCCAAAGCTACCATTCTCAGACCATGAGTTGTTTATCAAAAAACAACAGCTTGTTGGGTTTCAAGAACAGAAGCCATTAATGGTGTCTCAACAACAACAAGCAGCCACATTGTTGGACCAGCTTTGTAAAGTAGCAGAGATGGTAGAGACTGGGAATTTCTCACACGCGCAAGGGATATTGGCGCGGCTCAATCACTTGTCTCCAGTAGGCAAAACATTTCAACGGATTGGTTTTTACTTCAAGGAGGCATTACAATTACTACTCTTCATGTATAACAATACCCCAGTCTCGAAAAATCCGACACCTTTTGATGTTATCTTCAAAATGGGAGCTTACAAGGTCTTTTCCGAGGTTTCGCCGTTCGTTCAGTTTGTTAACTTTACGAGTAACCAAGCTTTCCTTGAAGCACTCGAGGATTCCGACCGAATCCACATTGTGGATTTCGATATTGGTTTTGGTGCTCAATGGGCTTCTTTTATGCAGGAACTTCCTATGAGGAGTAAAGGAGTTGTTCCTTCATTGAGAATTACAGCTTTTGTTTCCCTTTCGACATACCATCCTATCGAACTCAGTCTTATAAGGGAGAATCTTGAACAATTCGCTAATGGAATCGGTGTAAATTTCGAGCTTGAGGTACTTAACTTTGATTCTTTAGATCAAAACCCTTATTCATTGCCTATGTTTCGAATGAATGAAAACGAGGCGCTTGCTGTGAACTTTCCCGTTTGGTCTGCTTCGTATCGACCTTCTATTTTGCCTAATCTGTTACGGATTGTGAAGCAGCTTAGACCGAAAATTGTGGTGTCTTTAGACCGAGGGTGTGATAGGAATGATCTGTCATTCCCACAACATATAATCAATGCATTTTATTCATATATAAGCCTGTTGGAATCACTTGATGCAGCCGTTAACGTAAATTCCGACGCCATAAACAAGATCGAGAGGTTCCTTATTGTGCCTAAAATTGAAACCACAGTTTTGGGTCGTTTGCATTCACTCGAGAAAATGCCACCATGGAAGACTCTGTTTGCTTCAGCTGGTTTCACCCCTTTAACGTTCAGTAACTTCACCGAAACACAAGCGGAATGCGTCGTGAAAAGGGCTCAGGTTCGAGGTTTTCATATCCAAAAATGCCATGCTTCACTTGTTCTTTGTTGGCAACAAAAGGAACTTATCTCAGCTTCAGCTTGGAGGTGTTGAGGAACAACAGCATCGGAACCAGCAGGGGAGGTTCGTTTTTTTTTAATTTAGCAACTCACAATCTTTATATCGTCTCTAGCTCGTAGTGCGAATTTAACTCGAATATCATTTACTAAACTATGCTATGCTTTTTTTTTATGACTTGATCAATACAATGTGACTTGCCTTTGCTTGTGAGTGTCTCTCCTCTGCTGTTTATGGACACATTGATATTGCTGTTATGGTATTTATGGTGTCTTCTTTTTCCATTTTGTTTCGGATTTTTCGGTGAGAAAAGCTGTATTTTCTTCTGGTTTAAAGGTGGTGAATGGTGATGAATTGTTGTATGTTTGACGAGCAAAAATGAATGTTGAAATTGCAAATACAACTTACTAGAATTTTAGTGTTTTTTTAAATGTTTTTGAGTTATGAAGTTATATGTTAAAAAACTGCCTTGTTTAACAAGTATCGTGGAGGCCTTTGCATTAGGAGTCGGATTGTATTTTGTTCTCTCTATAAAAAAAAAAGAAGAGCAAATTAGTTCTTATACATTAAATGAACGAGTAAACTGGTTTTTTTGTTAAAAATTCATCAATTTCTATTGTTAAAAATTAGTTTTGTACGTTAGCATGATGTACACGTAGCATGTCACGTGTTATTTTTTGGTTATTGTGTTGATTTTGTTAGTTTTTAATAGTACAAGTGGATGAAGTTTTTAACGAAAATGACTAATATGTTCTTTAATTTAATGTATAAGGGCTAATTTATTCATTTTTTTTAAGTAGAGGGGGTAAATTTTAATTTGACTCTTAATATATCTTCATGGTATTTTTAACCATATCCCCTTACCCAATTAAAGATAGCGTGATGTCTTGAGATTAGTGCACTAATGGAGTTGCCAATTTTCAATGCCTATATTACCATGTAGGTTGGGCGAGGCCAAAAAATTCTTTAGAGTACAAAGTGCTATTTTATCATTATTATTAACTAGTTGTAGGAAAAGGATTGTCCGGGTTTAAACTCGGGATTCAATATACAAGGCTTATATATTGTTTCAAAGAGTTAATTCGGTTCATGCAACTATTTTTATAAGGTGTATATTAATTCAAAGAGTTAAATCGTAAAAGCTATTTAGAACCCCTCAGCCCTTAGGACAAGTATAATGGGGTTTGTTTTTAAAATTTTTATTTTGACCCTTCAAAATTTATAAATAAATCAATATAAAATTTGTAGACAAGAGGCCATAAAAAGACAAGTAGACACAAAGACACCTAAGATTAACTAAAATTTGCTCCTAATCACATGGGACATGTTTCATTCAATTTGTAATCTTATTATAAAAAAAATAGAAGATTGTCCATTAAATTGAATGAAAATTCTTGTAATATTATGCAATCTATGCATGTAAAATAATATTAAATTCATGATAAAAATGCAGAGTATTATGGACCGCCACAAATATATAATCATAGATTATAATCCTTTTCTATTTATTTTCCCTTAAAAGAATAATAAATAAACAAAGGTAAACGTCGGTTTCATTGAAACCCCAACACTCTCTTATAGAAATCATTGCAAAAGTCAACCAACCTCAATAATCGATAGAGATTTACTATTAATTATTAAATGTTATATTAACTCCCTAATTTTATTTTATTTTTTATATTACTAATATTTTTAAATATTAGAAAGATGGTAGGTGGATTTGATAAAGGAGAAATTAAAATATACTAATATTTAAATAAGTTATTTTTTGTAGACCATAAAAAAATAAAAAATAAAAGCCTTTTTTCTATATCATAAAGTTCTTTTTTTTGCTATTTTTGGGCTCAACCTTAGGAATTTAAAAATAATAGAAAAAGTAAAATAAAATACTAATTGTATGGCTAGGCCCAATCAAAATACTAAATATGTTAGCTAGCTGTGAGCCATATATTATGGTTCAGGTTGTTTAATGCTGAAGTGGTCCACACAAGCTACATGAATGTGAGTGTTAAATATAAAAATATATTAATATAAATATTTATTATTTAGTATTTTAATATGTTTAATAAAATTATATTTTGTACTAATTAAAATATGTATTGAATATGAATATATTAAATGGTATAATTAATTTTAATTTGATTATGCTTTTAATAATCGTATTATTATTACTAGATTATATCGAACCCAAGAGGTAGGAAAGAAAATACATTTGGGATGTTTGGTAAACAAAGTTTTAGACTTTTTTAGCTAATTTGGATACAAACTCTCTAATTTGTAGTGTCAAACTCTCTAATTGTAGTGTTTGGTGGATGGAAATTTGTAAAAATTTCACGAGCTAAAACCTCTAAAATAAAAAAGGCAAAGATGGGTAACTTTTTTTTCTAGGCGATTGAGAATGAGATATATATAAAAATTATTATATTTGATTATACTTGCTAAAAACTACTCCTTTTGTTACATACACTCAAACTTAATAGGGGTGCCAAGATATTAATAACATCTCTTCTCCCATTTTCATTTTCACCTCCAATAAAACTACAATAAAACTCTATCATGAGTCTACAAAAATTAACATTGATGTGAGAAATTTTCAATTAAGCCTATTTATTTTATACATATTAACTTTTAACTAATATAATCAATTGGTCAAACCAACTACAATCATCAATCAGCTAATATATAGAGAATTTATTTATTATTAAAAATATTAAAAGACAAAAATTTCACTATAATAATATTTATTATTTTTAAAGAAGTTTTTTAAGTAATTTTTAATTTTTATTATTATTGAGTTTGCGTGGAGTGTCGCTTACGTTAACTATGACTAGTTTTTGCTTTAAACACAGAAATCACATGTTCAACCTTTATGACATATGTATCGAATCCACCCATGCATTTTAATTAACTCAAATGGGTCCTTTTCTCCTTTACTTTTTCCATTAAGTTTTAAAAGTTTTGACCTTTCCAATTTGTGGCAATTTCAATCATTGTAAGTTTAAGTTGTTCCAAGTTCAAATCATTTAAGTTTTAGTTATTTTATGTAAGATATTTGAGTTTTTCAAGTCGAGTCATTATTGGTTTAGATAATTTTAAATTTTGATCACCTTATGTTTGAATTATTTCGACTCAAAGTTACTTCGAGTTCAACTTATTTTAAGTTTGAGTTAATTTTAGTTAAAGATAATTTGGTTTAAAGTCAATTCAAATTAGGGTTAAACAAGTTTGAATTGTTCATACATAATTAAATTGAATTGGAATGAGTTTAGATTTAGATTGATCGAGATAAAATTTTGAGATTAAGTACATACCATGTCGAATTTTTTTTTGAAAGTTCAGGTTTTGTTTAAATTTTTATAAAAATGTAGTCACCTACCAAATTATTATAGGGTGCCCCTTTCAATTTGTCACATTGGCCATACAACAATCCCACAAATAGGGCTAGTGGATGTTTCTATCATGTCCTTCGTTCTTTATTACATTAATATTATTGTTAATAAAAAAATAAGTTGACCCAACAATATTTCCAAATCAAACAATGTAAGTTGACTCAATAAAACCATATTCCTCACCCAACAATGATGGGTTTGATGAGGAGGATATGGAGCATAATACATCATTGTTTCATATAAAATCAATTTTAATACAATGCAAAAGTCAAAATAAAATGTGTGTACTTATTACAACATTTGATAAGAGTAGTTATGTTTTTTGGACATTGTTTTTGGTAGTTGTTCATGTATTTAATACATTGGTATATTTTGTAAATTTGAAATTAGTGCACTAATGGAGTTGCCAATTTTCAATGCCTATATTACCATGTAGGTTGGGCGAGGCCAAAAATTCTTTAGAGTACAAAGTGCTATTTTATCATTATTATTAACTAGTTGTAGGAAAAGGATTGTCCGGGTTTAAACTCGGGATTCAATATACAAGGCTTATATATTGTTTCAAAGAGTTAATTCGGTTCATGCAACTATTTTTATAAGGTGTATATTAATTCAAAGAGTTAAATCGTAAAGCTATTTAGAACCCTCAGCCCTTAGGACAAGTATAATGGGGTTTGTTTTAAAATTTTTTTTGACCCTTCAAAATTTATAAATAAATCAATATAAAATTTGTAGACAAGAGGCCATAAAAAGACAAGTAGACACAAAGACACCTAAGATTAACTAAAATTTGCTCCTAATCACATGGGACATGTTTCATTCAATTTGTAATCTTATTATAAAAAATAGAAGATTGTCCATTAAATTGAATGAAAATTCTTGTAATATTATGCAATCTATGCATGTAAAATAATATTAAATTCATGATAAAAATGCAGAGTATTATGGACCGCCACAAATATATAATCATAGATTATAATCCTTTTCTATTTATTTTCCCTTAAAAGAATAATAAATAAACAAAGGTAAACGTCGGTTTCATTGAAACCCCAACACTCTCTTATAGAAATCATTGCAAAGTCAACCAACCTCAATAATCGATAGAGATTTACTATTAATTATTAAATGTTATATTAACCCTAATTTTATTTTATTTTTTATATTACTAATATTTTAAATATTAGAAAGATGGTAGGTGGATTTGATAAAGGAGAAATTAAAATATACTAATATTTAAATAAGTTATTTTTTGTAGACCATAAAAAATAAAAATAAAAGCCTTTTTTCTATATCATAAAGTTCTTTTTTGCTATTTTTGGGCTCACCTTAGGAATTTAAAAATAATAGAAAAAGTAAAATAAAATACTAATTGTATGGCTAGGCCCAATCAAAATACTAAATATGTTAGCTAGCTGTGAGCCATATATTATGGTTCAGGTTGTCTAATGCTGAAGTGGTCCACACAAGCTACATGAATGTGAGTGTTAAATATAAAAATATATTAATATAAATATTTATTATTTAGTATTTTAATATGTTTAATAAAATTATATTTTGTACTAATTAAAATATGTATTGAATATGAATATATTAAATGGTATAATTAATTTTAATTTGATTATGCTTTTTAATAATCGTATTATTATTACTAGATTATATCGAACCCAAGAGGTAGGAAAGAAAATACATTTGGGATGTTTGGTAAACAAAGTTTTAGACTTTTTTTAGCTAATTTGGATACAAACTCTCTAATTTGTAGTGTCAAACTCTCTAATTGTAGTGTTTGGTGGATGGAAATTTGTAAAAATTTGCTGAGCTAAAACCTCTAAAATAAAAAAAGGCCAGGATGGGTAACTTTTTTTTCTAGCTGATTGAGAATGAGATATATGAAATGACATATTTGATTATACTTGCTAAAAAACTACTCCTTTTGTTACATACACTCAAACTTAATAGGGGTGCCAAGATATTAATAACATCTCTTCTCCCATTTTCATTTTCACCTCCAATAAAACTACAATAAAACTCTATCATGAGTCTACAAAAATTAACATTGATGTGAGAAATTTTCAATTAAGCCTATTTATTTTATACATATTAACTTTTAACTAATATAATCAATTGGTCAAACCAACTACAATCATCAATCAGCTAATATATAGAGAATTTATTTATTATTAAAAATATTAAAAGACAAAAATTTCACTATAATAATATTTATTATTTTTTAAAAGAAGTTTTAAGTAATTTTTAATTTTTATTATTATTGAGTTTGCGTGGAGTGTCGCTTACGTTAACTATGACTAGTTTTTGTTTTAAACACAGAAATCACATGTTCAACCTTTATGACATATGTATCGAATCCACCCATGCATTTTTAATTAACTCAAATGGGTCCTTTTCTCCTTTACTTTTTCCATTAAGTTTTAAAAGTTTTGACCTTTCCAATTTGTGGCAATTTCAATCATTGTAAGTTTAAGTTGTTCCAAGTTCAAATCATTTAAGTTTTAGTTATTTTATGTAAGATATTTGAGTTTTTCAAGTCGAGTCATTATTGGTTTAGATAATTTTAAATTTTGATCACCTTATGTTTGAATTATTTCGGACTCAGGTTACTTCGAGTTCAACTTATTTTAAGTTTGAGTTAATTTTAGTTAAAGATAATTTGGTTTAAAGTCAATTCAAATTAGGGTTAAACAAGTTTGAATTGTTCACTACGTAATTAAATTGAATTGGAATGAGTTTAGATTTAGATTGATCGGATAAAATTTTGAGATTAAGTAGGGCTAGTGGATGTTTCTATCATGTCCTTCGTTCTTTATTACATTAATATTATTGTTAATAAAAAATAAGTTGACCCAACAATATTTCCAAATCAAACAATGTAAGTTGACTCAATAAAACCATATTCCTCACCCAACAATGATGGGTTTGATGAGGAGGATATGGAGCATAATACATCATTGTTTCATATAAAATCAATTTTAATACAATGCAAAAGTCAAAATAAAATGTGTGTACTTTTATTACAACATTTGATAAGAGTAGTTATGTTTTTTGGACATTGTTTTTGGTAGTTGTTCATGTATTTAATACATTGGTATATTTTGTAAATTTGAAATTTAATTATTTTATTATTTAGATTTCAAAATTTAGGTTCGATTGTTAATATTGTTAAAATTATATATTAAATTCAAGTTTATTATAACATCAATTTTTAATTACATTGCTACCAAGTGAATCTTTTATTTCAAAATATCACACTAACAAATTAAACAAAAAAATTAATAATGTTAACAATTGAATTTGAATTTTGAAAGTTGAAAAAGTAGAAAATAAAATTCTTGAAAATAAAAGTGCAAAAAAATCGCACTTTAAGATAATAGATGGAAGGAAATTCCTTGCATGAGATTTGCAATTTATTAAAGGATCTATAGACAATTTTTTAAATTTGTAATTATATAATTTTTATTGAGCTAAATAAATAAAAATACATGTCTAATTTAGGATTTCTTTTAGATGGATGGTAAAATTATTTTTAGTGGAAAACAATAATGACAGTGAAATTGAGTATTGTAATGATGAGGTGAGAACGAAAGATGACTATTATTTTCTTAACGGAAATATAATTCATCAGTGAGAAAAATTAAGTCTAACTCAATGCAAACATCCAAGTAAAACATAACATTTTTTATCCTAACATTTTTTTTCACTACATTCAAGAGAAAAATGAGCTAAATGTACTTCATCGGTCTTAATTGTGCATCTAAAGGCACCATAAGTGAAGTCCAAAGTAAAAATAGCAAATTCTTGGATTTGAAGATACATTTACATCATGTTAGCTTTTAAAATTATTGTGAATAGACTTATCAATAGATTAGACTACTCATTTAATTTATGTTTGGATAAGATAATTTTCACCTTAGTCCCGTTTGATTTAATCCGACTTCAGATCAAGCTAGATTGAATTTATCCTCTAGCTTGACCCATGAACATTGATAATTACACAATCACAATATGAAAAACATGATTAACACGTGAAATAAAAATTACAAAAACTTACTATAATCATCCAAATGTCCAAGAAAGAGCGATTGGAAAAATGGTTATATCATTATTCGAGACCTTAACTTGGCAACGATTATTATATTAGGCCTGAACTTTCTTTTTGTCCAAGCTAATATTTGAATTTGGCAATTGTTTCTATATTGAGACTTAAACTAAGCAATTGTTTCGCATTTGAGTTTGAATATTTTTTGTGTAAATTAATCCCTAAACTTAGCAGAAGTTTTAACTTGGACTAAAAAATTCAAGTTCTAATGTGAGTAATTTCTAAGTTCAAGTTGCAAATTAAAAAGTGATTTAACCCTAAAAAAACAAGAGAATCATACCAACATGACAATAAAACCTTGGGAGACATTAATGTCATTGATGCTTTCAACTCTTACTCTCAAACTCTTAACTTGTTCTCCACTATTCCTTTCATCTCCACAAACCAAGCAATTACAAAGAATACATACGATTCGATTATCTTGTTGGAGACAATAAAAAGACATTTTGGATAAGTTGAATTAGGTTGTACTTAGAACAACCAAGAAAAGCCTTTGTAAAATTCCATGATTCGAGTATATATATATTTCACGTCATATACGATTATAATTTCAAAAACATGACAATGTACAGAGATCGGTTGGGGGATGATGATATACAATTTCAAAGACATTATTCGTCATTATCGACATTGGGTGTTCAAAATATGGCAGAACCTGTCCTTTAGACAAGGACAGATGAAGTTGTTGTTGACCACAAAGCACTTAAAAACAACACTTCACCATTATAAGTATAAAGACAAGACTACTTTGGGTTGTTTTTTATTTGGTCTAATTTTACTTTTAGTTCCTTTGTTATGTTGATATTTTAGATTTAATTTCTCTACTTTTCCTTTTTTTCATTTTGAAATTAATATGTACATTTTATAACGTAATTAGTAGGTCCAAATTGAGGGTGAATGCAAGGGTAGGTGACCCTCCAAATGGTAAAATTGCTTTTAAGGTCCCTTGAAAACTTATAAAAATATAAATTAGTATAATGATAAAATTTTCTTTTGCATACCCTCAATAATTTATAATTCAATTTTGATCCTGTCTTCACCCTATCCAAATTGATAATTTAATTGCTACTATTAGATCCTCTAACAATATTAATTGTTAATTGGTAATTGTTCCAAGTTCAAATCATTTAAGTTTTAGTTATTTTATGTAAGATATTTGAGTTTTTCAAGTCGAGTCATTATTGGTTTAGATAATTTTAAATTTTGATCACCTTATGTTTGAATTATTTGGACTCAGTTACTTGAGTTCAACTTATTTTAAGTTTGAGTTAATTTTAGTTAAAGATAATTTGGTTTAAAGTCAATTCAAATTAGGGTTAAACAAGTTTGAATTGTTCACTTCTGTAATTAAATTGAATTGGAATGAGTTTAGATTTAGATTGATCAGATAAAAATTTTGAGATTAAGTACATACCATGTCGAATTTTTTTTTGAAAGTTCAGGTTTTGTTTAAATTTTTATAAAATGTAGTCACCTACCAAATTATTATAGGGTGCCCTTTCAATTTGTCACATTGGCCATACAACAATCCCACAAATAGGGCTAGTGGATGTTTCTATCATGTCCTTCGTTCTTTATTACATTAATATTATTGTTAATAAAAAAATAAGTTGACCCAACAATATTTCCAAATCAAACAATGTAAGTTGACTCAATAAAACCATATTCCTCACCCAACAATGATGGGTTTGATGAGGAGGATATGGAGCATAATACATCATTGTTTCATATAAAATCAATTTTAATACAATGCAAAAGTCAAAATAAAATGTGTGTACTTTTATTACAACATTTGATAAGAGTAGTTATGTTTTTTGGACATTGTTTTTGGTAGTTGTTCATGTATTTAATACATTGGTATATTTTGTAAATTTGAAATTTAATTATTTTATTATTTAGATTTCAAAATTTAGGTTCGATTGTTAATATTGTTAAAATTATATATTAAATTCAAGTTTATTATAACATCAATTTTTAATTACATTGCTACCAAGTGAATCTTTTATTTCAAAATATCACACTAACAAATTAAACAAAAAAATTAATAATGTTAACAATTGAATTTGAATTTTGAAAGTTGAAAAGTAGAAAATAAAATTCTTGAAAATAAAAGTGCAAAAAATCGCACTTTAAGATAATAGATGGAAGGAAATTCCTTGCATGAGATTTGCAATTTATTAAAGGATCTATAGACAATTTTTTAAATTTGTAATTATATAATTTTTATTGAGCTAAATAAATAAAAATACATGTCTAATTTAGGATTTCTTTTAGATGGATGGTAAAATTATTTTAGTGGAAAACAATAATGACAGTGAAATTGAGTATTGTAATGATGAGGTGAGAACGAAAGATGACTATTATTTTCTTAACGGAAATATAATTCATCAAGAGAAAAATTAAGTCTAACTCAATGCAAACATCCAAGTAAAACATAACATTTTTATCCTAACATTTTTTTCACTACATTCAAGAGAAAATGAGCTAAATGTACTTCATCGGTCTTAATTGTGCATCTAAAGGCACCATAAGTGAAGTCCAAAGTAAAAATAGCAAATTCTTGGATTTGAAGATACATTTACATCATGTTAGCTTTTAAAATTATTGTGAATAGACTTATCAATAGATTAGACTACTCATTTAATTTATGTTTGGATAAGATAATTTTCACCTTAGTCCCGTTTGATTTAATCCGACTTGGATCAAGCTAGATTGAATTTATCCTCTAGCTTGACCCATGAACATTGATAATTACACAATCACAATATGAAAACATGATTAACACGTGAAATAAAAATTACAAAACTTACTATAATCATCCAAATGTCCAAGAAAGAGCGATTGGAAAAATGGTTATATCATTATTCGAGACCTTAACTTGGCAACGATTATTATATTAGGCCTGAACTTTCTTTTTGTCCAAGCTAATATTTGAATTTGGCAATTGTTTCTATATTGAGACTTAAACTAAGCAATTGTTTCCGCATTTGAGTTTGAATATTTTTTTGTGTAAATTAATCCCTAAACTTAGCAGAAGTTTTAACTTGGACTAAAAAAATTCAAGTTCTAATGTGAGTAATTTCTAAGTTCAAGTTGCAAATTAAAAAGTGATTTAACCCTAAAAAAACAAGAGAATCATACCAACATGACAATAAAACCTTGGGAGACATTAATGTCATTGATGCTTTCAACTCTTACTCTCAAACTCTTAACTTGTTCTCCACTATTCCTTTCATCTCCACAAACCAAGCAATTACAAAGAATACATACGATTCGATTATCTTGTTGGAGACAATAAAAGACATTTTGGATAAGTTGAATTAGGTTGTACTTAGAACAACCAAGAAAAGCCTTTGTAAAATTCCATGATTCGAGTATATATATATTTCACGTCATATACGATTATAATTTCAAAACATGACAATGTACAGAGATCGGTTGGGGATGATGATATACAATTTCAAAGACATTATTCGTCATTATCGACATTGGGTGTTTTTATTTGGTCTAATTTTACTTTTAGTTCCTTTGTTATGTTGATATTTTAGATTTAATTTCTCTACTTTTCCTTTTTTTCATTTTGAAATTAATATGTACATTTTATAACGTAATTAGTAGGTCCAAATTGAGGGTGAATGCAAGGGTAGGTGACCCTCCAAATGGTAAAATTGCTTTTAAGGTCCCTTGAAAACTTATAAAATATAAATTAGTATAATGATAAAATTTTCTTTTGCATACCCTCAATAATTTATAATTCAATTTTGATCCTGTCTTCACCCTATCCAAATTGATAATTTAATTGCTACTATTAGATCCTCTAACAATATTAATTGTTAATTGGTAATTGTTAATAGTGTTATCAATTTCATCAAACCCACGTAATTACTTTAACAGCGGCAAAAATTATTATTATATTTATAATTTAAATATTTAAGTACAAAATAAATTTATCTTATATCCTAAATGTTGGAATTTAAAATTCTAAACTCTAAATTTTAAATTTCAAATCCTAAATAATAAATCTTATAAACTAAATTTTAAATCTCAAAAGAAAATACGTATCTAATGATTGAAACTGATCCATGTATTCTAAAAGGACCGATTGTCGATCATTGTATAAAATTTTCCCTTTAATAGCAATAGTTAATAGGGTCATCCATTTGGACTTATTAATAATATTATAAAAATAGAAAAACCAAATAAAGTCAGACTAAAGCAGAGGAATTAAAATTGTAAATTTTAGCTTTAGTACAAGGACTAAAATCCTTATTTGACCTTTTTATTCTTAGTGGGGAAGGGCTTTTGTTATCAGCAAGCTTCCTAGGAGTGAGAGATTTTTTTTTTTTATTTTGGGGACAAAACATAGATGCTCTCTCACGAGACATTATCCATCTTTTGGCTCTCCTAAACCTTCAATCATGTTGCCCAAAGCACTTGGGTGGGTTATCACTTGTCCACCACATCAAACCCTACTTGCTAATCATCCTTTGAATATATATATATATATATATATATATTGTATCATACAGTTTAAATCCTTGTCAAACGAAAATTATTTTCAAAGATTAGTCATATTTATCACTTCTTCACTTTTATTATCAAGTTAAGCACCATGTTTTTTTAGGTCATTTCTCTATCTAACATTCTTTGCATGGGTGGAAAAGAGATGCTACAGTTGCTTCAACTAAAACTCTCTATTGATAGAGTTCAAAATGTATGGTGTTTCAATGATTCACGTTAAAACTTTTTAAAGATCAAATCGATGTTAATTTGTATACAAACTCTTAAAAAGTATCAATTCGTGAAGATAAATGAATGACAACAATGTTCACGAGGCGGGACAAGATGGGATGTGTTAATTTTTTTGCTTGTTCAATCCTTGACTTTACTTTCATTTATAAATATCCAAATTCATCCCGCCTTAAATCTTATTTAATACATTAGCACCTAATTTTAATCCTAACCCCTAAATGATTTTTTTGATCTATCCCGATTTGATATGAATTTTTACAAAATGTTTTATATTATGTTAATTTTTGTAAAAGTAAATAAATATATTTATAAGATCTTATAAAATTAAAATGACGGTAAAAATGTATAAGATATTTTGATAATCATAATTTTATTTATTTTAAATGTTAGGAATTTTCAGATTTTTATTTTTAAAATAAATTTACATAAACTAACTAGGGTATTTGATGGTATTAATAATTTGAACTAAAATTAGACTTTAATAATAATATGAGGGTCTATGTCAAATTAAATTATAAAGTTTAAAGGAAAAATAATATTTAGTCTCTCAACTTGTAAATTTTTTCAACTTAATCTTTGAGCCTTTTTGGTCTACATTAATTTTAAAATTTGACAGTTTTTGTCAATTTTAATCCTGTGATGACATGGCACTTTAAAATTATACTACATCATCATCTAAAAAATCATAATTTTCATAAAAATTTAGGTTATGACATAATATAATCGCAAAGATAAACCTCATAAGTTGATCAACATACATAATTTAGACAAATGGGTAAACCATAATTATCTAAATCAATTAGACTGATTGAATAATGAGCTGATATGGATTAATAAAATTGAATCGTTCAAACCGATTAAACCAATAAACTGATGATCTAATCGATTCAACCACTAATCTAATTATGAAAATATGAGCGGAGATGGGGTTGATTGGTACTTGTGTGCAAGGAAAGTTGGGGACTTTTTCCCTTTTATAGATGCTTTTGCCACTATATATCTCTTCCATTGTTTTTATGTCTCTTTTTTATATATAATTAGTGAGCGTGAGAAAAACGCATTTACTTTGATTTATAAAGAAGAACAATAAAAGTAAGCATTCATGTCCAAAAAGCGATTACAAAGAATACATACGATTCGATTATCTTGTTGGAGACAATAAAAAGACATTTTGGATAAGTTGAATTAGGTTGTACTTAGAACAACCAAGAAAAGCCTTTGTAAAATTCCATGATTCGAGTATATATATATTTCACGTCATATACGATTATAATTTCAAAAACATGACAATGTACAGAGATCGGTTGGGGGATGATGATATACAATTTCAAAGACATTATTCGTCATTATCGACATTGGGTGTTCAAAATATGGCAGAACCTGTCCTTTAGACAAGGACAGATGAAGTTGTTGTTGACCACAAAGCACTTAAAAACAACACTTCACCATTATAAGTATAAAGACAAGACTACTTTGGGTTGTTTTTTATTTGGTCTAATTTTACTTTTAGTTCCTTTGTTATGTTGATATTTTAGATTTAATTTCTCTACTTTTCCTTTTTTTTCATTTTTGAAATTAATATGTACATTTTTATAACGTAATTAGTAGGTCCAAATTGAGGGGTGAATGCAAGGGGTAGGTGACCCCTCCAAATGGTAAAATTGCTTTTAAGGTCCCTTGAAAACTTATAAAAATATAAATTAGTATAATGATAAAATTTTCTTTTGCATACCCTCAATAATTTATAATTCAATTTTGATCCTGTCTTCACCCTATCCAAATTGATAATTTAATTGCTACTATTAGATCCTCTAACAATATTAATTGTTAATTGGTAATTGTTAATAGTGTTATCAATTTCATCAAACCCACGTAATTACTTTAACAGCGGCAAAAAATTATTATTATATTTATAATTTAAATATTTAAGTACAAAATAAATTTATCTTATATCCTAAATGTTGGAATTTAAAATTCTAAACTCTAAATTTTAAATTTCAAATCCTAAATAATAAATCTTATAAACTAAATTTTAAATCTCAAAAGAAAATACGTATCTAATGATTGAAACTGATCCATGTATTCTAAAAGGACCGATTGTCGATCATTGTATAAAATTTTCCTTTAATAGCAATAGTTAATAGGGTCATCCATTTGGACTTATTAATAATATTATAAAATAGAAAACCAAATAAAGTCAGACTAAAGCAGAGGAATTAAAATTGTAAATTTTAGCTTTAGTACAAGGACTAAAATCCTTATTTGACCTTTTTATTCTTAGTGGGAAGGGCTTTTGTTATCAGCAAGCTTCCTAGGAGTGAGAGATTTTTTTTTTTTATTTTGGGGACAAAACATAGATGCTCTCTCACGAGACATTATCCATCTTTTGGCTCTCCTAAACCTTCAATCATGTTGCCCAAAGCACTTGGGTGGGTTATCACTTGTCCACCACATCAAACCCTACTTGCTAATCATCCTTTGAATATATATATATATATATATATATATATTGTATCATACAGTTTAAATCCTTGTCAAACGAAAATTATTTTCAAAGATTAGTCATATTTATCACTTCTTCACTTTTATTATCAAGTTAAGCACCATGTTTTTTTAGGTCATTTCTCTATCTAACATTCTTTGCATGGGTGGAAAAGAGATGCTACAGTTGCTTCAACTAAAACTCTCTATTGATAGAGTTCAAAATGTATGGTGTTTCAATGATTCACGTTAAAACTTTTTAAAGATCAAATCGATGTTAATTTGTATACAAACTCTTAAAAGTATCAATTCGTGAAGATAAATGAATGACAACAATGTTCACGTAGGGACAAGATGGGATGTGTTAATTTTTTGCTTGTTCAATCCTTGACTTTACTTTCATTTATAAATATCCAAATTCATCCCGCCTTAAATCTTATTTAATACATTAGCACCTAATTTTAATCCTAACCCTAAATGATTTTTTGATCTATCCGATTTGATATGAATTTTTACAAAATGTTTTATATTATGTTAATTTTTGTAAAAGTAAATAAATATATTTATAAGATCTTATAAAATTAAAATGACGGTAAAAATGTATAAGATATTTTGATAATCATAATTTTATTTATTTTAAATGTTAGGAATTTTCAGATTTTATTTTTAAAATAAATTTACATAAACTAACTAGGGTATTTGATGGTATTAATAATTTGAACTAAAATTAGACTTTAATAATAATATGAGGGTCTATGTCAAATTAAATTATAAAGTTTAAAGGAAAAATAATATTTAGTCTCTCAACTTGTAAATTTTTTCAACTTAATCTTTGAGCCTTTTTTGGTCTACATTAATTTTAAAATTTGACAGTTTTTGTCAATTTTAATCCCTGTGATGACATGGCACTTTAAAATTATACTACATCATCATCTAAAAAAATCATAATTTTTCATAAAAAATTTAGGTTATGACATAATATAATCGCAAAGATAAACCTCATAAGTTGATCAACATACATAATTTAGACAAATGGGTAAACCATAATTATCTAAATCGAATTAGACTGATTGAATAATGAGCTGATATGGATTAATAAAATTGAATCGTTCAAACCGATTAAACCAATAAACTGATGATCTAATCGATTCAACCACTAATCTAATTATGAAAATATGAGCGGAGATGGGGTTGATTGGTACTTGTGTGCAAGGAAAGTTGGGGACTTTTTTCCCCTTTTATAGATGCTTTTGCCACTATATATCTCTTCCATTGTTTTTATGTCTCTTTTTTTTATATATAATTAGTGAGCGTGAGAAAAACGCATTTACTTTGATTTATAAAGAAGAACAATAAAAGTAAGCATTCATGTCCAAAAAAGCGATTAAAACGATAGGACCCAAACCCTAACACACACATACACACTTCTCCCATCCTTCTCTTCTGTCATTTCAATCTCAAAAAATATGTGTCCTCATGGGGACCAATTTGTACCATTTTTTCCTTCTTTTTCTTTGAACCATACAGCTAAGTGGAGAGCTTTGGTTCCACACAAAAATACACTTAATGGACAACTTGGGTGTCTTCAAAATGATGGGTCCTTTTTCTCCTCTTTCTTTATCATCGAATTTGTCTGCAAACAGTATAAGAGAGTAGTGCTTAAATCTCTTGTTAGTATTTTTAAAAATTAGCGTTTTCGTCATCTTAATTTTGTAAAATGTACCCAAAAGGAAGTTTATCTATATCTCTAATTCTGAATCTGGATTTTATATTTTAAAAAAATTGAGAAGTTTTTGAACAATGCTAAACATTGTCACTAAAATTTCGGAATCAGTAAAACCCAGTAACTCACTATTTATATGCAATGAATTAGTAAAATGCAGCATATCAACAATTTATATAAAAAAAATAGTTGTTTAAGTTCATGTGTTTACCAAAATATTAAAAAAAAAATTTCTGAAGTACAATGATCATATTCTTATAAATTAAGGGATTAACTTCTCGATTTTCATAAAATAGATGAATGAAAAGCTTGTTTTATTTATAGCTTGAGTCATTTTCATGAATGGGCTAACATTTTGTTATTGGAAAAGATATTATATAGTTAGTGACAGTTTTGGTTCCATCTACTGCCAGTTATTACTTTCTCCCGGTGGTCTATCCCTCTTATTGTTCCAAAAATTTTCAATCTTCTTTTGCTTTCCTTGCCCTACAATCATTTGTTGGTGTCAACTAAATAATAAAGGGTTATTTTTCACCACACATTCCTAAGCTATCACTCAGATTTTAAATTGACTCTCGAACTTCAAAGCCTTCTAATTAAGCCCTCAAGTATTGATTGTATTAATCATGCTAGTTCGAATATGACATAGAGTTTATTTAAAACATGTGAATCAAATTGTAAACAAGTATATACTTACTACATGAAAACCTATATGTTCATAATTTGAGGTAGGTTTTTAAATTTAACATGTCATACTTAAATTGTGCATGCATTATGTTGATACTTAGTACCAGCAAAGACAAGGAGGAGGAGATGAGGTCTGGTTCACTTGTATAGGACTAAGAGCTGACAATGGGAAAGGAAGAAGGAAGGGGGTGAAAGGTGACTTTTTAAGAAGAAGATCCTCGTTCTCTCGTGCACTTGAGTTTATATAGGGGGTTGTCTGTTGCCTTATAATACCACATGGCGGGCCATATGGTTGTGTGGGCAAATCAGAGGTCAAGTCCCAAATGACCATTGCTGTTGCAGGTTGGTTGTCGTTATGGTACGTGTTGCGTGGTCTCGCTTTTGTCATAGGTTGTCTTGCTCTAGCATTATTGTCCTTAGAACAACAAGTGACAGATGAACCTATTTGTCGTTGGGTGAGGGGTCTTAAGTATGCCCAAGCAAGGGGTGTCTTACAAGGGGTTCAACTTGAACCGCTCGTGAATCTGCCACATGTCTCGTGGTAGGGAGTATAATACATTAGATACATATATGTTCACAATTTGATCTACATGGTTTGAATATACTCCACGTTAGATTCATATGCCTAATTTGATGACTAAGTTTATGGAAAGATCAATTTAAAATCTAAGTCATAATTTGAGGATATTAGGTGCAATTAACCAAATAGTACATCATGCCAAATGTTTGAGAGTGACACTCACAAAAAAAAAAAAAAAACCCATCATCTGTTTACAAATTGCTAGAAAGTAAAGAAAATGTAATAGCAAGAGACGAATTTATGTGTGGAAACATGCATGAATAAAGTTATTAGTCCATTGCCAATAAAGAGAAATTCACTAAAAGCTAAACATCTTTTTGACAGTGAGTTATATATATCTTCTCAACTTGTAAGAGAGAAGAAAAAGGAAAGTGAAGAAAGCTTTTGTATCAGTTTCCTTTCGCTTTTGGGATAAGGTGAGGCTTTTAATTCGTTCTCTTCTGCCCACAATTGATATATATATATATATATATATATATATATATTACGAGTTCAAATTGTTCTAATCTCTTCATTAAGATTTGAATGTCGATTTCTTGATCAAGTCATTATGAATTTGAATAGTTTTAGAGTTTGATAATTTTGTGTTTAGATTGATGACTTTTTATAATCAAATCAAATTAGATTAGATTTGACTTCGAATTGATTGGGATGGATTTTTGGGTTCAATTTGTCAGCCAAGACCCTAACCCAATTTTTACTTATAAATACCTAAACTCATCCTACACAGAACTTTATTTATTATGTTACCACCTGACTTTGACCCTAATCCAAAATAATTTCTTTGATTCTATGGTGACTTAATTCAAAATTTTTTATTTTTATTTTATATTAATTTTAAAGAATTAAATAACATGTATAAAATTAAGTAATTATAATTTTAAAATATAAAATTTATTTTAAACTTTTTACATAAATTCACCTTAAAATTTTAATGAAATTTTTCACCTTAAAATATAGGAAAATGTTTATTGTATTATATAAGGATTGAGGAATATGAAAGAGTGTAATTTCTACGAGTCCATTATACCCACAAGGCTATAAGGCAGCCCAGGCCTTCTTTAGTAAATCAGTCCACATATTATATTTATTTTGAAACGATGATACCACCTTGAGTTAATTTTAATTTTAATTGATGAATCATGTATTATTTGTAATTTGTACTATATTTAATATTATGTTTGTAATTTTTTTAAAAATTATATATAATATGATTTTTTATAATGTTATAAGTTAATCTAAATTATTTATATAATTAATTATTCACATTAATATATAAAATGAATATTGATATTTAAATATTTATGTCACCATTGCTATTTGAGAAAAAATATTTTTTCTGAAATAATCAAATAGATAATATTATCCATTAAATCATTCAAATATTATTAAAAATTGTGAAAAATAGATTTAAAAGTAAAAAAAATTAAAATATTTCTTATCGATTGAGTCTTAATTAGATTGGTATGGACATTGTTGTCAATGCAATATGATATGGGTTCAAGTCTTAAAACGCACTATCTTCCTATTTATGAGTTGGTGAGGGGTTATGGGTAGTTTCAGGTGGTTATCGACCTCCAGCCAAGGTTTCTCACATTTTTTATTACCATTTTGTTTTTTTCTTCCTTGAGTCTTTTGCATAATAACTCAAGATCCCGCCTTTTCTTTTCTTCGTTGGACTTAGGTCATCAGTAAGAGGCAGTTGTCTTGGTGCTCTATGGGTTCACCCATGATTTGGCCATCCATTCCTCAAGTCTCTATTGTGGCCTTTGCTTTTTGAAAAACTCTACTTGCTTTCCTTTGTTTGGAGAAGCTCTTTGTTTTTATGGTGTGCAATTGATGCCTCTCTAGGGTTAGCCTTTAGGCTTTGTTTGTTGTATTTTTTTAGGCTTTAGGCCCTTTATGTTGTAATTGACATTTTATATATTAGAAATTTGTGCTCTTATGGTAACAGTCGAAAGTTGGTATGTTAAGTTCCGACTTATACATGGCATAACATTATTCACAATACTGAAATCATAACTCAATTAAAAAGTAAATGATATGCTCTCACTTGCATTGTATGGATTATGAAAATGAAATGTGGCCACAAGTCATTTGTCGGATGAAAGAGTAAATGATATGCTTTTACTTGCAAGTAATGATCATTTTCATCATAGAAAATACAATGATGACGATCTACATGGTTTGAATATACTCCACGTTAGATTCATATGCCTAATTTGATGACTAAGTTTATGGAAAGATCAATTTAAAATCTAAGTCATAATTTGAGGATATTAGGTGCAATTAACCAAATAGTACATCATGCCAAATGTTTGAGAGTGACACTCACAAAAAAAAAAAAAAAACCCATCATCTGTTTACAAATTGCTAGAAAGTAAAGAAAATGTAATAGCAAGAGACGAATTTATGTGTGGAAACATGCATGAATAAAGTTATTAGTCCATTGCCAATAAAGAGAAATTCACTAAAAGCTAAACATCTTTTTGACAGTGAGTTATATATATCTTCTCAACTTGTAAGAGAGAAGAAAAAGGAAAGTGAAGAAAGCTTTTGTATCAGTTTCCTTTCGCTTTTGGGATAAGGTGAGGCTTTTAATTCGTTCTCTTCTGCCCACAATTGATATATATATATATATATATATATATATATATATTACGAGTTCAAATTGTTCTAATCTCTTCATTAAGATTTGAATGTCGATTTCTTGATCAAGTCATTATGAATTTGAATAGTTTTAGAGTTTGATAATTTTGTGTTTAGATTGATGACTTTTTATAATCAAATCAAATTAGATTAGATTTGACTTGAATTGATTGGGATGGATTTTGGGTTCAATTTGTCAGCCAAGACCCTAACCCAATTTTTACTTATAAATACCTAAACTCATCCTACACAGAACTTTATTTATTATGTTACCACCTGACTTTGACCCTAATCCAAAAATAATTTCTTTGATTCTATGGTGACTTAATTCAAAATTTTTTATTTTTATTTTATATTAATTTTAAAGAATTAAATAACATGTATAAAATTAAGTAATTATAATTTTAAAATATAAAATTTATTTTAAACTTTTTACATAAATTCACCTTAAAATTTTAATGAAATTTTTCACCTTAAAATATAGGAAAATGTTTATTGTATTATATAAGGATTGAGGAATATGAAAGAGTGTAATTTCTACGAGTCCATTATACCCACAAGGCTATAAGGCAGCCCAGGCCTTCTTTAGTAAATCAGTCCACATATTATATTTATTTTGAAACGATGATACCACCTTGAGTTAATTTTAATTTTAATTGATGAATCATGTATTATTTGTAATTTGTACTATATTTAATATTATGTTTGTAATTTTTTTAAAAATTATATATAATATGATTTTTTATAATGTTATAAGTTAATCTAAATTATTTATATAATTAATTATTCACATTAATATATAAAATGAATATTGATATTTAAATATTTATGTCACCATTGCTATTTGAGAAAAAAATATTTTTTCTGAAATAATCAAATAGATAATATTATCCATTAAATCATTCAAATATTATTAAAAATTGTGAAAAATAGATTTAAAAGTAAAAAAAAAAATTAAAAATATTTCTTATCGATTGAGTCTTAATTAGATTGGTATGGACATTGTTGTCAATGCAATATGATATGGGTTCAAGTGCGCTAAAACGCACTATCTTCCTATTTATGAGTTGGTGAGGGGTTATGGGTAGTTTCAGGCGTGGTTATCTGACCTCCGAGCCAAGGTTTCTCACATTTTTTTATTACCATTTTGTTTTTTTTTTCTTCCTTGAGTCTTTTTGCATAATAACTCAAGATCCCGCCTTTTCTTTTCTTCGTTGGACTTAGGTCATCAGTAAGAGGCAGTTGTCTTGGTGCTCTATGGGTTCACCCATGATTTGGCCATCCATTCCTCAAGTCTCTATTGTGGCCTTTGCTTTTTGAAAAACTCTACTTGCTTTCCTTTGTTTGGAGAAGCTCTTTGTTTTTATGGTGTGCAATTGATGCCTCTCTAGGGTTAGCCTTTAGGCTTTGTTTGTTGTATTTTTTTAGGCTTTAGGCCCTTTATGTTGTAATTGACATTTTATATATTAGAAATTTGTGCTCTTATGGTAACGAGTCGAAAGTTGGTATGTTAAGTTCCGACTTATACATGGCATAACATTATTCACAATACTGAAATCATAACTCAATTAAAAAAGTAAATGATATGCTCTCACTTGCATTGTATGGATTATGAAAATGAAATGTGGCCACAAGTCATTTGTCTGGATGAAAGAGTAAATGATATGCTTTTACTTGCAAGTAATGATCATTTTCATCATAGAAAATACAATGATGACGATAAGATAAAAATAAATCAAATTAGGAAAAAAAATTTAACATAAAGGAATCATGGAATGGCTAATCATTTACTATTTCATGTAATGATCATTTTTATCACAAAAGATACAATGACGATCATGAGATAAAAATGGATTGATTTAGAAAAACAGAGTTAACATAAAGGAATTATGGTATCCTGTGAGTAACACATATAAAAAGGTCATTGGAGAAAAGTTTAATAATTGTAGATATTATAATGTCCTATAACCCATGACAGAGGAACCATCCAATTTTTTAATCGAACAACAATGTCAATCCCAATTCCTCCGGTTTCCTTAAGCCTCCGCAACAACCATATAATGCACCCTTTTAAGCCTAATAATCAGGAGAGAAATCATAGAATAGTACCAAAATTAATCTCTAAATGTTAGGATGAGCAAGTTAGAGGAAGACAATCATTCCTTCAAAGCTTTTATGAAAATTATAGAAAACCATCTTGGTCAGCTACTTCAAGCTATGCATGCTTAGCTAATTGTCGGTATTCTTAGCAATACTGAGAATATGTAACACCTTCACTAGGTCCTGTCATCGAACCCAAGCGATAAGATGCTACGACAATTATCAAATCAGTTACACGTAATTCATAAATAAAAATTTTAATTAAATATTGAATAACTGCATACATCCACATAAATCTTTGCAAACAAAATCAGGTTCAAATTGAGCTTACGAAAGCTCTAGAATTGACCTAACATCAAACAATAATCATTTTGAAACTTTTATAAAAAGAATAGCAGTTGTGCAAAACATGGGTCACACAATCGTGTGCTCAGGCCATGTGGCATGCTGTAATCGTATGAAATTGGAGTCACACGGCCGTGTATCCAAACTGTGTAACTCACTATGGTAGTGTGGGTCAAAAATACAATTATTCAACAAAAGTCACACAACCGTATCGTTAGACCGTGTAACAAATTGAGGCTATGTAAAAACTACATGACCATATCTATAGTAGTCACACAAGCGTGTGGCCAACTTGTGTATCCGTTGGAAATTGTGTGTTTCCTATACGGCCCATATTTCAGTCGCATACGGTCATGTCACTAACCCGTGTGTGACACACGACCATGTGGCACAAAATATGTCATTTAGGGTCTACTTCATCCCTAACGATATTCAAACCATAATCTATGTTCAAATGCACAAGGATGCCTACTCAAAACCTGCATAAATCCAATAGAAAACATATCAATTTGACACATTCATAGCACATTCATTCAAAATAGAAATATGCCTCAAATGACACCCAAAATATTTTAATTCACAATTAAAAAAAATTACCAAATTCAACCTAAGTCATCCGCAATATATGTTGAATCTATCAACAAATGACCATTTCATGTCTAACATAACCAATATTTTTCTTACCAATTCATATTAACATTAGCACGCTATTTAGTTAATCATTTCAGTATTAATCATCATTCAATATACCTCATCTATTTACTACCTTCCATTGTACCTATTTCATCTTTAAGCACATCCAACACATTATAAGCATAAGATCCATATCATCATTAGCTAACATTTACATATGCACCAACAATGCCAAAATATCAACATTCATCCATTTAGCAAAGTAAAGGTATGAGTCTCCTTAGTTACGTGCCAACAAACTAACAAAAGTATCACCAACATGATAAAGTCCCAGATCACGACTGGATGCTGATATCAACGAATGTATGTGATCCAACACTTAATATGTGGATGGAAAATAAAACCCTACGTTGAGTATGAACTCAATTGTATTTCCATAATCTGAATATCAAAACGAAATATAAAACATATAAAGGCATGGATTAATGATCATAAGGTGTATATACTAACCAAATATTAAACTATGCATTTTCATCATATCTACTATCATTATAATATCGAATGCAATTTTATAACATAGTTTACATCTCAATAAAATATATCGTCACATGTCTATCTCAATTTAGAGCTTTCAATAACAATGAATATTATCGGTCTTTATATCAATTTATTTTATAATTCATTATTTCGATTTTCACTTTTAACCTCCTATTAACTTGGCTAGAACTCGAACGGATATACAAATCTAATCAATCACACCAGTTTGACACCCACATTTAAACTAGCTTGTGTATGTAGAACCGAACCTGCTAGGAACCTAACGGGACCATGTTTGCACTTTAGGCAATAATGTTTTCTTCTGCAATGCCAAGTACAGCCATGCTCAAGCTCATTTCTTGGGCCAGCAAGCCAATTGTTGGTAATTTTCCTTCATTCGGTTTCTTTCACGCTTTATTCCTTGATTCCATAGGCAAATGGATGACATCTCAATTAGTCAATTTCATTAGCTGATTTTATTGTCTTGCTTTCTTTTGTTTATTGGCACAAGTGAACAAAACGTTTATCCAAATTGACTCGATCAATGTTTTTTTTGTCGAATCGGTTCATTCAAGTTAATGATAATAGTTAAGATGATCTTATAAGAGATCAAAAATTAATTATATCCATTGATTATCAGTTATAACCAAATCAATGGACTTGCAGATTTTAATATATATACATATAATTTTTTAAAATATCTACGGAATATAATAAATGCATATAATGCAATATATACAATTTTAACCAAAATCCAAACCCAACTCAATTCAATTTAACCCATCAAACTAACAGGTTAAATCCGTTAAAACCTAAATCGATTTGTTAGTTGATTAAAGTACGAAATTGGTTAAGTCAAAGTTTCAAATTTTTTAACCAAACTTGGTTCCTTTCAACAGAAGGAAAAGTCTTCGAACTATGATACTAATATTGTTGAATGGGGTTGACTCTTTCGACAGAAATTTTTTAAGTGTCGTTCATCGGACAGCCAACTCGGACCCCCAACAATCGAACGTATTGTGCCTTGGGGGAGGGTTTTGTTCCCAGCCTCCAAGGAGAGACAGCGTGTCATGAGCAACTGCCCAGAGGGTCTGGTTCATGGAAGGGGGCATCTCACCCTTGGTGGGTGACTGTACATCCACTTACAGTCGAGGTGCTCCCTGCTCTATGAACCAGATCTTTAGGGCAGCTGCTCACGGCATGCTGGCTCTTGGCAGAGCACAGGAGACAAAACCCTCCCCCGAGGACAATACTTTTGGTTGTTGGGGGTCCAAGTTGGCTGTCCGGCAAACTACACTTCAAAGACTTCTCCCAAAAGAGCCGATCCCCCCTCAACATGATATTCAGTCTTAACCAAAAATAATTTAAAAAAAAAATTGATATTCAGATTTCAATTCAAAGAATTAGGTATAAACTTTATACATTCATGATGATGCATCAATCAATATGCATGGAAAAAAAATTGGTAGCTGATAAGCATTACAGAGCTATGTATAATCATTAACAAAATTTCTCACTTTTTTTCTTTTCTAAGTTATAGAAAGAATGCATGCTACAACTAGCAACTACAAGAATCAAAGAATTAAGAATTCACTTGTAATAAGTCTTTGCTAATTGGACTGAGCTAACCTTTTTCTAACCTTTTTCCTTCATCATATTCATCAAGATCAAATAAAATATGCAGGAGTCACGTGTCACAATCCGCATTTGAAGTCTTGGCCCGTGCACAGGCAGGAGATAATTGAAGAAAACAGTCGCTTATGACTTCTTCATCATATATCCCATAAATATGCCAAGCAAGCCGATGATGATGACAAACATGAATGACACGCCGCCGCCGCTTTTGCTGCCTTCGCTCTTCAACAGTTCCTAAAACATTTGTAATCTTTATGTGTAAGTTGGCTCAGAGATGGAGAGGACATAATAAAAAAGGGTGGAGATTGATGTTTGATCAAATTTTCATTAACTATAAGCAAATTAAGGGGTCAAGGAATTTTACTAGTCTAAGCAATCAAGTCACAATCTATTCCCCTCACCAGTTCATGACGAATCTTGTTACATTGTTGAAGTGCGCTTTTTTTCTCCTCAGTCAGCTTCGTTATACGAGTTCTTGTCTGCAATTATAGAAAGTATTTTTGAGGATTATATTCTTGGCATGTATCAACATCACACTCAATATATGTTAAAAGATTACAGAGCTTCAGAACTCGATACTGCAAAAGGCAGTTATGCATGCACATGAACAAGGGGAAAATCGCAAGAACAATTGTTCCTTCTAGCTGCAGCACTACATTCAATGATCAAATTGAATATGAGACAAATTCCAGGTACTCCAATAGATCTCCCGTTGTCTGACTAACAGAATCAGACTATGGGCCGGTGGGATCCGTTGGTAGCTCTACACATTTTGGTCTGAACAATTAGAACTAAAATGTTTGTAAAAGTATATAATTTGACTCGAAACCATCCATTTAACCAAGCAAGTGAATACATATATCTGACCCAAAAATATGGACGTTACTACATCTGGTCCAAAACTAATGACTATTACCAACTTACCAACATGAATTAAAATCAACGATGCATATGCAGCAGCAAACAATTACACAGCAAATAAAGAATACGAAATTTACCTCGGGAGATAAATCTTGAGCTTCAAGCTGTTCGTTAAATGCTTTAGCAGCCTGCATTCAGCAACAAAAATGCACACCATTAGCATCTGTAGAATGAACTGCAGACAACAAGAGAAACAATAAGTATATGCAGCAAGATCTGACTGTAGAGAACTCTGCGGCATTGACATGTCCGTTGTCTGAAACCGAGCCTCTCGGTGAAGACCCTTCTTCTGAACCTTCATGTACTGGTGAAGGTGGTTGTGGTGGTGAAAGGTAAACAACTTTCAACTTGCATTCCTCAACCACATGCCCAGCTTCCTTGTTAAACTGGGAAAAATAAAAAAAGATCCCCATAGATCATCCTAACCATCAAGCAATAATACTAATACAATATAATATAAATAATTAGATACCAGTTCTGAAGTTATATCCTTTGCAGTTATTCCATCATTTACTTTTACACTTTGAAGGAGGAATTTATCCCTGCAATTCATATCAGGAGGTGCCTCTTTTTGCGCTTGCATGGTAACTAAATTAATATCAACAAATCAATTACAAGTTATCTAGAAACCAATCGATCTACTTATATTAGGGTAAACTTTCAGTAAAATTAAATATTTTAACAATTCAACCATCGTATTTCACGGTTAATTCCTGTATTCTGGATCGATACTATAGAAATATCAGATTGATTTGATACTTTACATGACAAGTACAAAATATTCATGAATTCAATGATCGGAGTGTTAAAATATTAGTTTTACAATAATGTAATAGGATTCATCCCTTAATAATAAGAAATAAACAGTAAATGAGCTAACAAAATGTAATTTATTTTGTGTACCTATAACATCGGATGTGGATCGAGGCAAGACGACACCAGCGTTGGGACGAACGCAATACTTCTTCGGATTTGTTGTTTTCACCTGAAAAGAAAAAAATAAAATCAATTAACTCACAAACGGAATCCACAATTTCGAATTCGAGATTCAAACAATTTTCAGGTTCAAAAACAGAGCAAAAAGATTTAAAAAAATTTAAAATTAAAACACCGATATGAATGATGAAGAATATACCTTGAAAGCTACATAATTATCGGTTTTATTCGATAATTGAAGAGAGCAAGAGATCTGTTTCCTCAGCGCAACTATTCATAGAAACAAAAAAATTCAAAAAAATCAAAGAAAAATAGAAATTACAGGAGGGAAGAAAATGACTTACAAGGAAACTTGAGTTCCAAAGGATGGATGCTGAGGAGATCGCCCCTGCTCATTTCGAAACAATGGCTTAATAATCGAGAAATTAATCAAAAATAATAATACAGAAATTAATAACTAAATCTATCTCTCTTCTTATTTTGGGGGAATCGGCTACTATTAGTAAACTGTGTTTTGTTTTTCTTTTCTTTTCAAAACTAGTGATTTAAATTGATTCAATTAATTTTTTAAATAAAAATTAAGTTTGTTAAATTCGAAAATAATTTATTTGAGAATCTAATATATTTTAAATATTCAAATTTGAAATATTTTAAAATTAAAATTACTTAAATAAAAAAATCAAAACTTCAAATGAATCAAATCGAAAATATTGCAAAATTGTAATTTTACAGTCTAATTTAATATTTTATACAATTAATATTGTAACGATTTAACAGTTATATTGTATGCTCTATTGATGTAGATTATGTGTGTTAAGATATTCGTTTTATTTTTTAAAAAAAAGTAAATGTTAAATATGTATTAATATAAACAATATTTTAGATCGATATAATAAATATATTGGATTGATTCAAAAGTTTACATACATGATAAATATAAATATTTTGATAAAATCAACAATTGAATTGTTAAAATATTAACTATATAAAAATTATGAAATAATATTAGAAAAACGTTGAAATTCCCATTCAAACTATCCAATTCAAACTCCAACAATGACCCAACCTAAAACCTCGTTGATAAACATTAATGATTCATACCTAAAATGAACCAAATTTAATATACTCAAAATTGCAGTAATTTTGTATGGTCCGTATTCATCTTACGATCTATTAAGATTAAATCTCTCGAAGTTCGTAATTACCCTTCTCAACAATAATATCTCTAAAATTCGAACTTAGAATTTTTTTTCTAAATGTTACTCCCAACACTTGTTAATAAAGACTAAGATGATTCAAGTTATTCAGAAAAAATTAAATTAAGTTTTAAATAAAGTTAAATTTATAAACCAAAAATGAAAATGGCAACTTAATGGGCTTTCATGGCCCAATAACTAATTTTAAAATATTTATTATAGCGAGTCCAATAATTAATTTTGGTATTTTATAAGTCTATTAAAAAAATAGATGTTGGAAACAAGTTTGTAGAGTATTTTTAAATTAATTTCTCTAATTTAAATATAAAATATTTATTTCATATTATAAAATAAATAAGAAAAATGGGATTAGATTAGAATAATATGAAATCAAATTTGGGCCGTCGGAAAGCCGAAAAGCTTATATTGTAAGAGGCCCAAACGTGGGAAAATGGGCCCAGAGCAAAAGGGAAACGTGGAGAAACAACTAGAAGCACACGTGTGGTTTTATGGGTCTACTGCTAAGTAGTGTGTCCTGCCTGTAGCAGTACACACTTTTAGGCGTGCTTTTTTACCACATCGGAAATCTAGCAACTAAAAAACATGTTAAAATGACGTCATTGTCGAAACCACGACAAAATATTATTCCAGGCGGCGTCTCTTTCATACTTTGCCACTTGTGAATAAATCCGATTTGTGATGACTCGGCATGTCAAAACAAAACATTCTCTAATACTTTATATTAAATACCAAAGGTTGTTTGAACGAAACTCGATTCGTGAAGATGAATTTTATTTATTTATTTATATTTATAAAATTTTAATAATTTATTAAATCGAATTAGATAAACTAATAAACTAATGAATCGATAGTTCAATTGATTTAACTATAGATTTAGTTTTAAAATTTTGATTCTACACATAATTTTTCTCTACCTTTAAATCAGTTAAAAGAATACATTTAAATATATTTAAAACCTCGTATATTAAAAAATATCATAACCTAATAATTTTAGAAAATCTAACCATAGCTAAATCCAATGCAGTGGATTCATATATTAAACAAAACAATTTGGGGGTTTTTCTATGCAAATAAATCAATTTGGGTTTATTAAAATAAAGGTATTATCTTAAAATAATTATATGATTAGGTGAATAAAGTGTGGCTTACCTTTGAGGCATTGGTTGGTGAGGATAAGATTAAAGAAAGATGGGTTCTTATATATTTTTCAAATAAAATCATTAATATATTATTTAGTATTTAAATTTGATTTAAATATTTAATTTGATATTTTTTTTCTAGTAGTTACTTGAGTTTGATTTTGATGTTTAAAATAGTAATTAATTTTTTTTATTCCAATTAAGTACATTATTGAGCCACATGATATTGCTCGGTTTAATTACCGAATTGAATATTGAAGTCAAACTCACGTATTAAACTTGGGACAAAAAAACTCAAATTCTAAGTCACACATTAAAGTTAAACTCAGATACCAAATAATATATTAACCTTAAATTTAATCAAAATGTTATACGTATACATCTAAAAAAGATAAAAACAATTTTTACTCCCTCAACTTGGTATTATTTCCCAACATGATCCTTAACTTGACAACTATTTTTAGTTTTAATCCACGGCATCACTTAAAAATCATTTTTATATAAAAAATTTAGGCAATGATGTTTCACAATATTGAAGTGCCATATTATCACATGGACTAAAATTTAGAAAAATAATTATCAAGTTTAAAGATTAATATAGGCAAAAAAAAGGTTTAAAGACAAAGTTTTGACATATCGAACAACTAAATATTAGTAATGTCTACAATGAAATATTATTATAATAAGATCTCTTTTAAAATTAATATTTGTAATTAAAAGATAAAAATAAAATATTATAGCTATTTGACCAAAACACGTTAAAAACTAAAAATTGTGTTGATAATTTAAAATTTATTAAATCGATTATTAAATACGTTATTTTTAAAATTTAAATATTAGGTAACATGGTCAACCTATTTATTTCAACCATTAACACAAAATCTCACCCTTATCCCTAAAAAAAAATCGGAAGTAGTTTTGGTTTTTAGTATATAGAAATGAGGGTTGAATGG
The DNA here is from genome assembly GCF_025698485.1 of Gossypium arboreum. Lineage (NCBI taxonomy): Eukaryota > Viridiplantae > Streptophyta > Magnoliopsida > Malvales > Malvaceae > Gossypium > Gossypium arboreum. The sequence goes on along the minus strand of NC_069070.1, from coordinate 1,781,029 downwards.
GAGACAGCTGGTTTGCATGAGCAAGCACAAGAAGTACGATGTGGTCCGCACACCCTGACTCTGGGGTTATCGCTCATCGCAACCCCAAAGGCATCAAATTGGACTGACCCTTTTTCTTTGAAACTAGTGTTGTAAATAATTTTGTGACTATATTCCTACTCATTGCCATGTAATAATTTTGATTTTGCCTGCCATAACATCACCCATATGAGACGCCAAGGTTGTACCAAAATGTCTCTTAATGGATGTACGTGCCCACTAAACAACACAGGCAATGTTTTTGGTCCACTTGATTCATTTTGGATTTTGCTTAAGAAGGTGCCAAAGTAGATGAATATCAATATTTGGTCCACTTGATTCATTTTCATCACCCTAATTTTAACACATCCCAAGCTGAATTTGGAAAAGAAAAATATCTTAATCCTTAACGAAAAAAAAAACAGCCATTTGATAACCTTTGGTTTGACTAGATTTTGATGAATTTGAATTTTAAAAATTTTAAATTGTTTTAGTTTAAATTGATAATTGGGATGGACATGTATAAACAACGACTAAAAAAAATAGAGAAGATCGAACATAAATATTTTACGTGAAAAACTTCTCAGAAAAGGATAAAAAAAAGGGTAAATGAGGCTTCAGTTTTTCACTAAATGAGTAAACACATGAGAGTACAATATGAAAAGAATAACTTAAATGTATTAAACATATATTACCTAAAACCCCGAATACAAAGCTCAAAATCTCAAAAAACAAACTGGTAAATAAAACCCTAAATCTCATAAGATACTCACAAAATAGGTATAAAATACTCTTCATAATCACCACGAAACTCTCACCAAAACTCATATATGACATCTTGTCGTCCTCAAAAAAAATCATTGCCGATTGGCATACCAAAAACAGGGATGCAATGACCACTTTAAATAGGCTTAAATTAGAGTTCTAATTATACTAAAATATTCTTAGAATAATCAGAGCACAACTGGGAAAAGAAAGTGAAATTTAACTAAGAGAAAAATACGAAACACATCCTATGCTCATTTTGAGTTTGAGGTATTCAAAGTTTGAATCATTTGAGATTGTTTCTATGAATTTGAATATAAAGTTTAAATTTGGACATATTTGAATAGTTAAATTTTGGATAATTTCATAATTAACTCCAAAATTTTAATTTTTTAATATGATATATGTATTTTAAAATTTTTATTTTGATATATAAAATTTCATTTTGATCCATTCATCAATGTGGAGATAATTTAAATATCAAAATAGATATCTATTTTGAAAGTATAGCTTTAACTTTTATAATCGAATTAAATCATATCAATTTACACCTTTATTATTGTAATAACTAAAATTAAGTTTTTTAAAAAAAATCAAATAATTTAACTCTTGTTCTTCAAATTTCACAAACAAATGTCTGAAAATAAATATTTTATTTTCAATTTGGGATATACACAAACTTTTACAAATTATTTATCTACACTACACTTCAATTTTTGCTTTATATATTCAAACACAAACTTTTACATGAAAGTATTAACAATGCACTGTCCCATAAAGTAAGAATTGAAGTGCACATACTAAAAAACGAAATTTACGATATTGTTGAAAGGAACAACTCGTAAAACTCGAAAAGTTTCACTTTTTACCCAAAATCAGAACTTAATTTTTCAAACTATCCCACAAAGAAGAACATTTTCTTCTTGCAAATCCAACCTTCCTTTTCTCCAAATCATAAACCACTTCAAAACCTTGTTGTTGGTAATTCCCAAGTGTAGCCCCTGGCCCACCACTCAATTCCTCTTCATCACCACCGTTCATCAACATCAAACATCCTACATTCCTCTTTTTCCTTCCTCCATCACTACCGTCGACGAACTCGTAAAAGTAATTCTTCCTAGGCAGTACCACACTGGATCTGTTCCCCGCGAAATGCAACTTAATCGCAGGTACTTTGGCAGCTACTACCTTGTTATAAAAATAACACGGACTCAACCCGGTTGATTCTTCGACCGTGTTTGCTCGCTTGTAAAACCGGCTAACTCGGTGATCGAACTCAGTCACCACCGAGTCGTATAAACTCGCTGGTAACATAGTGAAAGTTGTACCTGAATCCACAACCATTCCTCCACTTCCTCTTCTATCAACCCTTTTTAAATTCTCCGGTGCCGGGATATTCCTTTTTCCGACGGAGATTCCTTCTAATCCAACGGAATAAAAGTAAGGATGTTTAGGATTAGAAAGCATATCGGTATAAACGAATTCAACGAGTTCGTTACCGAACTGATTTTCTTTATCCTCGTACCGACCGAGAATGAGTGGACTCGGTCGCCTGACTCTGTTAGAATCAAACGAGTGAGAAACTAAACAGTATGAGAATCTATTACCGAGTTGCGGCGACACGGAGGAAAGCTGAGCCGGTAAAGACAACCGGCCGAACCCAAACCCAGCTACACCGACTGGTTCACCCAACGTGGTGTGAGAACAGCCGAAAGTGAAATTTTGAACCGAAAGTGAGTTCGGGAGAGTTAACGAGTCTTTATAAAGCCGGCCAATTAAACTGCCGTCGCCGTACGCATAGTAAAACGGTGGACAAGGAAAAGAATTACATTCCGACATTTCGATAGAATCAAGTGGACACCGTGCGATGGCACAAAGGTCGGAAGAATGAAGAGAAGAATGAGCGGCGGAGCAAGCGGAGGATTTGCATGGTACGGCGGTAGCAGATGAAGAAAGATTAAGCGGAGAAGAAAGCGGCGGCGTTTTCGATTCACATAAAATACATTCAAATGGTGAACAAGGAAGCCAAACGAGATCACTACCAGTATCAAGATAAAGTGAAATAGTTGAAGAAGAAGGTGAACCAAGAGTAAACGAAAGCGTATAATCACTACCAGGTGAAAGAGGGACTGACACTTGTTTGTGACGGTGGTGATGATGCTGGCGGAACCGAGTTGCTGAACGAGTTGAGGTGGTTTTAAGCAAGTGGTGTGGAGTGATGAATTGGGTTTTTGATAATGAATGAGTTAATGGAATCCACACCATTCCTGACGTTGAAACCATAAGCCACCATGTTGAAATTAACAGCCAATATAGCAAGCAAAGTGGAGTTACCATTACCACCATGACTTAAAAACAGAGCAAAAACAGAGTACTTTTATGCTTTGGATTTTGAATTTTAAGTCATAAGTGAAAGGTGGTGTTTATAAATGATGGTGAGTGGGGGAAGATGAGAGAAGGAAGGTTCTTGTTTGTTGGTGGGTATGGTGGGGGATTATGTGGGAAAGGTATTATTTTCTTCTTCATTTCAATGCAGCTTTTAAGCCCCGAGGGGGGGTTTAAACGAAAGCTGGCCATTGTTAAGTAATAATGATACCTTGGGCTGCACATTAGAATTGAATTCAACTTTCAAGTATATTTTGGTCAAATTATGGTTTTAGTCCCTGTATTTTTTTTATCGTTATTAGGATATTTACTGCCTACAGCATTAACTAAGCCCCTTGAGTCCTTATATTTTAATTTGTTATAATTTCCTTCTCTTGCTTTAATAGCCTCACATTAGTTTTTTTTTGGTATTTTTCATATCCATTTTGTTGTCCATATTAAAGATTTGTGGTTGTCACTCCCAATAATGTTATCTCAAAGTTTCGAACATACGTCTTTTCTTTGGAAGTACAATGTACCTTACAACTAGACGTAATACTTGTTGGTTTATGTCACATTTGTTAGTCTTAACTATTAGTAGAAAAAATACAAAAGGTAAACTACACCTAAAGTCACTAAAACTATTCGTAAGTTTAAGTTTTAGCCACTCAACTTTGAAAAGTTATAAATGACCATTAAATTATTCAAAAAATTTCAATTAAGTCATTAAATTATTAAAATCATCTTTATATGACCTTCTCTGTTTGCACTGCTTGCATCAATCGAAAGCTTTTTTTCCCTCATCTTTTAAAGTTTAGTTTTGTTCATGGAACAATCTTGAATGTCACGAATTTACGAATCAAAATCTGAACAGTTTTTTTCCCAATCTCCAGCACTAACTATTAGATCGACTTGAAGCTCGTTGGCAATACTTTAAAAAGAAAAAATAGACTTAATAATCTAACGACTTAAATGAAACCTTTCAAATAGTTTAGTGACTATTTTGTAACTTTTTAAAGTTTAGTGACTTTGAGTATAATTTATCTACATACAAAATAGTACAGTTGAGTATTATTAAAGGACCACAATCAGCATTTGACCAAAAGTTTTCTATTAAAATTCTTTGGCTGTTATTGAAATTTTTACTTTGAGCTGTTACGTCTGAGTTGATTGATGGTCCATTAAAGTTTCTTACACATGGGAACTTTAAATTTCAAAATTCTATAGAATTGAAAAATAAATAAATTTTGAATACTTTCATGATTATGATTATATATTAGATTATACAATACTTATATAAAAATTTAAATAAAAAATAAATAATTGGTTGAAATAATAGAATTGAAATTATATTAACAAGTGTTAGGTGTTATAGTAAGTTACATTATATTTTAACAAAAAATATAAGTTTGAATATTAAAGACACATTATTAAGAGAAACAATTATAATTACTCGAAAGAATTAATTTTCATAAATTGTAAAACAAACATAAAAAAAACCTCCGTTATGTTAAAGAAAAATACTATATGTCAAAAATAAAGCTGATGGTGCAGGGTCTACTAAGTTGAGTCGTTCGACAGTAGGGGGAGTGTTGCGGATTATAAAGGGAGCTATGCTATGGAGGCCTGGGCGGTGACCTTATACAACATATCATGTCATTGTTACTCAATTGGAAAGTCTGTTCAAGCACATCAACCGGGAAGCCAACAAAGTGGCGGATGCAATAGCAAAGATGGGGCTAGGACTTGCATTTGAGACAACTTTCTCTGAACAATCCCTTCTCGATGTGATTAGTCTCCTTAGGGAAATAATTGTACAAAACAGTAATGCCACGTCATTAATATCCATTTTCCAATAGTTGTCACATGAGCATTTTCATTCGGAAGAAAATCAAATCCAAATGAAAATCCTGAAATTCAGGATGAAATTGTTGATGTGGCATTAAACTATTGGAAATAAATAATCCCTATTTCATACAATCTTTTCTCAATCTTCTTAGGGCTAATTTTGGAACTGTCTAGAGATTATAATTTTTTGTTTTTAAGGTTGTTTTAAGCTTTCATCTTTTTACCAAAAAATAATATTTTTTTATAGATTTTATATAAACATATAAAAAGATAGAAATACCCTACATTAACAATTATTATATTGTAAAAGAACAGATTTTTAATCATTTCTCAAGTGAGTAAGTGTTCATTAATTTGTGGCAATAACTCAATCAAATATTTAAAGGTAAGTTACGTCAAAGGTCACTAAACTATGAATATGTTTACATTTTGATCAATTAACTTCAAAATGTTACGAAATGGTCATTGAACTATTTAAATTTTTTTATCTAAGTTACAAGATTATTAAGTTTTTTCTAAAAAAAAAAAAAGTTCAGCTAACAAGTTCCAAGTAACAATTCGATGATTGGTACGGTGGATTAATACCCATCAGCGAGTTAAAGAACATACCTTAGAATCCAAGTCAATTTAACGGTCAATGTTGGAGATCAAAGAAGAAAGTTTTTTAGATTTTGATTCACAGATTTGTGATATTCAAAGTTGTTTCATAAAAAAAACTGAATTGTATAAGAGAAGGGGAACGAGAGCTTTCGATTAGTGCAGGTGATGGGAACAAAGAAGCTGATACAACACCGCTTTTAAAAATCCAGTGACTTAAATGAAAACTTTCGAATAGTTCAGTGGTTATTGTCGTAACCATTTTTTTTGAAAAAAGGGGAATCGACTTAGATTTTTGGAAATGAAAACGAATAGAGGAGTCGCCACCAATCTTTTTTGATGAGGCGTGATCGGATCACCTTAAATTAATCATTTTAATAAAAGTTAAGATTTACTAAAACGATAATTTTTGGTCTACGAAAATCAGAAAATGAGTTCGGAGTCGGTTACGCACGAGGAAGGATTAGCACTCTCGTCGCCCAAAATTGGTACCTAGTTGATTAATTAGTGTCTTAGTGTCGAAAATTTGAAAACTTGAAAGAATTTAAAATCGATCCTCTTTGTAAAGAAAATGCTCAAATGTTAAAGACCTTCTCGTCTCACAATATAAAATGTCACATCCAGTAAGTTAGGACACGACATCTTGAATTTTCGAGAGCGAGCTTGCCTTTTATATAAAAATTCGTGTATTTTAAAAGGTTATTCAGTTAGTTAAGGTGAACGAGGAAAATCGAAACCCAGTAAGTTAGGGCACGTTTCATCGAATTTTCGAACACCGAATATTGTCTTTACTTGCAAAAATCTTATTTCGAGGTAACAAAATGCCATACCCGGTAAGTTATTGCACAACACCTCGTATCTCCAAGAATAAGTATTTTTTAAAACTCATGTCGCATTTAAAAAAGTATTCCGTTATTTAGGTTAAATGAGAAAAATCGAAACCCAGTAAGTTAGGGCACGATTGTCTCGAATTACCAAATACGGAATATTACTTTTATGAAAGAATTATTATTGGGTTGGATATAATGATAATAGTAATAATATTAAAGTAAAGTAAATAGTAATACTATATATAAATATATATATATATATATATGTATATAATAGAAATACACACTACTATATAATAATAATAAATATAGAAATACAAAAGCAAATATAATAAAAATATTAAATTAAAGTAATAAAAACAATACTATATATAAATATATACATAAAATATACACTAATATATAATAATAATAGTAATAGCAAAAATAATGAAAATATGAGTAATATTAATAATATATTAGAATACAAAAGTAAAGTAATAACAATAGGGTGATAATAATAATAATAATAATACAAACAGTAATACATATATATATATATATAATAATAGTAGTCGAAATAAAAGATAATAAAAGTAACAATAATGATAGTAATAATATAAATAAATATGGAGAGGGTATATGTAATATAATAATATATACATGAGAAATAATAATAATAATATAAATAATAGTAAAAATAATAAAATAAAAAAATAAAACAAAGCTCTCAACTCTCTCTCTTTCCCATTTCGCCATGGTTAGGTCAATACCAGTAGCCGAGCCAAGGCCAGTCCATGATCTTTTTGCATTGTCATGGCCACCGATGCGATGTGGCGAATTTAAAAATGTATTATTTTTGTTTTTTATATCTAAATATATGTATACTATTTTTGAAAGAAAAGAAAAAAAATGTTTATATGTACAAAAAAGTGAAAATAAAAGGAAAAATAAATAAAAACCTTAAGCGTTTGAATCTTTTCTTCTTCAATACTCGCTTTTTATTTGATTTGCTTGCAAACTTTTTGCTTTTACATTCTTCTCTTTTTTTTTAATCAAAAAAACCTTTCAAAAATATAATTCTTTCCTCCTCTCCCTTTTTTACAATGGACTTTTGGTTTTGCTTTTATAGCCATCTTACATACATTTCTTATCATTCTATGACTCTTCTCCATTTGATGGTGTAGGTGCAAGTGGGAGATAAGGTGGTGGAGTAGGTACAAGTGGGAGGCAAGGTGGTGGAGTAGGTACAAGTGGGAGGCAAGGTGGCTAGGGTTTTGTCTTTTTTTCTTTTAAAAAAAATAAGTTTAGGTTGTATTGGGCTAGGGTTTTTATTATTTGGGCTTAATTTTGGGTCTGATTTTATAATTGGGTTTGTGAATTGGGTAGGATTTAAGTTTGCTTTTAATTTGTTGGGCCGGGCAAATTTGGGCCTCTACAGTTATTTTGTAACTTTTTGAAGTTAAATGACTAAAACGTAAATTTACTAATAATTTAGTGGTATTCAGAGTAATTTATCCAATATTTAAATATAGTATAGGGAGATGGAAATATGTCAGACGTATCATTTTCCTATAATTTAATGTATGTTAAGTGTACGTGTAGTGTTGGGCTTAATTTGGTGTATCATAAAAGATTAAATGAAAGGTTTGAATGCATTTGACACCTTTGAGTAAAAGGCAAAATTGTAGTCTTATTTTTAACTCATATTCTAAATTTAACATTGTCATGTCTCCAAATAATGCAAGATAATGATGTAATTTAATGACTGAAAAAGGGTTTTTTCAATTTGGTCCCAATCACTTCATTATTGTAACTTCTTATATGATAAAATGTTATGCATTTATTTTTGGTCAATTCTTTTGAAGAGGGTCGTGTTAATGAATAATGGGGAGGTTGAATTTCATATCAAAATGAAATAATGCATGGAACTTCTTAATACCCTACCTATATCTAATTTATAAAAAATTAAATTATGACATTAATTGATAATAGTGTTAATAAATTCATGGAAATATACATGATCACTTTAATGTTGGTAGTTAATAATTTATCAAATTGGATCTATTAATAAAATCGTGAAATTGGAATGATTAAATCTTAAAATTTGAAATAGTAAAAGGACTAAAACCATAATTAGACATTTTCTTATTTATCTTGCTAACACTGGCATGTCTTTTATTTTTGCGACGCACTTATACTAAAATCATTGGTAAACTTTCAAAAATAATTATCATTTACTTCATACATAAAATGTGTCGTAAATTATTGATTTTGAAAAAAAAAATCAAGAAAAGTATAGGAGGTATGATGATATTGATAAGTAAAATTCGAAACTGAATTTAATTATCATTTTGATACTCAATTATCACATTGAGTCCCGATAAAATTTAGAGAGTTAGGTTGGAAATCTGAGCAAAGGTAAAGCTCTTCCACTAATGGTGACACCAGAAGATTGACAAGCTCTCTTTAAAACGACAAAATTTTATATTAGTAAATGGTATAATTACACTTTAGTCTCTAAAGATGAAAATTTTGATTTAATCTTTTAAAGAATTAAAAAGATATAAACTATTACAAAATATATAATTTAATTTCGCCGTTGCCCCTTTCTTCAACCATTGTCTTCTTCATCTAATGAAACTCGAATCTAAAACTTAATTTAAAAAGCATCAAATTTGATAACTCGAAGCCTCAAAACCTTAGCATGTCAATAGGGACCTACCCTGGACAATAATTGTATTTTGGTGGATAAAAACAAAAGAAAAGAAGGGTTTCTTTTAGAAGCTATTGTGTTAAAAGGAAACCAAATGAATGATTTGTTGTGATGGATTTTCTACTATTGAAATAAGTCAAGTAATCCATTATGTGGACATGAGAGAACATGGAAGGCTTGATCCTCTATGTAGCTTTAGTTTGTGAAATTTAGGCAAGGAGGGAGGGACCCTTTGGACCAACCATCTCTTTTATTTTCTTATGGCTAACTTTTATAATGAAGTTTGGGACTATACTTTGTCATATACTTTATGACTTCGAAACATAGTTCATGTATTTGTTCCACTACCATTGAATCCATCCATCTATACGTGTCCCCCCAATTAATTATACAATTATGATTTTGAAAGATTTAAGATTTTGAGTTTAAATCCCATAAGATTTAAGTTTTGAAAATCTTAAAATTAAAATTTTACAACATTTATTTTTTTAAATTTTCATTTTAAATCATGTCATACAAAATTTTACATCTTATAGGTTATTGGAAGGACCTCACTGAATGTAATTAGAATGTTTTAAATTTCAGGGATCAATTTAAAATAAAGTTATAGGTTGGGGATGTATGAGAAAATTAACTAATAATGATGAATGAAAATTCTAATTCAAAGCAAAAGGTTAAATGACTTTAAAAACATGTTGACCATAAATTCATCATTTTTAGGGTCTATTGGTCTAAGATAATGAACCAAATGGGAGCCATCATATAATATAAAAATACAAGGAAGAAAAAATTGACCTGTCACCGGTCCATCATCATCACCTATAGTCTTTTGGCTAAAGACACGTAACTGATGTGAGCTGGCGGTTTTTAGCCTGTTCTGCATGCCGACGTGGCAGTCTGGGTCCAAAAGGATCCGGTTCCTTGTAATGGCAGACACAAATTTTGTTGCTCAGTTTAATAATTTTTTTTGTTTTCATTTTCTTTGGCTTGCAACAAACCGGGAATGCCCGAGCCGACCGGTTTTTTTAAACTAAATGAAAACTATGAACATATTTGAGAGGTCCTCTATTATGGTCCTCTAGTTTTATTACGTTTTTCGTCTTGTTTTTGCCATTTTGCAGCAAAATGTTGGGTGGTGAAAGAGATGATGCAGTTGTTGGAAGTAGAGAGCAAAGGAAGAAGAAAAAATGGTGGAAGCAAGGGGTGGCTTGGAGGGAAAAAAATGAATTGAGGAAGAAGATGATGAACAGTAATAGGGGTTAAAAAAAGTCAAATTTGATGACATATATTATTATGACGACAGTGACTAAATTGCAAATTTTTTTATTTGGGTAACCAAAATGAAAGTGTCTAAAAAGTTGTGTGACCAATTAGGTAGTTTACCCTTTTTTAACTAAATAAAAACTGCTAATATACTCGAGAGGTCCTTCTATTATAGGGATATAATCAAATTAGTCATTCTATTATTAAATAAATTAAATTAATTTATTTACTATTAAAAGAATCAAATAATGCCAAATTGAATAGATTTAACATTTGCTATTTAAAAAATATAATATCTTGTTTAATGAGTTAATATTTTTAAAATTTTTATAGTTTTGTAAATAAAGTCTTTTGTTTGAAATTGAACTACAATTGAACAGTAATTTTCAAGATATTTTTATACAATAAATAATAACTATGTTACAATTTGGACTTATTTGATTCCTTTTAATAGTATAGAGGCTAAATTGATTCATTTAGCAATAGAGAGATTAATTTGATTTGGTCCCTATAATTCAGGGACATCCTAGCTATTTTAACCAAATCAAAGTCTATTTAAACTTAAACCGGAAGTATTAATGCTTTTCTTCAAACTGATATCTTAATTGACTTAACGACAAAAAAGACTTTTGACAATTTTGAAACCTATTTAAAGATATATGTAATTTCAACATAAAAAAAAAAAAAAAAACAGCTTGAAAATGATATGTTAATTCTCAGCCATGCCTTTTTCAAAACCATGGGTGCCATACTTTGAGGAAGAACTAGTTGGTGCCTTTAACATCATATTCAACTAAGTCCCTTTCGAGATGTATTGCAAAAGCCAGTTGCTTTGGGTCACCATGCATCACAAAAAATGATTTGTGTGATTCTATTTTTCTCTATATATTAGGTAGTTTTGTCCATAGCTTTTTCCAAATATCAATCTATATCTAAATTAATTTATAGACTAATTTTGTTATCATAAGTAAACCGGACACATAAAAAAAAAACTTTTTTTCCCATCAAGAAAAGTTTATTTTAATGCCTTTTAGTTTATTCGATTCAATGTTTGATACGTCAAACAAAATCAAAGACTTTAACATATCATTTTCAACTAACATAATTTTTAACTGTATTAATAATTTAGACTAAGAAAGAACATTAATTATAGTAAGAGGATGAAATTATACGAAATTAACCAAATTAAGTAAGTACAAGTATTATAACCACAATTTGACCAATCCAAAATGTACCATTTGATGCAAATGGTTGCCGGTCGCCAACCCATGCATGCATGTAAACAAACAAAGCAGTCTATTCTATATATATATATAATATATATATATATGTAGCTGTATAATTGCTTAATCCACAGCCTCATAAATCAAAAGAAACCTGAAAATGATTTATTGTTTGTCAGCCATGCCTTTTACAAAATCATGGGTGCCACTGTCATACTTTGAGGGAAGAAATAGGCGGTGCCATTAACATCATTCTCAAGTCTCAACCAAGTCTTTTTCGACTGCGCACCAGATTAGATAAATTATATATATAAAAAAACAAATTTAAATGATACACCTAATTTATTTTTCATTATAATAATGATAAAAAATCGATCTCGAGTAGTCTAAGAATAAATATAAAAGTTTGATGTTGTGACACAATTAAAATTAAAAAAAAATTATATATAAATTTCTAGGGGATGATATGGTTGAACATGTCTGGTAATCGGTTCGTATTTCAATTGGTACAACAGCCAAATCAACAAAAATTAAATAAATAATTAAAAATTCATAAAAAAATTATTAAATAGATTCAACCTGTTCAACTTTCGCTTTTTGTCCTGATTTTCAATTTTTACCTATTTCAAGTAATTTCCAAGTCAATCTATTCAATATATTTGTTCAGACAATTATATCGATATTCTCAACCCATTTGATTCTTTTATTAAAATTCTTCGTGTGTCACATTTGAAATAATAATTATATAACAAAAATAAATGATGTTATAATAGATTTGAATTTAATAGCAAAATTTTAATAGTACTAACAACTGAAGTTACATTTTAAATCTAAAAAATAAAGTACCTAAATTTTAAAAATAAAAATAGAGACTAAAATTTAAATATATGATAAATATAAAGACTTGAAACATATTTTAACTTTGTTATTTTACTTCTTTTATAAGAATTATAATTGTTTAGGACTCGACACGAACGTAAATGGAAGACATAGCCGCTATATATAGGCATGATATGGCTAAAGAGTTTTGAGTTATTTTGGTTTCGATTTCTTTTAAATTTGGGTTTTAATTTTATTGATCATAAATATCAAAATTATATATAAATTTTAATGTAATGCTTGGTGCAATACCTTAATTTTGATTTTTATTAATAGTATAGATGATATTTTAATTTTGATTTAATTCTCAAAAGAACTAACCTTATTGTTAGCGTGATACTATTTTATATTTATTTAACAATTATATTTAATAAATGTGAAAATTAACTTAATTTATTTCTTCTTAAAATATGTGCCATTGGATTAAAATTAAAATTTCATACAAATTAATGGCACGAAATCAAAATTTATTTATTATATTGCATAAAAATTAAAATTCATAAATAATTTCAAGATTTAACTTTCAATATATACTTTTGGAATTGAAATTCTTTTGGGTTTGAAATTTCTTGAGTTTGGGATATTAGGCCCAATTATTTTAGATTAATTTAACATTTGCTTAAGTATCGTAATAACGGTATCAAGTCGAATATCTATAAATTTAGTAATATCCCAAATTTAAATATGTAAATTTAGTTTACAAATTTGAATAGAGCCGGAATATGATAATGTGTTGTTAGTTGAATCTCTTTTGGTTGGTAATGCTATCAGTAGTAAAATGGTAGAAATACGGTTGATTCATGAAATATTACACGCTAAGAATGAGAAATTCAAGTACATCATATACCGAGATCTCAGAATAAAGTTACAAATTACATGACTAAAATTTCACCTGACTTACTAGTTTACGGCAGTGAAAGACATTTTGCTAAAAAGATTAAAAAAACCAAATGAGAGAACCAATTTTAAAATTTTTAAAATTTTGTAAAGTTGTAATTAATTAATTATTAAATTAATTATTAAATCAATTAAAAACGAAAATTGATAAATTGATGGATTAGAATAGGGTGATAATTAAGAGCAAAGCACCTTGCGGTCTGAAGTAAAACCACTTTCAGCTCATGAACTCACTTTTCCCCAAAACCCTAATTCCCTCCACTTCCCTTAGCTCCTCAACTCGTTTGACTTTGACCCTCAACTCACTGCGTCACTTCAAAGTACACTTACCTCGACTCATGAGTTCCGACTCTTCCTATCGTCTCTTCCAACTCAAACTCGACCCGCTCACCGGAAACTCGGAATGGGTCGTCATCGAAGACAATGACGATCTCCCTGATTGTTCCAAGGAACCACTTTTAGCTACGACGTCGTATCTCGACATGCTCAACGACTCTTGCCGGAACAAAGCCTTCCGTTCAGCCATTGAAAGAACTGTGACCAAACCTTGCCACGTGCTCGACATCGGGTAATAATTGCTCAATTTTTTTAAATTTATTTGATCTTTCATAAAATGATTTTTAATAGGGTAATGTTAATTCATATTGCCATAAAGTTTAATTTTTTAAGTTCAGGTGAACTTTAATATGCACATAGAACTTTGATTCGATGTAATTATGTAAATAAAAGTTTAATTTTGATTCAATTGTATACATAAAGTTTTGATTTTGATTAATTATATGCAAAAATTCAATAAATTTAGTATACACTTGTATAAAATTAAAGTTCATTGAATTCGAGTTTATGTGTAGTTTTGATATTAATGAAGTTGGAATGATTATATATTGAATTGGCCATTGAAGATATTTTGCAGTGCTGGAACTGGGTTGTTGTCGATGATGGCTGCACGAGCGATGGGATTAAATGGGACTGTAACAGCGTGCGAATCTTATCTTCCAATGGCGAAGTTGATGAGGAAAGTTTTACATCGAAACAGTATGGGGAAAGCCATCAGTCTTATTAATAAACGTTCTGATGAACTCGAAGTCGGTGTTGATATTCCTTCTCGTGCCGATGTCCTCGTGAGTATATCATTTGGTTTTGTTTTAATCGATTGTTTGCTAATGTTGTTAGTGATTGTTATCCGAAAATGTAAGTGCAGGTTAGTGAGATTTTGGACTCGGAGTTATTGGGGGAAGGGCTAATTCCGACTCTACAACATGCACACGATAAGCTCTTGGTGGAAAACCCGCTAACGGTGCCGTTCCGAGCTGTTACTTATGGCCAGGTCTTCATCTAAAGGACTTGAGCTGTTAATCTATTACATGGTTTGGAGGGTCTTAGAATCTTAATTCTTTTAATTTTGTCTTGTTTCCAGCTGGTTGAAAGTACATACCTGTGGAAGCTACACGATTTATCCGGTATTGAAGCAAAAGTATCGGATGGTATTCATCTTGTTCCTACAGGCTCAGATAGTATTATATATGTCAAATCACGACAGTATCCGATGCATTGTGATGCTATCAGGGAAGAAATAAAACCGGTAATCTCATTAATTCGTCTACCGTTTTATAGACTTTCAAGAAAGTCCTTGCAATTTAATTCCTACTTAATTTAGAACTATTCCAGCTCTCAGAACCCTTCAAAATATTTGAATTTGACTTTTGGAAACGGCCAGAAAGCAATGGAGAAACCAAGGTGCAGGTCCAGGTGATTGATGACGGTAACATTCATGCCGTAGTTTCATGGTAAATATATTCATGGCTGCACTTTTGTGTCAGAAATTTTTGCTTTACGGAACTTCGATAAATTGTGTGTGTTTGTTTTGCAGGTGGGTTCTTCAACTTGATCGTGAAGGAATGGTTTTTTATTCTACTGCCCCTAGATGGATAAATTCACCGGCTAATATAGGTTAGTTGGGTCTATAATAGAAACTATTCTATGAGTTTATGGCCTCAATTGCTTTCTGATGCTTCATTAGGATATCGGGATTGGTGTGACCATTGGAAGCAGTGTGTTTGGTTCTTTCGAGGGAAAGGTATGTCCGTGTCCCGGGGAGAAGAAGTTCTTTTGGAAGCTACTCATACAGAGACTAGTGTTTCATATAATCTCAATGTCCAAGTCCCTAAAACTGATACAAGGCAGCATGATCACAACATTCGGGATTTTCAGCTGTTATTGTCTCCGGAAAGAATTGCAATTTATGGAGACAGTAAATGGCGATCATCTGTGTTGGCAGCAGTGAGAAATGCCGTAAGCTCTTCTCACGCTCTCTGTTTTTGAGCGAGTGTTTACATCACCTGACTCTATTATTTGCAGTTGCAGGGAAGAGTTAACCCGTTATGTGTTGTTGTTGATGATAGCATTTTCTTAACACTTCTTGCTGCAAATCTTTCAAAAACGTCTCATGTACTATCATTGTTTCCGGGGTTGAGAGAAAAAGGTGCCCAATATTTGGAAAATGTTGTTAAGGCAAACGGTTTCTCTATGGACCGTGTAGAAGTACCTGAAAAAAGGAAACCTTGTTTGACATTGCACGATACTCATGGGAAAAAGGTAATTCTTTTCCCGCTTTACCTTTCACTCACATCACATGCTCCTCGTATACGGCTCTGATTTTGTGTATTTAATGTCACTCGACTTTTCATTTGTCCTCTGAAACACTTTTTTTGGTAATGAGATTTTAATGTTAGAATACTCTCATATACGGTATTCAAACAAATTATTATTACGCTTTCTTTCACAGGTTGATATGTTGATTGGAGAACCGTATTATTATGCAAATGAAGGGATGCTTCCATGGCAGAACCTGCGGTTTTGGTACGTTCTTTTCTAAACAGTTTCAATAGTGCAACTTGTTTAAAGATCATTCTGTTTTGTTTCACAATTTAGCTTTAGCCTAAGGATGGCCAAGTCATTTATAGTCTCCCATCATAATTTAGCTGCTTTTCGTTATAAGTTTGTCAATGAGCTCGTTTATAGAATTTCAATCATCTGTTTTTAACCTTTTGGCTCGGGTTTAGGAAGGACCGTACCTTGCTCGACCCCATCCTTTCAGAAGATGCGTTGATAATGCCTTGTAAAGGAATCCTAAAGGCTTGTGCTATGTCTCTCCCTGTAAGTTCATACTTTCTACTCTGTCACCGAGAAAAGGAATAAAGAAAACACTAGACGGAACTTCTCGTCTTATTTACGATTTGTACATGTATTTTCGTGACTACTTATCCAGGATCTTTGGAGCAGTCGCTGTTGCTTAGGTGATGTCGAAGGCTTTGACCACTCTATAGTAAACACCACCCTAGGTGCATGCGGTGAATTACCGGCGCCGAAAGAGGGTCCCTTTCTTCCTTTCTCTATATGGCAATGTGGTGAAATTAAGGTAAGTGATGCATACGAAATTTGTTTTCAACAATGACAATGGATACTAATCCAACTGCATTGAATGTTTTAGGAGCTAAGTGAGATATTTACCATCTTAGAATTCGATTGCTCGAAACCTATAAGTTCATGTCACGGAACAGCACAGGTACACCTTTTCAAACCAACCTATATAAAAAAAAGAGTAAACTATTAGTAAATTTCTTTTCTGATTACCCAACTATTTGAATTTTTTCTTTTTCTGGTCGTCAGCCGTTAAATTACTAACAGAAAGATGACGTGGTAACTTTTAAATTTGGCATAATAGCAACTTTAACTCTCAATACATTGTTTCAATTTAGTTTTGATTCTAAAAAAAATTAACCATCAACATTTATATATTGTGAAAATTGGTTTTTTTGTAGTTTTCTTTGAGATCCTTTCACCTGAAAAGCTAAAAAAATATAAAATTTATCAGCTAAATTTGATTGAAAATATACTAAAAATGGGAACACCAAAAAAATACAAAAAAAAAATCAAATTAAACAATGTATGCATATCGAGGGCTAAAGTTGCCATTATGCCAAATGTAAAAGTTATGCCATCTTCTCATTAGCCATTTAACGGCTAGTGACAAAAAAATTTAAATAATTGGTGACCATTTTATAACTTCTCATTATCGGGTAACCAAAAAAGAAACTTACCAATAGTTGAGTGACGGCGAATGTAATTTACCCGAAGCCTACACAAGTACAAAAACTATGATGATGATGTTATTATATCCTTTTCTCATAGGTTAAATTCATTGAAGGTGGTACATGCCATGGATTTGTTCTATGGGTGGATTGGATTATGGATACAGATAATTCTATTGTAATATCAACTGGACCAGGTACCGTTTGTATTCTTATATCTTGACCCTTACTTGAAAAGTATAATATATGTCGCATGGGATGACATTTTTGTATATCATAAATGATCAAACTTTTTGCATGTTGGTTCAGAGCATAGATATTGGAAGCAAGGGGTTAAGCTTTTGAGCAAGCCAGTTGCAGTTGGAATTAATGGATGTAATAGCAATAGTGAATATGGTTCAACCATAGTGGAAGCCTTATTCGAGCCATCAAGTAGTGAACTTATCCTTAAGCATGCTTTTTTGTGACACTTATATCATTTGGTTTGTTGGTTTTTTGGGTTAAATTTTGCTATTAGTTTTTGTATCTTACGTTAAGTTGTGAATTTAATTATGTATAATTTGGTTTTTGTATTTTTGAATTTTAAAATTTTAGTACAATCAAAAAGTTTTAAATTCATTAAGTTAAAATTTGTCATTTCCAAAATTTGATACTAAAACATATTATCACATTTAATGCCATATAAAACTTGCTATTTTCATATATTACTCATAAAAAGTTGAATTTGATTGATGTCAAAATACTCACAATTTTAGACATTGTACAAGGTTTATAGAAAATTTTAACTAAATGAATTTAACTATTAATGTTTGGATCAAGATTGAAATTCAAATATTAAGGATGAAAATTAATCAATGGTCAAATTATAGGGATTAAATTCATAACTTACAAAGTATAGAGATTAATAGTAAAATTTAACTTTTTTCCCCATAATTTGTGGCAAAAAATTATAATAGTTGTAAGTGAATTCAAGAAAATGCAATATTTAAATTAGATTAGACCAATTGGACCGAGAATCAATGAAGGAGAGAGGTTTTGAACTGCTTTAACCGAGAATCAATATCGGTCAATTAAATTTTTTAATAAACCATTTGAATGCAAAAAGGAATGGCAAACTACTTATCTTCCTAGCACTATTACTCCAAAGATAAAAGAATTATAAAAAGAATCCAGTTGAATCCCATGAATCTACTTATAGACTAGACATTTCAATTTTAACTCAAATTAGGAAAAAAATAAGTCATACATATGTTCCAACCTATATGCATTGTCTCTAAAATATAGTTTTGAGGTAAATATGAAAGGAATTTTATTGAACAAGCAGAAAATTACACCAAATAACCAGTGCTTATTATCAATGATACAATGTAATATAAATTGAAAATTTTGGTACCTCCATGTCAAGCATTGCAAGCAAAAATTAGTAAGGAGGTAAACCAGTATAGGTTTCAAAGTTCAAAAACAAAAAAAGAAGTGAAATCAGACTCTGTGTGCTATCTGGGGTATTATCAACTCCTCATAATCATCCACAGCAACCTGGTTCAGAAAATTTTCAAGATTTGTCAAACGCGCTTTTATTACCATTCATTAAAGATGATTTTGGATTAAGACAATTGGGAAGAGTAATTCGTTGTAGTATACCTCGTATCTTTCGCCGTGATAAGTGTACTCCACGTGCAATTGCTTAGGTTCTCCGGGGCAAGGATCGCAGAAGCCCATGATACCTGACTTCTTTACACCATCATGAAGCTGTAACAAGAGGATAAACAACCAAGGTTATGCTGATGGGAATTTTATAGTAAAAGTATTATGGAGACCCTTGTACTAGATAGTCAAATTGCATTTTTCCTCCTTTACTAGAAAAATAGGCAAATTAGCCCTTGTACGTTAAATCAAAGCACAAACTGGTCCTTTCTGTTAAAGATTTCAATCCATTTCTGCCAACATGTCTTGTATCAGACAGTTACATGTAGAGAGGGTAAAATGCAATTCGACTTATAGTACAAAGGCCTCTATAGTGCTTTCACCGATTTCTATCATAAGCACTTCTAGCAATATATGTACATATGTGTGTGCATGCGCGATATGTTGCAAACAAGCAGGATTCGAATTAACAAACCTTAAGTTGCCCTGAATCATTAACGAGGAAGTTAAGAGGTAATGTTACATCCAACACTTGTGAGGCTAACTCATCGTTTGTTTCTCTCAGCTCATCTCCTTTCTTTAAAGCTTTATGATTTCCGTAAATTGCTTTGGTAATAACGAGTCCACCTATTTCTTGTTGCTTATTTCTTTTCCTATTGGCTACGTTCTCTAACAACTGCTGAGCTTTTGCAGCTGCTTTTCTTGCCTCTTGAACCTTTACAAAAATCAAGTAAAATTCACCCTTAACCATTTTTTTTTTGGAACAAGACTAAGCTGGCTTATAAAAGTAGTGCACAAGCTGAAAATATTTAATCTCGTTATTATTAAAAGTTATATGCGCAACACTCCCTAATAAGAAATCAAGAAATATATTCATCAAAGCATGACTGATGTATGGTAAAGGACTATACAGGTTTGCATCTCAGTTTTCATTCATGTGAGAAACACTGACCAACGAAAATACACATAATTAGAAAGAAGTTACATCAGAAATATACGGCAGCATAACATTTTTAGCCTGGAGGTCATATCCCCAAATCTGTGTGTCGACACAAGTGTCAGATAGAAG
Organism: Gossypium arboreum; assembly: GCF_025698485.1. Classification (NCBI taxonomy): domain Eukaryota; kingdom Viridiplantae; phylum Streptophyta; class Magnoliopsida; order Malvales; family Malvaceae; genus Gossypium; species Gossypium arboreum. Next base: position 1,760,846 of record NC_069070.1, on the reverse strand, counting down.
TACTTCATGAAAAATGAAAAGTCCAACCAACGTAATTTCTAGCATCTTAAGAAACGTAATGAAAAGGCCAAAAATGAAACTAAAACTTCATGAATACCTAAAGCATTTGAGTAAACATACCTGGGTTGCAGTCCTTTCCATATTCTCTAATGCCTTCTGCTTTTCCCTCTTAAGGTAATACGGTTTAAACACAAATTTCTGCAAATGTATATATAACAATAGTTATCTAATAGCATTAAATATTTTTTTTTCAGAAGGCAGAAAATCTAGAAGCAATAGGTCGAAACTATAAGGAGAAGCGTAAGTGATTACCTTGAGTATAAAGTAAATTGATGTTGGAACTACTAATGCCCCAGTAGCTAAAACAGGATTCAAATCCCTGGAAAGCAAAATCTGCATATAACAAACATAACGAACACATTGAATTGTAGGATAACTAATTCAGAATTGTAATCAAAACAAGAGACCAATCTCCATTAACAAAATCCCAACAGGAAACATTAAGTTTCTGTATTCTTCCTTGCATTAAGTCTACGAACTTTTTTTTGTTTAAATCATGCTTTACATACAAAGCACATTGCTAAAATGCTACCACACTTCACTACTCGGATCTTACACTTCAATATATCCCAAGGATATATGATTCGAGTATATACCATTCAATAGAACCATGTAGAAAGTTCAAGTCATATACACTTGCAATGGTATCTTTTGATTTCTACTAAAATGTTGACAATTTGACAAAGCTTTCTAAATAATATCATAAAATTTAACATCAATCTGCTGCAACTTTAAAGCATTTCATTTCAGATAAGTGAAAATCATACAAGGATAGAAAATTCTATCCTATGAAATTCTACAAAAGCACAACTTCACATTCTGGATCCTATTACGGCGAAACTCAGCACTAAAAGAAATAAGTACAACACATTCAAGTTCATGATACAAAATGAGAAATGACTCAAATAAAATCCCCTTTTGAAACACGTCAAAGGACAAGAATATTCTTACAGGGATAAGTAACTTTTGGCCTCCACGGTGCAGCTCAAATCTCCAAAAGATACCCTGTCAACAAACAAAATGTTTAAAGATCTTGTTGGTTAACTCCTATATAACAATATCATCATAAATATAAAGCAAGTCCATTTAGTTTATGGTTTTGCCATTTGCTTTGTCAAATAAAAATTTTTGAAAAAAGGGACAAATAGAAAAAGGGGAAAATAAATACCAGCCAAATGGAATCTTAAAAAGCCGTGATGACACAACAGGTGCCAACAAAATAAAATCCTTTGATTGGTTGCAGGTACGCAACATTTTTTCATAGCCATATTCATAAGTAGGATACAAAATATGTCATTATAATTTGAGCAATCCCTTTGCGGTAAGACAGATGCAATTACCCGAATTCCAATTGTATACAACATGCGAACAGTGCTAAAATCAGACACTTTCCTCCCACCACCAACTTCAACCTCAAGAGCAGCGCTGGAGAAAAAAATCAGCAACAAGTGCAGAGCCTTAAGCTTAGCAGTTATGATCAAATGCTTTGTAAATTTGCTTAACAAATAATGATAATCGAATTGATCACTTGGACTATAATTGAAGTTATGCCTCAGCAACTTCTCTGAATTTCTGGACAAATTATGAGAAAATGAATGAGCGTATATATGCTCGCAACTATGCATTTCAATTGTTTTAGACCAGCTCCTTGACAAATATTTGTGATACTTCTCATAGTGAGATGCATCCCTTTTGAATTTTTTTTAATTTTACAAGTAGCTATATAACCATATATCAAGAAGTCCCAAGGTAAAGCGAGGATTGTTTGTTCAGCTTTAGGACAGTATTGTGCAATAGATGACAATGCAAAAAAGGTTATTTTCTTTCGCTGAGTATTCTCTTCAATTATGGTATTGCGATACATTTTATGCATTGACTCATAGTCCAGATCATGCAGTACACTTATATGGAAACCTGATAAACAGTTTGGAAGAATCAAGTCACACTGACATAATGGAACTGCAATAGATAATCTTAAAAGAAAGAAAGGCAAAAGAAACTCATTTGTCACCATAAACAGCATAAACAAATACTAATTTGTCACCATCAATTACCATATCGGTTACGCTAACATACCTTCCAATTCTGCCTGCAATACGACCATGAGATTTTGAGGAAAAACGACGAGTATAACGAGCTGATATGCCAAAAGAATTTGTGCCAAACTGCAGTTCTTAACATGAACAAAAATATTAAAAAGAAATATAACAGGGATCATGTTGGCAGAAATAAATAAATAAACAAAAACAACTAGGATCATACACCAGTGGGATTTTTCTGGGTTAGTTATTCTGCCATAAATTCGGTAATCTAGATAGTGAACATAGACTTGCCTTCACTTCTCCAGCAGCAGACGTATTTTGGTCTTTCTTTTGCCATCCAACCCCAATAGATGACTGCGGACCAAGTAAAAGCTCTATCTGTAGAAATGGTGAAGACCAAAAACAAATTGAAAGAGCTTAGAATCCTCAGACAGATCAGCAATAATTAAGACTTAGCATTTCATAGCATCTCAGCTGAAAATGACAAAAAGTAGCTTACATTTCCACTTGCTGTATCAGAAAGTTGACGAGTCCATACATTGGACAGATTAATCGAGCCATCATGAAAAGACTTAGCAATACCCAGTGTCGCAGTTGAGTGTAAAGATAACTGACTGAAAAGAAAAGGAGACAATGAAGATACCGAGCAAAACTACAAACTAAGTAGACAAACAATTAAAACCCGAATTCCCTACCGTGTCATTTGCACCCCTATTAGACTACCTAAACCAACCGATCCCATAAACTCGATAGTAGAACCAGAAGCAATCTGATGCCTAAACACAGCCGAAGCAGCTCCAGCACCGGAATTCTCTTCAACTCCCAAATTTCCGCTTAATGAAAGAGCACTACTTTTTGATAATTGAGATTGAACTGCACTAGACATAGCCATTCTAAAACACAAAACAAAATTACACAACATGCTATATCAATGCAACAATCAATCAATCAAAATTAAGGAACCAAAACAAAAAATAAAAGGGCAAATACCCTTACCCTCTCATAATACCATCACCATCTAGAAACTCAGGCAATGACAAATTGGCAACTATTGAACCCTTGGGTAGAAAAAGAGCCGACATCTTTTGTTGTTCCTTCATTCTTTTTAGCTTCTCAAGCTGTTCTTTAATCTCTTCTACTTTGTTCAACTTTGGGCCAAGTTCTAATCCAGAATTCAATCCTTCCATACCATAAATATCGTATATTTGTCTCTTGTTTTCATCAGATAAGATTTCGTATGCTTCACAGATTCTTTGGAAATTCTCTGTAGCAATTTCCTTCATCTATACATATAAAACATATATATATAAAATAAAATCTCATGTAAAACATCGAATTGAAGAGTAAAAAGAAACATAATTTTCCCCTTTTTTTTCTTTAATACTTACATGAGGAGCTTGGTATTTGTCAGGATGGTAAACTTGAGCCCATTGACGATAAGCTCTACGGATTTCTTCATCGGAGGCTTCCGGTGATAGGTGTAACAGTGCGTACAGTTCTCTGTTCGGAGGTCCGGTGCCGTCGTCTTCTTTCATCGTCTTGATTTTCTAGGAGAAATCAAAGAAATTGCTTCTTCTTTTTTGGGGTTTTAGGGGTTTTTGGATATTACATTGTTTGGTAACTGTTAAATTTCAGCTACTATATACTAAGTGTTTCAAAGGCCCAAAAGCCCATATCTTTGGTTTAATAAACCAGTTTAATCTCAAACTCGACTCAAGTTGGACTCAATTTTGAGTTTAGTACTTAACTCGAGCTCAATCAAATGTTTATTTTCAGCTCAAGATATAATCAGGTCACTTGAGCTTAATTAAGTTCTTTTATCAATTTTTACACTCAAACTTGAACTTGATTAAGTTTATATGTTATCATGCTCGAACTGAACTTGATAATTAAGCTTAGAATTAATAATATATATATCAAGGACAATGAATTGATTATAATAATATAAAAATATTTAAAATATATATTATAAATGTAAAGTTTGATAAGGATTGTCAGTCGTTTAAGTCTAGTCTTATTAAGCTTAAATTCTATTTAATTAATAGCTTGATTTGCTCGAGATCAGCTTAATAATTACTAAATTGAGTTTAAGCTTTTTTTGACAGTTAAAAACTGTTAAAACCGGGGTAATTGACGAAATAATCAAATAGTTACGTATGGCGTGCCATGTGTACATCATGCTAATGTATAATGATTAGTTTTTAACCATATAAATGGAGTGACTTGTTAATAAAATAACTAATTTACTCTTTGATTTAATGTACAATGACTAATTTATCCTTTTTTCAATATATGAGTAAAATACAATTTGACTTTTTGTATAATGTTAGGATATTATCTTTTAGGAATATATAATTATATAATATATCTTTCCATATATTTAAAAATATATTTAAGAATATATTCAAGCTTGGCCCTGGGGGTCGTTTGGAGGTGCAACCGCCCAAGGTTGAAAAATGTTCAAAATATTGTTTTCCAGTTTTTAAGGGGCCGAAATTTTAATTTTTTTTTTTAGCTTTTAGGGGCCAAAATTTTTTTTACCAACTTTTAAAGGACCTAAAATTTTTTTTTCCAACTTTTAAGGAACCTAAAATCCCATTTTATTGTGTTGCCTAGGGTCCAAAAAATGTCAAAAACTGTTTTGAATATATTATATAGCTTTCCTATTCCTAAAAGAGAATATCCTATGATAATATCCTAATAGATAAGCTTATTATGATTGTGATTGAATTTAAGGAAAATTATAATATTGATGATTATGATTGTTATTTAGTTTATTAATTTCATATAAAATTTGAAAAATACAATAGACACATCAAAATCATATATAAAATATATTGATATATTTAGTTCATTAAATAGGAAGATAATGCATTTCAACGCACTCAAATTCACATCTTCCTACATTGGCAACAATATCCATGCTAGTCGAGCTAAGACTCCATTAACAACAAATACGTGATTTAATCTATTTATAAGTAAAAAATTCATATATATATATTTTCAAAATTAAAATATTATTATTTTTAAAACAAGTTTTAAATATTTAATATCTATTTAAATTAAAATATAATTTAAAAGTTAATTTGATAGCAATTAAAATTATTTTTATGATTTTATAGGTAAAAAGAAGTATTGTATAAAAATAAAAATAAATAGATAAAAATATGTAAGAGATAATTTTGTCTCAAAGGTATGTGAGAAATTACCAACAAGTGTTGGAGAGAATATGGATTCAAATCTTGAAGACCATATTGCTAGCAGCAGGGGCGAAACCAAAAAAATCTCTTGAGGGCTGAAATTAAATTGTAATTTTTATAATAGGAAAAATGCAATTCCTCCACTTTAATAGACAATATATTTATAATTTTTAAATAATTAAATTAAATTTTTATATTTTTAGGGAGGTTAAAGTATAATTTTATATTTACTAATTTAAATTTTTAAAAATTTTAAAGGACCATATGAAAAAAAATTATTTTAGGGGAGATCGGGCCCTGCTAGCCCCTTAAATTCGCTTAACTTGACTAAGAGAGATAGTTATAAATCTTAAATATAGACAGTAAAATGAACATATTAATCTTTGTTTATACAAAACATATTTTAAATATATGTCTTATGTATCCAATAAACTATGAGATGAAGCCTAAGCATATAATTTCATTATAGGTAAATGAAAGTTGTCATTTGCTTACTTTATATTTTTGGTTGACATTCCATTATTATAATATGCTATAATGCTAACATAATTACAATAATTTATCTACAAACAAGTATCATAAATGAGGCATTTTTATTTACAATTTTGTATTTAACTCTACTTGTTTATTCACTTTTCAATATTATAAAATTAAATTATTGGAACTAACTTCCTCTTGAGTTTTGACCTATTAGTTTCTTTTTATAAAAATAGTTAATCGATCAATAGTTTGTTTTTTTGAGTATTTTGGACAGGCTGAATCTACTTAAAAATGGGTTTGGATTTGAAATTTTTTTGGAATTTAATCTCGACCCGACTTGACCTATGGACATCTCCAGTGGTGACGTGACATTCTAACATTATGCCATGTCATCACCTAAATTTTTTAAAAAAAAATTTGAGAAATGTTATCAAGTTTCAGGGCCAAGTTAAAAAAATTGTCAATTTTAGAGATTAAATGTTGCATTATCACTTTTGACGAATATTAAATGGCTACCAGCCCTAAAGTAAAGGACCTCCTGAATAATTATTCCAAAAGGGAAAAAAAAGCCAACTAAAGTAATCCATCATTTGTTTGTGGTTACCACATTTGGGTCTCCCAAAAATGGTAAAATCCTCTTATAGATCTTAAAATTTTACAAAATTACTTGATAATATAAAAGTTAATCTTTTAAAAATTTATAATTCATATTTTACCCCAACTGTAATTGTCTAGCTAACACCTATTTTCTTCCATCTCTCTCAAAAGACTCCAAAACAGAGCATATATTTCTTAACATTTTAATTGGTTCAATTATCCAAATTGTCCCCATATTTCATTAGTCCACGAGGCTTCATTTAATAGCAGCACTACCCAAACTCCACCTCATCTTATCATCTTCCACCCATAGTTTCACCTCTTTTGGCTTCATCTTCCCTTTTGCACTCAAGCTTTGCTCTGGTTTCAGGATCGTTCATCGGCTTTACATCGACGTGGTGCATGCATTCTGGCTCTTCTTTCAGTTGAATTAGATAGTTGACCAGACATCTCCGGCCGGCAATGGTAACAGATGGCGGCTAGCTCTTTGTTTAGTTTCCCAAAGGATAATCCGTGCGAAAGAAAGTTTACGTATATATTTGAATCATAATCAAAATGAAAGTTTCACGTGTATAATTGCACAAAATCAAAATTATGTATCAAATTGCACATTAAATAAAAATTATGTACAATTTTAAAATTTATCCTTACAATTTTTCGGAAGTAAGCTATCCTAATTTTTTTATTAGATTTAAATTATAATTAAATAAAATCTATATCTATACATGTTTTTGATTTAATGTGCAATATTATATATAAATTTTGATTTAATATAATTATATACGTACAAATTTAATTTTGATTTAATTAATCGATTATTTATATGATATAATTTTTCGTTATATCATATGGGAATTACGAATATAGCATTCTATTTATTTATACAATAATAATGATGGAAATAGAGTAATATAATTTATACCCGATATAACATTGTATTAAACTAAAAAATTAATACTACAATATTTCCTCATAGATTTAAAAATATACCCATTTGTATTAGTTTGATAAAATATTGCATAAGAAAATTGTGCAATATAAATAATATTATTATAATAATACATCCAATTTATTTCAAATATTTTGAAAAATATGCCCCTACCTTGACTTTGTCATCAACTATTATATATTTAAAATAATAATGATCTTTTCACATACAACTCCAATAAATTTAGAATTTGATTGAAAAGATAAAAATAGTGATGATTGTGATTGTGATTTTAGCTTATCCTCACATTAATTTCAAATCATTTTCTGAAAAGTACAATAAATTTATTCCGATCATAAATTTATAAGAAAAAATTAAAGGTGTTGTGTGGTAATCGAAAAGTATTCTAAAAGATTACAATAAAATTGCTGATCACATGACGAATAGTGTAGGCTTGCACTATAATAATTTGCAGATCTATAAGGATTCCTAATTTCAATTAAAGCTTCACTAAAAACAATTTAATTAAAGTTTTATAATAATACATTTATAAAAAAATTAGATTCCAACATAATGATATTTTATTAAAAAAATGTAGCACCTCAAACCCGGTCCAGAAGTTATGCTTGGATCCAGCATGCCACATCAAAAACGTTAAAAAAAAAATTTCATTCTAAGTCCAGAAAATCGTACTTGATGTTCAAAAGATTAATTCATTAAGGATTAAAGTGAATGGAAGTCATGCACCGGTAGGAAACCGGAAAAGAGGTGGTGAGTCCATCGGATCGCTTAAGTACCAAGCTCCTTCGGATCCAATCCTGACATGCATACCGCCATTGCCACACCTTAACGTCATGGATATTTCTAGGAAACCGATTTGATTAAGTCATTTTTAGGAAAAGTGATTAATTTTGGAAAATACTTTCATTGCGGAAGCTTTGCTTGTTGTCGTGTTATTTTGAAATCAATTGTTGTTTTTGAAAACGTTCCCTAAAGCTATCCAATTTCAATAGTTAAAATAAGTAATACCTATCTTAGTAATACATATTAAAACCATCAAAAATAATTAAGCGGCCTTATTACATTTAAAAACCCAAAACTTCAAACGTAAATAAAAGGATGTCCAGTTCACGAAGAAAATCAAACTTTCGAGCGGGTGGCCACTCAAATTCCCTCACGACTCCAAGCCCACTATGGTTGGGGATTTCTGCGTCGATGAAAATAAAAGGGGTGAGTTTGGAGAAACTCAGTGTGTAAGGAAAACCCATTCAAAGCCCAAGTCAGCTCAAGCTTATTGGGCATAAGCCCATTCAGGCAACAGTGGTATTGGGCCAGAGCCCTTTTCAAATTACAATAAACTAGGCCTTAGCCCCTTATTCAAATAACAGTATGACCCATAGGCCCATTTCAAAATACATGCAACATCAGTAAACATATGTAAGCCCATTTGGGGAGACTACTCAACCCACCAACCACTACACTCCACCCGTACCAGCCATACACTCCATGTGGGAATAGCTCAACCCACCCAAATTAACACTCCACGATTCTTGCCTTTGCGCTCGAGTTAACGATAGAATTGAGGCAAAGGCTCAAAGACGTGGACAAGCCACTTTCAATACTTCCTCCGTCAATATCCCAGTCCCATGCATCGAGATAATAACATGGCATGCATAAATAACAACAGTCAAACATGCATTTAGGTCAATTTAACCCTAGGGGTATTTCGGTAATTTATCTACTAGGGGTAAAATTGTAAATTTTTCACTTTTAAAGGTATTTCAGTAATTTATCTATTTTAGGGTTTTTCATGCATATTCTTACTTTTCACGTACTAACAGAATCACGTACCGAGGGTTCTTACCGAATTGGGCCCGTTAGCCTATCATTCCAATTTTGGCCCATTAAGCCCAAAAATATTGAGGGTACAGAAATCATGCACTTTGCAGTCCAAACATTGTAACTTACCAAAAACATTAATCGATTTACCTCACGAGCATTCGCACACTCGCAAATCTACAAAATACCGGTTTTCGGTATTTCGGCTTTTCGACTTTTGCCGATCTAGACTAAGAAAGAGGGTGTTAGTTACACACATTTGCGACAATATCTTGTGAGATCCACACACGAACCGCCTACAATTGGATTACTAACACGTTAATCTAACTATTCAAATACAAACTACGATTAACCCCTTACAATATTCGCCAACCACACCTACAGATCATAGTAAGCTTATAAGAAATCAATAAGCAACTCATTAACAAATTTTTGTCAATGTTTACCACATAATCATAATGTCACTGCAAGCTGTCTTCCTGAGCAACAGTCAGTAAATCATTTATAACTGGAGCTACGAAACTCCAAATCAAGTGCCGTTAATTTTCCCTGAAAATAGACTCATATATCTTCTATCCATAAAATTTTCAGAATTTTTGGTATGGCCAATCAATACCAGATTTTTCTTAAAGTTTCCCATGTTTCACTGTTTGACTAATCTGACCACTCTTCATTACGAATTAAATTTCTCATTGTACAGAAATCAAAATATGTTCTCGTTTATTTCATTTGAAACTAGACTCAACAAGCTTTAATTACATAATTTATTCAGCTTCTAATTCATCTCCCACAATTTATGGCGATTTTCCAAAGTCACGTTATTGCTGTTGTCCCAAGCAGATTTATTACCAAATTCACTCTTTCACACATAACTTGCATGCATGTTATTTAAACATGTATATCACCAATCAATCATCACATATCTATGAGTTTACTTAAGTATAATCTATATTTCATCATTTTAAAGCACAACATGTTAGCCGATTTTTCCCCTTAGCATCTAAGGCACATGCATGCTCATTTGTTTGGCTCAACTTCACCTATCTTCCATTTTTCATCGAAAGAACATGAAACAACAACCATTTCCTTCATTTTAATTCATGACTAAATGCTCACAACACAACTAAAAATCAAAATATACTTCAAGAGTTAAGGTAGAATCCAGAAGAACTCATGAACCTCAAAATAGAAGCAAGGTACCAAGAACTTACCTTCAATTTTCCTCCTCCTAATGACCGAATACTCAAGAGCTTTCTCCTCTCCTTTCTCTTCTCTAACTTTCAGCTATGATGAACAAAGATGGACAAAACTTTGTTCTTTTCACCCCTTTTTCTTTTAATAAAACTTCATATTTCATCCATTTAATTCTTTAATACAAAAGACATTAAATTCTTATCATGAAACATTTACCTAACTCATTATCATGAAACATTTACCTAACCCATTATCATGGAACATTTACCTAACCCATTATCATGGAACATTTACCTAACCTATTATCATGGAACATTTACCTAACCTATTATCAATTTGTATCAATTTGTACCATAAATTATGGATATCAAGTACTCATATTGTCTACAACAACATGATGGCTAGCCACTTCATGTAAAATAGGAGGTTTGTCATGCAAATCCTCCTATTTTGCACTCCTATTTATTTGGCCACCTCAATTTAGCCTATAGCATTTTCAAACATTTTCACATAAGTCCTATTTCATAATTTCACTTCCTTTTTCTTATGAAACAAAAATTAACTAAAATTACCGGGTTCTATCTTAAGCTTGGGCCTTCTAGAGGCCCACAAACATAATTAAACCTATGCCAACATTCACAGAATTCCCAAAAATTGAGGCGTTACAAAAATATATAAAAAGTAAAAATACTCCTCTATTAATATTTGTTATTTTATATAAATAGTCATGTATAATATATATGGTTTGTTTTTCAAATATTCGATAAATTTTTTTTTATGAATCCATCAATATTTTTTAAACACTTAAACTTTCGACAAAATTAAAAAACAAAACTCATACTAAAAAAATATTGAGAGAATTAAAATTAACCCATAAGAAATAGCCAACTATTACCGACATTTGCAAAAAAAATTAAGAAAATTTGTGGTCAAATTTTATAAAAAAGTCTTTGTAGTATGAGTTTGTGGAAGATTTAGTACTTTTTACTATAATTTAATCTTTTTGATCCCTCTACTTATGAAATATTAAATTTCAGTCCTGAAACTATTTTTCCTCTTAATTCTATCAAATAATTTGACATGACACATATATTTTTTAGAAGACTCATGATGTGACATATAACAAACTTTTGTCTCATTTAAAAAGATAAAAGAAATTATAATATTTATCAAATTGTAAAAATAAAAACCCTCAAAGCATATATGACACATTTTCATATGTTTTAAAAATTAAGTCACGTTAAATTATTTGATGAAATTTTAAAAAAAGATAAATTATTATATATTATCGGTGTATAGGGCTTATGCACCTTTAGTTAATAATAAGATGGCACATTATCACTAATGTAAAGTAAAAAAATTAAAGGACTTAAAATTAAATACTATTAACTATATTTAAACATAATTAAATATTAAATATAATTATTTTGTTTCTCTTTCAAGGTCTGGGTTTTGAGTTTTAGATTTTGGGTTTTGATTTTTAGGTTTTAGATTTTAAATTTTGAATTTCATGTATTTGTATTATTTAGTTTTATAAACTCTTTATTTTTCTTTTTGTTTTTGTTTATGCAATGTATAATAAAGAAGAGGATGTGGTGGTGTTGAGGACGCCAGTTCACCATAAGAGATGGAGATCTGGAAAAGACAAGAGGATAGGGAGAAGGCTAAGAGGATTAGTACTCCATAGTTGCTTAAGGGCTCAAAAGATTTCTTTTCCATTGTTGGAAGGGTTTCACACGGGGTCTTCTTGTTTGCTAGTAGGGAGTATGTGCAGATCGACGTGCATTGCAAACTCATTTTGTTATGGCAATACGAGGTTGTTATACTCAAGTGGGGCCCAATGGTGTCCGAGGGCATGTTCACACTTAAGGAGCGTTCACACCTAAAAAGTAGGTGCCAGATAAGGGTGTTTGCCAAATGGGTGTTTGTCGAAACCAAGGGTCGAACGGAGAGTAAGGATTCGAGAGGGCTAGTCATCGAGCAGTCTAAGTAGAGCCGGAGGGTTGGTCATGGGTGTTTCTCAGGTGACCGTTCATGCTGGCACGTGTCCAAGTCTGGAGGAGGTATAACAATTTTGCATTGATAATGATGTATCATCTTATTATTAATTGATATTACATGAAATTTGTGTATCAATGATATACCAAATTCTCACAAAAAAAAAAAAACACATTCCTGTAAGTAAAAGAGACTAAAATTGATCAAATTACAAAATAAAAGACTAAATCCACCCAAATAATGCATACCACAAGTACCTTATTTAGAATTTTGCCAAAAGTTTCAGTCTCTCACAGAAGACTCCATAATGGACCCCATCTTACAATTTGTCCATATATATATTTCGTAGCTTATAATAGAAACCAAACACCACCGTCTTTTTATCATATGATCCATGGCCATGGGGCTGCACTTAATAACAGCAGTAGCCAAATTCTATCTCTTATCTTCAACCCCTAGTTTCTCCCCTTTAATTGTAGGCTTGATCTGCCCTTTCGCACTCAAATATTGCTTCAATTTAAGGGTTGGCGTTGCTCGGCTTTACGTTGATTTAATCGATGCGGGCAGGCTCTTCTTTTTTCAGTTGAATCGGATAGTCCTTGAAGCTGATCATCAACCAGCAGCAGCTCCGGCCGGTAATGGTAGCAGATGGCAACGAGCACTCCGGTTAGTTTGCCGGAGGATAATAACCCATGCGAGAAGGTCGCCGCCAACGTTAGAATTCGACGTGGCTAGCTTCCGTACTCTCACCATGCTTTCACTTTAAGCACTCAGATTCTATTTCAGGGTGAGAAACATAAGAATCTTATATGATCCGAAAAACCAGAAATTTAGTTTTCATATGAGTGTATATATCTAGGTTTCAAATCTCTTTAAAGGTTTAATTTTGATATTAGTCCCTTTATTGTGCTGAAATTTAAGATTTGATCCTTGGTAAAATTTAATCATGTATTTTGTAAATTGTTATTACTATGTGTGAATTGATAACACGTTTGTTGTTGGCATTAAAGCAATGGTGTTCATTAATATTTTATTTTTTTACTTTTACGTGTCACATCAAAATTCGAATTCGGTTAACTATGTTGAACCAATAATAAAGTGGCTAACAATGTTACTAATTCGGACATACTAATAATATTATAAAAGTAGAGATCAAAATATGCTAAATCAAAACAAAGGGAATAGTAGAAGGACTAAAACTACAACTTGACCTTAAAAGAACCCTTAAAATTTCGAGTGTCAATAAATTGTTTAATTTTATTTTAATCCTTTTGTTATGTTAAAATTTGAAATTTAATCTCTCTTTTAATTTGATATAATTTAATTTCTTTATTTTTATAAAAGGTTAATAGTAAGTATTTTGATTTAGTTATTATAGTTATGTGTTAGAATAAGTATTGTGTATAAATTACAATACATGGGATTCCATTGTTTATGAGTTTTGTTTAGGCATAATGATTTATTTGGTCATCTAATTTTATAAAAAATTTAATTTTTCACTTTTTTAGTCCTTAAATTTACATTGTTTGTTAAATCACTTCAAAATAGATGAAAAAGAGTCAACAATTAATTAATTTTTAAATTTAAAAATAATAAAAATATTTTTATACTTTTTTATAATTTGATAAATAACGTAAGTTTAAATTTAAAGGTTTAAAACACGAAAAATTAAACAAAAGATTAAAATAATTTTTTATAAAATTGAAGGACTAAATAAATTATTATTCTTTTATTTAAAATTTTGGGTTGCCTTAATTTTATTTTTCCTTTTATGCATATTGGATGCCGCGTTGTGGAAAGGGAATTTAATTTCATTTTCAAATAGCAAAATACCAAGTAGAGTCCTTTTCGCCTTTGGGTGCCAAATCGGAAAGCAAAAGAAGAGACATCTTACTTGTGCCCTATTGCGCACTACCTATAGACGGACAGACGCCTACTCATGAACCAATGATGTTTGCTCAAGCCAACTACTTAGAAAGTCCAATCTTGGTCCATAATCTTGGTCCCTAAAATTAGAGCTACCAAACTTTTTTTATTCAAAATCATACTATTCGGTTTGATTTACTTGTGTTTAAAAGTGTTTATAGAGCGAGGAGAACTCAACTTAGCTATGATATTGAAATCAAACAAGGCAAAGATGAGAGTGGTTTGGGGTGGTTTACAATAAGGTGGAAAGTCGATGTATGTGGTGATCGGAGAATAAAGGTTGTTAGTTCAAGGGAGTTAGAGATGGAGATATATGTGGAGAGAGAGAGAGAGTTCTTGGGACTAAGGGCTTATATACCCTCAGTTATGATCTTATGATGTCACGTGTCATTTTCTATTGGTAGTCTTAAAGTAAGTTGGCTACATGACCTGTCACTATAGACTTAGGTAGGGTGGCGATTGGACATGATGTCAATTACTTTAAATGGAGATGACAATTAGTGTCAGAGATAACAGTTAATTAATGTATGAGATCCCATATGATTGTGTGATCGAAGAGTGATTGCAAAGAGTTGTTCTTAGGGATGTTTTCAAGGAGTATCTCCAGTGGATTCCTAAAGAGCATGTCTAAGGGGTAAAGGTCTAACGAATATATTTTATAATTGCTCAAGCTCAATTTCGCCTGAAATAAGAGTTTAAAAGTTTGCTCTAACTTGTTCATAATTGTAAATGACTAAACGAAGTCCACTTTAAGTCCACCCATATTAATTTTTTGAATTTTTAAAAGAAATTATATTATTTTTAATTTTATATTTAATATTTAAATATTTACATTATAATATTATATATTACTATAGATGCTTAAGGTTTTAGATTCAAGCTCTATCATTTGCATGTTTTTTTTAAAAAATTCAAAGTATTTCTTATAAATTTTATATAAAGGTATATGAAAATATAAAATATCCCTTACTATTTATTAATTGCATAAAGTTTGGTTATTTCGTTTTTCATTGATCAAATTGGTGTTGAATTGGCTCGTGAAACTAACCCGATTGTATACTTAGTGTAAATTATAAAAACATTGTTAATTGCATATGATATTATATAAGTATTAAAGTTGAAAATTTTTGAACCAACAAATGGTTGAAAGAAGTGAAAGTGGACTTCTTCTTTAAGCATTTGGACTAAGGTTGAATTTTAGAGTCGATATTATTTAGGTGATTTTATTTAAATACCACCCTCAGCTCGAACAGAATTGACATCGAATTTTAAAATGGATGAAAACACAACGCTTATACCAAAAACATGAAAATTTTTAATATTTTTCAATTAAATTAGTGTCGTGTTACTTGATGATCAACTGAATCAATACTTTTAATAATAGTATGGGTAAACTATGCCCAAAGTTGATAAACTATTAGCAAATTTACATTTTGGTCACTCAAATTCAAAAAGTTCAAAATGATCATTAAACTATTCGAAAGTTTTCATTTAAGCAACTAAATTATTAGAAAGTTTTTATTTAAGTCACTAGGTTGTTAAATATTTTTAAAAAAAAAGTCCAGTTAATGAGCTTCAAGTAATGATTCCATAATTGGTAAGGTGAATCAATACCCATCAATGAGCAAAATAGCATACGTTAGATCCAAGTTGATTTGACCGTCAAAGTCAAATATTAGAGAAAAAAGTTGTTTTGATTTTGATTCGCAAATTCATGATGTTTAAAGTTATTTCATAAAAAAAAATTGAATTATAGAAGAGAAGTGAAAGAAAAACTTTCAATTCATACAAACGATATGAACAAAAAAAACAATACAATAATAATTTTAACAATCTAATTACTTAAATAAATAATAAAACTTAAATTTATTAATAATTTACTCACCATGAATGGAACTTGCCCTAATGAAAGTGTGATTATCAATGGGAGACCAAAAGTCTAAGCAATGTGGGAAATTAAAAAGAAAACATCAGCACTAGATTATATGTAATATATTCCCTCGATATATCCACAAAAGCCATGATTTTAGGGCAAAACCTGTCACCACTCACCATGTTGTTTGCAAATCAACGTTAAAAAGAGTATTATATATATTTACTACCAGTACTAGACTATAGCATCTTTTTTAGTAGGTCCCAAACCAATAATCAATCCAATCATCAGCATCATCATAATTCATAATCAAAGACTTTTTTTGGTGTTGCAACTTTTTAATAAAATCTAGAATTTATTTATTTATTTTCGTCGTAAAATTAAGAAGGAAAAAAAACATATATATATAGATATGTACCAGAGTCTGAGCAATTTTGTCTGTAGCCGTAATGGTGAAAATGTTTTTTTGTAGTCCCAACGTTCAAAAGAAATACAAGTGGATCCCATTAGGGACCAATGTGTGTTTTTTAGGGGCCAAATTGGCCAAAATTCTTAATTTCACTTTTAGCAAACAGACATTTTAGCCATGTCTAGTCCATTCAGTATTCTTCTACCATTATCAAAACCTTTAAATTCAGCAAAGATGAATGTTGTGATAAAATAAACTGTAACTTTAAAGAAAAGATTTAAGTGTGAGTTTGGATAGACGGTGAGATATGTTTAACTTATTTTTTGTCACATTGCTATTTTTACACTAGTTGTAAATAAACGCATCACTCATCTGAACTCATCTTAAATCTGAATTTTAAAAATAACATTATTAAAAAGAATAATAATGAATATTAAAAAATAATTTTTATAAAACATAAAAGTGACATGAAATGAGACATTTACATAGAGAGAGATTTACTAAGATATTCCTTACCTAGCTTTGGTAGAAAAGGGAGTTTCCTTTTAGCCCATCTGCTGATAATTACGTTAAATTTTGATTTTGATTTCTCTATTATTCTTAAATTTGAGATATAGTCGTTATACTTTAAATTTAGTATAATTTAATCTTTGAATAATATCATTAGTTAATTTAAATAGCTAACATCTTTTAATTATTTCGGTTTAAATATTGACATGATTTTTTCTTAAAAACACTTACTCCAGCAACACTAAACAAAAAAAATCATGTCAACACGATAAACTAAAAGGGATGTTTTAAGAAAAAAAATCATGCTAGCTTTTAAACTAATTAATGATATTATAAAAATATATGAATTAAATTATGTCAAATTAAAGCATAGGATCTAAGTCCCATATCCGAGAATAGTAGAGCGATCAAAATCGTAATTTAACACTAATAATTAGCAAGGACAATACTATAAAGAAAGATTAATAGGTTTATCCAATTAGACTAACTTCTCAATTTTTGTAAAATAAAGAGATGAAATTCACAATTAGACCAATATATATGTATATATAAAGATGTTAAAATATCTTTCACAGAATTTTAAATTTAGTTCATATACTTAATAAGCTAAAAATCAAGTCTCTTACTTTTGCAATTTAAAGATCCTAATCCAATCATAATTGTTGTTGGTAATTTTAATCAATATTTATCAATTTAACATATATATATATATATTTATTTTTCATCAATCATATGTTACGTTATACGAAAATTTTATCAAATTACAATATAAAGATAATAATATAGTGTTATGTATATAATTAGATACACTCTCTTTTTTGGAATAATCTCATTTTAGATTATAATCATATATGTTCTTTTAACACAATGTCTAGAATTACCAATAACTCTTCTCTAACCCATAAATAGGAGGATAATGCACTTCAACGCACTCAAACCAATGTCCTCTTGTATTAGCAACAATACCACACCAATCAAATTAAAACTTAATCAATCTTTATAGTTTTTACTTAAAAAAATCTAACACATTCTGAAATTTTTAATAAATAAACAACAAGCAAATCTCTGTCGGAAAATGACAAAAAAAAAATCAGAAACATATACTAAGAAATTATATTCGATGGTAGATAATGCAAATCCAACCCCACAAATTTACGTATAATACAGCCATAAGGAGGGAACAAAAAAAATGACCGTTGCAAACACCCAAAAAAATTATTATTAAAATTTAATCTCAATTTGTGGTACAATATAAATACCATGAAAACCAAATCTATAATCATGAAAAAGAAAATCCCAGTTTTCTTTTTTGCTTGTTTAATGCTCTATTTTAATGGAGTTTTCATCTTCATCTAGTTTCAATTCCTTTTTATTATTGTTTTACGTATGTTTTTGTTTATGTCTTGTAAGGCCGCCATTAGTGGTGGCAACAGCAAATGGTTCTTCTTGTAATAATACTAATACAACGAGGCATCACCATAAATGGATTGGACCCATTGGTCACCGGTTGATTACGGTTGATGTTAACGGGTCGGGTCAGTTCCGGTCAGTACAAGATGCCGTTGATGCTGTACCGGAGAATAATAGAAAGAATGTTATGATCTTAATCAGCCCTGGACAATACATGTACTAATTTTTTTTTTTTTTATGTAGTAATAGATATTAAAGCACTTTAAGAATAATGTGTGGTGGTGATGGCAGAGAGAAGGTGGTGGTGCCGGCGACGAAGCCATACATAACGTTTCAAGGTGCGGGTAGAGAGACGACGTTTATTGAGTGGCACGACAGAGCTTGTGACCGTGGGTCTAATGGTCAACAGTTGCGTACTTATCAAACGGCTTCCGTTACTGTGTATGCTAATTATTTCTCTGCTAGAAATATTAGCTTCAAGGTAAATATAAAGAAAGGTTAAATTATGATTTTGGTATTGAGAATTTAATATTTTAATTTGCTATAAGTTTGTGTTTAAATAGCTAAATATTCTCATATTGGGGTTTGAACTTTTTTTTGTTTAAGTTAATTCCTAAATTCGATAATTATTATCATATTGGGGCCTGAACTTGACAATTATTGTTACATTGGGGTTTGAATTTTAGGGTTTTTAAGGAAATATCAAGGATTAACTTCGACAAAAAAGTGTTTAGGCCCTAAAGTGGGAACAATTAACAAGTCTAGGGATTAATTTTGACAAAAAAAAAGTTCACGTCCCAATATAGGAATAATTGCTAAGTTCAATGACTAACTTTGACAAAAAAAAATTCAAGCCTCAATGTGGAAATAATTGCCAAATTTAGGCCCCAAAAGTGATTTAATCCTTTTTTAAACTAGAATAGGAAACAAGGTTAACTATTTAGATTAACTAATGATATTAGAAAAGTAAATATCAAATTATGTTAGATTAATGTATAAAATTAGATCTTAAATTTGAATATATTAGAGGACCAAAACTATAATTTGACTAATGCGAAAACATTTCTCTTCTTAAAGTTGCAAATAAGCTTTTTTTTACGATGCACTGATAGTGTATAATTCTATGCTTTATTAATGGATATGATGATAACACATCATTAAAAATGAAGATAAATAAATTTAACTTAGAAGATTGTTGATTATGTGACCTCATCTAGTTTATTAGCATCGTATAAAATTATACACCGTCAATACATTGTACGGTATTATAAAATATATATATAATATAGCCGGTGTAGCTAGAATTCAAACCCTAGTAACTCATCGTCTAAATTTGTAATGATGGAAAGAAAAAGTTACAATGCATTAAATCATGTAGAATACAGCACCGGCTCCGAAGCCAGGAATGCAAGGGTGGCAAGCTGTGGCGTTCCGTATTTCTGGAGATAAGGCATATTTCTCGGGGTGTGGATTCTACGGTGCACAAGACACTCTTTGCGACGATGCCGGACGTCATTATTTCAAGCAATGTTATATTGAGGGTTCCATCGACTTCATCTTCGGAAATGGCCGTTCCATGTACAAAGTAAGAACAAATATTATTTTTTCTATTTAGGTTAAAATATTATACTCTTTGTAACTTTTAAATTTAACCCTTATACTTTTTATTTCAAGAATTTAATTACTCTACTTTTCAGATTTAAAATTTTAAGTCTAGTTGTTAATATTGTTAAAATTATTTTGGCCATCGAATTTTTTTTTAATTTCAAAATGTCGTACCAACAAATTTAATTAGATAATTTTTAATAATGTTAACAATTAAACTTGAATTTTAAATTGAAAAGTGGAGGACTAAATTTTAAAAATAAAATTATAATGACTAAATTCTAAATTTTGAAAAGTATAGGGACTTATGGTGAATTTTAACCTATTATTTATTATTTATTATTATAGTGTAGGGCCAATCTGACTCTCTTATCCATAAAAGCTTTACAAAAAACAAAAGGAAAAAGAAAAGAGCTTTTCTATGTCAGAAAGTCATTCATTTTTAAATTTTAAAATTTTTAGTTTATTTTCAGCTGTTTTGTTTTTGTGCTATTTGGGGTAAGAATTATTTTATGTTTTGAGTAATTAGAGTTTATCAATTAAGGTTTTTAGATTGGATAATTTTGGGTTTTGTTATTTGAGTTTGTAACATTTAGATCTTAATTGAGATATTTTAGGGTTTTATCATTTGGGTTCGAAGTTATTTTAAAATACGGATAGAATGAGTTCAATTTGTTGACTATTTATAGTCAAATT
The DNA here is from genome assembly GCF_025698485.1 of Gossypium arboreum. Classification (NCBI taxonomy): domain Eukaryota; kingdom Viridiplantae; phylum Streptophyta; class Magnoliopsida; order Malvales; family Malvaceae; genus Gossypium; species Gossypium arboreum. The sequence goes on along the minus strand of NC_069070.1, from coordinate 1,740,079 downwards.
GAGATAAGTCTAGTTAAGATTCGGATTAATTCAATCAAGCTTTTGAGTTAGATAAGAATTGAGAGGTCTACTCATGTTAGGTTGAATCCAAAGGGGTCATGAAGGGGCATTGGCCCTTCCTTCGTCTAAATGGTTAAAATACCTTTTTAGTCCTTCACAAAAAAAATTATAATTCAATTTAAGTCTTCTTAAGAAAAAAAATTTATGCCTTTAGCTCAAGATTTTTTTAAATTTCCAATTTAGGGTTTAAATGTTGTTGCTTGCAATATGAGACGGAAATAAAATAGTGAGAAATGGAATGTTTTACAGGAATGTGAATTACACTCCATAGCTACGAGATTTGGATCCATAGCAGCCCATGATAGGAACTCACCAGATGAGAAAAGCGGATTTGCTTTTGTAAACTGCACAGTGACGGGTACTGGCCCACTTTACGTAGGTCGAGCCATGGGTCAATACTCCAGGATTGTCTATTCTTACACCTACTTTGATAATCTCATTGCTCAAGGAGGTTGGGACGACTGGGACCATGTTAACAACCAGAATAAGTATGTCCCCTTTTCTTTCCTATGAATTCTTATATGTACATGAATGATCTAAACTCAAACTGATCTGAACTTGAAAAAGACCTCAATATGTAAATTGAAATTCAAGCTCAAAATGATCTAATCCGAACTGATTCGACTCAAAACCGTTGTTCCCTTTGATTTACAGAACAGTGTTTTTTGGAGTGTATAAATGTTGGGGACCCGGAGCTGCCGCGGTTGGTGGAGTAGGAAGGGCCAAGGAACTAGACTTTAAGACAGCACATCCATTTTTAGCCAAAAGTTTTGTCAATGGGAGGCATTGGATAGCACCATGGGATGCTTAGCCCAATACTCACAACATTCACTATAGTCTTAAGTTATTCTATTTCTTTTGCAAATTTCATTGATTCATTTCATTTTTTTTTTTTTGCATATATTGTAATAAACATAATGTACTATTTCTCATTCAATTCATTCTTTAATATTTAATACATTTTATCTTTAGAAAGAAACCGATGTTTTCATTTTGGTCTAATTATGATGTTAGTCCCTCGATTAGGCTAATTTGAAATAATTTGAACTTTCTACTTTTATAATATTATTAATAGATCTAAATCGATAACATAGTTGTTTCCACTTTTCATTGAGATTATGAGGTGAAGTTAATTTTTTTTCAATAAATTGCACCAAGCATCCTCAAACTATGACTCACATTTTAAATTGGTTCTTAAACTTTAAAACGTTCTAGTTACATCCCTAACTTTGAAGGTTATATCAATCAAGTCCTTTTGCTACTAAAACAATTAATTTCACCATTAAGTGACACTTTAGATCTTATGTGGCATAATTTAAAATTAAAAAAATTAAACTAAAAATAAAAACAAACCTTGTATTGAGTGAATTGCACCGAAGTTTCACTGTTTTGCTTTTTTTTTCTTTTAATTTTTTTAACTTTAAGGTTTAATTTTTATTAATTTTAAATTAGGTTACACAAGATTTTATGTGTCACTTAACGATGAAATTAACGGTTTTAGAAATGAAAAGCTTTGATTGATATAACTTCAAAGTTTGAGGATGTTATTAGAATATTTTAAAATTTAAAGAGAAAGTGAGTCATTGTTTGAAAATATTTGATGCAACTTACTCTCTTCTTATTGTTCTTTGATCTTACAAAGACTACACAAAATTTTAGTCAATCATGTAAAATGTACAAGCAATAATAAATTTTAAAAAATTCTATATCACTTTAACAACTAACGGTATTATCAATTTGAACCTACTAATAATATTATAAAAGTAAAAGAAACCCATTTATACCAAATTAAAATAGAACGATCAAATTTCAATTTCCAGTAAAGTAGGAGGGGCTAAAACCATGATTAGACTTTTTTTATTTTTATTTAAAGAATCACCTAAGGAGCACAATTGAACCTTGGGCTACTGAACATCTTTCACAATAACCATATATAAGCTTGACAAAAAAAAAAAAAAAACTATGCTTGAACATTGAGTTTACAAGGATCAAATTACTTAGAAGTTAAAAGGAAATCTACATTTCTTTTATTCCCTCAATCTATGGAAATATAAAGCATACATAATCTGCATTAGGAAATTGCCTCAACAGTTCTGCTGTGAATCCACCATCTCTGGGGATCTGCAGGAGTATAACTGTTTGTTACCACAATGATAGATATACCTGATTAAAAATTGATACAAGTGTTTTAAATATGTCCAACATCAGATTCAAGCTAACATTTAACACCTAAATTAACAGCTACACTGACTGAAAGACGTATCAATATGATATTTATAATATCGAGAATACGAATTTGAAGTCTAGGACCAATTTAAAATCGATGAAAGTACCTAAGAAATATTTGTATCATAAAGACTATATCAAATTAGTCCTATTATTAAATAGATCAATTTAGTTCCTGTATTATTAAAAATAATACAATAGGGGCTAAATTGGAATAGAGTTAATATTTTAAATTCTTTTACGGTTCTTTAAATGATATTTTTTTGTAATTGAATTGCAATTGAGAAAAATAATTTTCAAGATATTTTTATATAGTAAATGTTATTTCTATTACAATTTGGACTTAATTGACTCTTTTTAATAGTATGGGGACTAAATTGATCCAGTCCCTATAATACAGAGACCTCCTACATACTTTAACCATTTAAAATTTGTGCCATAGCTCGGGAAGACATTGGCTAGTAGATTGGACAAAAGCTAGAACATTGAAAATGAATGTTCTTTTATTTCCATTATTAGATTGCTTCAAAAGAAAGGGAACTTACAGCTAGTCAAGATTCCATAAACCGAATTCCGGAGCAAGATCTTGCACGATATCATTTGGTGGCTGGCCACATTCTTGCATTTTCTGCATGAGGTCAACGATCCAGGAGAGGTTATGAGGATCATTCTCATAAACTCCATTAAGTTCCTTTATCAGCTCGTATTGGAGGGAGTATCGTTCGTGTTCTTCTTTGCTCAAACTGGTTTTGTGCTCATCTAACCACTGTGGGTATCTTTCTTCTATTTCCTTCATCGGTCCATGAAGAATCTCTTTGGAAAAAATTTTTTGCATCACGGTCTCTACAACCGATTCCATGTCCTGATCAAAATGAAGGAATAAGTATGCATTCCCTAGCATGTGCTACTAATGAAACCTAAAACCTGTCTCAATTGATAACACACTAACACAGGCTAACAATGAATTTTAAAGCAAAACATTAACGTGCATATATTTAACCTGTCAGGAAAAAAAACCCGAGCCTCAAACTCAAACCCAAACCCAAAATGACTAGAACCTAAAATTGACCCAAACCCAAAATGATCGAACTAGAAATTGACACAGAATCAAAATGATCGGTAAATTTTAAAACCTGAATTGATCTGATCCAAAACTAACCCAACAAGTTTGAAAGTTTGAGATGGAACTAAAGTAGAAAAAGGTTAATGTATGAAAATACCGGAAATGCAAAATTACACCTACAGCAAAAATCTGAATTATAATTGAGATAAACAAGGCCTTGAAAGGAAAAAAGAAAACATTCAAGTAAATATACCTGAGACCCGGCAAGCTCCTCAAACTGCTTGAACCAATCCTCCATCATTGCATCCTTACTGAGATCATCTCCGCCAAGTTTCGACATTGATGCCAATCCTTTTACAGCTTCTCTGGTCTGTTCTCTCGATTTATCAAGAGCTTCTGCAGTATGAGATTCCCTTGAAAACCTTTTGCTTTCCCTTTTTCTTGCACTTCAAGTCAGGTAATCCAATTCCTAACCTTTGAAAACTAGGTAAAGTATCAGATTCTTGCTTCTTCTCTTCATCATCCCCTCCTGCACACAAAATATAAAGCTACATATTTGGCAGAAATTTCACAAACACTAAAATATGTAGCTTTTGAGGGAGGAAATAGAAGAAATGGATTTTAGCTTGGTGGAAAAAATTGGACTTGAAACAAAAAGGGATATTGAGAGAAAAATAAAAAAAATAAAGGGATGAAATTTATCTATATATATGTATACATATAAAAGTACATGTAAAGAGAGATGAGGAGGCTACCTTTGAGGACGAGGGGTAAGGTTGAGATTCTGGAAATCATCCAAAGCATCTGAGATAAAAAGGGTTCAAACTTCAGAGGTTTAAGAAAAACAATTAAAACAAAGATTAAAGACAGAGAATCATAGTACCATGAAGTAGGTCTATATATCATCAGGTTGAGCTCAAGCAGCCTTCATTTGCCTTAAGGTCAGAAATTATCACCAGCAACTTCAAGTGAAAATCCAGGAAGTTGAGAAGCATGTTGCAAAGATTGAGCGACCAACAGGAATAGTCTGCTTCCTCGTCGCCAAGCATACCAATGAAATTCTAAACTCATGGAAAACCTTGTTGATATTTTTGAGAAGAGTCACCACCAAATACACAAAAAAAAACATGGTTCACAAGCTGCTCTGAAAGTGTGAAAATGATATTCAGTGATTGCAGGCGGTTGCCTCTCTATTCCACTTAATCTTTATCTTGGCATCAAATTTACATTCCTTTAAAATGATGGCTTTTTGAATTTCATGTGCGCAGGTTGGCCTACTTGAGCTGTGTTTCTCAAAGCAAGAGGTTGACTCTGTTGGGTGCCTTCATTCTCACTTTAGTTGCTCAGTAAACTGAAATTTAGATAAAATAACTATAGAAAACCTATATAGCAGGTGGAGTAAAAACAATGAACTATACTTGGTTATTTGTATTGTTAAATCTTGATCATTATTTACCAATTCGGCTGTGAAAGAATCTTTTTTGAGCCTTTTCTGCATTGTTTTTGTACTTTTGCTTCATTTTCCCTTTCTGATTCACTTCAACAAGCTTTATTCAAATACAGGGTGGTTCATTGTTACTAAGGTTACAACTAGCTAGAGATAACAATAAGACTCGGGTTTTGGGGCAGGTACATTAGCTTATACTAAAGCATTTCAATGATGCAGCTCCTACCATTTCATTACGAAGCTCTAGTAAAATAACAATAAAAATTGGCTCGATAATATTAAAATTACCTGAAGAATGCAAAAGAATGACAGTAATAGAAACATAAAAGAGACGTTGCGTACCTAGTAAACGTTCATATTCACTGTGAAACTTCCTCTTTATTGTTTGACAATCTTCACAATGCCTGCCTTATCTCATAAGTTGGTTGATCTTCTTCATTCACTGCCAATAGGTTCACTAACATGACTACTGTTAATGAATCAGCAGAAAATCCTTTATTTACCATTTCATGAAGAATTTTCATAGCTTTAGACAAGTTATTTCTTTGAAGGAAACCCCGAATTGTAATATTGTAAGAGATGTTATTCGGAAAACAATCATCTTCTTCCATCTTCTTGAAAAGATCATATGCTTTTTCAGGTAGTCCTTCATTGCAAAGTCCCTTGATCATTATGTTATATGTCGGTAGACTAGGCTTTAAACCAATAGCAAAGACGTGTGAAAAGAGTCTTGTTGCAGCTTCGAAATGCTTGGCTTCGATCAAGCCATCAAGTAGGATATTATAGTGGAAAATATAGGGTTCTAACTCATTGTTTTGCATTGCATGAAATAGTTCTAATGCCACATCAATTTGACCATTTTTTAATAAACCATCTAGCAAAACTGAGTAAGTAATACGATTTGGAACTTGACCACAAGCACGCATATTCTCGTAGAGTTTTTCTGCATCTGAAAGCCTCCCTACTTGGAACATGCAACCCATAAGAGTAGTGTATGTAGCAACGTCGGGAGCCAGCCCTTTCCGAGTCATTTCATGAAAGAGCTCTAGCGCTTTATCTACCTTGTTAGTTTTACAATATCCATTGATCATGATATTGTAACTAAATACATTACGTTCACATCCAAGATTAACCATCGAATCAAAAACCTTTCTAGCCTCACTCAATTCACCCTGCAAACAATACCTGTTTATCAATTCACTATAGGTGATAACATTAGGCCAAACCCCTTTACGAGTCATCATTGCAACCACACCTAGAGCCTCAGAAATTTTCCCTTCTTTACAAAATCCACCAACCAATATATTAAAAGTCACAACATTCAGTTTCAAATCGTTCCTCTCCATTTCCTCGAGTAATCTCTTCACCTCACTCCAATTTCCCAAACTACACATCGCCCGAATTAGCGAACTGTAAGTAACAACATCCAGTTGAATACCATTGCCCTTCATTTCATCCACAATGTCCAAAGCCTCTGATACATACTTATTCTTACAAAGGCAATCTATAACAGAAGTATACGCCACTAAATCAAGCCTGAAACCCCTTTCTTTCATCTCCCTCAACATTCTAACAGCGCCATCACTATTACCCATTTTACAATATCCATTAACCATTATCGTATATATATACAAATCCGGTCGAAACCCCATTAAAACCATCTCATCAAACAACTTACCAGCTTGACCAACTTTACCTTGAGTACAAAACCCTTTAATCAAAGTAGAGTAAGTAACTAAATTCAATCTATAACCAAGCTTCAACATTTTTCCAAAAACTGAAAATCCGAAATTGACGCAATTCGAAACACAGAAACAGTTCATCAAAATATTAAGAGTATAAACATCATGTCTTATCCCCAACAATTCCATTTGTTTACAAAGAGAAACAACAATGGCATAATGTTTCATTCCCACAATAGAACCTAATAGTTTATTGAATTCAACAATACATGGCTTGGGAGAAACATGGGTCATTTTATTAAACAAAGTAAGGGCATCAACGATGTTATGAAACTCATACCTTTTTCTATTTCCTTTCTTGGATGAATTTGTGGCGCTGTATACGCCATTAAAAGAAGAAGAAGAAGAAGAAGAAGAGGACGACGACGAGGAGGAGTTGGTTTTTATATGAAGAAGTGAATAATGGTTACCGATTTGATGAAAACGAGGAAGAACAGTTTTGTGCAGCTTGCACTTCATTATCATGGAGGGGATTTAGCGGCTACCAATTTGAGGGCCGGCAGGTTTCGGCTTTTGGGGGGTTGGGGTGATAGTGGTTTGCTTCTGGTTTTTAATTGTGAGTCCTAAACTTTTGAATAAGCCCCTAAACTATTTTTAAATTCAGCTCCAAATTCCAAATTTTCCCATTGGCTAAAATTTTGGAAAAGCCCCTAAACTATGGTACTTTATTTATATAAGTCCCTATTTAATTTTTTTAACCCTAAATAAGCCTATATAAGTTAACTTTATTAATTTGTGAGCGTAAAATTAGATATTAGTTAAAGTTAAGGATTCGTCGGAATTTTTTAGGTAATGATTAAATAATTTTTTAACATAGTAAATTATATTATTATTATGAAGATATTTTTATATTTTTGAATTTTAACTTAATCATTGTTTTACAAAGTAAACTATATTCTTATGGGGATATTTTTATTTTTTGAGATAAATCTTAAAATTATACAAGAATTTTGATTTAATTTGTAATTATGTACATGAAACTTTAATTTTGATTTAACCATATACATTTAAAGAAATAAATACATCAATTTATTTTTATATTTGATAAATATAATTATTTATGTATTTAATATATAAACATAAAATGATATTACAACAATAATTATGTTAATAATTTACAAGAATGGGATCAAATTAAAATTTTATGTATACAATTACACATTAAATCTTAGTTCATATATAGTTTAGGATTTATCCTTATCCTTTTATATCTTTTAAAATGATGTTTTTACATCTTTTATATAAAAAATTTGAAGAAGAATACTCACATTTCATTTCATTTATCACAAATACTTTTTATATTTTATCATTTGAATATTCTTTGACCAAATTATAAACAAATATAGTATTAATGTACTACAAAAGGCATATTCCAAGAAGTATGTACATTGAAGTTATTTTTGGTTGTAAAATAAAATCCACGTATGGGTAGCATTTTGATATTTAAAACTATAATATAATATTTGTATCATATTGCTTTGTCCTCAACACAATATTTCCATTCTTCAACAAATGAACAAATGCTGTACAAATGATGCCTACTCTTAAGGCATTTGTTTCTTTTTTTAGTAACCAAAAAACAAATATAAATAGCCAGCTGGAAATACATGTAAAAAAAAATAACCCTACTAATACAATTAAATAAGACTCCATTTGATTGATTTCATGCTTTTGTTTCTTTTGCTATCTGTTTCTTGTTTCCCTTTCTATCCAAAAATTTACCAACCAAATGAAACCTAAGAAAATTACCTGAAAAATATCAAAATACAAATGCTGAAAAAGGGGAGGGTAAAGAGGGTTAAAAAGTTAAGACTGGTGCATGCTGCCATTGTTGTATATGCTCGGAAATATCGTATTCGGATCCAAGGAACAAAACTTTTTGATATTTACATCGTAGACGAATCTTCAGGTCAAAGTTCCACCTCATGTAGTTGTTCATCTCCAAAACTACCATTAGCTGGACCAGGCATGAACGATGGTGGAGGTTTTCCCGGTGCTTCTCCTGAAGGTCTTATTTCGGGTTTACTAGGAGGACTTAATGGATCATCAAAGTTGCCTCCACTCCACGAGACTGTTCTTCGTGAGTGTGGTGATGGATAGGCATTGGTATTTGTTGTAATGACTTCTTGAGGAATGTTATCCATGCTTGGGAACCTTGGCCTAGTCACTGCCGGCAGAGTTCTGGGAGATTGACAAAAGTCATTGACACTAGAAGTAGAAGTGGGAGTGCTGGGATTATTGTTAGTAGCATTCTCTTCTTGTGCATTTTCAGTAATTGCCTCCATTGATTGTTCGCTCATTGTTGTTGATATGGGCATGGGAATAAAGAACTTTGCATTTGCGGCTGCAGCAGGTTTAACGGAGGAAACAGCAGGTGACTGAAATAAATTCACTTGGCCACCACTTCCTTTGTTGAAAGTGTCCACATACCTGTCGAGAGATCATAATGGCATAGGGAAATCAAATGAAAAACGTAAATATTACCCAGGTCTATTGAAATCCTACATTTACTACCTTATCATACTTTTTGACAACCATTTCCCTTTTAGCCTATTTTCCACCAAGTTTGTTCCATAGCATCATTCAAATGCAATAATGGGCATTGCTAAAAAGTAAAACTTTAGAAGTACCTTGCTCGAACACCCATCCGTCCACGAGCTGAGAATTGATTGGAGCTTGTAGGAATGGGAGGGATCCCGGAAGCATGTTCTATTGGGGTTGGATTTCGGAATTTTGGGCTTCCATTAGGCGGCGAACTTTCACCTTTCAATGTAGAGTTCAAGTTGTAATCAGATGTTCCATTCTGGAATGAAGCAGTGGTTGGAGGTGGTGGCAAGGCTGGTTCTTCGGCCAGAGGTTCAGCACCTTCCTCCACCCATCTCTTAAGTTTTTCATCATAGTAGAATTTGTTCTTTTCACCTAGCTTAGCCTTCAGATAACGACGCAAATTAAATTAAATTAAATTAAATTAGTTCGACTGTAAGTAAAAGGAATTACCTGTTTATCAGGGCGAGGTCTTAAGACTAACCCAAAAGTTTTCTGGAAAAGCCGTGAGCCAAAACTAAAACGAGAAAAGCGAGATGCCCCTGCTGAGACTGATTGTTTGCCTTGTTCATTGGATGGTCCTGTTTCCTTTGATGAATCAACCTGATCCCATTAAATATCAATAAGATGCACAAGCAGCTAATAGAAAATATATTTTCAAGTGAAGGTAGCTGTGAACCTGTCTTGTTGTTCTGCCAATGTCTGGCTCTGAAACGCTTCTATTATGCATTGTCATTTTACCATCAGCCCCCCTACCCGCCCAATCATTTATAGGTTCCATTGAAGATGAGGGCATCAAAGATGACATAGCCATTGTTGATTGGCTAGCTGAGACTCTTGGCCCGGTTTGTTGGTTGAAATGGTCATTAACTTGGGAATTTCCATTTGATGCTGATGTAGGAGGTGGTGGTAGACCCCCCACAACTCGATGCGCAGTGCTATCAAAAAAGTTTAGCAACTTACCAACTAATTTTACTGGAGCCAAGTTCGTAGCATATCCCCCCTGCAAAAGCAAAGCCCAATATTAACAGAGAGAAGATATTGATGAGAAAGCATAAACCGAGAAGCTAAAACTTACCTGTTGATGGATCCTTATCCTCTCTTCAAGAGATAAAACTAAATGTTTCCAAGTTTCTACCTCAGGCACTCGACTAGTTTTCAGAGATTTTACTACGGCTTGACAGTACCTGAACTAGCCTTGTTATGTTAACAAATTGAATGAAATGTATGTTCAGAAATCAAATGCAAACAACTTAAACATGCTTACTTTAATGAATCTGAAACTTTTCCAACTTCAGCCAGCATGTGCGCATAAATAAGTTTGTATGGCTGAAATGGTAGCAAGACAAACTGAGAGTTCCCCAGCACCTTTGAATATTCATATAACTCAGTCCTCTGTGAAATAAACAAGAACAGAGATTTTGAAAGGCATAAGTGACAGGGTGATGTCTTAAAAATTACACACTAAAAAATGAGAACCTTGCCCATCCATGAACAGCTGGGATTTGGCATTATATACAATCAGTTACAAGAGATGGCTTTACCATAGAAATAAAAAATTATACAAATTTCACGAAGAGAGAGAGATGCAGAGACTGCACAGTGAAGATTGATATTCCATTTACATTTCCCCCAACTAGGAAAAAACCATCCTCAACTACACAGTAAAACAGTCATAAAGAGGGGATAAACTCTAGTAAACATGCTAAAGTACCAATACCATGCTTGACATATAGTTAATAACACAATGATTAAGGACCAAAATAATTTGAGGAGCACCTGGATAGCCTCTGGACTAGCATAGGTTCGGGGAAACTTCCAGTGGTCTGCTCCAATAAGACAAAGTCTAGCACTACCTGAATATGACTCAAAGTTTGCTTCCGCAACTAAATAACAGACGTGTGCTGCCGTTATCTGGATTAGAACTCTCGAGTAAGAGGCATTTTATAAACATTTAAGGATAAAAAAATATGTAAGTGTGCTATCCAAAAGTGAGAAAATGAGGCTAGAATAGAAATAATGTACCTCACTCCTTTCCTTCCACAGGCAATCTCCAAGATGGATAATTACAAGCTCATCATCTTTGGTTCTATTTGCAGTTATTACGGCCAAATTCTCTTCCCAATCATCAAGCATTAAATTAGTCCTTACCTGCCCATAAAAAAGGAGAAGCAAGGGAATTCAGCTGCTTACAGGTTACAGCAAAAGTAGTCCTATTAATTTGACTTCAAATATATGGACGTCACATGAGAAGAAACATGTGGTAAAATGAAATTTTAGATGAAACAAAAGTAACAGGCAGTAGCAGAATGAAGCATGAATTCTCCACAACTAACTTACACTTCTTCCCAATAGCATTGCATGATCATTCCAAAAAGGTATACAAAGAACAGAAGCATCAGAAGTATGTGTAAAACAATCCTTTTAACCTATTTCGTTCTTCTTGTGGGTAACCACTTCACCACACAGGCATATATTTTTCTTAGGTCTTTTATTGAAGAATCAAAAAATAATCAGATCATTTATTTGTCTTAATACCTCTTTGGTAGAAAATTTTCCTCCCTGAAAAATAACTAATTAGAATTAAATTCCATGCACCAATATATTACCTCTGCATGCTGTTGAGACAAATCCATGCCATCAATTGTGGAGCCTGTGGAAAAAACATCTGCCGGTTGCCCTGCAATTAGCAGGCATAATGTCCGTAAAGGAGACCCTGCTACCAGCTGATGAAGTGCCATTTGCTTAATAGTATCAATGTAGAACTACAATGACCCAAAGTCACCGCCAAGAACCAATGGTAAAAAAGAGAGATTGCAGCTTCAGTCAAACCTTCCTCAACATGAAAATAAGAGTATGTCACAGACAATTTAATGAACAAAAACACAAACCTGTTCACCAAGTTGCGACGCGAGAACAAGTGCAGGTCCCCACAACTGACCCTCTTGTGCATGCTGTAGAGCCTCTTTCTTTCTACCAGAAACCAGAAGATTCTGCACCTCAATTGCAGTTGCCTATAACATATATTAAAAATAACTGAGAAAATCAGACAAAAGCAGTCTGTAATGATAAAAATAGTAAAGTATAGTTGATGGCATACCCGAACATGTCCTTCAGAAGGCAATAGCTGCAAGCAGTGGCTAAGAGCACCATAAGATGCGTCCTTCCTCTTTGCAGATGCAAAGAGTTTAGCAACTGCTGATTCTGGAGTATCAGTCTCCTATAAATGGGTGCATGCCAATAAGAATGAAATACAATATAACACACAAAAGAAAGCAGAGACGAACAAAAACAGTCTCACTTCATTGTATATGAAAAAACCTCCAATGAATAGTTATTTCTTGAGTTGTATGCGAGAAAGCCTAAGATCATTAGATTGAATGAAAAGAAAAAGGACAAGCATCTTTACAAGATACAATTAAAGCGAAAATGAAAACTTTTAAGGAAAGTGAAACCTCATTGTTAATAAAAAAAGAAGGTTAAAATTACAATAAAAGTATTTACCTTCAATAGAGTGTCAGAGCCGAAAGGAGACCGAAGTTTTCCATAATGCTGACAAGCTATTTTAAGCAATGAGAGAAGCATTCTCATATTTTCACCTTTTCCGTAGTCCATGTTAGGTGATTCACAGCTGGCAATTCGGTCATCAATCCATTTGCTCAAGTCTTTATTGCTTACATTTCCACCAACCAATGGACCAGGGAAGGATTGTTGGCACAGAGTATTAAAATAATCACAGGCTGCTGGTGCAGCAGCGGAAACACTTGTGTTTGAATTGACAACTTCCAAAATATTGAGAACAGAAATAGAGGCTCCCACAGAATCCTTCAAATAAACATAATCATACAACATTAGCATTTAGAATAATTAATATTTACAGCAAGAGCATCATGTTTGGTACTTAAAACTCAATAAGGGATCCCCTGGCTACAAAACCATGATTTAGACCCTCAATCAATAAAGATATATTTTCTGGAAACTAGAACAAGAGACACAACTTCATACTATTTCTTACTTCCATCAGCTTCTACTAAATAAATTATATTATAAAGTAGTCTAACCTGGGTAACAAATGACGAGTTTTGCAGAGGACTACTATCCTTCATTATAATGAGTTTTCCACCAAACCCAAAACTAACAAGTGCATGTGGAGGACGGCCAGCAGATGATCTCCCTGTGTTGGAAGCATAAGGAAATGGCTGGCTACTCTGAAGTGCCTGCTGGGCAACATTAACAGATTTTTGGCTTCCATAGAAATCATTTGAGAAATTCACTTGCTCATTTTGCTTTAAATTTGTCTGGATAAACTGGTTGTTGAAGTTTTCACTAGGAAGAAAGCTTTGCAACCCAGTAACCCCATTGGCCTCAGTATGAACCTGATTAGCACTATTGACAGACTGAGCTTCCTGCAGAGAATTATAGGATGACTGGAAGTTACTTGCATTGTTGTTCACAGGCATATTCAAACCAAAAGATGTATCTGATTGCTTGTTCACATCAAAGCTTGAAAGTGCCCCACTATTGGCAGCAGTCCCAGGCTGCCACATATTGAAACCTTGACTTTTATAAGTACCATAGGAGTCACTCCAATTATGATGTCCACCAGGGCTTCCAAGGCCTAGTGACCCATAATTATCACCTTGTCCATGTTCACCATACATACTAGAAGTATCAGTTTGAGAATTCTGAACAGTAGAAGCAAATCCATTTTGATTTTGCTGACCATCATCTTGAACAGTTGACTGAACAGAGGCATTATAGCTGTCAAGTGCAAACCACTGTTGAGCAATTAAGTCGTAGTAATAACCAGGGTATTGAGGGTCAAAAATCATATGTTCTGGATAACCATTATTCACTTGTGAAACCTGATTCCAGTCTGCCACATTCTCCGTGGCACCACGCTCTATGGTTGTCATAGTCCCCGCAAAAGACTGAACCGTCTGTTGCACTTTCACATCTGTGTTCCAACTGCCATCACCAACTGAACTGTCCACGTGATACCACTGCCCAGAATTTGCATCATACTTCCACCCTGGATACATTTTCTCCCAATAGTCAATGCTATACAAATCTTGCTCATTTCCATTATTTGCAGCAGAAGCTTCATAAACTTGATCATGGCTGCCATCATGATACTGCTGGTAAGTACTAGCTGAATTATGATCTACAAAACTCGTTTTTGCAATTTCACCTGCTTCAGATGGGAAAGCCCCTGTGGGATTCTCCCCTAAATCACTGAAAAAATCGGAATAATGACCGAACCCATGCACCCCATTCTCGTTAGAATCAGCAAAAAGTGAATTCCATCCTACTTCCTTAACCCCAGAATTCTTAGATCCAACATTCTCACCTAAATCCTGATTGAATCCAGCCTCCGACAGTTCTCCTTCTAGGAGATGATCAGTCGTTTCGACCACACTATTATCAAACCCCAATGAATCATTTGGCTCATTAACTACGGGTACATTGGCCAGTGCTGGACCTGTATCCACAGGATCTTTTTCCTTTACAGCATGACTATCAACCTCTTCATCACCGGAATCTTCTCCCATTGATAAATTGGAAAAGCCTTTAGTATCATCGGAATCGATACTCTCCGTGAATTTAGGAACGGTGGGACCCATACTGTCATCATCATCATCATCAACTAACTTATCAAAAAAATCTTCATCCGTGTGATCCTCCACCTGGAATGGAGGATTCGAAGCCATCGAACCAAATTGAAAGAAAAGAAAAAAAAAAACGCTAACGAGCTAAAATGCCAAAGAAAACCCTAACGATCTAACAACAGAATCAAAATAAACAAACAAACAAAAAACCGCTTTAATATATAGAAAAAAATTAACGAAAAGTGTAATTATAAAGAAATATCTTCGCAATTCGAGCTGGAAACTGTTATGTAGGCATCGAGATCCAACTGCTAAACGCCTCAATCAGATGATAATACATCAGAAACGAACCAGCAAGATCTAGGGATTTTGAGATCTCTGCAATCCTAATACAATAAAATTCAACTTCAAATTACAAAAAAGAACCGAATAAATAAATAAAAATTGAAACAAAAACTTAACGCATTAAATTCAAAAACAATAAGAGAAACCTAATGAATACTAAAAATAATCAAATCGAAATACAACAAATTAAATAACTTACAAATTCAGGCGAAAACCTGTGTAGTTACAACAAAAAAATTTAAAAGGGAAGAGAAAAATAGAGAGCTTGATTTCGTATCAGCCAAAGCCAAAGAGAGAAAACGTTGTTTTTGTTTTTTTGTTTTTGGAGGAAACTATTTTTTTCCTGTTTTTGTTTTTTTTTTCTTTTTTTTTTTCAGATGTGGAGTGTGTTAATTATTATTGGGGTAACTGCACGAAGATCCTCAAATTATGGGTTAAATTGTTAAATTGATCTTTAATTTCAATAGGTTTCAATTGGAACCTCAAAGTCAAGTGTTGTTCCAATCAGACCCTTGCATATAAGGGTGAGCAAAAGTCAGTTAAAACCCACTTAATTGACTTGTTTGGTTTTTTTGGTTTTGATTAAGATGTTTATATTGGTTATATCGATTAAGGGCTCGATTAGAATGATTAAGTCTATTTTTATCGATTTATTGAAATTCATAATCGAATCAACCAATTTAATCTGCTTAATATATTTATAATATATAATTTTTAAATTTATTTGAAAATAATTAAAACCAAGAACGGTTTGTTAATTATTTATGAAAAACCAACCGAAACAACCAAAATTGTATGGATTGATAAATAAATTTTCACACTTTAGATCCAAGCCAACATTTAATATAAAATTTGAAGGCTAGACCAAAAGAAAAACCTAATTAGAAAATATTTTAATTTAAGGACTCAATTGGACTATTTTGAAATTTAAAGACTACTTTAAAATTTAACTCATAATTTGAGAATTTTTATGGAATTATCCCGATTAACGTTTTTATGCAATTACCCAAATTAAGTAAAAAAAAAACTTGCAAGCCAAATGTCCGAATCCACTCTATACGTAAACTGTAAATTTTGTAAAAATAAAAAAATAAAAAATGATTATAATTGTAATAAAAGACATTTTATTTTATCCAATAAAAAAACAATATTGTCTGAATTGGCATAAAAATATTTACGTGTATAATTTTATTCTAGTAATTAATTTTGTTATTAAAGTGATCTTGCATAAAAAAAGTGATCTTGCATTGCTTTAAAAATAAATAAAAATTAAAATTAAAGCTTTTTAACTATTTTTTATTTTTATAAAATTTTCAACTACTATTAATTCGAATAATTTAAAATTATCAATGTATTTTAATTTAATAATTTAATTAATTATTTAATGATATATAAATTCAAATGATTAATTTATTTATGATGATAAATTATGGTTATTAATTTCAAAAACAGCTTTTTAATTAGTTGAGTTGTTTAGCTTGGAGAGTTGGGACATCATAATTTTTCTAGCCATCCAATTTTGTGGAGAAAAATATAGGGACAATTTTTACCCACACCCTTGAAACTTGATCCTAATTAATCTCTAGTCCACTAAATTGTTAAGCGATGTTAACAGAAATTATAGAATTATTAGGAAAACCATACACTTGTAACCTTCAAACCTTAATAACTTATAGTAAATAAGTACAATTTTGATAATTTGTTCTAGAAATTAATAAACCAAATTTAAATACAGTTTATTTTCAAATCTGTTTTTTTTTTCTAAATCAAAATATTGTGTAATGATGATTTGTATTTTTTTAAAAACCAACAGAACGGAAATATTATCGTGTAAAAATTAAGTAAAAGTATTGTGGAAGTCTTTTGTACTAAAAATTGGATCAATTAATTTTTGCATGTTAGATAAATGAATAAATTGGACATTTTTATTAAAAAAATTATTTATTTTTACTTTTAAAAACTGGTGGAGGTAGAAGAACTAAGACAATTACATGTATACTTATCCATGGGCCAAGAAGGAGGCCCGAAAAGTAGGAGAGTTTGAGTAAAAATATATTGCCCAAGAATAGAATTGGACAAAAAATAATGGCCGTTTTCTAAACGGGTCAGGCCTCGAGGTAAACTTTTTTTGGTCTTATCCGAATTTGCAAAAAAAAAAATTGCTTTTTTTTACTATTTTCATTGTTTTGCAATCATTTCACTATTATATTACTACTGTTTTGTTAATATTATTTGTATATTATATAACTTTTATTTTATTATTAGTTTTGTTACTATTTTAGAGGTATTTGATTGCTAAATTGTACTTATCTTAGTATTATTTAAGTATTTTTTGTAATTTCTTTTCTATTTATTGGGAAACATTTATTTTAATATTTTTAGTGTATTTGATGTGTTATATTTTTAATTTATTTTATATAAAAAATTAATACAAGCGGGTCGAGCCGGGCTCAGATTTTAGCATTTTTATCTCAATTGGAATTGGAGAAAATTTTAAACTCATTTTTCAAGTCGGGTCAAGCCTGGGCCTAATTTATTATTGGCTCGGCCCATGGACAACTCCAGTTACAAGTGATGTGTCACGTGTACCTTATTCTGACGTACAAAGATCAATTTTTAACAATAAAAATGAATAAAATTTTTAACAAAAGTCTAATTTTCTCTTTGATCTAACAAATATATACTAATTTATCAAATTTTTAATAGAATGAAAAATACGATCCAACTCTTAACACAACTACACAAATACCTTGACAATGCTTTTAACTGAAATATTATTTTGTTAATTTTTTTTCCTAATTGAAAGCATTTTAGGAATTTGCATTTGAATTACATAAAAATTGTTAAAACATTTTTAAAGTGGGGGGGGAAAGCAATGTTACAACTAATAAAATTAAATGAATTCCAATTTTAATTTTCTCTTGCCTTTGAAGTGATATTTAAGTTGATTTCAGCGCCCTTTCTTTAGCATGCTATCAATCAACAATTGCCAGTGGAACATTTTCATGAAAATTGGGATATTTATTGAGAAAAGCCCATAGAATCAACAAAAACAAATCATTACTATTTTTGGGGTTAAAGTCTTATTTAGTCCCCATACTTGTCTTTAATTATCACTTTTGGTATTTAAAGAATTTTTTAGTTCAATTTATTACCTAAAGTTGCCCGATGTTAGTTACATTAGTCCAACCTCCAAATCTGTCTAAAAAAATTGGGTGGCTTGTTGGGAAAATGCCACGTCGCACAAACGTTAGTCAATTATAAAAAAATTAAATAAAAGAGAGTATTTTTAAAATGTAAAGAATTTACGAAAATTTAGATAATTCTCATTTTTAAAAATAAAAATTTAAAAATTATAAAAAATAATGAAATTTATAATAAAGTATTTTAAAAAAATTACGTAAACTCAAAAGGAAAATTCCAAAAACATGTAAAAAATTCAGAAGAAAAGAAAAGAAAAGAAATAAATAAATTTTTAAAAGCAAGCTATCCTTGTGATCTTGGATTAAAGGCTTAGTTTCTTCCAAGGACAGTAAATTTTATTTGTATCTGGGTTTTGTCAAAAACATCAAATTAGAGATTGTTAATGTGTAACGATATGATGTTAGCTGGTGTTGGAACGTGAAATTATAAATAGAAAGATTTACGTATTTAATATGAAAATATATTAATGGACGGTCAAGTAATTAAATCAAGAAAATCATTAATTGTAATATAGAGACTAAATTGTGAAAGTGCAATCTTTATTGAGTTTTAAATTAGAAAATATATGAGGACTTAATTAACAATTAATCAATTAACAATGAACCATTTGTGTGATATGGATAGTGGAATATGATGTTCATCCACCCATTTTTAATTAAGGAAGATTAGTTATTAAATTAAGCATGTTTAAAAGTTAAAACTTAAGTTAATTAAGTTTAAATCACATCACTAATCAAGGTATAAATAGCAAATGTTAGTGGAAGAGAGAATATCATCATCATTCTTCCTTCTTGTGTCGTCCTTAGCTATTGAAAGAAAGGAAAAAAATTTTGCTCAAAGCTTAGCCAAAATTGATGCAAATAATAAGTTAGGAATTGAGTTTAATTTTATAGTTGATTTATGACATTAGTGACTAAATTGAATAAATTAAATTATGCTAGGAAATTATGTTATAGATCAAAAGTTTTGAGTTCCTAATGAATAAGAATGTGAAATCAGATTTTAATTCAATACTAAATGTCGAAAAATATGAACATTTTCTGATATAGGAACTAAAATAAATAAAATGTAAATTATGTTAAATTGTTGTGTTTTCAAGTGTTTGTGTGAAACTGATATTATTTCTATTATTGAATTTATCGTATGTTGCTAAAGACGACCCAAGCCATCTCTAGATGAAAGAAATGCGAAGGTTGTAGACGAATAACTCAGTTTGTGCTTTCATGATTGAATTCAAATTATATATATTTTGTTGTTGCAATTAGATTGCTTAAGGCAACGATCTTACTTGTCTCATGAATATGTAAGTATGAAATAATATGTACTTGTAGAAAAATGTGACAATAGTGCATGATGATATGAAATGGTATGAAATTGATTTGAGCATGATGTGAATTTGTTATGTATTAAATCATGATATATGAACCATTATGTTTGAAACATTGGATACCTTATTAACGGTTTCAGATAAAGTCGGGTATAGTTAGCATGTCATAAGATTAGTGTACAATATTTTTCTTTGGTTTATGTTGATGAGGCGTGGAACACATATTATACTTCGAATATGCCAATAAGGCACTGAGTGTCAGATACATTGGTACGATGGTCAGATGATCCATGTATCCATCTTAAGTCTGTATCCGGTTAATAAAGATTATGAAACATGTACTTTGCTTATTGACATTTGATATTAAATGTTAAAGGTGAATTGTGTAAAAGGAAATTACTGTTAAAGCAATAAAAGATGGCGTGTGAAAGACCATGTGATCTGGTTACTACGAGCCTTGAAAGCCGGTAGAGTTAAAAAATTAATTTCTCATCATAAATTTATGAATATTTCTATAATTTTTGGAAAAGTTTATGTTTTTAAAAAAATGTGACTTTTTTTTTTCAGAAAATTTCTAATAATTTTATTTTAAAAAAATGAAGAAGAGAATTTTCTGATTTTAAAAATTTTTATATATTTTTAAATTGTTTTTAATCATTGACTAAAGCTTATGCTCCTTATGAACCATGTTAGCTTTTTTAAAATGGATTTGAAGGTTAGACTAATATGACTAACTTTTGTAAGTTTAAGTACTAAAATGAATAAAAAAACTTTTAGGTACCAAATGGCAAATAGGGACAACTATAAGAGCTAAATAATGATTTAACCTTTATTTTTATGGAAACAAATCATTTCTAATTGATTGCTTAAATTTCATGGTCAAGTCATGAAATTATGTCGTCAAAAAGCCTATCATTAGAAATTATGTTTGTTTGGACGTAGTGTGCTTCAGCCACAATGCTACTTTACTAATTGGTACTTATATTTGGTTTCAATGTTCAATTTGATATTTAGAGATTTTTTGTTTCACTTACATACTTGATTTAGTTTCAATGTTCAATTTGATATTTGAATTTTTTTTTTGTCTCACTTAAGTACCTATATATATATTTTACTAGAGCACATGTGTCAACTATTCATTAGGCCACGTGGTGCTATTTGGTCTAGATACCAAATTGAACATTAAAGTCAAACTTAGATACTAAATTGGAATAAATAAGGCTCGAGTACTAAATTGAATATTGAAGCCAAACTCAAATATAAAATAATATATTAACCTTAAAAACATACATTATTGAGAGTTCTTCAAAAGAAAAAAAAAACTATAATTAAGATTACTAGTTCTATGGCAAATCCATAGTGGGTAAAAAAAAGTGTATGTACATATGTTTATAAAAAATTATATTAAAACCAAGTGAGTCATTGGTTGAAATGATTTAAATGTTTAAAATTCAAATTCTGTTATAGTATTAGTTTACTAAAAGTATGAAATAATAAAAAAACCTTTGTTATACCTTTACTCCACATGGCCAACCTCTCGAGCGCAGGGGCGAAGCCAAAAAAATTTTTTAGAGGGGCCGGATGAAATTTTAATTTTTTATAGTTTATATTTTTATAATTTGTAAAGGATGAAATTGAATTTTTATAATTTTAGAGGGGGCTAAAGTGCAATTTTACATTTACTAATTTAAAATTTTTAAAAAATTTCAAGGGCCTAAAATAAAGTTTTCCATTTTAGGGGGGCCGGGGCCCATGCCAGCCCCCCTGGCTATGCCACTGCTCGAGCGCACTCATTGGATACACTTCTTAGTATGGCACTCACAAGGGTCCCACTTACTCCTTGAGCACACCCTTCGAAAATATTTATTGGCTTAACATTTGTGTAGACCCCATTAACTAATTGTCATATTTGAATCCAATTACTACGTCCTATCTAAAGTGATTGACAACACGTTCGATTGCCATCCTACCTAGGCCTATAGTGGCGGGCCACTTGTTTGTGAGCCACCAATATGGACTTTACATGTGGCACTTTAAGACTGTAGTTAAGAGTAAAAAATCCCTTGGCTCTAACAGGAAAGAGGATTCTCTTTTCTCTCTCATCACTCTATTCTCCTTCTGTAACGCCCCCACGCCACCGTCACCGGAGTCAAGCTTGAGGTGTTACTAAACTTATTTTACCTTTTAAACAACTCTAAACCACTTATTTTAATTTTCGGAATAAACTATTTTTCTGTGTCATGGTTACTTAAAAATTCATTTCTCGAGTTTAAAAACTCGAAATTAATATCCGTAAATTTTTCATGAAACTAGACTCATATATCTATCTACTAATTTTTTTCTAGAATTTTTGACTTAGCCAATTAGTACAGTTTATTAGTTAAAGTTACCCCTATTTCAGAATTCGACTGCACTGGCCTCTACTTACTACGAACCACTTTTCTCTCTGTACAAAAATCATATGACTATACCGTTTGTTTCTATTAAAACTAGATTCAATAAGGATTCTAACCATATAAGGTACACCACCTAATTATTTTTTTAAAATTTATGGTGAATTTCTAAAATTGAAACAAGGGATCCAAAAATCGCTCTGGCCCTATTTCACTAAAACTCAGATATCTTATAAAATACAAAACCTTTACCTGTTTTGCTTAATCCATATGAAAATAGACACAATGAGCTTTAATTTCATATATTATTCACCATCAACCCATGTCTCTACAATTCCTTGTGATTTTTCAAAATCACGTTATTTCTGATACTTGAATCTGTTTTTAAGTTACTTTCACATTTTTCTTAGTTTTCATGTGATAGTTACTACTTATTCATACATACTATTAAACATGTATATCATCAGCCCTTCTATTAGTTAATCACTAGCAAGTATTTACACATCATTCATTGATCATATCATATCAAAAGAAACCAAGTTCCTATACATGCCATACACAAAACGAAACGTCTAACTATACCAATGTGATTTCTTCGATAGTGTGATCGGTCTCCGACGTTTCCTTCGATCCCCGAGTGGCTTGATAAGAACTATAAGAAAAAGAAAATGAAGAGAGTAAGCACTAGGCTTAGTAAGCTTACAAGCAAATAAATTACAACATTCAACATAATGAATAATTATACATAATGTCACCTAACCTCATAAACTTTCTTTACTTCTCATTTTCTACCTTCTTCTTTACTCATTTACCTTCTTTCTTACCTGACCTTTCACTATTCATAAATATAATCTACCTTCCCTTTTGCTGATAATTCACTGTAATTTAACGTGTACAATGACCCGTTGAACCACTCGGAATACTAAGGATACTGGGGTCGCTCCTGTCTATCAATATCCTGCCAATGCCATGTCTTCGACATGGACTTACATGAATTATTCCTGTCTCCAATGCCATATATATATATATCTAATATGGGCTTACATGGCTCATTCCTGTCTCCAAAGCCATATATCTGATATGGACTTACATGGCTCATTTCGTCTCCGTCTGTCTGTCAACCCCAATATCCTAACATTCTTAAGGTTCAAACGGGCTTCCTAATGCTTTTTCTCGTCACTTCACTTTAATTCGACTTTAAATATTCTCAAGAAAAATAAGTATATAAATGCTGGAAATTGACAATAATAATGTAAAATAAAAGAATATTGCATTTATTTACTGTAAACTTACCTCGTATGCAAAAATAGCTACTTTTACCATTTCGTCCACAACTTGGTATTTTCCCCATTTTAGCCCGAATTTCAGTTTTCTTTGCTCTATCATTTAAAATATAGTCTAATTAGGACTCACATTATTCAAATTTTGCCAAAATCATATTTTGGCAAAATTATAGTTTTTCCCCTAAACTTTTGCATATTTACACTTTTGCCCCAAAGCTCGTAAATTAAACTTCAGCCTATTTTCTTATGTTTTATGACATGCTGATCATTTTTCCCTTCTATAGCAGCATCAAATTCACACTCTAACATGCACTTATGACTATTAGGTATTTTTACCGATTAAGTCCTTTTACTCGTTTTTGCTTAAAACCGAGTAGTACAAGTTGTCTAACATAATTTAAAACCTCATATTCTATCATAAAACACTAAAATACACAAATTTCACCTATGGGTATTTTTCCAAATATGAACCCTAGGTTGAATTATTGCTAGCATAAGCTTAATCGAGCTACCGGGACTTCAAAAAACGTAAAAATCATTGAAAACGAGGCTAGAACGGACTTACAATCGAGTTTGGAAGCTTGAAAAACCCTAGCCATGGTTTCTCCTTGCTATATTCGGCCATGGGGTTGAAGATGAGCAAAATTGGCTTTTAATTTTGTATTTTAATTCATTTTACCCCTAAATGACCAAAATGCCCTTACTACTAAACTTTCCAAAAATTTCATCCATGTCCAATTTTTGTCCATAGACTTAGAAATTGGTAAAATTACTCTTTAAGGACCTCTAATTAATAATATAATTCAATTTTATGCAAAATACTTCTAGAACACAAGTTTTGCAATTTATTCAATTTAGTCCCTAATTTCAAATTAAGCACTTTATGCATAGAATTTCTTCACGAAATTTTCACACAATCATGCAAACATATCATAGACCTCAAAATTTTAATAAAATAAATTTTTTCTACCTCGAATTTGTGGTTTCACAACCACTGTTCCGTTTAGGCCCTATTTCGGGATGTTACACCTTCATCCTTCTTTTCCTACTCTATTCTCATCTCCTCGAAGCACCCTTTACTGTGGCTCTCTGCCTTGTACCCAACTAGGTGAACCACCCAGCTCTCCTATCCACTCCACCTATTAGATTCAAGCCAGGGGCGAAGCCAAAAAAATTTTTTAGGGGGCCGAATGAAGTTTTAATTTTTAATAGTCTATGATCTTTATAATTTTTAAATAATTAAATCAAATTGTTATAATTTTAAGGAGGGCCAAAGTATAATTTTACCTTTATTAATTTAAATTTTTAAAAGGCCTAAATAGTAAATTTTTATTTTAGGGGGCGGGGCCCCTGCCAGCCCCTAGATTCACCTCTGATTCAAGCATCAACAATCTTGTATTAATATTTGTTGCTTTATAAACATAAAAATATTTTGGTAATTTTCAAACTAAATGTGTATCCGGATAACTTGTATGCCAACTCAATCAAGCTTAATATAAGTATAGACATAAGATATAAATATTCAATGTTAAAATAATAGGATTACAATTATGTGTTTTGTTATATATATATATATATTTAAAATTTTAAAAATAAATAAAATATTTATCATCGTTTTAATATAGAACTTATCATGGATAATATTCATGTCAATATCTATATCTATACTTATATTTAATATTCTTATTGAGTTGGTGTCGCTCTTCAATCGGGCCCCGATTCAATGGAGAATTTACTAAAAATCCCTTGTTTTTATAAAGTAATAGATATTATTTTGAAGATAATTTTATCTTTTTACGTAAAATTTTAAAAAATATCTACAAATAATAAAATTAAAAGACAAAACATTATAATTTTTAATAATTCAATTTCATCCTTTCAATCAAAGTCATATTTAACCGCTGTTTATTCTAATTCTATTTTTGGACAAAACTCAAGATATCCTCAAATCACATTAAATTTAAGATTAACTTTTTTCATACCAAAAACGTTTAAATTCCTCTCAAGAAATAATAACTCCCATAATTTTGGTCTATGTATAGAAGCAACAAAATACATGATAGGACCAAGAAAAAGAAAAAAGGAAAAAAAATTGAAAACTAATTTCAACCATGATGTTTGAATTTTTTTTAAAATAAAAAAAATATATTTATACTGATTGATTCTTAGTTAAATTGGTATGAGTATTGTTGTCAATGCAGGAGGATATGGATTTGAGTATGCTGAAGCGCATTATCCTTCTATTTATCGGCTGAGGAGAGGTTATGAATAATTCTAAACATTGTGTCAAACTATTCACTTGCTTCAATTTTTTTAAAAGGATCAAATTATTCCGTATTGAAATTGAGAGGAGCCATAAAATATGTTTTTACCTCAAAGTACATGTGGTTGGAGATGATAATAAGTTTTCCTTATTTATCATCATCATCATCATTATTGTATTCAGACAAGTAAACCCTACAAGAGAAGCTGAAGAGCAAAGAACTGCTAGGTGAAAGCGTGATGGCGCAGGTAAAGTGAAATTTCATAATGCAAACCCACATATTTGGGTTGAATATACGTAGTTGAAACTCGAAAAACCAGCAAATCCAACACTCTTTTAAGGGTTATATTATGTCATTAATCCTGTACTAAGTAAAAGTTATGGATTTGGTCCATATATTTTAATTTGGTCATTTTAATCTCTATTCTTTATGAATTTTAAAATTTTAGGTTTGAGTTCTTTGACCAAACAATAACGGTTAAATTCATTAAGTTAAGCTTTACTATTTCCAAAATATTATGTGTCAAACATATTATTATCTCATATATAATATCATGTCAACTTCTTATTTCCACATATATATTACCTACAAAAATGTCAGCTATGGATTTAAAGACCATCGTTTGCATTCAGACTGAGATTTCAAGATTCGAAAAAATATAGGGACTAGTAAATGATTTAATTGGAGAATATGTATTAAATCTATAACTTTAGACACAATATAGGACTAATAGCAAAATTTAACTAAACAAAATTAACTGTTACCATTTGGTCCAGACCGAAATTTCAAAATTTAAAAAGTACAAAGACTAAAATTTTCAAAAAATACATTAACTAAAATTAATCAAATTTAAAGCATAGAGACTAAATTCATAACTTATATAAAATACAAAGACTTATTACAGAATTCGACACTCTTTTTAAGTTCTCATCCATTCAACAATATATCCTATATGGCTCGAAACAACAAAGTAACATACCCTAGTACTTATATAGCTGAAATAATAGCTCAAGGTATAGCAGAATGCAGACACACCCCTATTGTGTATTTATATATATATATATATATATATATAAGAACTTTAAGACTCGATTACTCGAAATAATTTGAGTCGAGAAATTTAAATTTAAAATGATCCGAATCTTAAAAAATAAAATCAAATAGCATTAAAAGGTAAAATATGGAATTAACTTACCTACTCTATCAACTGTTCTAGCTTGAGGCAAACCCTCAATAAGCCATTGTAGATAATGCAGATGCTTGACCTCTTCTTCTTTCTTTTTCTTTTTTTTTTTTATAATAAAAAAATGAGTTGCCAAAAAGTAGGTCAATGTTTTTGCTATATGATTATCACGTTTTCTCCTTTATGAAAACAGTGTTTCATCTAATCCTAGATATATATATATATACAACTTTAAATGGTTGAATTTGATTGCTTCTTGTTCAAACACCTAACCTAAATTATGCTGATCCTGAAATGGAAATGGAAATATTTTCTTAATTAATTATATACAATGAATTAATTTTCTTTCCAGCTTTTTCTATTGTTTCTTATCAAAATTTGAAGTCAATTTATGATCATATATTTACATCAATTAATTAAGCTGCCCTTAAACTTCCAATAATCTTAAGGTGCCTTTGGATAACTCAAGTGCGTGGCACGTTTATCGCTGAAAGTGCCTCAGCGATTCCTTTGGATTGCATATTTCCATGAATGGTTTTCAATCGACGGATATATTAAAGTATAAGTTGATTTATAAATCGATATTAATTAGTTAAATTAAATTAAAATTTTGACTTTTTATATTTTTAAATTTTAATAAATTTTAAATGAATCGATTGAACTTGTAAACTATAATTTAATTTGTTTAATCATTAGTTCGATTCTAATTTATTTCAGTTTTAAAATTATTTATTATTTTAGTTGTTAATTATTTTGATTTAAAGGTTTTCTAAAATATTTTTATTTATATTAATAAAATATTTAAATAAATATATAACATAATATTTCTATATTTTAGTAATTTTAATGTTTTTAATTATTTATTAATTTTCAAATATGTTATAAGTTTCACTATATACAAATGTTATTTTAATGTACCTAATAGTCACTCATTATAATTTACCTTATTGCCATTATTGCCATTGAAACCAAACACATGTTTCATCACTGATTTGAATCTCATCACTACCGTAAATAATCTCATTGTCACCAAAATCAATTTCATCACCCATCCAAATAGATCCTTAATAGATAAGCTCTATTATTTTAAATATTTTAATCGATTAAATTATATCTGTGACATTTTTATTATATTGATAAATGATTCACATATGATATTACAAGCTCAGGTAAAAATACCATGGTCGCCCCTATACTAGTAATCAGATTAAATTGTCCCTTCTTCTAAAAAAATGGGTAAATTAGTTCATGTATATTATATCAAAGAGCAAATTGGTCCTTTTATTAAAAACTGATCCATGTTTATCAGCATAAGGTACATGTGACACACCACGTGTTACTGTCTGATCATTCCATTAACCACATCAAATTTTGGTAGTACAAGGTTATGGGTAGTTTTAAACATTAGATAAAAAAACGAAGATTAAATATCTTGATGCTATACTCATATAAAATAAATACCAAAAAATTAAATATGAAAACAATTTAAATAAACTTTAATTTTTATGTGATGCCCCAATTGCCCTTAAACTTTAATTTATGACATTTGACTATGTGGCATGAATGAAGAGCCCTAAAATTTTAAATTGAGCATTCTCACATACTTTTGGGGATAACTTTTAATGTAGGTATAAATTTTGCCATTAAAGAGATTTCCACTATATGGAAGAGGGCAACAAAAGGCACAATTCCACTAGTCACACTTAACATTAAAAATAAGAAATTAAATATATACATAAAGTGCTTTTTTTTCTCATATCTATATCCACATTTTATTTTATTATTATCTTTGGAAAGCCAAATTAAATTAATCACCACCACCACTGAAAACATTAATTTACAATTAGTTCATCAATCACTACATAACTATGAATCACAGTGTGATATCATCTATTTAAATCTAAAACATTTTATCAATGAATGTCAAAAAGCTAACATTTTTTATATTGTTTGAGCTTTTCTTTTATACATTTTAATAATAAGAATATTTTTATTTTTGTTTTATCACATATCTTACTTTTTCTATTTTAATAATACAAACTTTACATCCTGAAAATTAATAATAATAATAATAATATATCAGAAATTTTATCACATGTGTATGTATTTAAAAATAATATATAATAAAAATAAAATATATAATTTAAAAATAATTAATAATAACATGTGAAATATGTAAAATTGATGATGGTAATAAAATTAGCATAATAAATTTAATATGTATAACAAATTACTTTTTTAATAATAATTGATATTATTATGATAACGCTTTTGTCTTTTCATACTTTTACATCATCTTTAAATAAAATAATTATAAATTATAAATTCAACGATCAAACATGTATATTCAATAGTAATTAAATACAAATTCATTACCACCCGCCTAAATTCATCATTAAATCAATTTTAAAAGCAAATATTTTTAACACATTTTTTCTTTTACCTACATCGTAGTTGTGACAAAATCTAGTTTTATATTTAAATTTCCGATTGAGTTGGTACTATAAATCAATTAGTCACCAACTCGATCAGAAAATTATTAAAATACTTTTCTAGATACAAAATAATTTATATTATTATAAGAATGTTTTTAAAACTATAATATAACGAGATCTCGAACACGTGATATAATAAATTTTAAATATTTAACTTTACTATTTTAACAAACACTCCATTTAATTTTACACAAATTTTTAATAAACATATTAATTATATAAAATTTCCATATTATATATAAATAAAATTAAACTTTATTGATTAAACCAACATCATAATTACAGTTTCCTTTTCAATAGCTAAATTAATACATAAAATACTCCATTCATTTTTTTTGAATTGTGAAAAGAAAATAAAACTCTAATAATAATGTGATTAATGCAACTCAAACTTATATAAAATCACATATTTTAAAACACATAATCATTGACATTACCAACAACAAAGCCATTTTCAATTTTAAAAAAACACCTTGTTAAGATAATGACATCAAACCTCTACCAATAATGTAGATAAAGCATACAATTCATAATATTCCATCATAAGCATACTTATCCTATAGAGTTCTTTTTTTAAAAAACATTGTCTATTTCTTCATAAATTACTAGTTAATATAGTTGTCTTATGCTCATAATTCGTATAAATTATCACAAAAGGCGGTTGGTCGGTTTGCCAATCATGTTATGCCAGTTCAACCATGTAGGCCCAAGGTCGGTGCCGGCGATGGCTATATACATTTTTTTAACCTACTGGTGGGGGTTAAGCTATATATAAATGGCTTCTTCATTAATGTAACTCACCCAAAGCAAAGGTGTAGATATAGGCACAATTAGGAGTTCCTTAGTTGTGTTGTAGAAGCCAAAGATAAAAAAATGGTGAAGATAGCTTTTGGTAGCATTGGTGATTCTTTTAGTGTTGGGTCTCTCAAGGCTTATTTGGCTGAATTCATTGCTACTTTGCTTTTTGTGTTTGCTGGTGTTGGATCAGCTATTGCTTATGGTAAGTGTGTGTCAAAATAATCATTTTACCACTTAAAATTAACTAAAAATCTAGTTTATAGTTTAGTTTATTGGTTATAGGTGTTTATTGAATCATCTTTAAGTTTTCGTAGTGTGTGCGTGACAATAATTTACTCTTATTAAAAGTGTGCGAATTGTATAAAAAATTAACTAAAAATGACAAGGATATATAAATAATTTTACGGATAAGCGGGTGAATAGTAGTAAATATTTGCTCTGTTCCATTCACTTAATTTCGATATCTAAAATTATTATTCTACTTTTAAGTAGTCCTTCGAAATTTAATGGTACACCTTAAACTATTATTATTGAGAAGTTAAATTCTAGTTCTGGACATGTTTTTAGTCCTATCATGCTCGTTGCAATTATAAATATTAACAATAAATGCTATCACAATTAATTAGGATATAAATATTATCATGTTTTCAATATTTAAATATTTGATTTTTTTTAACAACAACAAAAAATTGATTATTTGATTTTAACTTTTTTTTTATAGGGAAGCTAACGTCGGATGCAGCACTAGACCCACCAGGCTTGGTGGCCATAGCGGTAGCTCATGCACTTGCGTTGTTTGTTGGGGTAGCCATTGCAGCCAACATCTCAGGTGGTCATTTGAACCCAGCCGTCACCTTTGGTTTGGCCATCGGAGGAAACATCACCATCTTGACCGGCCTTTTCTACTGGGTTGCCCAATGCCTTGGCTCAATTGTTGCTTGCCTTCTTCTCCAGTTTGTTACCAACGGATTGGTAAGGGATAATCTAACTCGATTTGATCATAAAAAATCTACAATCTGAATATGTCAAACTCGAAACTTGAAATTGATCCCCCAATCTCACTCGAAACCCAAAACGACTTGAACTCAAAATAACCTTAACACATAACCCAAAATGACCTGAACTAGAAGTGATCAAAATCTAAAAATGATTAGAACCTTAAATGATCAGACTTGAAAAACTCAAATCTCAAACTTAAATAACCTAAACTCAAAATAACATGAACCCAAAATGTTCAAAATTAACTTTAACCCGAAAGATCTCAACCAGAATGATTAGAAAATCTTAAAATCGAAATAGTTTCTATCTAGATTGAGTAGACTCAAAACCATGACATTTTCAACTTATATTTAGAAGTGAGCATAAGTTTAGTAACTGGGTTGACTCGATCCTTTTTAGACAGAATTTATGTTTATATTTTTTAAATCCAACCTAGCCCAACCATTTTTAAAACAGTAAAACAAACTATTTGAGTGGATCTAAGCAAACTAAGCCTAAACTCGAGTTTATAAATTTTTTAAAATCGGACTTCAATTTAGTCTAATCCGATCCAGAAACACACATTTGGACTCTATTATTAATTTTCAATGTATTGAATATGTTTGCAGAGTGTACCAACCCACAGCGTTGCTTCAGGAATGAATGCCGTCGGAGGCGTTGTAATGGAGATCGTAATCACTTTCGCCTTAGTCTACACCGTCTACGCCACCGCAGCTGATCCCAAAAAGGGTTCTCTAGGAATCATAGCACCCATCGCCATTGGTTTCATCGTTGGTGCTAACATCTTAGCCGCTGGTCCATTCAGTGGTGGTTCAATGAACCCAGCTCGTTCTTTTGGACCAGCCGTAGTCAGTGGGAACTTTGCTGATAATTGGATCTATTGGGTTGGTCCATTGGTTGGTGGTGGGTTAGCTGGGTTGATTTATGGTGATGTTTTCATTGGGTCATATTCTGCCGCCCCAGCTTCAGAAGATTATGCTTAAAAGTTTGAAACTTTGAAACTGTTTGTTTATGGCTTTTGTGTAAAATGCTTTGAATGCTTTTGATTATGGGGATTTGATGTTTGTGGGTGTTTTTCATGAATGAAAAAAAAAAAAAAAAGAAACAAGAATTTGTACTTGTTGTTAATAAGGAAATGTAAATAAACCTTGATTACGAATGTTTCCTTAAATATTTTTCTTCGTCTAAAATTTTTTTAGGATTATTTCAGTATACATTTTTGCATATTTGCGATTCGTGGTTGCCCTTTCAACAATAATATTTTCGAAGTTCAAATTTTTGTTGTCTCTTTTAAAGTGCAATAACATTTCGTAAAACTTTTTTAGAAATGTTGTATTCTTTTAATATAACTATACAAAAACATTACGTTGTGAGATGAAGTATGAGAATTTTTTATCAAATCATAAGTACGATTCTCTAAACAAGACTGAATTAATCAGTTAAACTAGTTGAATTGAAAATCAATTACGATACAAGTCTGGAAGTAGTCATCGAGGCAGTTAATTTATGAACTGAATACTCTTATTGAATTAGACTAAAACCCAATTGAACTGTTTTTTTATTTTTAATATATTTTTATTTTATAAATTATTTAATAATTTATTTAATTCAACCATCCAAACCACGAATTTGATTCTTAATAAACCGGGCAGAAATTATAATTTACTAGAATTTAGAAAAAAACCCAAAATAAATTGGGTCGTCAAACTTCTAAGCCTACAAGTGCCTAAGTGCAGACCCATTATTTTAGCAGGCTACCTATTCGGCTATATTTTTTAGACTACGAAGACTAGTAACATGGGATTACCAATATTGCAAATTTGGTGTGGATAAAATCGGATCAAGTAATTTCAAACTTCAAAATTTTTGGGCCATGGTTACCTCGATTCGAGTTCTTCATTTGGGTTTCAAGTTCGGTCATTACATAGTTGAATAATTTCAGATTTAGACTATTTCAAGTTCGATTAAGTGAAATTAGAAAATTGCTTCAATTGCTTCAAGTTCAATTTTATCATTATATATAATTTTATAAAAAAATTAAGAGGTGAAATGACAAATTTACCATTTTTAAGACCAAATCGACAATCTACCTATTTATATTAATTTCAAGTGATTTTAAATTCGAATCGAATGAGTTTAATCGTTAATTTTATGATAAGTTGGATTAAATTAAATTTAAATTTGAATAAATGGACGGAATTTAAAAATTCGAATGAGAGTAAATAAAATAATCCATAGTGAGCTGAAAGGCACTGTAATTTGCAGACAAGAAACATGGTATTACGTTGGAAAAGTCCCATGCGCAAGCAAATGGGAGGGATAGAATACAAAAGCTTTCTAATAAATCATAATTTTTAAATTCAAATGATATAGGAATAGATTCCTTTAGATAATGTGGTGAAGTGATTTGAGTTAGATCTGCTTTACTGCAATGTGGAGCTCAAACTTGATTTTGTTTTCATTGGTTAAACACCATTGATGTGTGCACAAAAGAAAAAAAAGGGTTTTAGTTAGTGGATCCCTTTTATAAAGGCAAAGCAAGTGGTGGAAGAAGATGACATAACCTTTCTTCTTTTTTCATCCAACTACTTTTCTTGTTCCCCTTTTTCCTTTTTATTTTATTCTACTTTTAAGTGCGGATATACCTTTTCCCTTTTTCTTCTATATAAGATATCTAGTCCTAGATTTACAAATCTATATATATTTAAATATTTTTAGGATTTGTTGATATATGGTATCAACGGAAGCGGAGAAAGAGAGAGTATTCTAGTGAAGAAGCAGAGAAGAAAAAGATCCCATCCCCTTAAAGAGGGTCTTTAGAAATATACATAAGGGAGTTTTTCGGGATGAATTTCGAATCGGTAATGGACATCTTATCTCGACAAAAAAAAAATGATTTCTTTTGTTTGATAATAATAAATATTAAATTTAAAAAATTTATTTATTTCATAAATTTAATTTAATTTTTTTAACATAATAATTTTATCTAATTAATATCATTTTAAATAGTTTTGCTTAAAAGTTAAATATATAATTTGAATAATCTTTTAAAAAGCAACTCAAGCAACCGAACAAAAAAGGGGGAAAAAGTAGCTTTCAATGGCAAATTATTTTTGTTTCAATACTTTCAATAGCAAAAAATAGTCAGTCTATATTGGTATGTACTGTACTCGTCCTTGGTCTACCCACAATATGATATTTTTTATGTAGCTAAATTCAAGTCAGTTTAGTTTTTATTGTAAAAAAAGAGAATATATATTAATTTTTAAATATAAATAAATTTATATACGATTTATGATAAAATTGTACTTTAGTAAAGATTGGCCTCGCTAAGAGTTTAGTTTTAATTTGGTCGATTGTCATGCTACATATAGTGGGTCTAAATGACCCTTAGAAGATTAATAGAGAAGAATATTTGCTAACACTTGTCAATTTGTCACAACCTAAGTCTGGAATCACTTTACATTCATTCCAATAGTATTCCTAATTGGCAATTCGTCACTCTATCATCTCTACTTAGAGTAGAGAACTTGATTATTAGGACTCGCGCCAAGCCAACCTCCCCCCTATTAATGAAAGACCATTTCTTATTTAGTCTTGTTGGTCATTATTTTTTTATGTAGTTATCTCTTAGTTTTCTCTTATTTTTAGTTATTTGGTTTATTTTTGTATAATCTAAATTTTTATCTTATTTGTAAATCACTTATATATATAAGTGTTTTCATAAATCAATGAATGTAGAACAACTTTCTATCTTTTTTTTCTAAAAACCTTTTATGGTATCAAAGCTTTTTCTTTTTATAATACAATCACCTTACCGTAACTCTCTCCTTAAATCTTTTAATACTTAAACCTTAAATCTTAGTGGCTTTCCACACCATGCATGATATAAACCACCACTATAGTCTATCACAATGCCTTGTATAAATTAATTGTTATGACAATTAACGTTGCCCATGAAAAACTAAACAAAAAGCTATGTCTTTACCTTTAGAGAACTATCATCATCATGAACAAGAGATCAAGATTCCATCCATTATCATCACTAAGGTGGACCCAACACTAAGACCAAATGATGTTGTAAAAACTTATCATTCATCATTTCCACAATTTCAACGATGGAGCAACAACTTTATCCTTTCATTCTTGCCATGTTACATTGTCAAACGAAGTTAATTCTTTTGAAGTCACATTATTCGAACTACACCTTCCAAGATAAAATTTTCAAAAATTATTTAAGGACCACACCTTATTAAATATTAGCGACCTTATTCTTAAATGATAGAATTGATTCTCGACGAAGTCTTCACCAAGTGAAGAAGCCAAAAGTCTTGTAAACAAAGGGAGGATCTAATTGATAGGAAAGGAAAAATCTCAAACTTATTTTCTATAAGAATGTATAGAAATAGATATAGCAGAGTTTCTGTTATTCGTATTAACAACTATTTTAGGATGAATGTTTTTATGTGATGTTATCAATTTAATAACTATTTGTGTAGCTTTAGAATGTTTCAAATTTAGGCTCCTACCTATTATCTGGATATACTAAGAACAATGTATGGTCTAATGAGACTATTACGAAATATTTACTCATAAGTGGGGCGAGTTCTTCTTTTCTAGGGATAAAAATAATAATTTTTAGGAACTTGTTCACCTGAGGCATATGATGCAACGAGATGCTTAGAAGTTAGGGTGAACATGTTCCTAAGTTTGACTGAAGAAGGTGTTATAAACTCCTTTGACAAGCTAAAAAGTACAATACTAATAAGTGCCAAGAGTTCTTTGATAATTGTTCAGAAGAAATGTAGAACAACTATAGCATCTCAACAAACCAAGGATGAAGGGGTAAGTGAAAACTCGCTTCAAATAGGTGTAAAGGAAGCATCTTCCATTAGCCAGAACATAGCTTATCCGATATGTCGCTGATGTAACTAAGAACTTGTATTTGTAATGAGGATGTTTAAGACATATGGAGTTTCAACATTATTATCATTCCTGCAATGGTAGAGGAACACGATCGTTCTTCCCTAGCCACCAAAGCATTCTCTGTTTGGAATTTCAAAAAATTGATATCCATTCTAAAGAACAAAATGGTAAGAATGGAAAAACAAGAAATAAAAAAGGAATTTTTCAACCAAAGACAACAAAAGAAGAAAAAGAGCAAGTGCAAAGAAAAAGTAGAAGCAAATAAAAGTTTCAGATCCACAAAGGGACTAAAATGAACCACAAAAGGAAACAATTGTGACAACGAAACAGTGTTGTTTCAAAAACCCCAATTAGAGTTGAGCTGTCTAAGAACAATCAATGAAGAGGCACGATGATTCAGAGAATTAATTTTTGAAGTCTAGAACTTCTAAAGCCTCACCAAAGATTCGCTAAACCTGAGTCAATAATCTATCTTTAATCTTTAATCTAGGGGGCAATAGTTATACGCAATTAAGTCAAACCCTTGCCATACCATCCAACGCATGAAGATGAAGATATAATTCGACGAAGGTCGACCTTGCCAAGAGCTTAGTCCGCCGAATGCCATGTCACATAGTTGGTCTTTTACAATCCCTGGATGATATAGGGGAAAAAGCACCTACTAGCACCCATTAACCTGTTACCTCCTCATATTTAACATTTTTCATTTGTACCTTTGAAGTAAAGTGCTTAATAATTGAGACCAAGCTAACCTCCCTCCAGCACCAAGGAAGACACATAGAAGAGCTCAACTACTTATAATACAATTACCATGCCACGACACTCTCCTAACTTCTTTATACAACTTAAACCTCCAACTTTAGTGGCTTTCCGCACCATTCACAATGTGAACCACCACTATAGTTTGTCCCAACACCTTGCATAACTTATTTGCTATAACAAAAGTCAAGAAGTTAGTTCCTCAGCTCTAGTTTTATTCGCGAAAATTGAGAAGTTGATTCAGTTGTTGATAAACACGTCAACTTAAACCATTGAATTTTTCTATTTTGTTGTATATAAATGATTGAACCACATATTTTTTGTTGATTCCTTTCATATAAATGGTTAAACTATTAATTTTTAAATTAATGATTTAGATGTAATCCAATCAAATTAATTTCTCAATTTTTGTAAGATATTTTCATAGAGGAAATGTATAAAACAGACCCATAATAAACAACAAATGTGATTTCGTTATCATTAATTTGGTTAAAGGTAGCTTTCAAGAGGTCAAAAACCACCTAAGAAATTCCCTCCTCTCAATCATATTGATACATCCATATCTTAGGGATCTCGAAGTGAAAGGATATATGATACTAACAGGCCATATCCAATTAACTATGTTCATTGAAATCTAATCACATAACCTTTGCTATGGATTATTTGACCCACCTCTTTTTCAAATAAAAAATTGGGGTCCCTAAAAATCCTTATAATGATACACATATTTCTTATACTGGTAGGTATTTCTCACCATAATGTGAGCTATACATAGAAGGCCGAAATCTATCCCAACACCTTTTTAAAATTTTCAGAACTAACCCAAAATCCAATTTAGTTAAAAATTTTTTTAAAATTTCTGATCCAATTATATAATTAATTAAACCGTAAGACCAATAATTTTTTAATTCACAGGTTGGATTGATGGATCCAATTTCACGACATATGATACATACAATAGGAGGCACTTGTTTCATGCAACCATATATATATATATATATATAAACTATCCAAAGGACTTAATTTTAATGATAATTTAAAGAGGAAAAACGAGTACAGCTATGCATGTATATGGACTGCAATTAATATGGACCTTCAAAAAAAGTTGCTGAATTTGACTTTAAGTTGATTGATTATTTTGGGTCATCATCGGAAATAGCTTCGAAATTGACCTTACACCGATGTTTAACTTATTAGTCTCTTAATCAATCATCATCTCACATTATTCCATATTAGCCAAATAAAAACCTAAAATTTTTAAGTAT
Organism: Gossypium arboreum; assembly: GCF_025698485.1. Lineage (NCBI taxonomy): Eukaryota > Viridiplantae > Streptophyta > Magnoliopsida > Malvales > Malvaceae > Gossypium > Gossypium arboreum. The sequence continues at coordinate 1,702,147 of NC_069070.1, read as the reverse complement.
ATTAAGGTATTTTTCATATTTGTTTTAAAGTTCATAGAAGTTATAATGTTGCTTTCAAAGTTTGAATTTAAGTTCTCTTATCCAGGGGTGAAAGTAGATAGTAGTCTTGGCCCTTAAAAATAATATATGTGTCATTTAGTCTACATGTAAATATAATGATAAAATTACATTTTGACCCTTCAAAAAATTTATAATTCGTTCTTGACTCTCTTAAAATAATTTTCTGACTTCATCTTTACTTCGTTATGTAATATACATCAGTATACCAAATACTTGGTAGGAGGCTACTAATAATCATTTGTTAAATTCAACTTAATTTAACAAAGCTTATCAAAAGGCAGAAGAGTCAACTACAAAGACAAAAGTTTGGGACCTGACCCGACCCGACCTGATCAGACCAGAGCAGAGCAGAGCCTCAAGGTTTTAAATAATTGGGAGGTGGTTTTTAGAAAGAGAAACAGACGTGAACCTAACCATGCAAAAACCACGTGAACATCGTTTACTTGTCTGGCCAGGAACACTACCAGATAAGGCTTTTGGGGGATGGCAATTATCAACTTCACACGCTATTCATTTTAATTTTATGAATCAACTTCCATAATTCCAAAACCCCAGTTTACAATAGGTTTTTTTTTTTTTTCAAATTATGATTTTCATCTTGTACTAAACTTGATGATCCATTTAGCTTTTATACCTGTTGAAGTTTAATAGATTTTTTTTTGGAAGAAATTCCTGATTTGTTGTTTGTTGAGAAGTCGACCAAACTCCCAATAATGTTAAAGTATTATTTTTGTATTGGTATTTTATCTTTTTTCTCTACTTAAAGTCTCGTAAAATTTATGAAAAAGGAACACTTTAGTTAGTGAAGATACGAAGATAATAACTATTATTGTTTGGAGTTTGGTAGCTACTTGACGAAAGAAATTTTAAAAATTTCCTCGAAATTGATTAGGTGTAAGCCAGCTATTAGATAATTCTGACCAAGAAAAAATGCCAGCGAAGAGTGTTATGGCTTCAGCCACACATATAGAGCTAATGGAGATAACCATATACATTAAAGTCTCATAATGACAATATATTAAGAAATAATTATACAAATAAAGTGTTATTTCTCATTCAATGAAAGGCTGACAAGCTTAACTTCACTCTAGCCAAACTATTTGCAAGCACATAATTATAAGCAACTTTTTGTTGCTATGTATAAAATTCCAATTATAATTGGATTGAATTTATTATAATCACTTAATTGATTAATTAATTAATTAATTATAATCCGAATAAATTTGGAGAAGAATTCATATATTAAGATTTGAATTTAAAATCTCAAAATTATTAAGATATTCAATATTATTATTGAATATTTAGTCGAGACTTTATTGGTAGCTAATTAATTAAACCGACCCTCATTTTTTTCATGTTGTTATTTGTATAGGTTTAGACTTGTCAATTTTGACATTAAATGAAAAATCCACCTTGATTAACCCGAATCCAAGGTTGACCTAGTCTGAAAAAGTTAGTAATTCAAACCCATCCAAACTGAACAAAAAATTATTTGAATTGGAATGACTTAAACCCTAAGTAATTAATCTAAACATGAAATGGTTCGAATCCAAAATGATCTAATTGAAAAATTCAAATGACTTGAATTCAAAGCTTAAGCTTAAATTGATCAGGTAATCTAGATTAAACCTAAAATAATCTGAATTTGAGATGACCATAAACCTAAATATTAAACTCAAATAATCTAAATCTAAGATGACGTGATTCGAAAACTTGAATAATCTGAATCCAAAATGAATAGATAACAGATAAGTTAGCTTGCAATAGCCGACAGTGGACTCCTAGATAAGCAGGACAGTAGATTCAATCCATAGGATTTAACTATTACAATGAAAATGAAAATGTAGATTTGTGGTTATTAGAAGATTGCAACTATATATCTTGACCATTAGATTAACCCCAAAAAGACCCAGTGTGGCAAACAACCATTATTGGGAACAAATTTCAAAGGAACCCACCGTCCATTTAAAGCTTCATGCATGGCCATTGCCATTGGTTGGTACAATTTCTGCTCACATACATTATCAAACAATCCAACAACCGAAAGCGAAATGGCTCTAAACCCACCATAAAAATAATTAATTAAATCTTTATTGTTTTTATTAGTCCTGAAGCAAGATTTAGAGATACTCTTAATTACAACATTTATGTCCTGTTTATGGATATATGAGCTTAATTGCATGTATATTGAGAAACAATCACCCTATTTTCAAGGGCAATTGCTTCCTCTTTATAATGTATATTTAATTTTGCTTCTCTGCTTAATTGCTTGTATTCTTCACACTTAAAAATTAAACTACTTAATTGCTTGTATTCTTCACACATTTAAAAATTAAACTATCTACTTTTAATCTGGTCTATTTTAGTAATTGAAGTATAATTGATAATGCCATAACCCTTTCAAGTTGAGTCAGAACTTTGTCTCCCAACTTTATAAAAAATCTGAGCTTGAGATCGTGTTCACAAAGCTCGAGCGCCTCAACTTAGTTGGACTTCAAGGGACTAAATTCCTATATTAAAAGTAAAAGGATCAAATTTTAAATATATGAAAAAAACAGGGACTGATAGTAGAATTAAACCTATATAAACATACAACAAAATTTTGGGTTTTCGTGGACTGCGACTCACCGAGTCCCACCAGTAAAAACAATACCTGAATTCGTGGACGGTTCAAAGCACTAGATCTTAATATCTGTTCCCATGTTTAATTATATTTTTGTGTCACTCACTCACTCACTCACTGAGTCACTGTTCCCACATATATTTCTTTACAACACCATCTCTATACTCTATATAATTACCAACTTCTCTTCCAGCAAGACAATAACTTTTGTCCTTCCATAACCCAATAATTTTCTCTCTTTTTTTTTCCTCCAAAAACTTGGGTTTTCTTTCATTTACATCCAAGTCCTAAAATACCCAAAAAATTTCATAAAAAAAGTGTTCCAAAAAGCTCAAAAACTTTCATAAAAATTGAAATGGAAACTGGGTTTTATTCAGCATGGGAGAATGGTTCTTTAGTAGAAGAAGATGGTGATGATGAACTGATCCCACAGCCATTAACACCAAAGGAGCCAATGGAGTTTTTATCAAGATCATGGAGTTTATCTGCATCAGAAATCTCTAAAGCTCTTGCCCAGAAACACAATCACTTTGAATTTGATCATCATAATAATGATAATAAGAGTCAAAGTTCATTGTTTTCAGAATCCTTTGATGCACCACAAATTGTAAGTAAATTTTCAATCTTTATTTGTTAAAACATCATTAACTAATTAATTAATTACCCATTTTTTATATACATCTTGTTTCATCTTTTGTGCTTCCATGGATCAAAAACTAAAATTTTGATCCTTTCTTGATAGATATCATTGCAAATCCTGGTTTTCTGGTTCTAGTATTTTTTGGTCTAATTAGGTTTTAGTCCTTCTACTATGTTAAAATTCCTTTTTAAAGAAAAGTTTTTAAATTTTTAGATTGATTAAACTTTCACGTGAATGGTAACAATTAACAATGTTATCTGTTTTTAGTCCGAGTTACTTAATTTTGTAGAATTTTTTTAATTCTTTATCTACTTGTGCAGTAATAATTTGATTCTACTTTTTCGATTCTACCGGTTCGAGATTTGTATTTATATTTATACTTTAATTTACCGTTATTGTAAACTTAAAAACATTATAAAAGTAGATAGTTTAAATTATGCCAAATTAAAAATAGGACTAAATATAAAATTTTATCATAATACAAGGACTAAAAATTAATTAAACCTTTTTTTTAGGCAGGGAAAGTGATGAACTCCATTAATGGTCGAAGAACAGGCACAATCAGCAAATGGTTTAATCATCACAAAGAAATAGGAACCAACACAGTGAAGAAGAAAGACAAAATACGTGCAGAAAACGCTCGGCTTCACTCCGCCGTTTCCATCGCCGGATTAGCTGCAGGTTTGGCCTCAGTAGCCGCCGCAGGGAACTCCAACGGCGGCGGCGCAGGCTCGAAAATGAGCATGGCATTGGCATCCGCTACTGAACTTCTAGCATCCCATTGCATCGAGTTAGCTGAGCTAGCTGGGGCTGATCACGACCGAGTTGCCTCAGTTGTGAAATCAGCAGTGGATATTCAAAGTGCAGGTGATTTGATTACACTCACTGCAGCAGCTGCAACAGGTGATTTAGCTTATCTCTAACTGTATATTTTATCTGTTTACGGCTCAAGTTAATCGTTTAAGTCCGAAGATCCATTTGAAATATGAATTAGATTCGGGTTCAAATATTCAAAATTTGAACCTAATTTTCTTCGGTCGGTTTTTGAGTTTGTAATATACTATAGATTAAAATATATCATTAGTTTTCGTATTTTCTTTATAAATTTAAAATTTAACATTTATACTTTTATTTTTAAGAATTTAGTCCTTTTAGATTTTAAAATTTAAATCTATTATTACTGTTAAAATTATTTTGTTAAATTTAAGTTTATTACAATGTTAATTTTTAGTTACACTAATAAATTTAACAAAAAAATTAACAGCGTTAACAACTGAATTTGAAATTTAAAATTTGAAATTTGAAAAGTATAGAAATTAAATTATAAGAAATAAAATATATAGACTAAATTCTAAATTTATGAAAATACAAGAATTTATGAGATATTTTAATTTACATTATATTATGTTAATTTTACTGTTATGTATCTTATAACATATTAATTAAATTTATAGTTATATATAATATTATAATGTATTCATTCAATAATATTATAGTTTTAAATTACCTATATATAAAATTAATATAAAATTAAAAAATAATATTGACATGCTTAAAATGAGTTTAGATTATCTATTTAAGAATATGAATGAGCATGAGTAAAATTTTAAGTTTACATTTCGAGTCAAGCTTGAACAAGCATAAAATACATTAATATTATAATTAAACTTGTCTCGATTTTTGTCTAATTCAATTCATAAACATTTATATTGTATATGAATTTTTGCAGTACTTTTTATGAATTATAATTTTGTAATTTTTTCAATTTTTTTATTGAAATTATTATAGCATTGAGAGGAGAAGCAGCTTTGAAGGCAAGAATACCAAAAGAAGCAAAGAAAAATTCAGCAATAAGTCCATATGCAGAAACTCAATGGTCTGATGCTTTGCATACTCAAATGAAAGACCAAAATCCTCCTTGTCAAGGTGAACTATTGCAACATACAAGAAAAGGTAATTTCTAGTTGATTGAATTGGATTAGATTTGGATTAATTGAATTTGAGTTTTAAAATTTTCATGTTAATTGGTTTTTAAATTATTTTGGGTTTAAATTTTTTTGAGTCGAGGTTATTTTAAATTTTAGGGTTTATCAATTGAAATTTTTTTATTGGTCATTCGGAGTTTGACATTCTATTTTGGGTCATTTAGGGTAAAGGATGAAGTCAAAATCTTTTACGAGGCTAGAACTTTATTGTAGAATTTGGAGAGCTAAGTTGAAAATTTATCATTGTATTAATTTATAGTTTTATTATTGCAACACACAGAGAAGGTAATTCCTAAATCCGTTAATCGATTTGAATTTCGGTTTTAAAACTTTTGGATCATTCTATGGTCGACTCATTTCAAATTTAGTTGTTGTTAGGTTCATTTTGGGTTCAAGTCACTTTGAGTTATCGTCTTTCGAGTTTGTCAGTCAAGTTTTTTGAATCCGATGACACTCAAATTCAAGTTTTTTTCAAGTTTAAATAATTTATTATTCAAATTATTTTCAAGTTTGAGTCGTGAGGGTTAATGTTGTTTAACTTTTAACTGTTAATTTAGATTAGATTAAATTTGAATTATGATTAACCGATTCAGATTTTTTGATTAATTGAGCTACTTTAAAGAATTACATCTAAGTCACTTGTTACTACTATTCTCAGGTGTGTTGAGATGGAAACGGGTCAATGTGTACATCAACAAGAAATCTCAGGTACTCAAATACAAATACACCAAGAAACCATATTCAATTTTATTTTTTTTATAAAGAAGGTAAAAGTACCGTAAAGGTTTTTAGATTAGGAGTCAGATCACATTTTGCTCCAATTATTAAAAATTAGAGAAATTAGTCTATATATTATAGCTTAAAAAGCAAGTATGTATTTCCGTTAAAAATTCTACCTATTTCTATGCTAAAAATTAATTTTTCTACATCCGTACGATGTATCAAATGACGTGTAATTTTATTAATCATACTAATTTTTAAAAATAAAAACGTACATAAATTAAATTATCCATTTTTAAATCTAACTACATGTGGTAATTTTACCAATAAAGAAATCATATTCAAAATACAAAGTAATGCAGTACATATTGCAAGCTCTTATAAAGAAAGCTGCCATTGTCAGGTAATAATTAAGCTCAAAAGCAAACACGTTGGGGGAGCATTCTCCAACAACAATAAATGTAAGCACTTCTCTTATTTTATTAAGTTAAATTTTGCTATTAGTCCTTGTATTTTATGAAAATTATGTATTTAGTCATTGTACTTCAATCGATCAAATTTAGTCTTTATACTTTTCTTATTTTGAAAATTTAGACTTAACCCAAATAGTAGCAATTAAATTCGTTTAGTTAAATTTAACTATCAGTCTTATATTATGTGTACAGCTGTAGGTTTAGTCCATATTATATATTTGGACAATTCTAAGTTTCTATACTTTTCAATTTTAAAATTCTAGTATTGATGTAAATCATAGTCGTTAATCCATTAAATGAGTTTGTAATGAGTGATATGTTGAAATAACATGCTAATGTAACATTTTATATATGATAATATGTTTGTCGTATCATATCTTGAAAATAGCATAACTTAATAAATTTAACGGTGACCATTCGGTAAGCTTGAAATGTACAAGGACTGAAAATGATAAAATAAAAGTACGAAGATTAAATTCACGGTAAAAAGTACAAAGACTAGTAGCACAATTTAATATTTTTTACCATTTTACAAAAGAGTACAGGGACTAAAACAACAATTAAACCGTTTTATTTTTCTCTAACATTTATCCTGTTTGCAGGTATTGTTTATGGAGTGTGTGATGAGACATCAGCATGGCCATATAGAAAAGAAAGGGAAACTTCAGATTCAGAGGAACTCTATTTTGGTCTCAAAACAGGGCAGGGGCTGTTAGAATTCAAGTGTAAAAGCAAAATTGACAAGCAAAAATGGGTGGATGGGATTCAAAATCTACTACGACAAGTCTGCCATGGTCAACCACCTGAGCTTTCTCTTGAATCTTTGAGTATTAACGATGGTATATAGTTTTTGTAGTATATAGTTCATCTTTTTTTGTGTATACACAGTGAATTTGGGGTTGTTGAAATTATGAACTTTTATACACAATATGTGAAAATATGTGAAGAATGAAATAGATTGAATTAAGGTTGAAATCATTTCTGAGTTTGAACTATTTCAAGTTTATTATTGTGAAATTGGATAGGATTTGAATTCAAATTAAAAGTGGAACTTGATGAGTCTAAGCCAAAGCTAAAGTTTTATAATATGAGTTGACCTGATTAAAGTCATAATCATATTGTTTAGGTCACTAAATAGAACATGTGTGTTAATTTACATAAAGATTCGATAAATAAAAATAAGAGTAAAGTATTTTGAATACTTTTGTACTAAAATGAATATGACTACGTTAGATTAAAAAGTAAAAGCAAGAGAGTAAAATGGATAAGGGGGTATTATGGGCTTGAACATGGAGTATTAAAGGCACATTTACCTCCGTTGTCGTCAGGGCAAGGGGGGAAGCAATGGCGTGCCCGCCTAACATGGCAAAGGGGTAGAGGAGGAAGGGGCAGGCAATGACCTTGGCCCCCAACATGGTAAATTTGTCCTTTTTAAAAATTATGAAATTACAAAAGTAAAATTATACATTAAACCCTCAACGCATCCTTAAACAATATCGCATTATTGTTGTTTTGTTGGGGTCACAATCATTGCACCTTAACTTAGAGCAATGGTGTATACCTTGATAGTTTTAATTTTCTTATATCCAAAGAAAGCATGAAAAAATATCTGCAATTACAGTTAATGTGGTATATATGGCAAAGCATGAAAAAATATCTGCAATTACAGTTAATGTGGTATAGAGTGCCATATCTATATATATATATAAATGCAAATTATAGATGTGTTTTTTTCTTCTAATTTCTCTCATCAGAATACAACAGTCCTGTTTTCCTCATATGGTAACACTCGCAATTCACAGTACCATCTCAAAGCCTTTGCAAGGCATTGCTTCTCAAGGTTCTCGGATTTTTGCACAAAGCTCTGCAAATTGTCTCTGTGAGAAACTCTTTCAACCTGTCAAAAAACGAAGACATTAAGGATTGCATGTTAAGAACGGTCGCAAATCGAGAACCATACCAACTTCAAAAGCAAATCATTATGAATTCAGTAAGCATAGTTGATAGTAAGCAAATTTCAACGGAAAGTACTAATAGCATGAACGATGAGAAATTTGGATTTTGCAGCCAAATAACTTGAAGAATTTGTAGAAACTACAACCATCAAAGGACCCTTTCATCTCAGTCGAGAGAAGTTTACTTCATGGTCCGAAAACCGGGAATTTTTGAAGAGTGATTATATACATGTTGAGACAACAAGAAACTGCAGTTTCAGCTATTACTTGAAGATCAAGAAACAATGTTTAGAGCAGCAGTAAGAAAAGATAGAATAATACCATCTGTTCGATAATAGGCCCCGAATCGAGTTCTTCGGTTACAAAGTGACTTGTTGCACCGATTAACTTCACACCTGCATCAAAAGCCTACCAACATAATCTAGAAAAATTTAACATGCATCTATAGTTTCAATTACTAAAGGATATAAGCAAAAAAAAAAACCCACCTGCTTACATGGATTCCCACCTTTAAATGATGGCAAAAGGCCATGGTGTATGTTAATTACATCCTTCCCATATGTCCTCAAAAATTGACCAGATAAAACCTGCAATAATAACACTAGTTTGAATCATTGAAATGCATATATGGTTTAAGATCTCGTATTTACACTCCTCCGCGTGTGTATCGCATTATGGTGATACACACATACATACATAAATATACGCATATATATATATATATATATATATATATATATATATAGCCTCATTTACCTGCATGTACCTGGCAAGTACCAAAAAATCAGTATTTAGAACCAACTCTAGGATCTCCCTCTCTCTTTTATTCTCTTCAGTTGTGTGCAAATAATGATATGGGATACCATTCCTTTCAAGAAAGTGCATCACATTATTGTTTGGACCTCTATGATGATTACTGCCATACAATTGATAAATATTGAATCAGAATTTCGAAAACGGAACTTGAATAGGACTCAAAAGACAAAGAACTACGGTTTATGTAGTACCTTATCACACAAGTAATATCAACTGGAAGTCTTCCTTCTTGCCAACCATAAAGCAAATCTACCAGGCAATGGTCCTAGAGCAAGATAAACATGGTTCAATCATGCAAAAACATGAAATTAGGGGAAAAGAAACAATGGTATACCTGTTTCGAAGCAAGGACCGCCATTTTAAACTTCGGGTCTAGAGCAGGGACTCTAACAACAGATCTTATAGCACTAAACATGTTTGAAAGCTTTAGGAAATCTTCATCCATTTGCTTTCGAGGCCATCGAACGGTGTCAAAAACGAACTCACTGCAAATTTGTACACACAACAAGAAGATCCATGTCTAATTATGGTTGAATCAATCACCTGTTGTCACAAAGTACAGTTATCATTGGACATATTAGCCCTTTTTTCAGACCAAAACAATATTCATTCTTGGACATTCACAAACAAGCAAAAAGATGTAATCGAGAAAACAATTAAGATAATGGTATCTCTTCTTTGTTCTTATAACATATGTTCTCAGCCAAAACAAGAAGTATTCAACATCAACAACACATATCATCCAATAATTCTTTGATTGCAAGTCACAACCCTGCTCGACTTGTTGGACCGTATTATGAACGCATAATCCGAAATTGTTAAATGCCACGAGTTCTCAAGGTTTTGTCACTACTTCCTATTAGTACTCGTTCTCCAAAGTACACTCACTCGAAGGTGACAAAACCTTGAAGATCTTGGTCAAGGTTTTGTCTTCATACTCTACTAAGAGTGCTGAGGATTTATTGAACATGCAAGGATAGACTCGAAGCTATAATCTACGGCATATAGGTCATTTATGGGGAACATGCTACCACTTAAGGCAACAAAGCTCCAACCAAAGACAATACTAGGACTCTCCGCAGAGCCGAGTCACATCAACAATGAGGATAAACTGAGTTATATAGGACATTGGCATAAAATAATGGCTCCCCAAACTCAAACTTTGTATCTTGCATTTATCAATGGAAAACAACTAGCATTAAATTAGAAAAACTTTAAACTATTAAATTTAAAAAATAAATAAAATCTTACCTTCTGGAATAGAAAACATTCTTGTTTTGAGGAACAAAAACATCAGCCCCAAGTATGTTTCCTCCTCTTGAAGCTATACATTCGGATAGTTTTGCAACTATTCCAACTTCATCCTATAAAAAAAACAGATTTCAATTAAAATACAATTAGATAAAATCATCCATTTTTAAATAGGAAAAAGAACCGGAAATGGGTGAAGAGCAAAGTAAAAGAAAGAGGAGGGATGGGGGAACATACAGGGCAGTGGAAGATATGGATGCCATAGGTAAGAGAAGGAGAAGAAGAGGGATCTCCGGGTAATTTATAAGAATTGAAGGACCTGTTTGCAGATCCCAGAAACTGGGAGAAGCAGGATGATACTCGTCTTGTGAAAGTCATATCTTTAGAACCTCACTTCCCAATGCTTCCCCGCCACCAAATACTTGGTTATTGAAACTCTCGGATAGACAGTAATACGACAACGTATCAGGCTTTTTTTGTGTTTTTTTTTAACTTTTATAATTTTTTAATAACTATTTGATATGTTTAACTAACTAAAATTCCTTTAACGATAATAATAATTTAAACTAAAATATAACATCTACCGGTTAAAATACAGCAGAAGTCCCTCTATTACGTTGAGAAGTTCATTTTAATCCTTTTTACTTTAAAAAGACATTTTAATCCTTGTAGATTAAAAAAACATAGTAAATTGGTTAAAAATGTTAGATGTACTAGGTGGCTTAAATGTAAATAACATGTGAATAAACTGAATTAGTGAGTTAGATTAAAGGTTAAAGTATTTGAAAGATCCTGTATTATATGTACAGATTTCATTTATAAAAACATAAAAACTTTAAAAATATTAACTTTGTTACACAGTAAATGATATTATATTGATTCTATTCTAATTTGGAACTATTTAATTCTTTTTAATAAAACAACTAAAATCTATTTAATAGTAGATGGACTAATTTGATTAAATTCCTAAAATAGAGGAACTTTTCAAGTACATTCACCTATATTGACAGTCATTCAATGCCTTGAAGTACAAACTACAGAATTTAAGGATAAAATTCAAAACCTCCTATTGCTTTGTAATCAACCGATGATATAGATTGTAGCATTAATTAGGGTGGTGGCACCACATTTGCTTAAATGACCATTTACACAGTCAGTGCTACTCCAATGCCAACAATGGCAATCCATCCCATAGTTAACACTACTGATCCGCTTCGCCCTCGCTATGCATGCCATACACCTAATGCTTCTCCAACACGGATTTTATCTCCTCGTCTAATAGAAAACTCAAACTCTGAAGCATCATTGTTCTTTGGTGATTTTGATGTTGGGGCTTGGAAAACAAGGACAACCGTTGATCCCATATTGAAAGCCGCGACCTAGAATGAAGTGCATGGAATTTTATATATCTTGATCCTACTTCCAAATATGAAACAAATTTTACACGATTTGCATAAGAGGATGAAAAGTACACCTCTAGTAGGTAAAAGTACCATAAAAGCCCCTATACTAAGAATCAAATTGTATTTTATCCTCTCTACTCAAAAAATGAAAAATTAATTCCTATACGATAAATCAAAGAGCAAATTGATCATTTTTACTAAAAATCTCATCTATTTGCATTCTTAAAAATTGACATGGCTGATAGGATAGCCAAACAGTGACATGTGGTATGTCACCTTATGTTAAGGTACAAGGACCAGTTTTTAATGGTAAAAATAGATGGAATTTTTAGTAGAAAAAACAGATTGCACTTTGATCTAATGTACAGGGACTAATTTGCCTATTTTTTGAGTAGAAGGACAAAACACAATCTAACTCCTAATACAAGGGTCTCCGTTATACTTTTACCAATTTTAGTTGTCTGTGAGGCATCTGGTTTTGAAAGAAAAGTTGTGTATCGAACCTCATCTCCCTTTTTGAGCATCACACCGACTCCTTTAGGTTCATATAAATGTTCTTCCGGAGGCTCTGATGGTATCAACTTTTTTCTTGGCCTGTTTGTCCGAAGTTCTGGTTCGATGAAAAGCTGTGAAGTACAAATTATGGTGTCAAAAGACAGATTCCAATTGAAGAACATATTCGTGTCTATGCATGTATCTGCTGTCTAAATAAGATTCGATTTTTTAAGGTTCAGGGTAGAAAGGGGCATTGGCACTGAACCTCAATTGAACCAATATTCGTTGCACCAACTGCTGCAATTGCCATAAAACCTTGTTGCCATAGACCTTCAAGGACAACCTGATGACAGGAAAATTGCAACAGCAATTCAGAGAAATTTAAATATAATTAACCAAAACAATTTAGCACTTGAATGTAAGCTCAAAAATCTCCAAATATCATGATTCTCAGGAAATTTAAATAATGTTCTAAATACACCACTCTATCTTCATCTTTCAGATATCATGTCATCGGCTTGTTTTATCCTTTCCCAACTTGCATCTTTTAATCCAACAATTTGCACGCATCAAGACCATGGAATCATATAAGAAAATTTACAAAGTACATAGAGGGCTTTTTAAGTTGTTGACACATTAGATTTACCCTTTCATTCTCGACATAAAGGTTCCTGATTGTTCTTGTAGCACGTTCATTCACAGGAAACAAGCGGCCTGCGAAATATGCAGATCAAATGATATTATTTGATACTATCACTGTACAAAGAAACTCCTTGGCTAGTATGCAACTATAAAATCAAAGTTACCTGAAAAATGCCGTCGAACAAGAACATTCCAATCAACTGGTGAATGTATGCGATGATAGTCTCCTGGCTTCAAATATATTACACAGTAATACAGGCCCTTCATTGAACTGCAAAAAAGATTTTATGTATAGACTTACTTTAACTCATAGATGTTTTATAGCAGTTAAATCATGTAAATTACTTCCAGAGATAAAACTGCTTAACAAATTCGAAAGCAAGTTTAAGGAAACTTCAAGAGACTTAGTATCGAATCTAAACAAAAACAAATTACTGTTATAAACAAAAAAAGGGCGAATATTGCAAAAACCGAATAGGAGAATATGAGTACGAGATTACCACTCTGAAATTGTTTCCCGGACTTTAGGAGAAGCCAATGAAACACGCCACCATGACTTCTTACTCTGTTCTCTCTGAGTGCTTTCCTGCTCAATAGTACTACTGTCATCTTCAGAATTTTTCTCAGCTAGCATCGAGAGCAAAGGACTAGCACCAAGAAGAGATGAAACAGAATAGGAGAATCCTTTGACTTGGTCAATCATAGCCCCTGCACCGTTCAACTTCCCAAATCTAAGAATAGTACCATCCACAGGACTGACCTGTTATTTAACAGAACACAGTCTTAGCAATGTTTCAGAGTGACACAAATGAAAATATTAACATGTCCAAGATGCTCGTTACCAGTTACCAGACTATAGGGATTAGGATTGATAGGCCTGCAACCTTCTTTCAATGTGCGAACAAAGAAATCCCTTAAAGATGCATATTCTTCAAGAGGGAGAGCTGCTTCTTCTAGGTCTTAAATGCAAACCAAAATACCACATCATAAGTTATTCTTCATTTTCAGTTGACTGTGCATTTATCTCATCAATCGACAAAAGCGATCTAAAGGAAAATGAGAAGGGAAAAGATATGAGGTAAACATACTCGAGTGGAAAGCACGAGCCCATGCTCTATAAACATGTGGGCGCAGCCAAACTGGAATGTCCTAAAAAACAATCTTTAAGCGGGTAAAAGGATAACAAAACAGTACAACAAAATAAAATAAAATAAAAAGCAAGAACAGGAGCATGGGAACTGTCATCAATCAAACTCTAAGAGTACTTTTACACTCAAGTCAAGCGAGTTTAACTTGAAAAACAAAAAGGAATTTCAAAAATCCAATTAAAATAAGACAAAAAGAAATCTTAAAAGTGCCAATGATCTTATCTTCAAAATTAAGAAAATTACTCACCACACTCATCAAGAAGCCCCAAGCTCTAGAAATAGATCGCAATGGTAGTATCCTTAGAAATGTAGCCTAAAAGTTGGTAAGGTTCAAAAGATATATGAAAATCATATAAAAAACGAAAATAAGCAAAACACATGAGAAATTAAAATGGAGAAATTAATATAAATATACTACTTTTACATCCGGTCGGAACTCGAATTCAATCCCTTTCTCCCGTGCTTCTTCAACCTACTACCAAAAATACATATATCAATAATACCAAAAATACATATATCAATAATAGCCAGAAACTAGCACTGCCCTGACATATAAGAATCAATAGCATGCATGCAATGCATCAAACAGTTTATATAATAAGCAAATTTAATACCTTCTTATCATCGTAGAGTCGTCGAGCATGAAGAACACCAAGCATGAGTAAAGTAGCTACTGTGGCACCCGGCACCAGAAAAGCGTTACCTATAGAAACCAGAGCAAGTAAAACATAACTAATTTATACACTGTACTGAATTTGCTGTATTTTAAATTTATATTTGCATTAATTAGAAAACATTATTGATTATTATCAATGGGTTTCTCACCAATTTTCTCAGAATACAAACAAAAACTACTAATTTGAACTCTTTTTAAAGAAAAAAAAAAGCCAATGAAAAAAAAACGAACTTCATATGCTTCTCCGAGAAGTAAAACAGAACAAACTTATGCACAAGAATTCGCCGTATCTAAATGTGTTTTTGCCTAAATCGGTGAGAAAATAAAGAAGAAAGTTTGTTACAACAATGATTTCACCTTGAGAATTGCTGCTGCTGCCGCCGCCGCCACTGAGAGAAGCGCGAGCTTGCGACGTCGTACGGAAGTGCTTGACGTACCAAGAGAACAACCGGCGACGGTTGTGGACATTGGCGAAATGTAGATAGGGAGGGAATACGGCGACGTTTCGCGAGAACCGGAAATTCATCGTTGCCTTTGTTGGTGGTTTAACAAAGCTTTTCTGCTTTCCGTCGTTACCCGTTTAGGGTTAGTTTCTGTGTGAGAATTTTCAGGGATTATTAAGCTATAAAACGGTGTTTGTTTAGGTCGTTTAGGCAACTTTGCTTTACTGTGCTGAAGCGAAAACTTGTAATTATTAAGGCTAAAATTCTAACCTTCTTCCGTACCGTAACGTGGAAACCATTGATCTTCTGCCTCTGCTACGCATAGATAATTTTTTGGCAAATTTTGGTTATTAGTCCCTATACTATGTATAAGTTATGAACTTAGTCCGTTAGGCTGTGTTTGTTTCTTTCAAAACAATTTCTAAAAATTTATCTTTAAAGAATGCTAATTTTGCTAATTTTCTAAAACAACAGATATTGAAAATGATAATCTATAAAGTTTTTATTACATTAACAAAATTATAAAAAAAAAAGTTTCCTCAACCAATCCATGTGATTAACATTGTCTTTTTCTTCTCTTCACTATCGCTAATTGACTTTATTTTAGATAAAAAGTTCTAGGTCGATTTCGGAGTTCCAGTCAATATCATTAGACTTTTGGCAACTTGATCTCGCAAGGAAAACATGATAAAATTTCCAAAATCTCTGTTTCGCTTTCTGAAAAGCTACTAAACCGGTCGAATCATCCCACTCGACCACTTTGTTATTTTCATACAAATTCTTCATTTGCTTCAACAAATCTTTCTCATGGCATTGCACCCTCTTCTATGCAGAATTTTTTCTCCCATGCAAGCAATGGTTTGGGTTTGGGATGAGTATAGTAACTTAGTTGACAGTTATTCCTCTTTGACAATATAACATTAGATGATATGACATTTTTCTGTTTAAAAAAGAAAATTAAAAAAGAAAATGAATATAATGTTAATAAAATATGATTTCCAAGTAGAATTGGGAAAATAACTAATAGAAAAATTATTTATAGAAATACCAAATAGATGTATCTTTCAGTAAAATATAATGCATCTTTTAATGAGATATCGTTTCATAGGGTTATATTGTTTTATAAAACAACTTTATATAAAGTTGATTTTTTTAGATAATAAAAGTGACAGCCAAATTTTTTTTCAAGCAAATATTTGTTTTAGTCATTTTATTCAAATTTGAAGTTTAATTTTTTTAATTTGACATAAATTAACATAGTTAAATATTCTTGTGCTAATGTGAAAACTCTTTAAACTATTATTTTCGATTCATTATGCTAGTATGGTTTTGTTTTTATTTTAAATGAGAAATTGATATGAAATCCCATTAAACCTTAAAATGGACTGATTTTTTTAAAAAAGAAATAAAAAAGTTAAATTATATCTAAAAAGTTAAATTATATCTAAAATACATTGATACAATAAGAATGCATTGGTTATAGATGTAAACAAAATATGTTTAACATGCATTAAAAGGAATCGTGGTTCATTGGTTCTAGATGCGAATAAATAATGTGGCTTTATAATTTTTGAGAAAAGTTTTGAGCCGATTTCAAGATTCCAATCAATATCATTGATAGATAAATCAATTGCATTACTTCTTACAAGAAAAGCCATGATAATTTTCCGAGAATCTCTGTTTGATTGATTGCCATTGAATATTTTATCAATTTTAAACAAATTAGTCTTCCCATCAACAAACCTTCAA
Organism: Gossypium arboreum; assembly: GCF_025698485.1. NCBI lineage: Eukaryota > Viridiplantae > Streptophyta > Magnoliopsida > Malvales > Malvaceae > Gossypium > Gossypium arboreum. The sequence continues at coordinate 1,685,068 of NC_069070.1, read as the reverse complement.
CCTTATAACAGGACAATTGTAACAACAATTCAGTGAAATTTGACTAAAAATGCTAAATTAACTAAAAATGCATCTATACATACAAATAATCTCCAATTCAACATTTATCATTCATTAATCAATAAGTATAATGTACTTGATTTTTTGTAAATAATAAAACCGTTTGAAATTATTTCACATTATAATTTTTGTTCATTAAAATTTTATTTTATTATTTCATATTTTCAGATCTCATATGATATAATCATTTTGCCATCGCATAGGTAAATAAATAAAGTTTGTTTTTTATCAAATTAATGTTCTGGTCATTATATTCAAATTTAAAGTTTAAATTTTTTAATTTGACATAAATTAATATAGTTAAATATTTTATGTTGAAATGAAAACTCCTTAGAGTAGTATTTTCTATTCATTATGTCGGTATGGTTTTGTTTTTGTTTTAAATGAGAAATTAACATAAAATGGACTTATTCATTGGTTGGGCCACCCGACCCACCCAAAAAGTGAGAGAGTTTAGGCAAAAATATATGCCCGAAAAATAGGCTTTGGAAAAAAAAAAAGACCCATTTTAATAACAGGTTGGCATTAAGTAAGGTTTTTTTTGGCCCGGACCCAAACCGACTCAAATTAGCAAAAGGACGTAGAAAAATTGCTATTTTCTTGTTATTTTCTTACTATTTTGCTATCATTTCACTATTATGTTATTACTATTTTTTTTTGTTATTGTTTAGATATTATATGACTCTTGTTTTATATTTAATGTTGTTATTATTTTTAGAGACATTTGTTTGTTAAATTGCACTTTTCTTAATGCTATTTAAGTAGAAAGACTTTTTTTTAAAAAAAAAATCTATTTTCAATTTGTTAGGAAACATTTATTTTAATATTTTTAGTGTATTTGGTGTATTATATTTTTAAATTTTTATATAAAAATAACATTTAAAAATAAAAAAGCCGAAATGAACCGGACGTAGGTTGTAGTATTTTTATCTAGGCCGAAATTAGGTAAAAATTTAAACCTATTTTTTGAGTCGTATTAAACTCGAAAATATCAATCGAACCTAAAATTTTGTTAGGGCTTAACCCGGGTGATGAACAACTTTAGTCTAATCCCATAGTGTTCATGAATTTATTATGTTGAAGCCCCTCTTTAATTGCAAATTTGAGGTTGATAAATCATTATTTAATGTCTGAATTTAATAATAATTTTTTGTGTTGTACAACTTTGACTTTACCTTCCTTAGTAACACCTCCGTTTACCACCAATTTTTGGTCGCAACATTAAAGGAAAAAAAAAAAAAACTCTATTCAAATAATATTTTTAATAAAAATATTGAGCACCAAATGGACCGTTTTCTAGAACCATTATTTTTCACACCAAATACTTTGGAATTGTTCTCCTTCTCTTGCGTCCCTCTCAATTCTCATTTTCAAATTTACTTTAGTGTATTTTTTAATTTAAAAAATTATTTATTTTAAATAAGACACCAATTTTTTAAAAACAATTAGTTAAAAATACTTTATTCGTGCATAGGTACTAAAATTGTCTTTTATTATACTGAATTGAGATGTTTAATGTGTTTTGTTGGTAGTGGTTTAATTATTGAGTATTAATCATTAAGACATTAGCTGATAAAAGTATTATGGAGGCTTTAATATTGAGAGTCAAATTGTATTTAACTCTTTTATTAAAAAATAAGTAAATTAGTCTATGTACATTAGATAAAAGAGTAAACTGATCATTTATATTAAAATAATCTTTTTTTGTTGTTAAAAACGAACGTAGTTGACGAAATAACCAGACAGTTTACATCATGTTGATTACATGGATCAATTTTTAATAATAATAATGGATGAATTTTTTTAACAAAAAATTAATTTACTCTTTGATCGACCTACAAAGATTAATTTACTTATTTTTTAAGTAGAAAAGATAAAATATAATCTGACTTATAATATAAGAATCTTTATTATACTTTTATTAATATTAGATGAAGATGATGTTTACGTGTTGTTTATATAACGTGTTGTGTCGGCTATACGGGTCAAGTTAATCAATACATTGTATTTGTCAAGCTAAATTATGGTAGATTTGAAATGTTCGACATGAATTTCTTCGGTGGAAGGGTTGACCCACCATAGATTAGGAACTGCCACTTGACTGCTACTAATATATGCTTTTCCATCCATATATGTGTATATATATATATGCTGGAACCTTGTTATTACATAAAAATACAGGACGATGATATTTGGTTGAAGATGATGTTTACATGTTGTTTATATTACGTGTTGTGTCGGCTATAAGGGTCAAGTTAATCAGTACATTGTATTTGTCAAGCAAAATTATGGTCGATTTGAAAAAAGGCACATGGTCGACATGAATTTCTTCGGTGGAAGGATTGACCCACCATAGATTGGGAGCTGCCACTTGAGTGCTACTAGTATCTGCTTTTCCATCCATATATGTATATATATATATGCTGGAACCTTGTTATTACATAAAAATACAGGAAGACTTCATTTTCTTCTTCAATGGCAGTGTCAGAAATCTCGCGATGTAGTTATCATGTATTCTTGAGTTTTAGAGGAGAAGATACGCGCAAAAGTTTCACGGATCATCTTTACACAGCTTTGGTGCACTTAGGAATTCAAACATTTAGAGATGATGAGGAAATCGAGAGAGGGAATAACATAAAAGATGAAATTGAAAAAGCAATACTACACCACTCCAAAATTTCTGTCGTTGTTTTCTCAAAGAATTATGCTGCATCCACATGGTGTCTTAACGAACTTGTAATGATATTGGAGCACAAGAAATCCTCTAAACATATTGTGTTGCCAGTTTTCTATGATGTGGATCCAAGTCAAGTCAAGAACCAGACGGGAAGTTATGCAGAAGCATTTACCCAACACGAACAAAACTTGGAGTCCATGGTACAAAGATGGAGGAATGCTTTAAAAGAAGTTGCGGATATAGGAGGCATGGTTCTACAAGACAGGTACGTTATACACATAATCAAGTTCCATATGGTTACTTCAATCCTTTTCATTAAGACTTGATAGAGTAGAAAGAAAATTGATAGAAAATATTGTTAGGTAGCGTTTGGAAATTAAAATGGTTACTTCGATCCATTTTAAAGGGTTAATTATAACTCAGATTTTAAATTATTAATATTGTATCAATAAGGTCTTTCTATCAAACAAGTCATTAGCTTAAGCATTAAATGTTAGCTCGAATTTGATGTGGATGTTTTTAAAACACATACATCAAATTTTAAATATGTTTGCACCTATCACATGAACAACTTGGATTTGATGAGTTGAAAACAAAAAGAAATAGCCTCTTGAATTTAATGACACTATTTGTGGTTTTCTAAGATGTCATTGTTGGTAATGCAAAAGAATATTTTCAATTGCGGAAATACTCTCATTGTTGCAGAAAATATTTTCAGAATATTTGTAGTTAGGGAAATCCTCTGCTATTTTTAGAAACTAAAACTGTTATTTTACCATTTTGACTTTCAAAAAATTGTATAAATAGGAGGTCATTCTCCTCATTTTTCACAGAACACAACAAGAGAAAAACAACTTCTCTATGTTCTCTAAACAACTTCTCTTTTACATTCAGTTTGGTCGCCTGTAACAATTTTATTTTTGCAGTAGTATATTTCCAACAATCATATCCAAGTTATTCGTGTAATAGGTTTACACATATTCAAAATATTATAATGAATAAAATAAATATATAAATTCATGTAAATAACATGAATTTATTAAACTTTCACAAAGAGAAAATTAAAATTTTGAGTATAGGTTGTTTCTCGAATGAATTTCATTAATTTTTATGTTGCTTTATTTAATTTGATTTAATTTTGAATGTAATAATTCTATCATATATGTTGAAATGTTGCATTAGTTTCTTATTTTACTTGAACATATAATCTCATAAAAACAATCAAAATATATGCAAGAAAAGAGAAAATACATTAATAACTTTTACTTAATTTCCAAGATTTTACCATTGAGTTGTATTTTTTAAATTTGCAGGCATGAATCACAATTCATTCAAGATATTGTTAAAGAAGTTCAAAATAAACTTCATCTTATTTCTTTGTATGTCCCTCCTTATTTAGTTGGAATAGATTCTCTCGTGACACAAATTAATCAATGGTTAGAACAAGATGGAGCAAATAAAGTTGGCATTGCAACTATTTGTGGCATTGGAGGCATTGGGAAGACAACCATTGCCAAAGTTGTTTACAATCAAAACATCCCGAGGTTTGAAGGTTATAGTTTCCTTGCTGATGTTAGAGAAACAAGTCAGGATTGCAATGGTTTAGTCCGTTTGCAAAGGCAACTTATTTCAGATATCCTTAGAGGAAAATCACATAAAACATACAATATAGATAATGGAATTAACAAGATCAAAGAAGTTGTATGTTGTAGAAGAGTTCTTATGGTTCTTGATGATGTTGATGAATTGGAAAAAATAAGAAAACTAATGGGAACTAAAATTCCTTTTCATCCAGGAAGTAAAATCATCATAACTAGTAGGAACCGATACCTATTGAATGCACATTTTATAAGGCAAATGTTTGATTTGGAAGCATCATGTAGTTGTGGAGGCTTAAGCAAGCAATTTGAAGTAAAAGAATTAGCTTTAAGTGAATCACTACAACTTTTTAATTGGTATGCTTTTGGTCATAACTTTGTGCCTGAAAGTTCAATGGCATATGCAAGAAGTTTAGTGAAACACTGTGGTGGGCTTCCATTAGCTCTTCAAGTTTTAGGCTCTTCACTATCTAGCAAAAGTGTGAGTTCTTGGAAAAGTGCATTGGAGAAATTAGAAGAAATACCTGATAGCAAAATTCAAAAGATTCTAAGAATAAGCTATGATTCTTTGGAAGATGACCATGACAAAAATTTATTCCTTGACATAGTTTGTTTATTCATTGGGAAGGATAGAGATTACACGACTACAATTCTAGATGGTTGTAATTTCTATACAACAATTGGAATTGAAAATCTAGTAGGCAGGTCTCTCTTAACCATTAATGAAAAAAACAAGCTAATGATGCACCAAATGATTAGAGATATGGGACGAGAAATTATTCGTCAAGAATCTTTTGATATTGGGAAACGAAGCAGATTGTGGCATAAGAACGCGTTTGATGTAATAAGAGAAAAAATTGTAAGAAACTATCATTTTACTCAAACTTTTTTCTTGTGTGCATGTAAACTATTTTTTTATTATCAAATTTCTTTTTATTTTTTAAAAAAGTTTTTCTGATGCAGGGTTCCAAAACAGTTAACTGCCTCACAATTGACCTAAAAGGATTGCTAGAAGACAAGGCTAAAAGGACAACTACAACTCTACATTTTCCAAAGCATTCCAAAAGTCAGTTTCTCATGTCAAATGATGTTGATATGGAAACTCAAGCATTTGCGAAGATGAAGAGACTTAAACTGCTTCAACTGGATTATGTAAGACTTAAAGGAGACTTCAAAGACTTTCCCAAAAGATTAAGATGGTTACGTTGGCATGGGTTTTGTATGCAATCTTTTCCGGTGGATTTTGATATCAATGAACTAGTTGTTCTCGACATGCGCAACAGTAAACTTAAACAAGTTTGGAAGGATACAGAGGTATGATATATACTAATTTTCCTTCTTTCTCTGTGTGTGTGAAACAATAATATATAAATGAAGGGTTTTCTTTTTTTGCAGTGCCTCCCAAATTTAAAGATCCTTAATCTCAACCATTCACATAGCCTTCTTAAAGCCCCAAGCTTTTCAGGACTCCCTAGCCTTGAGAAGTTGATGCTCAAAGATTGCATAAATTTGGTTGAAGTTGATCAATCTATTGGTGAGCTCAAGATGCTTACTTTCTTGAACCTTAAAGATTGCACAAGTCTTAGGAAACTTCCAAGGACAATTGGTTCATTAATATCACTTGAAGAGCTTATTTTATCTGGTTGTTCAAGACTTAATGATGTCCCCAGGGAGTTGCATAATATGAAATCATTGAAGGTGCTTAATTTAGATGAAACTTCCATATGTCAAACAAGATTGGGATGGCATTGGCTCTTACCGAGAAGAAGTAAAGAATTGGGTTTCTCTTGGGCATCTCTACCGTGCTCTTTGGTAAAGTTAAGCCTTGAAAGTTGCAAATTGTCTGATGATGTCATGCCCAATGACCTTTATAACTTAGCTTCATTGAAATCCTTAAATTTAAGTAGAAACCCGATTCATTGCCTTCCCGAAAGCATAAAAAAACTTACAAAACTTGATGAACTTCTATTGACTTCTTGCACTGAACTCCAAATGATTCCAAAGCTTCCAGTCTTGCCCAATGTTTTTGAGTTCTTGACAATATCTCCATTTAAAGGATATTGGGCAATTCTTCCATGCTTCTTTTCTTCCACACGATGTGTTATTTTTGGATGTGAAAAATTGACTGAGGTTGAAGATCTATTCAAGTTGGAACCAATTGAAAACTTTGAAGAAGAAGAGATTAGAAGATTATTCAACCTGGATTCCATTAGCAGAAATCGACTGCAACTTTATAGCTACCTAACAGACAGCATAATGCTTGCTACCCCACAGGTCCAATAGTTCTCCAACTTAAATTTTAACTTTATTTTTTTCTCTTACATTACTTAATGAACACATTCGTAATCGTCTAACATGTTTTTTTGGGATCAGGTCTTGCAGGAATGTGGTATAACAAGCACATTTGTTATAGGAAGTGAAGTTCCGATTGTGTTTAAGCATCGCACTAACGAGAACCGAATCTCTTTTTCTTTGCCAACACCATCTCATCCAGATGAAAAGATCCATCGGTTCAGCTTATGCATTGTTTTCTCTTTAGCTAGTGATCAAATATTGGAGTTTCTACCAAGTGTCCTCATTTTCAATGAGACCAAAAGGATCATGCAGAGATATCGCTCAAGTTTCATCGGAATTCCTGAGACTAAAGATAACACAATGTTGTGGTTGATCCATTGGCCAGTAACGGATTGTGAGTTTGAAAGTGGTGACCTTGTGAGTTGCATGGTAGTGCCTAGTCATCTCAGCATAAGAAAATTTGGCGTAACTTACGAATCACAACACAACGTTGGATTTAAATATGGCTTTTCACACGTATCAACAGGTACTATGACTATGACTTCAAATGATTATGTTTTTGGAATATTACCCCATGCACTATTAACACTTATCTAAACTAAAGATATATCCTTATTGAAATAATAATTTTTTGACAAAGGAAATAATAAATTATATGAATATTTCATGTGTTTTCAATGACAATATTATATATTAGTGAATACATCCTATTATTTTTTAATGTTTCCTTTTAGATGTCAATACCAAATGTTTAAGAAATGATAAATATTGCAATTGGGATCTAATTAAAATAATTTAATTGTTTGATAAATGATTAATCCTCTTACTTGTTTACAAGTCTTATAACATATTTTAGTGATAATAATATTAGTATTTTGATTTTTTCATATAATATTAAGAGAAAGGGATGAAGTCACACAGTTTAAATCTGTGTCAAATGGGTGCCTGACAAAAATTTTAACCAGCAACCTATTCAAGTCAAAACTACTATTTTAATATTCTAATAGGCATATCATGTTGATGATCACTGGAATTGATAAATAATACATTATTGTATATATTTTAGGAAATGAAGTTGCCACAAGAAATATGATGATGGGCCTAACTAAAAACTTACCCAGTTTGGAATCTTATGGAAATGTTAAAGTGCAACTTTGCAGTTATATAGAAGAATCAAAAGTTGTTGCTTCCCCACAGGTTCCCTTTACAAGTTTCAACTTTTAAAAAATATTTATATACTATTTTTTAAAATCTTATTCTATAACCCAATGCTACAGGTATTATACGATTACGGCATAATTACAACGTTTGATCCATTGCCATTTGATTACAATGGCCACTACTTTGGCCATCAAGCTGGCAAGACTGAGGTTTCAATATCAGTGCCCCCAAACTCTAGTCGAAAGATAAGTTGCTTCTTAAATTCGATTATCATTTTTTTTGCCAAGAATGATAAAACATATGGATTTTTACCATGCCTTGAAATTGTGAACGAGACCAAAGGTACAAAGTGGACCTACTCCAAACATTTCACGGGAATTCCTGAAACCAAGAATACCTTATACTGGACGACTTGTTGGAACTTTAGGGGTGATGAACTAGAAGCTGATGATCATATTACTCTTCGAGTTCTGTCAGATTTATCTGTACTAGAATTTGGGGTTGACTTTGTATATGATTATGAGCTAGACGACAACCCAAATTTTTTCAGTCGGTTGCCATGGATGAGTAAATGTTTTAAGTATCTTTTCGGGATTTTTGTTTTTATTTCGTCAAAATCCCAAAAAAACTTGTATAGGTTGCAAAGTTTAGTCAAATGTTGATTATTGTAGGATTGACATGAAGCAAATGACTATTTTGGTTTAGTCATTGCGGCCTTGGCTTAGTTGATTCCATCTTATATTTAATCTCTAATTCTTTTATGTATGCTATCGATATTGATTTTTGCTCAAGTTCTTCAATGAAGCACCTTGCTCTTGGTAATTCAATTAACTTGTGCTTTTAATCAGATGTCGCGGAGTTATTGTTAACTATTATTAGGCTAAATCTTTAGAGAAAATGGTGATTTCTATTTATGTTTCAAATATTCATGCTTGTTTTCATTGGAAGAGACTCTGGAAAATCTCTAAGTATCATGGTAAAGTGTTGGACGTGTTTATTCCTAACAAGAGGAATTGAAAAGGTCTATCTTTTGGTTTTGTAAGATTTGCAAGAATTATGGATGCTAAGAGGACGATTAGTAGACTGAATTGATTTTGTATATATGGAAGTAAAGTGAATGTGAACTTAGCTCGCTTTCAGGGGAGAGTGGTGTACTAAAAGAAAGTTGAAAATTAGGAGGAGAAAACGAGAAAAAGCATTCTTGGGAGATGATTTGATTACTATTTGTGGAACACTAATTCCTATAATTACATGGGATTGTTCATAATAGTTCTCTTAAAATATCGAACAAATATCAATTGGATGTTCTAGTTTAAATATTTAATTTTCAAGAGAATATATTTTTACCTCATTCTACCTTCTCGAAGATTTATGTCAAATCCAAACTGTTGTGAGTTGGTAGCCATGATGGAAATCAATTATGTAACATTTTAACAGTGCGGAGCCAAAAAGTTTTTTGAATGAAGGTAGAAATAAAATTGTATATTTTTATAATAATAAAAATTTTTTTTTATTATTTTAATAATTTACATCTTTATAATTTTTAAAACATTAAATTAAAATTTTCTCATTTTTCGCTCGAAAATCGATTTCACGGCATTTAAAGTAGTGAAGACGATGGGATAAAGGCTAAGGTTGACAAGGGATGTGAAAAAACATGTAAGAGCAGTAGACTATGAAAAGTCATAATATATTATAAACATTTCTTACGTTACATTTCAACCGCCTCTTAAATTCCACCAGTATCTGGTATTACTCGCTCTTGAGTGCTAACACTCTCCTCGTTACGGTCCACAATATTTAAAAAAAAAAACATAATTTAAATAATATTTTTTAATATTATTCATATTTATTTTATAGTTTATATTCGAAGTTTATAATTGTTACTCTTAATAATATTATCTTTAAAATTCGGACTCACGTTTCTCTTGAAAGTGCAATACGTTAATTATTCAAATAATAATTTTGACAAAAAGGTTTGGCAACAAATGGTGGATAAATACTAAGAAGCTCATGGTCTAAAGTCTAGATGGAGTAGCACTATTATCCAAAACAAAGAAGTGAAACAAATTAATTCTTTCTCCGCGACCAAATGACGTTTGTTATATAGAACTCTACAACCTAGTGCTACTAATTATCAATTTTATTGTTGTGACTCCATAACTAAAATTTAGTTGATCCCTTCACTAAAGAGTGTAATTATTCGAATAGGGATCATATCTCTTTTATAGTGGTACACTACTTCGTCTTATTATATGGATTTGTTCATAAAAGTTCTCTTAAAATATCGAACAAATATCAGTTGGGTGTTTTGATTTAAATATCTAGCTTTCAAGAGTATAATCTTACCTCATTCTGCCCTCTTAGATATTTATGTCAAATCCTAACTGTTGTGAATTGGTAACCATGATCGAAATCAATTCTCTTAACATTTCAAGGAGTTTTGACCTTAAGTAAAAGTCTTTCGTAAGAGTATTAGATAAGTAATTGATAAAAAAATCCATTCTAAAGGCAACTAGCAAATAGCTGTTTAATATTTTTCAACATTCATGAAGGGTTTTTATGTACTTTTATTGAATGGAATCGATTTTCTTTTTCCTAATAGAGGAACCACGAGAAGTAGAATGTTTTCCTAGGAATATTCTTACCATATCTATTTAAAATGTAATTCGTAACTTGTTCTTGAAAGGAAAATCATAATAATTTTTTCAGAATTTCTATTTAGAAATTTGGAAATCTTTTAAATCAACCGAATCATCTCACTCGAACATTTTATCAGCTTTATACAAATTATTCTTTGCATCAATAAATATTGTTCATGGCCTTGCACCCACTTTCATGCAGAATTATTTCTCCTATGCAGGGAATGGTCTCCATGAATTACTGTCATCTTTCGATTTAGGATGAATAAATTTCAATGAGTAATTTGATGGACACGATATTATTTTGATGATATGACTTGGTTTCTTTTTATCCAAAAAAGACGAAGAATGACATGAAATTGAACTATTATTTGAAAAAGGGACTTGAGTTTATACAAGATTATATACGCGGTAATTCAATTTCCTTTTCCTTGTTGGAAAAGGAATTCCATTTTGACTTTAACTGTAATTTTAAGAAGTTGTTTTCTTTTGTTAATTATTTAAAAATAATCGCATTTTAACTTGCAAACTTAAATCTTAAACTATTATCTTTTATGTTTACTTTTTAATGATAATTAACAAAAATATTTGGTTTTAAAATTTTAATACAATCAATGAAACACAATTCACACACATGAATGATAAAATTTGACGTGATTAAATAAATATTGAATTTTGTTATATTTTTAGTAATGAATATAGGTAAAATGGTAATAAACGGCATTTTAATGTCATTTAAAACGTGTCAAATAAATATTAGATTAGATATTCAATATTAATAATTAATATATAAATTGAATTATAAATGAGTGTAGATATTCAAAATTGTAAAATTAATATATATTGAATTAAATGACTACAAGACATAATCTTATTCAAGTATTAATAATAATGAAAAAAAAAAACGAGTGTTTAAGACAATTTTGTTGTATTTGTTTGTTCTATGATCCAACTATGGCAGGTAAGCGTGATGTAGGTTCATCGTACTCCCATCTAGTGGCTTTAATTTGCTCTAATGGAATTGAAAGCGAATCGATCCTTTTAACTTCTTCTTCTTCTTCCTCTTCATCATCGAAAATCGACTTTATTTCCAAAAAAAGTTTTGGGTCGATTTTGGAGTTCCAATCAATATCATCGATATACATATCTGCTGTATTAATTGGCAACTTATTTGTGCAAGAAAAACGATGATAATATTCCCAAAATCTCTATTTGGCTTCTTGGAAAGCATTTAAACCAGCTGAATTATCCCATTCGAAAACTTTATCAGTTTTGAATAAATTATTCTTTGATTCAACAAATTTATTCCAAATGGTTCCCATGAATTACTGTTATCATTGGGTTTGGGATGAGTAAATTTCGGACTGTAGTACCTTTCTCGGCGATTATGATATCTTCTTTGATAGTATGGCATGATTTCTTGTAATCCAAACAAATAAATGAATTGGAATCGCTAATGATATGAATTTACAATGAGGAGACTTGTTGGGTTTATATAATATTATTAGAGTCGGTGGTGACTCAATCCTTTTCCTTGTTGGAAAAGGAATTCTAATTTCAGTTTGACTATGATGTCTATTTTCTAAATATTTATATAATAAAATTATTAAAAAATAACTATATCTGTATTGATTCGTTTCCCTCTGATTGATACGTTATATCACTAGCTTCTCTAGAATCCTCATTGACTATCTGATCTCTTCACCCATTGGTGTTCCCCCAAGAATGTTTTTTCCCGTTTTCTCCTCCTAATTCATCTCTAGGATCATCACCTCCTAGCTTATCGTTTTCAACTTTCTTCCAGTGCACCACTTTTCCCTTAAAGCGAGCTAAGTTCACATTTACTTTACTTCCATATATACGGAATCCATTAAGTTCACTAATTGCCCTCTTATCATCCACAATGCTTGCAAATCTTACTAAACCAAAACGTAGACCTTTTCGATGCCTTTTGTTAGGAATAAAAGCGTCCAACACTTTGCCATGGAACTCAGAGATTTTCCATTGTCCCTTCCAATGAAAACAAGAAGGAAGATTAGAAACATAAACTGAAATCACCATTTTCTCTAAGGATTTATCCTAGTAATAGTTAACAATAACTCCACGGCAACTGATTAAAGGAACAAGTTAATTGAATTACCAAGAACAATGTTCTTCAATACTGTTCCAAATTCAATTTTGGAACTTTCTGTTATCATAGCTTTGAATTGTTTGAAACTCTGTTGGCATTATTCAATCGCACATAATTAACATTTTCTGTAGCAACTTCGTCATGGTAGAGCTATCATTGACAAGTCTGAACAAATTGTCTGTAGTATACAATAAATCTTAGAGAACTACACACTTCTATATTATTTCCTAGAGATTTCTTAATTCACATTTATCAGGAGTTCATTCGAAATAACTCAAATATCTTCTACTATTAATAAAAGGTTTAGAAAACTTATTTCTTGAAATTAAAATTCACATTTATTGACCTTCACAAATAAATATTTCTCTCGTAATATCTGTAACACTGTTTTTCCAATACTAATCGTGTTTAATTTTTTTTCTTCACATGAATTGAGAATCTTTAATTATATAGCAACAACTCTGATATGATACACCTAGAAACTTTTATCTATTAAATATATAAAGTGACCATGCAATTGATAATCATATACAATAATCAACATTTGGCTAAGCTTTGCAACCTATACAAGTTTTTTTGGGTTTTCGACAAAATATAAGCAAAAACCACGAAAAGAAACTTACAACATTTACTCATCCATGGCAACTGACTGAAAACATTTGGGTTACCGTCTAGCTCATAATCATATATAAGGTCAATACCAAATTCTAGCACAGATAAATCTGAAAGAACCCGAAGACTAATATGATCACCAGCTTCTAATTCATCACCCCTAAAGTTCCAACAAGTCGTCCAGTATAAGGTATTCCTAGTTTCAGGAATTCCCATGAAATGTTTGGAGTAGGTCCACTTTATACCTTTGGACTCGTTCACAATTTCAAGGCATGGTAAAAATTCATATGTTTTATCATCCTTGGCAGAAAAAATGATAATCGAATTTAAGAAGCAACTAAACTTTCGACTAGAGTTTGGGGGCACTGATATTGAAACCTCAGTCTTGCCAGCTTGATGGCCATGGTAATGACCATTATAATCAAATGGCAATGGATCAAATGTTATAATTATACCGTAATCATATAATACCTGTAGCATTGGGTTAGAGAATGAGTTATTAAAAAGTATATAGTATATAAATAATTTAAAAAACGTGGAACTTGTAAAGGGAACCTGTGGGGAAGCAACCACTTTTGATTCTTCTATATAACTGCAAAGTCGCACCTTAACATTTCCATAAGGTTCCAAACTGGACAAGAGTTTAATTAGGTCCATCTTGATATTTCTTGTGGAAACTTCATCTCCTAAAATATGTACAATAAAGTGTTATTTATCAAATTTAGTGATCATCAACATAATATGCTTATTAGAAAGTAATAGTATTGGCTTGAATGAAGTGATAATTAAAGCCTTTATCAGAAACCCATTTAATATGGATTCAAATCGTGACCCATCCCCTATACTCAACACTGTATGAAAAAGAGATATCAAAGTAGTAATGTTATTATCACTAAAATGTATTATAAGACTTGTAAGAAATAATCAATTATACATATTATATCTTTATTTTTTATTTTTATATAAAATATAAACTTTAAAACTATTAAATATGTTAATCAAAACCCCACTTTTATAATTTTATCCATTATTTTTGTTTCCACTTCTATTAGTACTAGGGATTAATCATTTATCAAACAATTAACTTATTTTCATTAGACCCCAATTGCAGCATAACTTTATAATCATCCACTACAGAGAACAGACTTTTAGCGGCGTTTTTTTTGGGTTCACAAGCGCCGCAAAAAATGCCACTATAGCAGGCACTGCAAAAATTTGTGGCGTTTATTTAAAAAAACGCCGCTAAAGACCATGACTTTTAGCGATGCTTTTTTTACAAACGCTGCTAAAGACCAGGACCTTTAGCGGCGCTTTTCTAAAAACGCAGCTAAAGACCATGACCTCTAGCAGTGCTTTTCCCGCAAACGCCGCTAAAGATCATGACCTTTAGCGGCGCTTTTCTCGCAAACGCCGCTAAAAATTATGAACTTTAAAAAATTATTTTATTTTAATTAAATAATATTTATTTTTATGTTAAATATTATATTATGTTTAATTTTTGAAATTTGAACTTTAAACTATATACTTTTAAGGATAAATAAAAATATTAATTAAATTAAATTTTCTATTAAAATTTAAACTTCAAAACTAAATATAAAAATTAATGAATTAAAATTTAATACATAAAAAACACACACACACAGAGACACACAAAGTATTACAATTTCTAAAATAAAATTCATCCTGATGAGAATATAATGCCAAATCATTATCACCTCTCATTGCAATGCCTGCATATATAACTTAGTGAAGTACTTTGATCTTGATCTTGGTTAAAACTTGTTCCAGCAATAAAGAAAATTGTTAAACGGAATCTTGGTCACCTGACTGAGCAAAACAAGGAAATTAGCTATACCATATACTGTAATGAAAGTGAAATCAGTAAATAGTAAACCCATAATAAAAAAACTGATGCTAGGCTAATCGTAAATTCTACTGTCGCTGTAAATAAGTGTCAGGCATAAGTCCAGTTTCATGTTGATGGACTTGTAAAGGCCTCAAAAAGAAAATAAGTAGCATATATGAAAAAGACAAAAAGGGTCAAATGAAGGTTAAAGGAGATGTCATGACGAACCTCACTAGATTTGACACATTTTTACCCTTAAAGTCCAACTCTTCCTTCTCCTTATCATCCTTTTAACCTCCATGTTTTAATTATTATCTTCCCATATGATCTCCAGGACATTGTCATTCACATCAACTTGCAATTAATTTTCAAGCACTGGAACACAATTCAGACATAAGTCCATAAATGAAACCATATTTTCCTACAATTCCTGTCATTGATTATAGACATATCATTTTCTATTCTTCTAGGTTTTTACTCATTCTAACCTATATAATCATTGAGAATATTCATAATTTATTGAAGCATGAAATTTTTAAAAGATACATCGATTTAAGATTTTCAAACAACAAAAATGTTTGCTTTGTATTTCTAGTCTGACTTCATTTTGGAAGTTAACCTTTAAACTTTCTGTAGAGGATTTATCCTGAGTAGGAAATAATAAGAGCATGGTAAGATAGTCTAGGTTCTATCTATCTAACATGACAATTGCAACAAATGATGGCTCCAAATCGTGAGTCATATAAATAGAAACATGCAAAAACATTTAATAATGAAGATAAGAGAATTACTTGTTACAACACAAGTGTGGTAGCCACCACATGCAACTTCTTCTGAATATGGCAATGTCTTGATCATGGATGGCATGGTTGCATTCTTGGCCTCCCCAAATCCCTAAATATTTTCATTAAGATAACATCACTCAAAAATGCCATATGATTAGAAACATTAGGTGATGTTGAAATTGACAGGTTTAGAACTTACAAGATTAGCTACCACTTTATCCCCAAACACAAACAAAGACCCAGTTTCAGCAATACCTAGACAAATTAAGATCTGAAAACAAAAGTTTGGAATATGTCCAGTAATAAGGTCATAAAAATTGATTGACCATAAGAGAAATCATTTCAAATTACCATCAATGCATGCTGAATGCAACAAGCCAGCTGCAACTCTTTTGACCTAATGCAGGGATAAATAATAAAGCCAAAGGTCCATAGTTAGCAGAAAGAAATTGACGTCCACAGCAATTTTAGTTACACCAGTAAAAAGTTCAAAGTTACAGGTAGAGATTACCCTGATACCCTCTAATTTCTTTATAAGCCTTGGTGTATATTCACTGAAAAAATTATAAATATATAAACTTAAAAATCTTTACTGTGAGAAAACAGAAAGCTCAAGATGAAATGAAAATAGAAACTCATAATAAAAAATAAATGAAGAACAGAAAAAATAGTCTGATTTCTAAAAGGAATAGTAAAACAAACAAATATGAAAGTGAAAGAAGGGAAAGGAGAAAATAAAACAAACGATACACTATCTGTAGGCAGAAGGAAAAAAAAATATATAGCTTTGTCCATGTCAAACACTAATAAAAGTTGGCATTCCTAGGAGACATCTCATTTTCAGTTTCCACACATTGGTTACGGTGGGAACACCTTAAAATGTTGCAAAAGGCAATGTATTTTCATTATTATATTTCACCATATAATCTCAAATTTTACGACCTAGACCCACAAACATATTCTTCCTTTATCTATATAAAAGAAAAGAGCAGCAGTACTCAAATATTCAATTAATCAAATAGGTGATTCCCGATCTAAAATGTCTAAGTAGGCCTTGGCAATAACAACCATTTCTAGTCTATTTTTATGCTTTTGTCTTTGACATGCCTACTTAATCAGATCCTTTCCTTCCCGTTCTAAAATAGCTGACTGGTCAACAATGACTCACCAGGCCACAGGATTAATGGATGGAAGTTCTAGGAACAACCAAAGAAGAATGCATCTGGACCACTCAAGAGTATCCAGCCTAGGAGGAAATACTAGATGTATTTTGCTCTAATTCTCCCCCTACCCCCTGCTAAGCTATGACACACTGATGTACTTTCACACTGGATTTTGGGGCACACAGCACAGTGCTTGTGCATAATCCAATAGGTATTAATATTTATTTCTCTTATGAAATAATAATCCTGCCTCAAGCACTACCAAAAAGAAAAGAGAAGGAAATGATAAGCTGAAGGCTCTCTTATATCAGCCAATAATCAATTAAACATAAAATGTAACCTGTTGCTTGTTAAAAAACCAAAAATGCTCGACTCAAGGCCATGATCAAGTCTTTCAGATGCAACTGCTCCCCAACTTAAAGCCTCACCTCCATCTGGTGAAGTACATAGAAAAGGAAATACAGACATTACATCCAAGCATACATATCAAAAACATATCCAAAATAGTACTGCAAGAAAATAGAATCTATATCTTGTGAAGCATTTCCAGTTTCATACCAGTAACAACAACTGTGTGCTCTGAACCCAAAGCAGCCAATTTAATTGTAAGCTCGCTCAAGCATTCCACTTTGGTTGGCTTATGAACTGCTTTCGCAGCCTCTGTATATACAATATGCCATTCATCCCAAACAAGTGAGAATATGCTGATTACACAATAAAGCTAATAATAAGAAAACAAAGCATTGACAAATAGGCAACTTAATAATTTAACTTAAATATTAT
This sequence comes from Gossypium arboreum, assembly GCF_025698485.1. NCBI lineage: Eukaryota > Viridiplantae > Streptophyta > Magnoliopsida > Malvales > Malvaceae > Gossypium > Gossypium arboreum. The sequence goes on along the minus strand of NC_069070.1, from coordinate 1,667,315 downwards.
AAGCATTCAAATAAAAAGGAGCTCATTTAGCTATTACTTTTTCCAAGGCCAAGTTGCCCGCTTGAGTTCTTCCCCCACATGTAAAGTTCTCCATCCTCTACAGGTCAAAACCACATTTTACAGAAAATATACAAAAGATGGAATCAGAAGCAAGGACATAACACAGTGAATCTTAAGTTCATTGGGGAGGGGGGGTTCGCAGAAGAGGGAACAAATGAAACAGTAATATTATGTTCGTGTCTATTCCTGGAAGAAAAATGTGAATCCATCTCATTGTATTATTTCAGAAATTCTAATAAAAAGAGACTTGTCACTTTTATAAAAATATAGCCTTTATTTTAAATACCAACGGTTTGAAATTATTTTCCAATTTATAAAAATGAGCAACATTAATTATCAAGCAATTCCAACCAAAGCAGTTCATCCTGCATACTAAAGCCAGAGTTACTACTTTATCTTATGTAAGTGTTATTTCACAATATCAGTCATTTGCAATCAATCTTAAAAACATGGCTTGGTTAAGCAATTGTTAGACAGCATCCTGGTAAAAAAACAAAAACATTGTTACATTAGCAATCAATCATTATTGAAGAGAAAACAAAAGTGAAAATCATGTGATTAGCAATCAAACATTGTTACATCAGCATGTTTTAGGATATAAAAAATGCATCATTTTGTTACATAAGCCAATTATGTACTCATACATCATTTTGTTCATGTTTAAGCATGCATATGTTTGTTGGTAGAACATGAAGCATACAGGTTTAAGGAACTAGAAGAGCTTGGGATAGTTTTCAGCGAGGATGAGAAAGAAGTTTGAAAACAGAGAATATAAGAAGACTCTTCAATACTGAAGAAAAGTAAAGAAGTAAAAAGCACCTGAAGCTGTAGTGCCTCAGAACGACAGCTGTGGAAATAATTTGGCACAGTCAAATGCTTATAGTCAATTTGAACCAGTTATGACATTAATGAATCTGAAAAGAAAACACCATTACTAATACATAAAATGATCAAATATTAGAAAATAGAAGAATGCATCGGATCCACTGATAACAAGTGCCAAATGGTTATCATTTAAACCTTTATAAGAAAATGGTTAGAAAAAGACAGTTTTACTTACCTGCCGAAATATTTGAAGAACATCCGAGGTAGAAAAGAAATCATTTTTAGCACTCATAGCTTTGAAATTGTCCAGTAATGTTCCATCCAAATGAACGGGAAATAGTAGATATGCGTCGTGATTCCATGATCCTTCTTGTGTAGGCTAGCCAATTAAATCAAATTGTTTCAGACAAATACAATTTTGCATGGAAAGTGATTTAAAGAAAGAAAATGCATCTTGGAGAATAGTTTATTTTACACCGCTAATTAGAATGAGAGATCTGAACAATTACCTTAACAGAAATGATAGCATGGTCAAGAAGGGGAAGAAGATTACGGTGACTAAACGAGGATGAAACACGAATATCCTCCCGAAAAAATTCTAACTGTTCATTATTCTGAATGAGAACTTTCTTCATTGCATAAGTTCCATCATCTGCAAATGCAACCCAAGTAAGTTCATTCCAAAACCAAATTAATTTTCCCTTTGATCTGATGAATACACAAATACGAAAATAACATGATAAAATCTGGCAGATGGCATAGCAGATGTCACCATCCTAGATAAAATCCCCCAGCAAAAAAAAAAGGTTAGCAAATCCATTTAAGATGTAAATTTAGATAATAAGAGGGAAAATGCAAAGCTCATCTATTGTAAATTAAAATTAGGCAGTAACTAATTGAAAATTCGATGAACAAAAAAGAGGGGAAATCATAGGACCGCCATTTTCCAAGTGTAAATAAATTGGGCAAGAAGCGCATAAAGCACTCATTTCAGATCATAGTTTACTACTACAACATGATTTTGAGGTTTGTGAAACTGATCAAATCCAATATATATGAAATGGAAATAAGAAAGGAGGAGATGAGATCGAGCCAGATCTGGCAATACCTTAAAGGATTGTGAGAAGAGAAATCGCAAAGGCAAGGTGGGCAAGTGTTGGAAGTGTGGCTGAAGGCTACTAATCCTTCCATGAAATGCCAATACAGAGGTGGACCCACCTTCAACGCCGCCGTCTGGTTCACTGCCATCTATTCTATATCAGAGTCTAACTGGAAACCAAATCAAGACTGCTGCTGGAGAGTTTCTTGATTGAAAAGAGCAACGGAGGGGCCATTTTAGGGGGAAAAATTAGGGGTTTCAGAGGGGGCAAATTTGGGGATAAAACCGCGGTTTTTGTTTTAAGTGAAATGATTTTTTTTGTGGCGTTTTTATTAAAAACGCCGTTATTGTTAACTTTTTGCGGTGTTTTTATGAAAAATGCCACCACAAATTATTTCATTTTAAATAAAATGACGCTGTTTTATTCTGTTAAAATTTTTTTTATTTTATCTGCTAAAATTATTAGTTAAATAATTTTATAAAATATTTATTATTACTATTTTTTAAATTAGTTTTATAAATAAAAAATAAGTACTCGAAAATAAATATCGTGTATTTTAATAAGAAAACAAATAATTAAATGGCTGTAATTAATTATTAAGTTAAAATTATCCAATGTAAGCAATCAATCTCTCACATATCAAATTTCTATTAAAGATTGAGACGTTAATCATGATTTTATTTTATTCTTTTCCGATCTAATCTCCATTTCATTAGAGATATTTCTTCCTAACTTCAATATAACTATTTTGCTAGAATTTGATGTGGAATGATTTTAGTTTTGTATTTCATTTTTATTTGTTATAATCGGTCCTATTCAAAATAGATATTTACCTATCCATATCAATCATTATTTTTTTTTTATTTATCAATTTTTTAAATCTAATATTTAAATATATCAAATGGTTTAGATTAAATATTTTTAAATATAAAAGTATTAATTGATTGTAAAAATTCTATCATTTAACAAATCTTAAGTAAACCTTAAATCCTAAACCATTTAATTATATAAAGTTTATCTATTATCTCTTCAATAATTTAAACTATAATCATAATTTTAATATATTAAAATTAATATTATCTTTTACAATTATATAATAAATTATTTAATATATAAATTAAAAAATACTAATTAATCTAAACCCTAAATCACGACCTCGACCCTAAACCTTAAATCATAAAACATAAATCTTTAACCCTTAACCCTTAACCCTTAAACCTCAACCCCTCTAAAACTTAAACCCTAACCCTTAACCCATAATTCATAAACCTTAAAATAGTAACTCATAAACATTAAACCCTTAACCATATACTATAAACCCTAAACTATAATGATAATTAATTCAATATTTTAAAATTAATACTATCTCTTTTACAATTATATAAGAAAATATTTAACATATAAATTAAAAATAATTAGTCATATAAAATGATGTTATATCAATAATTGTGTTCATAATTTATGCTTTTGGGATTTAACCCATTGCACACTAAACCATTGTTCATGTATACTTTTGGAATTTTACCCATTTTGATATATATATTTTTAAAATAATAATTTATATTTATCTTATTTAGATTTATATTATAAAAAATCTAAGATACACAAGTTAAGTAGTTTACCATATTTACCTCTAAACCACAAACCCCAAACTCTAGGCCCTAAACACTAACCCATAACTCATAAACTAAATTAATTTTTTGCGGCATTTTCCCAAAAGCGCCACTAAAACCTCGATCTATAGCGGCGTTTTCCCAAAAGTGCCGCTAAAACCTTAATCTATAGTGGCGTTTTCCTAAAAGCGCCGCTAAAACCTCGATCTATAGTGCCGTTTTTCCAAAAGCGCCGCTAAAAACTGAGCAATAGCGGCGTTTTTCCAAAAGCGCCGCTAAAACATCGATCTATAGTGGTGTTTTTCCAAAAGCACCGCTAAAAGCTCGATCTATAGCGGCGTTTTTTCAAAAGCGCCGCTATTGTTCAGTTTTTAGCGGCGTTTTAACTAAAAACGCCACTATTGCTCTATTTTTAGCTGCGTTTGGATCAAAAACATCGCTATTGCTCAGTTTTTTGTGGCGTTTTAATGCAAACGCCGCTAATGTATAATATTTGTGGCGTTTTTTCTCCAAACACCACTAAAGACGCCGCTAAAGCCCTATTTTCCTGTAGTGATCATTTTATTATTAAGCTCAATTTCTCTCATAATCTATTAAATTGTCACATTTCTTGAAAATAATTTTATTGTATTAGAAAGTCTTTTAGAGAAACATTCATCATTTCTTTAACATTTGTTATTCACATATAAAATGAAACAATAAAATAAATATAATAGGATGTATTTACTAAAATATAATTATTTTGAAGTCAACTTATACCTGTAGGTAAGTGCGAAAAGCCATATTCATATCTAATGTTGTGTTCTGATTCATAAGTAAAGCCAAATTTTCTTATGCTGAGATGAATAGGCACTACCATGCAACTCACAAGGTCACCACCTTCAAATTGACAGTCCGTTACTGGCCAATGAATCAACCACAACATTGTGTTATCGTTAGTCTGAGGAATTCCAATGACACTTGAGCAATATCTCAGCATGATCCTTTTGGTCTCATTGAAAATGTGGACACTTGGTAGAAGCTCCAACATTTGATTACTAGCTAAGGAGAAAACAATGCATAAGCTGAACCGATGGATCTTTTCATCTGGATGAGACGGTGTTGGCAAAAAAAAAAGAGATTCGATGCTCGTTAGTGCGATGCTTAAACCCAATCGGAACTTCACTTCCTACAACAAATGTGCTTGTTATACCACGTTCCTGCAAGACCTGATCCAAAAAAAAAAACATGTTAGATGATTAAGTAGTATAAGAGAAAAAATAGATTTAAAATTTAACTTGGAGAAACTATTAGACCTGTCGGGTAGCTAGCCTTTTGCTGTCTGTTAGGTAGCTAAAAAGTTGCAGTCGATTTCTATTAATGGAATCCACATTGAATAATCTTCTAATCTTTCTGCTTCAAAGTTTTCAATTGGTTCCAACTTGAATAGAGCTTCAACCTCAGTCAATTTTTCACATCCAAAAATAACACATCGTGTGGAAGAAAAGAACCATGGAATAATTACCCTATATACTTGATATGGAGAGTTGTCTTTAAAAATAAAGTTGCACTCAAAAACATTGAACAAGACCGGAAGCTTTGGAATCATTTAGAGTTCAGTGTAAGAAGTTAATAGAAGTTCATCAAGTTTTGTAAGGTTTTTTAAGCTTCCGGGTAGGTAATGAATTGGGTTTCTACTTAAATTTAAGGATTTCAAGGAAGCCAAGTTACAAAGATCATTGGGCATGACATCATCAGATAATTTGCAACTTTCAAGGCTTAACTTTACCAAAGAGCCCGGTAGAGATGCCCAAGAGAAACCCAATCCTTTGCTTCTTTTCAGTAAGAGCCAATGCAACCCCAATCTTGATTGATATATGGAAGTTTCATCTAAATTAAGCACCTTCAATGATTCCATATTATGCAACTCCCTTGGAACATCATCAAGTCTTGAACATCCAGATAAGATAAGCTCTTCAAGTGATATTAATGAACCAATTGTCCTTGGAAGATGCCTAAGACTAGTGCAATCTTTAAGGTTCAAGAAAGTAAGCATCTTTAGCTCACCAATAGATTGATCAACTTCCACCAAATTTATGCAATCTTTGAGCATCAACTTCTCAAGGCTAGGGAGTCCTGAAAAGCTTGGGGTTTTAAGAAGGCTATGTGAATGGTTGAGATTAAGGATCTTTAAATTTGGGAGACACTGCAAAAAAAGAAAACCGTTCTGTTATAAATGTATTATTGTTTCACACGCACACAAAGAAGAAGGAAAACTAGTATATATCATACCTCTCTATCCTTCCGAACTTGTTTAAGTTTATTGCCGCGCATGTCGAGAACAACTAGTTCATTGATATCAAAATCCACCGGAAAATATTGCATACAAAACCCATGCCAACGTAACCATCTTAATCTTTTGGGAAAGTCTTTGAAGTCTCCTTTAAATCTTACATTATCCGATTGAAGCGGTTTAAGTCTCTTCATCTTCAAGAATGCTTGAGTTTCCATATCAACATCATTTGACATGAGAAACCGACTTTTGGAATGCTTTGGAAAATGCAGAGTTGTAGTTGTCCTTTTAGCCTTGGTCTTTTGCAATCCTTTTAAGTCAAGTGTGAGACACTTAATTGTTTTGGAACCTCAGATCGAAAAAACTTTTTAAAAATAAAAGAAATCTTATAAAAAAATAGTTTACATGCATAGAAGAAAAAGTTGAGTAGAATGATATTTCTTACAATCTTTTCCCTTATTACATCAAATGCGTCTTTATGCCACAATCGCTTCGTTTTCCAATATCGAAGATTCTTGACGAATAATTTCTCGCCCCATATCTCTAATCATTTGGTGCATCATTAACTTCTTGTTTTCATTGATGGTTAAGAGAGACCGCCTACTAGATTTTCAATTCCAATTGTTGTATAAAAATCACAACCATCTAGAATTGTAGTCGTGTAATCTCTATCCTTCCCAATGAATAAACAAACTATGTCAAGGAATAAATTTTTGTCATGGTCGTCTTCCAAAGAATCATAGCTTATTCTTAGAATCTTTTGAATTTTATTGTCAGGGATTTCTTCCAATTTCTCCAATGCACTTTTCCAAGAACTCACACTTTTACTAGATAGTGAAGAGCCCAAAACTTGAAGAGCTAACGGAAGCCCACCACAGAGTTTCACTAAACTTCTAGCATATGCCATTGAACTTTCAGTCACAGAGTTATGACCAAAAGCATACCAATTAAAAATTTGTAGCAATTCACTTGAAGCTAATTATTTTACTTCAAATAGCTTGCTTAAGCCTCCATAACTAGTTGATGCTTCTGAATCAAACATTTGGCTTATAAAATGTGCATTCAATAGGCATCGATTTCTACTAGTTATGATGATTTTACTTCCCGGATGAAAAGGAATTTGAGTTCCCATTAGTTTTCTTATTTTTTCCAATTCATCAACATCATCAAGAACAAGAAGAACTCTTCTACAACATATAACTTCTTTGATCTTGTTAATTCCATTATTTGTATTGTATATTTTATGTGATTTTCCTTTAAGAATATCTGAAATAAGTTGCCTTTCCAAACGAACTAAGCCATTAATATCTTGACTTGTTTCTCTAACATCAGCAAGGAAACTATAACATTCAAACCTCGGGATGTTTTGATTGTAAACAACTTTGGCAATGGTTGTCTTCCCAATGCCTCCAATGCCACAAATAGTTGCAATGCCAACTTTATTTGCTCTCTCTTGTTCTAACCATTGATTAATTTGTGTCAAGAGAGAATCTATTCCAACTAAATAAGAAGGGACGTACAAAGAAATAAGATGAAGTTTATTTTGAACTTCTTTAACAATATCTTGAATGAATTGCGATTCATGCCTGCAAATTTAAAAAAAATTCAAAATAGAACTTAATGGTGAAATCTTAGAAATTAAGTAAAAGTTACTAATGTATTGTCTCTTTTCTTGCATATATTTTGATTGTTTTTATGAGATTATATATTCAAGTAAAAATAAGAGACTAATGCAACATTTCAACATATGGATCGAATGTCCAAAGATGGTGTCTGAAGACAAATTGTTTAAAAAATATGTCTTCTATTTGGAAAGGAATAATTGAAAATTCTTTGGATGCGGAGGTATTTAGATGTGTTGGGGTGGATTCATTCTATTGGATGGTTGGGAACGGAAAGACTACTTTATTTTGGTGGGATAATTGGTGTGGGGATCGACCTCTAAAATTATTCTACCCAAGGCTTTTCCGTTTAGCAAAGAGCTAGGATTGTACTATTGCAGAAGTGGTTTGTATGCTAGGAAAAGGTAAGGCTAATTGGAATGAATTTTTTACAAGACCGCTGCTGAGTAGGGAGGAGGGATTATGTATAGAATTGGCTGAAAGGGTGTCTAGCACAGAACTGAAATCGAACATTGAGGTTAGGCTGTGCTGGAATAAAGATAAAAGAAGGGGATTTTTCGGTTAAAAAATGTACGGAATTATTGATGCTGGAAGATGGGGAAAACAATTTGTTTGAATGTGGTAATTTATGGAAAATTAAGGTGCCTCCTAGAGTGCGCTACTTTCTCTGGATGCTTGCGATTGACAGACTACCAACATTGGTATTTCTAGCTAGAAAAGGAGTGTGCTTTCAAAATGTATCGCTAAGCTATCCGTGGTGCGAAGGTGTTCCGGAGTGTGCTTCTCATCTATTCTTTCAGTGCAAATTTATTGCTGGTTTTTGGAGGAGAATTTTCATGTAGTGGGAAATAGGTTGGAAGCAGGTGGAAGGGTTTTCGGATTTCTTTGTCTTATGCAACAATGTGCAAATGGCTGGTTTTAGGAAACGGCTATGGTTGATTGCTATTGCAGCAGCTTGCTGGACAATTTGGTTAGCAATAAATGGATTGATATTTGATAATCGGAGAGTATGCATGGAAAAATTAATGTTCCTAACTAAAATGAGAGCTTTGTTGTGAATCAGATCCATCCATGATGAAATTAATTTGAAGGAGGATCTTTGGTGGATTTCTCCACTCAGATGTCGGTTGGAATCAGCAAAATCCATTTCTGCAATCTCCTGTTGGAGGTCCCCTCCAGCTGGATGGTTAAAATTCATCGTCAGTGGGTTGAGTTTGAAGAGAAAGCAGGGTGCGGAGGAATATTGAGAGATATAGAGGGGCCGGCTAGAGCATTATTCTCGGGTGCTGTCGTTGCAAATATTACAGAAGAAGCGGAGATTGAGGCAGTAAAGATCGCTTTAGATGTCTTTACTGCTATGAACTGGAAGCCAAAAGAGTCTCTAATTATTGAAGTTGGTTCGGTGGTGGCTTTTGCATGGTGTGTTAACAAGGCGCTGAGGCTTTGGTCGCTTTTGTCAGTTTTTGCAGAATTTGAGTCTGCAATATTGAAGGTGGGTACCGTTGTTTTCTCTCTGGCAGATCGGAAAGGTAATGTTTTGGCATCGTCTTTAGCGATAGCTGGTGTTAATCGGCCGCAAATGTTTAAAGCTTGGTGGTGAGGTTTCTGTTCAAGAATTAGTAGTTTCGTATGTTATATTTGGACTGTGACTTTATTATGCTTTATGTTGCTTGTTTTTATATTTTTGGATGCTGCTCTGTTTTCTTTGACAAAGGCAAGTATGTAGAAATAAAAAAAGAAAAAATATTTCAACACATATGATAGAATTATTACATTCAAAATCAAATCAAATAAAGCAACATAAATATTAATGAAACTCATTTGAGAAACAATCTATACTCAAAATGATTTTAGTAGATACTCATATAATATTTTAATTTAGATAATTAAAGATTTAACTATCTGGACTAATTAATTATTAAAAAGATTGAAGTAACTGTATGTAACTTGATTATGTATATAAAGTACCTGTCTTGTAGAACCATGCCTCCTATATCCGCAACTTCTTTTAAAGCATTCCTCCATCTTTGTATCATGTTGGTTTCGGACTCGAAGTTTTGTTCATGTTGGGTAAATACTTCTACATAACTTCCCGTCTGGTTCTTGACTTGACTCGAATCCACATCATAGAAAACTGGCAACATAATGTGTTTAGAGGATTTCTTGTGCTCCAATATCATTACAAGTTCGTTAAGACACTATGTGGATGTAGCATAATTCTTTGAGAAAACAACAATAGAAATTTTGGAGTGGTGTAGCATAATTCGTAAATATCTTCATCCACATCATGTCGAACCCATTGATGTTGTGTACTAGTACTAAGGATATTTTCATCTAAGTTTTGTTCTGGAAAATGTAATGTTTCTGATCTTTCGACGATGTCATCTCTACTTCCATTACCCATGTCAAACAAGTTTCTAGGGGTGTTTTGGAGTACAACATACCAATCTTCATCAGTTGGATATTTCGAATAAAAAACTTGTTTCACTTGAGACGAAAATACATATGGCTCTCCATCAATTGTTGTCCAGTGTGAATGAAGCGAGAGAAATTCACCATTGTAAAACCAAATTCATCTTTTTTAATTCCTCGAACAGTATTAACATTAGCCCAATCACACCGAAATAAGACAACTTTCCATCTGCCATAGTAATCCAACTCAATAATGTTGGTAAGAAGTCCGTAATACTCCACATTACCCTCAATCGGATTTCTGTCCCTAGCACTAGCATAACTTGTAATTGAAGAATTAACAACAACTCCACAATTTTGAGTTCTCCTCATTCTCTCGCGATATTTTGTATGAAATCTGTATCCATTGATGAGGAAGGTACTATATCTTTTTATTACTCTGTTTGGACCTTGGGAAAGCCATTTAACTTCGTCATTAACGTCCTTCCCACTCCAAACCTATTGAATCGAAAGTAAATTGAATAATTATAAATGTATTATGTAAAATTTCGCGATTATATGTAATTTATTAACTTTAGTTACATACCATTTGGCTTAACCATTCATGAAAAGATTCTGTGAATAACTTATTAATCTCTCGATGTTGTAATCTTCGAAAGCGTGCATGAGATCTCAAAATTTGTTTGTACTCATTATGTTAAAAACAAGTTTAATTGGTTAGAAGATAAACAAATCAAAACGACGAATATATGAGGAAATTTTAGAACTTACTTGCGTAACGGTTCAACTAAATCGTGGTGAAAAAGTACATATCGATGTGCTTGTATCCACGATATATTATCTAATTCTGCAATTTCAACTTTGCCAATTGGTTCTCCATAACTTTGGAATAAATAAGTTTCAGCCAAGTTATGATCATTGAGCCCAGCATTTCTACTTGGTCTATTTAATCGTGTTTCAACATCTTCTAAATATCTAGAACTGAAGGTCATGCACTCCTCTGCCAAGTAGCCTTCAGCAATTGATCCTTCTGGATAACGCTTATTGCGGCAATATGGCTTCAATTTACTTAGGAACCTAAACGCGATATACAATATTTATCAAAAGCTGTAACTAAATGTATAAAGGTGAATGAATAAATACTTGAGGAATAAATTAGCACCTTTCTATAGGATACATCCATCGATAAAAAACTAGTCCACCGAGTATTGCTTCGTGAGGGAGATGAATTACCAAGTGCACCATAATAGTGAAGAAGGAAGGTGGAAAGATCTTCTCCAAATTGTATAAAGTCAAAGCAGCTCGATCCTGTACTTTCTTAAGTTCTTCAACATCCAAAACTTTGCCACAAATAGCTTTCATTATATTGGATAGTTCAATTATACAGGACGTCACATTTTTTGACATGCAGCACCGTAAAGCAACTGGGAGTAAATCTTGCATCAAGATGTGGTAATCATGTGATTTCAATGAATATAATCTTCGATCTTTAAGACTTACACATCGAGATATATTTGACGCATACGCATCTGGGACCTTTATATCCTTCAACACCATGCAGAACACCTTTTTCTCTTTCTTTGACATTGAAAAAATAGAAGGTGGCAACCGATATTTCCCATTAGAAAGTACTTCACACGCCGAATTCTCATGTCAACTAAATCAAGTCGACTCTGAAGATTGTCTTTTGATTTTCCATCGACATTCAAAATTGTCCCAATTATGTTCTCACAGACATTCTTCTCAATATGCATCACATCAAGATTGTGGCGTAAAATGTTGTGCTCCCAATAAGGCGACTCAAAAAAAATACTCTTTTTTTTCCACAATTCCACCTCATTAGGATCATTCTCTTCGTCAGATTCATGATTAGATTCATCCCTCGATCTTCTCTTTGTTTGCGTGTTAGGTGGTTGATTCATCTTCCCGTAACTAAAGATGATATCTTTTAACATAAACAAGATTTCAGATCCAACGGTCTGTTCAGGAGCTCCTCTGTACTCTTCAGTACCGTCAAATGGAGTCCTCTGAAATCTAAATTTATGACTTCCATCTAACCACCGACGATGGCCCATGTAAGAAAACTTCTTCCCATTATACAACCACTTCGAACAAGTTTGCGTAGCACAACAAGGACAGGCATAACGTCCTTTAGTACTCCAACCCGATAAATTAGCATAAGCCGGTAAATCATTAATTGTCCACAACAAAGCTGCACGTAAATTAAAGTTCTCCTTTCTCAATACATCATATGTCTCAACACCCGACCATAATTGTTATTAACTCTTCAATAAGTGGCTGCAAATAGATGTCAATATCATTTCCGGGACCTTTCTCTCCAGGGATAATTATTGATAAAATAAATGAAGATTGCTTCATGCAAATCCATGGAGGCTAATTGTAAGGAACAAGCAGTACAGGCCAAGTACTATACGAAGTACTCATGATTTTAAAATGATTAAAGTCGTCAGCTACTGGCCCAAGCCTCACATTCCGAGGATCGCTTGCAAAGCTTGAAAATTTACTGTCAAACGATTTCCAAGCTAAAGAATCAGCAGGATGCCTTAATAATCCATCATCGGTTTGTTGATCATTATGCCACCTCATAGAATCGGCAGTCTTTGACGACATGAAAAGCCTTTGAAGTTTTGGTATTAGGGAAAAATATCGTAAAACCTTAACTGGCTTCTTTCTTAGCTGTGCCCCACCTTCATCCGCATTCACATCTTCTGTATTCCCTTTCATCCAACGAGACTTACTGCAAATATGAAAAGACTGTTGGTTTTTCTGATCACCCCAGTACAACATGCAGTCATTTGGGCAACTATGAATTTTATGGTACCCAAGCCCCAAATCTTTTGTTAGTCTCTTCATATCTTGATAAGACTGGGGGATTTTTGCAAATGGAAACATCTCTCTCAGAAACTCTAGCAGTATTGTAAAAGAGTTTCCGGTCCACCCTCCCAAACATTTTAAGTGGAATAGACGAATGCAGAAGGACAATTTTGAATATTTTGATCCCTCGTAAAGTTCTTCAAGAGCATCTACTTCCTCATTAGATAAAAGGTCAAGAACGGGTTTATAATAATTCCACTCCTTTCTTTTCCTAATGCAACGAAAAACAAAAGGCAAACCATAAGTATTGTCTTCTTTTGAAGTTTTGTAACGAAGTAACAGAGCAAACAGATTAGTGATCAAGCAAAATGGGTGTAAACATACAGAGCACATAAAAAAGTTCAGCAGCCTTATTTTTGGCAGAACTTAAAAGTTCAGCAGCCTCTCTCTTTGTGCTTCAGTCTCACACGCCGCCAAAAAGATTTTCACACTCATCCACATGCCAGCGTATGAAGCACACCCACTAGAGGTGGTCTTTCCAATTATCGCCGTTGACTTCCTTGGATTATTTCCTTGGTTTTTCCAATTAATATAAATTTTTTGTGGCATTTAATTTGAATATACATCATAAATGAGAAGAGTGGATTTATAATTTCTCACCAATAGGCTTTTGCAAAAGCCAAAACCTGGATTTTCTAGCTTTTTGGTTTAGCAATTAGCATTGCTTATGAGTCGAAAAGCTGATTTGGCTTGAAAAGCAATTTTGAAATGTAATGCTAAATAAAGATTTAATATTATTTCAGTTTTGCTATCTCTAGCAACCAATCTAGACTGGCCTCTTCATTTGTTGCTGGGGATTATACTAAAGAAATCAACTACCTAAAAGAAGTACTTGCTAAGGAGTTTGAGATCAAAGACCTAGGATCATTAAAATATTTCCAAGGTATGAAGGTTGCGCATTTAGAGGGATTTGATAATTATAATTAAGGAGGAAATAGTGGCAAACTTGTTTTCATTTTTCTCCCTTGAATTCTAGCAGTTTCATGTTTATGGAAAAAGAAAAATTACAGAGTTTTTCTCTTTGAAATTCTTCATCTCTCAATTCTATTTCATCTTTGCAATTCTACAGAAAGAAGCTTATAATAGAACTTAAAATTTTAAATGAAAAAAGTCAGACAACTCACCTTTGAACCTTTACATATCAGTATATTTTCAGGATGGGGATCTGCATGGAAGAAATCGGTCTTTAGTATATCAAGCAAAATGGGTGTAAACATACAGAGCACATAAAATAAAGCATACTTTGTTTAACATCAAGATCAGTTGAAAATGCAGCAAAGACAACAAAGAAGCCGAAAGAAGAAAAATTAAGGCATACCCAGATCTTCCTTTCAGCAAAGATTTCTGGGTGTTTTTTTTCTCCCTCAGATCTAAAGCTTTGATATTTGCAGAGAGCAAGTTTGTGAGAGTGAGAGAAGCTTAGAATTAGATACAGAGGGGAGGAGTGGGAAATGCAGAGTGTGGGAAATTTAGGGTTAAGGGGCAATTTCGATTTAGGGGAGAAGGAAATTTTGATTTGGGGAAATTTAGGGGTTTCGGGTATGAAAAGGATGAAAAGGATGAAACAAAAACGGACCCGTTTTGCTAAAGATAATCACTTCACTAAATCACACCTGGAACGACGTCGTTTCAATTAAACATTTAGTGGCGTTTTACAAAAGCGTCGCTAATTATCAGTTTTTTGCGGCGTTTTTTCGAAAGCGCCACTAATTCTCTATTTTTAATTCTCTGCACACAAATCATAAAACGACGTCGTTTTGGCTGATTTGAAATTTTTTTCGGCATTTTTTACAAAAAACGCCATTAATGCATTTAAATTTTAATAGTTTAATTATTTCTTAAATTCCTTTTAAACTAATTTTGTTTACTTTCAAACAATATATCTAATTTGAAAAATTTTAATTATATTGAATAATTATTATTTAAATATTTAATATTTAAATTTTTGGTAAATAATTTAAAATAATTTCTAATAATTATTTAAAACATGAAATGAATTCAAATAAAATATATATATATTCAAAACCATTTTTGATAAAATGAACTTGACAACCTTGAGAAAAAATGAAAATTTTTAAAACATTGGGTTTTATTAAAAATATTTTTAACTAGGTGTGACCAATACTTATAAAATTACCTTTCATAAAATAAAATTTTAAAAAATTCTTTTAAGAGATCATTATTATCGCATCTTAAAATTAAAGTAAAACGAGTTTAATTTCAAGAGTCCATTACATGGAAAGAAAGTTAGAGCATCTTGTAATACTAGGAAATTGATACATTATTAAACACATATTATTTTTAGATTTTGATATTATAAATTCAATTTCAATATTTAATCATGAGGCTATAAATTTTAAAGTGCTCACAATTTTATAATTAGAATTGAATTTAAAAATAAAAATACTAATTTTATTTTATTTCATTTTAAAATTGATTCAAGTTTAAGAATTTCATGTTAACATTTAGTACTCAATAATTTTATGAACCACCTCATCAAATTTCATATAATACTAAATCCACGAGTAATTATCTGGGAATATAAACATATACATCGTAAATACATGTATAAACATGAGATCAAGTATTTAGTTAAACCACACTCCGAGCACTCCAAAACCTAGATTCAACCAGAACATCATTTAATCAATTAACCCTTAAACCCTAACACTAACCCTTATAACCTTAAACATTAAGACCCTAAACCCTAAATACTTTAAAACAATACCAAACCCCAAACAACAAACTAATTTAAAACACTGTACCCCAAACCCAAGATAACAAACCCAGCCTATACCATAAACTTAACATATATACTATACCATTGAACCAGCCTAAACCATAAACTTAAAATATATTCTACCATTGAACCTTAAACCATAGGCTTTAAACCTTAAATATTAAACCCTAAACCTAAAAATAAATTTAATCAATATTAAGTACTGCTTCCACAATTTATTATAAACATAAGCTTTTACATTAATATCTATATATATACACATCAACATCCATATGATTTTTTTGGGGGGTTTAGGGGTTTAGAGTTTATGGATTAGTGTTTATGGTTTATGGTTTAAAATTTAGGGTTTAGGGTTTAATGTTTAAGATTTAAGGGTTTCTGAAAGCCATACAACGTCGATTTTAATAGCTTGGTAACTTAAATAAAAATTTCTAAATAGTTTAGTTATCAATTTGTAACTTTTCATAATTAAGTAAAAAAATGAAACTTTCTCATAGCTAA
Organism: Gossypium arboreum; assembly: GCF_025698485.1. NCBI lineage: Eukaryota > Viridiplantae > Streptophyta > Magnoliopsida > Malvales > Malvaceae > Gossypium > Gossypium arboreum. Next base: position 1,651,275 of record NC_069070.1, on the reverse strand, counting down.
GTGATGAATAGTGTAGTTTATATTTTTATAAAGTTAGCTTTAAATATGAAAATAATTAAATCGAATTCAAAATAAAAATAAGAAAATAATATGAAAATTAAATCAGATCAAATCAAAACGAGTGTCGGTTACCCTACTAAAAAATGCCTTCTCAACTTTTTGCGGCGTTTGGACCTAAAACGCCGCTATTGATCAGTTTTTAGTGGCGTTTGACTAAAAATGCCGCTATTCACAAGTTTTTCGTGGCGTTTGGAAGAAAAACGCCGCTATTAGTCAGTTTTTAGTGGCGCCTGGGCAAAAAATGCCGCTATTGATCGGTTTTTAGTGGCGTTTGGGATAAAAACGCCGCTATTAATCAGGTTTTTAGTGGCATTTGGCCAAAAACGCCGCTATTGTTCCCTTTTTAGTGGCGTTTGGGATAAAAACGCCGCTATTGATCAGCTTTTAGTGGTGTTTGGCCAAAAACGCAGCTATTGACCAGTTTTTAGTGGCGTTTTGGCCAAAAACGCCGCTATTGTTCAGTTTGTAGTGGCGTTTCGGCCAAACGCCGCTAATGTTTATTATTTGCGGCGTTTTTTGTTAAAACGCCACTAAAAGCGCCGTTAAAGCCATATTTCCCTGTAGTGGATACAGCTCTCAACATAAATGGTATTATTGTCTCACTCCTGATGGTAAGATAATTGTCTCTAGGCATGTTGTTTTTGATGAACGACGATTCTTGTTTTCTTCTCCAACTATGACCAAAGTTACTGGTTAAGTCTACTACTGTTCACTCTGTTGTTTCGGTTGTGCAACTCACTGATGTTTTGTAATATCCTGATTTTGGGCCTAGTCGGAATAGTGGTTTTGTGACCATAAAATTCGAGATAGAAATAATTATTTTATGATTATTTTGAGGTCTATGATATGATTGCATGATTGTCTGAAAATTTCGTGAAGAAATTTTATGCATAAAGTGCTTAAATTGAAATTAGGGACTAAATCGAATAATTTGCAAAACTTGCATTCTAGAAGTTTCTAGTATGAAATTGTTTTGAAATATTAATTAGGAGGTCTTAAATAGAAATCTTACGAATTTCTAAGTCTATGGACAAAAATTGAACATGGATGGAATTTTTGGAAAGTTTAGTAGTAAGGGCATTTTGGTCATTTAGGGGTAAAATGAATTAAAATACAAAATTAAAAGCCAATTTTGCTCATCTTCAACCCCATGGCCGAATATAGCAAGGAGAAACCATGGCTAGGGTTTTTCAAGCTTCCAAGCTCGATTGTAAGTCCGTTCTAGCCTCGTTTTAATGATTTTTACGTTTTGGAGTCCTAGCTCGATTTAGCTTATGCTAGCAATAATTTAACCTAGGGTTTATATTTGGGAAAATACCCGTAGGTGAAATTTGTGTATTTTGGTGTTTTATGATAGAATATGAGGTTTTAAATTATGTTAGATAACTTGTGCTACTCGGTTTTAAGTGAAAACGAGCAAAAGGGCTTAATCGGTAAAAATACCTAATAGTCATAAGTACATGTTAGAGTGAGAATTTGATGTTGCCATAGAAGGGAAAAATGATCAGCATGTCATAAAACATAAGAAAATAGGCTGAATTTTAATTTACGAGCTTTGGGGAAAAAGTGTAAATATGCAAAAGTTTAGGGGCAAAATTGTAATTTTTCCAAAATATGATTCTGGTTCAATTTGAATAATGTGAGTCCTAATTAGACTATATTTTAAATGATAGAGCAAGGAAAACTGAAATTCGGGCTAAAACGGGGAAAATACCAAGTTGTGGACAAAATGGTACAAGTAGCCATTTTCGCATATGAGGTAAGTTCATATGTAAATGTTGGTAACATAGTTATTGTTTTAAATGTTTTAATGTTATTTAAATGATATGATAATTATTATGAAATATCATACTTGTGACAATTGTTTGATAATATGTCAAATTATGTGATATACTTGGAAAATGTGAAATACTACTGAGTATCGGTATCGACATTCCATAGAAGATGGTTGAGACATATGATTGGGAAAAATGTCCCGTTGAACCTTAGGAATGGATTAGGATACAAGTGACATGTCACTGGGATATTTGGGCATCCGAACTCGTTGAGTTGAGTCCGAGTTCACTTATGGATGCGAGCGTCCGAACTCGTTGAGTTGAGTCCAAGTTCGTGAGATGTAACTAGGCATCCGAGCTCATTGAGTTGAGTCCGAGTTCACTTATGGATGCGAATGCCTGAGCTTGTTGAGTTGAGTCCGAGTTCGCTTATGGGCGGGTTACATGGTAGCTTGGCTACATATGTGGCACTTATGTGCAAACTTTCCATGTATCCAAATTATATTCCGATGTGTTCAACGGGTAAAGTTCTACTGAAATGGAGGAATACTCAAGATGAAAGGGATGTATTGGTAAGTGTTGTGAAATGGGTACTTTGAACAGGTATGTACTTAACCCTCGGGTTGAAAAATCGATATAACAACAATATGGTAAGATGATAAACGAAAATATGATATGAATGTCTTGGTGATGATTATGCAAATGATGTTTTATGTTTGCTTATATGGTTATGTTACTTGTTATTTGCATGTGAACTTACTAAGCATTTATGCTTACTCCCTCTTTTCATTCCTTGTAGTTTTGACAAGCCAGCTCGAAAATCGGGAACGGTCGGAGGCTCACTCACACTATCCGTATACCATCTTGGCATAATGGCTTGTATATTTTGAGTATGGCATGTATAGCATTATAATCATTTTGTATATATGGTCTTATGATATGGTTATTGAGTGGTATGGAAATGCTTGGTAATGATTAGCCATTGGAATGGCTAATCATGATCATATTTGGTGTTATGTATGTCAAATTACTAGCTAATCCATGGAAACCATGAAATAGGTAAAATTTACCATAAAATAGATTCAGACAGCAGTAGTGACGTGAATTTGAAAAATCACTAAAAATAGTAGAAATGGAATTAAATAATGAATAAGTTATGGAATCGAAGCTTGATAAGTCTATTTTCATATGGAAGAAGCGAAAAAGGTATATGAGCTATATTTTATGAGATGTTTAAATTTTTGTGAAATAGGGCCAGAGCAATTTCTGGATCCCCTGTTCTAACTTTGGAAATTCACCGTAATTTTACAAAGATAATTAGAAGTCATGATTTATATTTACAGATTCCTTATTGAGTCTAGTTTTATCAGAGACAAACAGCATAGTCATTGAAGCTCATGCAGGAGATATCTAATTAAGTAATACAGAGGTCGAGTAGTCGAACCCTGAAACAGGGAGACTTTAACTAATAAACTGTACTAATTGGCCTAACCAAAATTCTAGAAAAAATTAATAGATAGATATATGAGTCTAGTTTCAGGAAAAATTTACGGAATTGGATTTCGAGTTTCGGAACTCGAGATATGATTTTTAAAGTGACTGTGATGCAGTTAGCCAGCTTGTCTAGAAATTTTAAAATGAATTGTATGAGCTGTTTAAGAATGAATTAAGTCTGTTAACACCTCGTGTTCAACTCCGGCGACGGTCTCGGGTACGGGGCGTTACATGTTTCACCTTTCCTACTTCCATCTGGTGGTCCTTCGATCGAGTTATGGATTGCTAGTACAAGTTTCAGGTCTTCTTCCACCACTGACGATTCATCTATTCCAAGAAATACTCAAGGTTTTATCTCGTCAGAAGGAAATACTTAAGGCATCTTCTCTTCAGCATCTTCAAATACTCAACCGTCAAATACTCATCCTTTGATTACATGATCTAAGGTTGAGATTTTTAAACCCAAGGCTCTGTTTGTTGAGGCCATAGACTTTAAACTACGCACAATTGAAGAAGCTCTTGCTGATCCTAAATGTATTCATACACCAATGGTTAGTTCATCCACTTTATCTAAAGATGAGGGTGAATGTCCTATTGATCCTATAGAGTATCATAGTCTTGTTGGTTCTCTTCAATACGTGGTGTTGACTCGGGCAGACATAGCTTATGCTGTAAATTGTGTCTGTCAATTTTTGTATGCGCCCACTTCGGTCCATTTGGTTGCTTTAAAAAGGATTTTACGGTATTTGTCAGGGACAATTGATCATGGTCTGGTTTTTCGTCCGTCTAACAGACTATCTCTCGTTAGTTAAGCTGATGCCAACTGGGGATTGGATTTTGATGATCGCAGGTCTACGATAGGGTACTGTGTGTACTTTGGCAACACACCCATTTTGTGGTGTTCGAAAAAGCAACAAGTTGTTTCTTGATCTACGCCGAAGCAGAGTATTGGAGTCTTGTTGCGGCTAGCAGCGATATTACATGGTTAGTCTCTCTACTAACGGAGCTACACCTTTACTCTGTTAACTCTCCAACTATTTGGTGTGACAATTCTAGTGCAGTAGCGGTTGCTGCCAATCTGGTCTTACACTCAAGGTTCAAACATGTTGAATTTGATCTATTTTTTCTACGTGAGGTAGCTGATGGGTCACTCATTGTTGGTGAGGTTCTAGAGTGTGACCAAGTTGCTAATATTTTTACAAAACCATTGTCGGTCACTTTGTTTACTTGTTTTCGAAATTTGCTTCAGGTTTTACCTATTGAGAAGCTGGATGAATATTAGAGTATGTGAATAGTGAATATGCTAGGCAAGTTGTTGAGTCAGTTATCAAAGTTTGGTATGTTGTTATAAGTTGTTAGCAGAAGTTAGTATACCTTCCTCATGTATATAATCTACATTTGATACAATTAGATTTACAATACAAAGACTACTTCAAGAATTCTCTCTTTCTCTCTCTTTTTATTACTTCACTCTTATAGAGATACTAACAGCATTATTTAATCACACATAACTAACATTTTCTGTAGCAACTTCGTCATGGTAGAGCTATCATCGACAAGCTTGAACAAATCATCTGTAGTATACAATAAATCCTAGAGAACTACACACTTCTATATTATTTCCCAGAGATTTCCTAATTTACACTTATTAGCAGTTGATTCGAAATAACTCAAATATCTTCTGCGGTTAATAAAAGGTTTAAAAAACTTATTTCTTGAAATTAAAATTCACATTTATTGATCTTCACAAATAATTATTTCTCTCGTAATATCTGTAACACTGTTTTTCTAATACTAATCGTGTTGAATTTTTTCTTCATATGAATTGAGTATCTATAGCAACAACTCTGATAAGATGCAGCTAAAAACTTTTGTCTATTAAATATATAAACTGACTCTGCAATTGATAATCATATACAATAATCAACATTTGACTAAACTTTGCAACCTATACAAGTTTTTTTGGGATTTCGACAAAATATAAAAAAAATCCCCAAGAAGAAACTTAAAACATTTACTCATCCATGGCAACTGACTGAAAAAATTTAGGTTGTCGTCTAGCTCATAATCATATATAAGGTCAATACCAAATTCTAGCACAGATAAATCTGAAAGAACCCGAAGACTAATATGATCACCAGCTTCTAATTCATCACCCCTAAAGTTCCAACAAGTCGTCCAGTATAAGGTATTCTTAGTTTCAGGAATTCCCATGAAATATTTGGAGTAGGTCCACTTTATACCTTTGGACTTATTCACAATTTCAAGGCATGGTAAAAATTCATATGTTTTATCATCCTTGGAAGAAAAAATGATAATCAAATTTAAGAAGCAACTAATCTTTCGACTAGAGTTTGGGGGCACTGATATTGAAACCTCAGTCTTGCCAGCTTGATGGCCGTAGTAATGACCATTGTAATCAAATGGCAATGGATCAGATGTTGTAATTATACCGTAATCATATAATACCTGTAGCATTGGGTTAGAGAATGAGTTATTAAAAAGTAAATAGTATATAAATAATTTTTAAAACTTGGAACTTGTAAAGGGAACCTGTGGGGAAGCAACCACTTCTGATTCTTCTATATAACTGCAAAGTTGCACTTTAACATTTCCATAAGATTCCAAACTGGACAACAGTTTAGTTAGGTCCATCTTTATATTTCTTGTGGAAACTTCATCTCCTAAAATATATACAATAATGTGTGATTTATCAATTTTAGTGATGATCAACATAATATGCTTATTAGAAAGTCATAGTATTGACTTGAATGGAGTGATAATTTTAAAGCTTTTATCATACACCCATTTGTCACAGGGGCGAAGCCAGGGGAGCTGGCATGGGCCCCGGTCCCCCTAAAATGTAAATTTTTCTTTTAGTCCTTAAATTTTTTTTAAAATTTTAAATTAGTAAAGGTAAAATAGCACTTTGGCCCCCCTAAAATTATAAAAATTCGATTTAATCATTTACAAATTATAAAGATATAAACTATAAAAAATTAAAATTTTATCCGCCCCTTAAAATTTATTCTGGCTTCGCCCCCTGATTTGACACGAATTCAAATCGTGACCCATCCCCTATACTCAATACTATATGAAAAAAGATATCAAAGTGGTAATGTTATTATCACTAAAATGTATTATAAGACTTGTAAGAAATAATCAATTATACACATTATATCTTTATTTTTATTTTTATATAAAATATAAACTTTAAAACTATTAAATATGTTAATCAAAACGCCACTTTTATAATTTTATCCATTATTTTAGTTTCCACTTCTATTAGTACTATTGGATTAATCATTTATCAAACAATTAACTTATTTTCATTAGACCCAAATTGCAGCATAACTTTATAATTATCATTTTATTATTAAGCTCAATTTCTCTCATAATCTATTAAATTGTCACATTTCTTGATAATTTTTTATTGTATTAGAAAGTCTTTTAGAGAAACATTCATCATTTCTTGAACATTTGTTATTCACATATAAAATGAAACAATAAAACAAATAAAATATGATGTATTTACTAAAATATAATTATTTGAAGTCTACTCATACCTGTAGATAAGTGCGAAAAGCCATATTCATATCTAATGTTGTGTTCTGATTCATAAGTAACGCCAAATTTTCTTATGCTGAGATGAATAGGCACTACCATGCAACTCACAAGGTCACCACCTTCAAACTGACAGTCCGTTACTGGCCAATGAATCAACCACAACATTGTGTTATCGTTAGTATGAGGAATTCCAACGAAAGTTGAGCGATATCTCAGCATGATCTTTTTTGTCTCATTGAAAATGTGGACAGTTGGTAGAAGCTCCAACATTTGATCACTAGCTAAAGAGAAAACAATGCATAAGCTGAACTGATGGATCTTTTCATCAGGATGAGATGGTGTTGGCAAAAAAAAAGAGATTCGATGCTCGTTAGTGCGATGCTTAAACCCAATCGGAACTTCACTTCCTACAACGAATGTGCTTGTTATACCACATTCCTGCAAGACCTGATCCAAAAAAAAACATGTTAGATGATTAAGTAGTATGAGAGAAAAAATAGATTTAAAATTTAACTTGGAGAACTATTGGACCTGTGGGGTAGCTAGCCTTATGCTGTCTGTTAGGTAGCTAAAAAGTTGCAGTCGATTTCTGTTAATGGAATCCACGTTGAATAATCTTCTAATCTCTTCTGCTTCAAAGTTTTCAATTGGTTCCAACTTGAATATATCTTCAACCTCAGTCAATTTTTCACATCCAAAAATAACACATCGTGTGGAAGAAAAGAAGCATGGAAGAATTACCGTATATCCTTGAAATGGAGAATTGCCTCCAAAAATAAAGTTGCACTCAAAAACATTGAACAAGACCGGAAGCTTTGGAATCATTTGGAGTTCAGTGCAAGAAGTCAATAGAAGTTCATCAAGTTTTGTAAGGTTTTTTAAGCTTCCGGGTAGGTAATGAATTGGGTTTCTACTTAAATTTAAGGATTTCAAGGAAGCCAAGTTACAAAGATCATTGGGCATGACATCATCAGATAATTTGCAACTTTCAAGGCTTAACTTTACCAAAGAGCCCGGTAGAGATGCCCAAGAGAAACCCAATCCTTTGCTTCTTTTCAGTAAGAGCCAATGCAACCCCAATCTTGATTGATATATGGAAGTTTCATCTAAATTAAGCACCTTCAATGATTCCATCTTATGCAACTCCCTAGGAACATCATCAAGTCTTGAACATCCAGATAAGATAAGCTCTTCAAGTGATATTAATGAACCAATTGTCCTTGGAAGATGCCTAAGACTAGTGCAATCTTTAAGGTTCAAGAAAGTAAGCATCTTTAGCTCACCAATGGATTGATCAACTTCCACCAAATTTATGCAATCTTTGAGCATCAACTTCTCAAGGCTAGGGAGTCCTGAAAAGCTTGGGGTTTTAAGAAGGCTATGTGAATGGTTGAGATTAAGGATCTTTAAATTTGGGAGACACTGCAAAAAACAAAACCCTTCTGTTATAAATGTATTATTGTTTCACACACACACAAAGACGGAAAAGTAGTATATATCATACCTCTGTATCCTTCCAAACTTGTTTAAGTTTACTGTTGCGCATGTCGAGAACAACTAGTTCATTGATATCAAAATCCACCGGAAAATATTGCATACAAAACCCATGCCAACGTAACCATCTTAATCTTTTGGGAAAGTCTTTGAAGTCTCCTTTAAATCTTACATTATCCAGTTGAAGCAGTTTAAGTCTCTTCATCTTCGCAAATGCTTGAGTTTCCATATCAACATCATTTGACATGAGAAACTGACTTTTGGAATGCTTTGGAAAATGCAGAGTTGTAGTTGTCCTTTTAGCCTTGGTCTTTTGCAATACTTTTAAGTCAAGTGTGAGACACTTAATTGTTTTGGAACCCTGTATCAGAAAAACTTTTTAAAAATAAAAAGAAATCTTATAAAAAAAAATAGTTTACATGCATAGAAGAAAAAAGTTGAGTAGAATGATATTTCTTACAATCTTTTCCCTTATTACATCAAATGCGTCTTTATGCCACAATCTGCTTCGTTTTCCAATATCAGAAGATTCTTGACGAATAATTTCTCGCCCCATATCTCTAATCATTTGGTGCATCATTAACTTCTTGTTTTCATTGATGGTTAAGAGAGACCTGCCTACTAGATTTTCAATTCCAATTGTTGTATAAAAATCACAACCATCTAGAATTGTAGTCGTGTAATCTCTATCCTTCCCAATGAATAAACAAACTATGTCAAGGAATAAATTTTTGTCATGGTCGTCTTCCAAAGAATCATAGCTTATTCTTAGAATCTTTTGAATTTTATTGTCAGGGATTTCTTCCAATTTCTCCAATGCACTTTTCCAAGAACTCACACTTTTGCTAGATAATGAAGAGCCCAAAACTTGAAGAGCTAACGGAAGCCCACCACAATGTTTCACTAAACTTCTTGCATATGCCATTGAACTTTCAGGCACAGAGTTATGGCCAAAAGCATACCAATTAAAAAGTTGTAGCGATTCACTTGAAGCTAATTCTTTTACTTCAAATAGCTTGCTTAAGCCTCCACAATTAGCTAATGCTTCTGAATCAAACATTTGGCTTATAAAATGTGCATTCAATAGGCATCGGTTTCTACTAGTTATGATGATTTTACTTCCCGGATGAAAAGGAATTTGAGTTCCCATTAGTTTTCTTATTTTTTCCAATTCATCAACATCATCAAAAACAAGAAGAACTCTTCTACAGCATACAATTTCTTTGATCTTGTTAATTCCATTATCTATATTGTATATTTTATGTGATTTTTCTTTAAGAATATCTGAAATAAGTTGTCTTTGCAAACGAACTAAGCCATTGCAATCTTGACTTGTTTCTCTAACATCAGCAAGGAAACTAAAACTTTCAAACCTTGAGATGTTTTGATTGTAAACAGCTTTGGCAATGGTTGTCTTCCCAATGCCTCCAATGCCACAAATAGTTGCAATGCCAACTTTATTTGCTCCATCTTGTTCTAACCACTGATTAATTTGTGTCACAATAAAATCTATTCCAACTAAATAAAGAGGGACATACAAAGTAATAAGATGAAGTTTATTTTGAACTTCTTTAACAATATCTTGAATGAATTGCGATTCATGCCTGCAAAATTTAAAAAAAAAATTCAAAATATAACTCAATGGTGAATTCTTGAAAATTAAGTAAAAGTTATTAATGTGTTTCTCTTTTCTTACATATATTTTGATTATTTTTGTGAGATTATATGTTCAAGTAAAAATAATAAGTTAATGCAACATTTCAACATATATGATAGAATTATTACATTCAATGTATGTAAGTATATATGTTTGAGGAATAATTGTGTTAGATATATATTGTTTTAAGTTATATTATGGTATTGCTTAAGTTTATGATTTAATTTGTATACTTTTTATGTGATCTAATTTGCTCCTGCTATTATTATAGTGCTATTATTATAGTAAATGATTAACACCCATAATTATTTTAGTAATTGATGTGACTTTAAAAAAAAATACTAATTCTAACTCTTAATGTTGAAATAGAAATTTGTTTTTGTTAAAATAGTATTTTATAAAATTCATATCAATATTTTAATCTAGATATTTAATGATATTAATTACTTAAAATAATTAATGACATTATAAAAATATACTGAACTGAATTATATTAAAAATTAAAATATAAATATGAAATATAAAAATTAGGCATGAACAACAAAAGCTAGAATACAACTATTTTTTATATTGAGTACCATATAAGGTGGAAATAGAAAAAAATGTTAGAATAGCAAATTATATTAAAAATTAAATATTAAATATTGGCATGATAAAGTCTTAATGAAAAGGATTGAAGTAACCGTATGAAACTTGATTATGTGCATAACGTACCTGTCTTGTAGAACCATGCCTCCTATATCCGCAACTTCTTTTAAAGCATTCCTCCATCTTTGTACCATGGACTCCAAGTTTTGTTCATGTTGGGTAAATGCTTCTGCATAACTTCCCGTCTGGTTCTTGACTTGACTCGGATCCACATCATAGAAAACTGGCAACACAATGTGTTTAGAGGATTTCTTGTGCTCCAATATCATTACAAGTTCGTTAAGACACCATGTGGATGCAGCATAATTCTTTGAGAAAACAACGATAGAAATTTTGGAGTGGTGTAGTATTGCTTTTTCAATTTCATCTTTTATGTTATTCCCTCTCTCGATTTCCTCATCATCTCTAAATGTTTGAATTCCTAAGCGCACCAGAGCTGTGTAAAGATGATCCGTGAAACTTTTGCGCGTATCTGCACCTCTAAAACTCAAGAATACATGATAAGTACATCGCGAGATTTCTGACATTGCCATTGAAGAAGAAAATGAAGTCGTCCTGTATTTTTTTATGTAATAACAAGGTTCCAGCATATATATATATATATATATATATATATATATATGAATGGCAAAGCAGATATTATTAGCAGTCAAGTGGCAGTTCCCAATCCATGGTGGGTCAATCCTTCCACCAGTTCACACAATTGCCCGAAGAAATTCTTATCGGCCATGTTGTTTTTTTCCAAATCTACCAACTTGGGTTACTTATTCTATATTATGAATTTTGCTTGACAAATACAATGTATTGATTAACTTGATGGTTCTAGCTAACACAACACGTAATATAGACATCATCTTTAAGCTAATATTAGTAAAAATACTATGAAGTTTGTTGTATTTTAAGTTGGAATATATTTTGTTCGTCTTTTTAAAAAATAGTAAATTAATTTTTATATGTTAGATTAAAAAGTAAATTAATTTTATTAAAAAATTATCTATTTTATTGTTAAAATTGGTATAATCAAGAGGTACATATTGTTGAAAATTGCATGGTTTTGCAGCATTAAATTGCTTGGGAGATTGTTGACAAATTGCATGAAATCCATCAATTTTGACTAAAATGTCAAGAATAGGAGGCGCAGATTTTGCACCGAAAATTGACTTGAAATTTTAGCATGGGATAATTTTTTTTTTGGTCATTGAGATAATGGGCTATTTATGGTTTAGTCCTTGAATTTCAATTATAAATAGGCCTTTCCATTTCTCATTTCAAAACATCCCAACTATTCTTTCTCACTTAGTTTTCTCTCTTCTCCCATTTGAGAATTCTTAAGGAATTCTATTTGTTTGTAATATTTTGGAGATAGTGAAGTTATCATATGGTATTAGTGCCCGAAGACGTAGGTATAATTTACCAAACCTCGTTAAAACTCTTGTGTTCTTTCTTGTCCTATTTTTCTTTCAATACTTGAGGGTATAATAGTAGTATTTAATTGTACTATTAAATTACGATAAAAGGGATATTCTGACTAAGGAAAGACTTGGTACTTAAGAGATCCTTGTGATTCACCTCTCTTTCCTGGGAATTGAACTTTGTGTGATTTTTTAGTACAATAATTTACACGCTTCCAATCCTATTGTAACAACACATGTGGCATGCCACATGCAAATGTCTAGTTATTTCGTCAGTCACATTAGTTTTTAACAACAAAAATAGATGAAATTTTTAATAGAAAGGATAAAATTTTCTTTTATTTAATGTATATGGACTAATTTATTTATTTAAATAAAATGAGTTAAATACAATTTAACTCTCAATAGAATCACCTCCATGATACTTTTACCGGCTAATACTAGTGGATAACACTCAATAACTAAACTACAACCAGAATATATCACATAGACGTCACATTAAACATTCAAATTTAGTATAGTAAAGAGACCATTTTAGTATCTATGCATGAGTAAAGCATTAATTGGTTTTGAAAAAAAAATAGTGATTAAATTAATCAAATCGTTAATTTTTTATTTGATTTGTTGGCCTTAAATTGAAAATGAGAATTGAGAGGGACATAAGAGGAGGAGAATAATTCCCAAGTAATTGGTGTGGAAAATAGTGGCACTAGAAAACGCGTTTCAATCTCTTTTCATTTTGGAGTCATGCTTACGTTCCAAGACTTTAGACTATTAGCAATAAAAGAGGGGCTTCAACAAAATTATGGCCTAAATTCGTGGGCTAACCAATTTCAGTGCAATAAAAGTAGTGAAGATGATGGGATAAGGTTAAGGTTTACATTGTTGGTAATGCAAAGTGGAATCCCTCATAGCCTTCAAATTTTTTCCTTCACAATATTTTAGGAAGAACTAGATTCAAATAATATTTTTTCATGATTGTTTTTTTCAATAATATTATCTTTAAAATTTGCATTTATATTTTTTTTAAAATTATAATATGTCCTACTATTATGTTTAACAGTTAATAATTATTCTAATAATAATGTTAACAAAAAGGTTGAGCACCAAATGGTCGATAAGTACTAACAAGCTCATGGTCTAAAGTCTAGATCGAGTAGCACTATTATCCAAAACATAGTGAAACAAATTAATTCTTTCTCCGACGTTTGTTATATAGAACTCTACAAACTAGTGCTACTAATTATCAATTTTATTGTTGTGACTCCATAACTAAAATTTAGCTGATCCCTTCATTCAAGAGTGTAATTATTCGAATAGGATCATGTCTCTTTTATTGTGGAACATTAATTCATTTTATTACATGGACTTGTTCATAAAAATTCTCTTAAAATATAGAACAAATATAAGTTGAGTGTTCTGATTTAAATATTTAATTTTTAAGAGAATATATTCTTACCTCATTATGCATTCTCCAAGATTTATTTCAAATCCAAACCGATGTGAGTTGGTAGCCATGATGGAAATCAATTCTCTAATAATTCAAGGAGTTTTTTCCATAAGTAAAAGGCTTTCGTAAAAGTATTAGATAAGTAATTGATAAAAAATTTCATTCTAAGGGCAACTAGCAAAGAGCTATTTAATATTTTTCAACATTCATGAAGGGTTTTTATGTACTTTTATTGAATGTGTTAGAGTAGTTAGTTTGTTAGGAGTTGTTAGTCTGGTGCAAATAAGTAGTTACGCTAATGAGAGAGGATAGTCAGTAGTAATAGTCAGTAGTAATCTTCTATAAATACCTTCTGTATTCCTTAAAGAGGTTGAGCTTTTGAAAATTCAATATAGGAGTTTCTTCTTAATATTTCTGATGTTTACCTTAGGTTCTTTCATGGTATCAGTTGCCTAGATCCTGGTGGTTGATTTCGCTCCGTCTGCATGGATCTGACTGTTGAATCTCCGACTACTGCTACTGCTCATGCTTCTTTCTCCAATTCTCGGCTGATCCATAGCTTCTCGCGTCATGACACTGTTAAGCTCGACGAATCGAACTTCGTTCAATGGCAATTTCAGATTCGACTAATTGTTGAAGGATATGACCTTCAAGGTTTCTTGGATGGCTCAATTCCTATTCCGCCGAAGGTTGTGACGATGGCCGACGGTACTTTTGCACCGAATCCAGATGTGGTTTTGTTCACGCAGCAGGATAGGTTGCTTGCATCGTGGCTTCTATCCACGGTTAATTCCTCTATTCTCTCTTACTTTATTTCTACTAAAACTACATGTGATATCTGGAGTGCTGCCAGTCATTTGTTTGCAACGTCTTCGGTTGAGAAAGTGGCTCAGATCTGGCATGACCTTTATGCCGTTCGGAAAGGTGGATCCACAGTCAAAGAGTATGTTTCGAAGATTAAAACTCTTTGTGCGCTGCTTGAGGCTTCGGGATCTGATGTTTCTGAGGCAGAAAAAGTGGAGGTTCTCCTCGGTGGTCTTCCTCCTGAGTTTGATTCGGTTTTCATGCTAGTTTCGATCTCGTCGAAGTCCTTGTCATTTCAAAAGCTAGTGGATGTTTTGATGGTGTTTGAGAGTCGGCAAACGAGGGCCGTGCGTGATGTTTTTATGGTTACGCATGTCGTCGAAACTCCTGCCGATTTTGAATCGCGAGGTGTGCGTGGTGAGAGATCGTCGACTGGAGCTCGTGGCGGTCGTGGCTTTCAGACGAGAGTTCAGTGCCAGATATGTAATCGTCTGGGACATGTTGCACAGAGGTGCTACTATAGATTTGATGAGCATATGGTGGTTACGATCGCATTGTTGTGGCTGGTGGTGGAGCCGTTCGTGTGCGTGGTTATCAGTCACTGCCATGTACTGAAGGTGGGCAGTGGGTATGGCAGAACCCACCTGCTGTACGTGATTATCCATAGCCCAATTGAGCTGGTATGTCAGTTGGACCGACTGGTGCCTATCATGCACCCCGTATGTCAGCGCCTCGTGCCTATGCACCTGGGCCCTATGTTCATCCTAGCAGGCCTGTTATGGGCCAAGAAGCCCAGTTTTATACTGCTGCTCCTAGGCAGAATGTGACGGGTCACATGCTTGGCCCAAGCGATCAGCAAAATGGGCTGACTCGTGGTACTCAGTATGTGTCCCAACAGTCTCCTGGTTCACCTGTAGCGAATTTTGTGAGTGTTTCGACTGCTCCACCTGAGGCTCCATGGCGTACCGAACCACGTGCTCGAGTCTTTAATGTTGATAATTCTCAGAATATTGGTTTGCCTCGTATTCCAGATTTTTGTGCCTCTGATTTTTCAGACTCGTCTCAATTTGACTCGAGTCATGTGCCTACACAAGTTGGGTCTTCGTCCTGGTATCTCGATTCTGGAGCGTCGCATCATGTTTGCCAGAACACTGCGGATTTAAATACTACTACTCCTTATTCAGGTACATCTGAACTCTTAATGGGGAATGGATTTCCTACTATAATTTTGTCTGTTGGTGATACAGTTATTTTTACAAATTCAAAGTTGTTACGGCTGACTAATGTGTTGTGTGTGCCAAGTATACGCAAGAACCTGTTGTCTGTGCCTCAGTTTGCTAAGGACAACAGTGTGTTTTTTGAATTTCACCCATCTTGCTGTGTCATCAAGGATATCCAGACGCAGGAAATCTTGTTGCGGGGCCAAGTTCGTGATAGACTGTATCACTTCTCCGTTGCATCACCCGGGTCATCAACTAAGATGGCTCAGGTTCATAATGTTGGTTTTTAAGCTTCTCAGTTGATTCCTGATAACTTCACACTATGGCATAATCGACTAGGTCATCCGTCAGCTAGGATTGTTAATGGTGTTTTAAATAAATGTGGAATTATGTCTACTAAAAAGAATCTTTCTAATATTTGTGTTGCATGTCAGAAGGGCAAGTCCCATAAACTGCCGTTTCCTAGTTCGAGTACTGAGTATGTGGAATTGTTTGAGTTAGTCGTTTCTGACTTGTGGGGTCCTGCCTCTGTGGCATGTGAAGGGAATTTGTACTATGTTTCCTTTGTGGACATGAGTAGTCATTTTACTTGGATCTACTTGATTAAATGGAAATCTCAAGCAATAGATTGCTTTCGTCAGTTTCAGAACTTGATAGCCACTCAGTTTGGGAAGCATATTAAGAAGTTTCAAAGTGACTGGGGCGGAGAGTTTCGTGCTTTTACTTCTATTCTTGCTGAACAAGGGATTATTCATCGCCTCTCGTGCCCTCATACTTCTGAGCAAAATGGGGTCGCTGAACGGAAGCATCGGCATATAGTGGAAACGGGGCTCAAGTTGCTTGCTCAGGCAAATCTCTCTATGAAACACTGAGGTTATGCTTTTAGTAGCGTTGTTCACCTTATAAATAGATAGCCCACTTTTGTCCTTCAAGGTCAGTCACTGTATCAAAAGTTATATGGGTGTGTTCCACAATATAGTCACCTCCGAGTTTTTGGCTGCTATTGTTTTCCATATCTGCGCCTGTTCGTCGGTCATAAACTGGATTTTCGATCTCAACCATGTACGTTATTAGGTTACAGCTCTCAACATAAGGGTTATTTTTGTCTTACACCAGACGGGCGGGTCATTGTTTCTCGTCATATTGTTTTTGATGAGCATCGATTTTTATTTTTGTCTCCGTTATCAGATAGTGATGACTCATCTCGGCAATCTGCTGTGTATGTTCCTGTTGTTCAAGTTCTTCCTTCTAGTTCACTAAATCCGCAGACTCCTCTCCCACATGTTACTTCCACACCCTCTCCTGTCTCTGATTTCGCATGTACTGCTGTTAACTCTGGAGTTGAGTCTTCGTCTGACACTTACGTGTCACTAGCAGATGTGACCGCTTCACCTGGTACTGATGTTTCAGGAGATTTTCGTGACAGTAAATCTGCACCTCTGCTCTCTTCTGAGCATCTGGTATCGGGTCAAGTGCCGTGTGCATCTTCAGGAAATACACATGCTATGGTTACGCGGTCAAAAGTAGGCATTTTTAAACCAAAGGCGTTGACCGCCGAAGCTGTTGATTTTGAGCCAAGTTTTATTGATGAGGCTCTTGCTCACCCAGATTGGAAAGTTGCTACTCAAGCAGAATTTGATGCACTCCTGGCTAATTCGACCTGGGAACTTGTGCCTACTCCTCCTGGACGAAAAGTGATAGGGTGTAAATGGTTATTTAAGATTAAGAGAAACCTTGATGGGTCTGTTAGTCGCCGGAAGGCTTGGTTGGTTGCTAAAGGGTGTTCGCAAGTAGCAGGCTGTGATTTTACAGAAACTTTTAGCCCTGTGGTTAAGCCGGCTACTATTTGTGTCATTCTTTCTATTGCGGTATCGAGGCAATGGCCTCTTCGTCAGGTCGATGTGAATAATGCTTTTCTTAATGGAGAGTTGGATAATGAGGTGTTCATACATCAGTCGCCCAGATTTGTTCAGTTTGATTCGGTTGGGCAGCCACTTGTGTGTCGGCTGAAGAAGGATTTGTATGGGCTTCACCAAGCCTCTAGGGCTTGGTTCGATAAACTCAAGCAGTTTCTAGTGTCTATTGGGTTTATCACCTCTAAGTCTGATGCCTCTCTTTTCATTCGAATTACAACCGAGGTTGTGTTATATATTCTGGTATATGTTGATGATATAATCATAACTGGTAATGATTCAGCTATTATAGCTAGGTTTGTTGATCAGTTGAATGCTGAATTTTCTCTCAAAGATATGGGTGAGTTGCATTACTTTCTTGGGCTTGAGGTTACCCGATCATCTGCTGGGTGTCTTCACTTATGTCAGAAGAAATATGTTCGTGATCTTCTTGCTCGTAGCTCACTTTCTAATGCAAAACCAGTTCATACACCTATGATTAGTTTACCTCGGTTGTCCAAAAGTGATGGCGATCTGCTGAGTAATCCGACTGAATATCGGAGTCTTGCTGGGGCCTTGCAGTATGTTGTCCTTACCCGTCCTGATATTGCATATGCTGTTAACCGTATTTGTCAATTTATGCACAGCCCCACTACTCTTCATATGGTTGCTTTGAAACGCATATTGTGATATTTATGTGGTACTCTTGATTATGGTATTGTGTTTCGTCCTTCTACCCGGTTATCGCTTGTGGGGTATGATGATGCTAACTGGGGGTTGGATTTCGATGATCGCCGGTCCACATCTGGTTACTGTATATATTTTGGTCAGTCACCAGTTTCATGGTGCTCTAAAAAGCAACACGTTGTCTCTCACTCTACAGCTGAGGCGGAATATCGAAGTCTTGCTGCGGCTACTAGTGACGCCACTTGGTTGCTCTCTTTGCTTCAAGAGTTACAAGTCTCGTCTATTTATACTCCCACTATTTGGTGTGATAGTTCAAGTGCCATTGCTATTGCTGCCAATCCTGTTCTTCACTCCAAGTTCAAGCATGTGGAACTTGATCTGTTTTTTGTTCATGAGAAGGTTGCCGCTGGTACTATTGTTGTTGGTGAAGTGCCTACCTGTGATGAAGTAGCTGATATTCTCACCAAGCCTCTTTCGCATACAGTTTTTACTCGGTTTCGATAGTTCCTTCGGGTCTTACCGATTGAGACGATGGATGCATGTTAGAGTAGTTAGTTTGTTAGGAGTTGTTAGTCTGGTGCAAATAAGTAGTTACGCTAATGAGAGAGGATAGTCAGTAGTAATAGTCAGTAGTAATCTTCTATAAATACCTTTTGTATTCCTTAAAGAGGTTGAGCTTTTGAGAATTCAATATATGAGTTTCTTCTTAATATTTCTGATGTTTACCTTAGGTTCTTTCAGAATGGAATAGATTTTTTTTCCTAATAGAGGAACCACGGGAAGCAAAATGTTTTCCAAGAATATTCTTACCATATCTACTTAAAATGTAATTCACATCTTGTTCTTCAAAGGAAAACCATAATAATTTCCCCAGAATCTCTATTTGAAAACCTGAAAATCTTTTAAATCAACCGAATCATCTCACTTGAATACTTTATCAGCTTTATACAAATAATTCTTTGCATTAATAAATATTGTTTGCACCCACTTTCATGTAGAATTATTTCTCCCATGCAGGGAACGGTCTCCATGAATTACTGCCATCTTTCGATTTAGGATGAGTAAATTTCAATGAGTAATAAATTTTTTGATGGAAGCGATATCTATTTTGATGATATGACACGGTTTCTTTTGATCCAAAAAAGACGATGAATGACATGAAATTGAACTATGATTTTAAAGAAGGGACTTGAGTTTATATAAGATATTTATATAGGCAGTAATTCAATTTCCTTTTCCTTGTTGGAAAAGGAATTCCATTTTTGATTTTTAATTTGTTGTTTTCTTATTGTTAACTATTTAAAAAATAATTGCATTTTAACCTGCAAACTTAAATCCTAAATTATTATCTTTATGTGTAACACCCCGAATTTGGGCCTAGAAGTATTGGGCCTTGAGTGGGGGTCCGTAAGGAGGTTGTATATAGGTATTTAATTGTGCAATGAAATGAAACAATTAAATGTTTGCTATTAGTGGTTAATGGCTTTGAGAAGTGTTGGAGAAATCTTGGGTTCAAACTTGGGCTTTAGCAAAAATTTTGGTATTAAGTGAAAAAAAAACCTGGATGCTTGGATGAGGGTTTTTAAATTATTGTGTTAAATAAATGACACAAGGAAGCTTGTAGTCTAGTGGTTGTGGTGTCATTAAGGTTGTATGGGAGCCTGGGTTCAAGCCTTGGCTCTTGCAATTTATTTTGTTTTTTTTAAAGGGAACCTGGACTTTGGCCTTTAGACCTTATAATTAATTGGGGATAAAATATGACACAAAAAGCCTTGTGGCTTAGTGGCAAGTAGCGTGTGGAGCATTTAAGGTGAGGCATAGGTTGAATCCCATGGCAAGCAAGGAGCATTTATTTTGCTAACAGGAGGCGGCAAGAGTTGGTGTTGAATTTAAACTCTAATGTTGGAGGATCCCACATCGGAAGCTAACATAAGAGTGGTTGTGAAGTCGGCTTTAAATAGAGGAACCATGAAGAGAGTAAATGTACCTTTCTTGGTGATCCCTTTCATTGTATGGCGTGCTCGTTTGGGTTGGGCGTCGGCTAAGAGTGCTCGGAGTGTGGATTAACTCCGGTCTCCTATCAGTGTGTATTTCTTACTACTCTAGGCTGTAGGATGGCTACTTGAGACATGATGGGTCGAAAGGGGTCATGTGGGCCTAATGGGCCTACAAGCCCAATTGGATAAGTTGTTTGATTGTGTAGTAAATTTGGGCTAGGCTAGGTGAATCTAATATTTGTGGCTAGATTTGGGCTAAAAGGCCACACGAGCGTGTGGGCCCATTTGGGTGAGAATGGGCTTTAGAGCCATTAGTATTGTTATCCATGTTTAAAATACTTTGGTTTACAAAATTACCAAAATACCCTGCTTTGTAAAATTACTAAAATACCCTTGGTTTATAAAATTACCAAAATACCCCTAGTTTGTAAAATTATCAAAATACCCCTAGTTTGTAAAATTACCAAAATACCCCTAATTTGTGAAATTACTGAAATACCCTCGACCTGTAAAATTATTGAAATACCCTCGACTTGTAAAATTACCAAAGTACCCTCGATTTATAGAATTCTTGTTTTACCTCGATTTGTAAAATTACCGTTTTACCTCGATTTATAGAATTACCATTTTACCCTCGGTTCTGTAATTACTATTTTACCCTCGATTTATAGAATTACCGCTTTTACCCTAATTTACATAATTACCATTTTACCCCTGATTTACATAATTATCGTTTTACCCTCGATTTACAAAATTACTAAAATACCCTTGGTTTGTGAAATTACCGCAATACCCTCAATTTGTAAAACTACCAAAATACCCTGTATGGTAAAATGACGAATATGCCCTTATGTTTCAGTATGGTGATGTGCTTAGGATTTACATATATTGATATTGGAATAGTTAAGTTTGAGTGATGTGGTGGTTATCGTAGGTGATTGATTATGGAAACGTTTCAACTTCAACCCGTAATGTGTGTACTAACCCTCGTAATAGCTTAGATTAATATTTGCTAAAAAGCGAAAGCTTCATATTTTAGTGATTTGGGAATTAATATTTAGATCTATTTTCACGCATGTTTAAGTTGGATTCACAACGGATATGGGGTAGGAAGGTATTTGGAACGTTCTTCAACGAGTAGATCTCTTGGTAAGTATTGAACCTTCTTTCCATTTGTATCTTGTGGTTTAAGAAAAGTGAAAACCCTCTCGTCGACTAAGGCTAAAAGGGTTTTTGGTGTTATTTGGTTTGTTGGTGCTAGTGAGGATTAAAGGCTACCGATCGAGGAGTGTGTGAAAAGCTTGGATCATCGGAGTGACTAAATCTAGTCATCAACTTGCAAAGGTATGAACCCAAGGGCCATTGTGGATGGTGGCGAATGTGTAAGTGATGATAATAGGTAGTTTTCGATTTGGTTTAATATTAACATGGTCTAATCTATAAGTGGTTGATTATAGGAGAAATCGCATAGGAGATCTCGTCAAGGAATATCGCAAATCAGGTGTGTAACGAACCCTTTTCATAGTTTAAAGCGATGAATGCCGAAAAGCCGAAATGCCGAAATTCTGGCATTTCGAGGACTTGTGAGCAAGCGAACGCTCACTAGTTAGTTAGAATCGATGAGATTATGATCGGGAACATTGGAAACGGTAAGAACGTGATTTTTGGCATTCACGGTAAGTTGGGCCTCGAGGGGCTGCAATAGGGCCCAATAGGCTTTCGGGCCCATTTGGGTAAAATTGGTAGAAAACGGAAATCTGTTAAATTGCATGATAAGACTGTTAAAACCGTTATGGAATATAGGCTAAGTGGGCCTAGACGACAGAATTGGCTAAGTAGGGCCCATTAGGGGTTTTAGGCCCAATAACTCGATTTCGCTAAAAATGGGCCAGAATCACTGTTTGCACCCATGGATTGTTAGTAATCGTTAATGAACATGGAAACCCTAATTTTTGGTAAAATTACGAGATTACCCTTATAATATGAAAATGACCGTTTTGCCCCTAGGTAAAAATGACCATTATACCCCTAGGGTTTATGTATGATTTTAATACATGGGATTTTGATAAATATGGTATGTATGATATGCACATGAAATGTATGCTATGCACATGATATGTATGATATGCACATGAGGTAATCATAAATGCATTGGGTTGGGTTTTTATATGGATGGAGGAAGTGAAAAAGGGCTTATGCCCCAGTTATCAAAAGGGCTTATGCCCCAGTTATCAAAAGGGCTTATGCCCCAGTTATTGAAAGGGCTTTTGCCCCAGTTATTAAAAGAGGCTAGGCCTCCAGTTATATGATAAAGCAGCTATGCTGCCAGTGGAGAGTTTGGCGGGGTGGGTCGAGTTAATCCCCACATGGTGTGTTGGTTGGTACGGGTGGAGAGTAGCGGATGGCGGGTTGAGTAGTCTCCCCAAATGGGTTGCATTCTTTCATTGAAATTATATGTGACATTGAAATGGGCCTAAGGGCCATACCGTTTACAGTAAAGGCTTCGGCCCAGTAATATGAAATATGAAAAGGCTTCGGCCTAGTATTATGAAATATGAAATATGAAATATGAAAAGGGCTACGGCCCAGTGCATGATTGAGATTGGATTTGGGCTTAGACCCAACAGGCCGTTATTGTTTTGGGCTCGAAAGGGCTTGTTGCACACCGAGTTTCCAAACTCACCCCCTTTCCTTAACCTTGCGGGTGAGCCTTGATGTGGGGACTTGGGCGGAGGGATTCAGAGTGGCCACGGTGATTGTCTTTGGACTTTTAAATAAGTGTTGGTTTTCATTTAATTTCCTTTAATTATTATTTATTTTGGGTTGTAATAAGGCCAATTTTAACTTTCCTTTTATTTATTTTGAATTATTTTAATTTTAATAACTTTAAAATTGGTTAATAATTATTCAAATGGGCTAGACTTAGGACGTGTTTTCAAAATGATACTTGTTTTCAAAATATCTCAACACCACGATTAATCGATTTATCAAAGACGCCCACTTAAACAAATTTAAACTCGATATAACAAAGTGTGGCTATGGTAGTGGGCATGTCTAGGATTGGATCCAATTAAAGAGCTTGGTACTTAAGCGACCTTCATGGCTCACCTCCTCTGTCTCGGATACCTACACTGGTGCCCGACTTCCATACACTTTGTTAACTCAATAAAATGTATGGTTTTAAAACACTAAAATGGAACGTGGGTTTTCAACTCCAATGTGGCACGTCAGATTCGGCCATAACGTCTGGGCCGGGTTTGGGGTGTTACATTATGTTTACTTTTTAATGATAATTAACAAAAATATTTGGTTTTAAAATTTTAATACAATCAGTGAAACACAATTCACATACATGAATGATAAAATTTGACGTGATTAAATAAATATTGAATTTTGTTATATCTTTAATAATGAATATAGGTAAAATGGTAATAAATTGAGATTTTAATGTCATTTAAAACGTGTCAAATAAATATTAGATTAGATATTCAATATTAACAATTAATATATATTAATTGAATTATAAATGAGTGTAGAAATTCAAAATTGTAAAAATTTATATATATTGAATTAAATGATTACCATACATAATTTTATTCAAATAATAATAATGAAAAAAAAAAACCTGAGTGTTTAAGACAATTTTGTTGCATTTGTTTGTTCTATGATCCAACTATGGTAGGTAAGCATGATGTAGGTTCATCGTACTCCCATCCAGTAGCTTTAATTTGCTCTAATGGAATTGAAAACGAATCGATCCTTTTAACTTCTTTTTCTTCTTATTCCTTTTCATCATCGGAAATCGACTTTATTTCTAAAAATAGATTTGGGTAGATTTTGGAGTTCCAATCAATATCATCGATATACATATCTGTTGCATTACTTGGCAACTTATTTGTGCAAGGAAAACGATGATAATATTCCCAGAATCTCTGTTTGGCTTCTTGGAAAGCTTTTAAACCAGCTGAATCATTCCATTCGAATACTTTATCAGTTTTGAACAAATTGTTCTTTGATTCAATAAATCTTTTCCATGGCATTGCACCCACTTTTATGTAGAAGTTTCATGCAGGTAATGGTTTCCATGAATTACCATTATTATTCCGTTTGGGACGAGTAAATTTCGGACTGTAGTACCTTTCTTGGCGATTATAATATCTTCTTTGATAGTATGGCATGATTTCTTGTAATCCAAACAAATAAATAAACTGAAATCGCTAATGATATGAATTTACAGCAGGCGGACTTGTTGGGTTAATATAAATTATCAGAGTCAGTGACTCAATCCTTTTCCTTGTTGGAAAAGGAATTCTAATTTCAGTTTGATTATGATTTCTATTTTCTAAATATTTGTGTAATAAAATTATTAAAAAATATTAATTATACAAATTATTCTTCACATTAACAAATATTGTTCATAACATTACACCTATTTTGATGCAGAATTATTTCTACCATGCAGGTAATGGTCTCCATGAATTATTGTCATCTTTCGAATTAGGATGAGTAAATTTTGACTAGTAATAACTTTCTTGATAAACATGATATCTATTTTAATGATATGACATGGTTTCTTTTGATCCGAGAAAGACGATGAATGACTTGAAATTGAACTACGATTTTAAAGAAGAGACTTGAGTTTATATAAGATTATATAGGCGGTAATTCTATTTTGACTTTAACTTGATTTTAAGTTGTTGTTTTCTTATTGTTAATTATTTAAAAATAATCACAATTTAACTTGCAAACTTAAATCTTAAACTATTATCTTTATGTTTACTTTTTAATGATAATTAACAAAAATATTTGGTTTTAAAATTCTAATACAATCAATGAGACACAATTCACATACATGAATGATGAAGTTTGACGTGATTAAATAAATATTGAATTTTGTTATATTTTTAATAATGAATATAAGTAAAATGGTAATAAATTGGGATTTTAGTGTCATTTAAAACGTGTCAAATAAATATTAGAGTAGATATTCAATATTAATAATTAATATATATTAATTGAATTATAAATGACTGTTGAAATTCAAAATTGTAAAAATTAATATATATTGAATTAAATGACTACCATACATAATCTTATTCAAATAATAATAATGAAAAAAAAAACTGAGTGTTTAAGACAATTTCATTGTATTTGTTTGTTCTATGATCCAACTATGGTAGGTAAGCGTGGTGTAAGTTCATTGTACTCCCATTCGGTGGCTTTAATTTTCTCTAACGGAATCGAAAACGAATTGATCCTTCTTAATTCTTCTTCTTCCTCTTCATCATCGGAAATCGACTTTATTTCCAAAAAAAATTTGGGTCGATTTTGGAGTTCCAATCAATATCATCGATATACAATATCATCAACCATTGCCTGTCTCCAGCCTTCATGAACTTCAGCATATTCAAAACAGGTTGGTTCTTCTTGAGCAACTTGAGCCCTCTCATAGATGTCAGTCAAAGGCCTTGTACCCCTGACTGGTTCATCGTCAATATCCATATTAGGACCATTTTGGTCACCCTCAATCTGATCAGCCATCAATTCTTCAGAAACAGCCTCTGATTCACTTCTTTCTCAGTTCCAGCTTGCTTTTTCATCAAAGACCACATCTCTGCTTACTTGGATTCTATTTGTTAAAGGATCTAAGATCCTATACCCTTTTTTAACCAGGCTATAGCCTACCAGAATACCAGGTTGGGCCATTTTTGACAGCTTATCCCTCTTCACTGCTGGTGTGTGAGTATAACACAGGCAGCCAAAGATCTTCAAGTGAGCCAAAGATAGCTTAAACCCAAACCAGGCCTCAAATGGAGTTTTGTGAGCCAAAGCCTTGGTTGGGAGCCTGTTTTGAAGGTACACAGCAGTGTTAACTGCTTCAGCCCACAGGGTTTTGGGCAAATTCTTCTCAAACAGTAGACACATGGCCATATCCATTAAACTCCTATTCTTTCTTTCACTGACCCCATTTTACTGAGGTGTGTAGACATTGGTCAGCTTATGTTTGATGCCAGCATCACTGCAGAGAGCATGAATTTGAGCTGAGGTGTACTCAGCTCCATTGTCTGATCTGATGGCCTTTAGTTTGCATCTTGTTTCTGTTTCAGCTGCAACCTTAAACTTCAAGAACACTTGAGCTACCTCAGACTTGTGCTTCAAAAAAGAAAATCCAGCAGTATCTGGTACAATCATCAATGAAAAAAATGAAGTACATATTATCATTGAGTGATTTAGTCTTCATGGGGCCACACACATCAGTGTGAACTAGTTGCAATCTCCCTAAGGCTCTTCATGCCTTGTTGGTAGGAAATGGTAGTCTAGCCTGTTTTCCAAGTTGACAGACTTCACATACCTCATCTTTCTCAATCGAGTTGGTGAAGTTCTCAACTAGTTCCTCACTGACCATTTGAGCCATCGATCTAAAATTGACATGACCAAGCCTTTGATGCCAAAGCTTAGATTCTTCAGTAAAAGCAACACAGGCTGAGTGTGAGTCACTTGGCCAGTTGACTTCAAAGCATTTATCAATCATAGTGACTGTCATAAGGCTTGATCTATTTGGATAAGTAATTTGGCACTCCTAGCCCTTAAACACAACTGAGTAGCCTTTTTCAAGTAGTTGAGCTATGCTGAAAAGATTCCTATCAATCTCAGGTACCAATAGCACATTTGTGATAACCTTGCCACCTGTGGTAGTGCATATCAACACATCGCCTTTTCCTTCAGCCTTGATAAACTGACCATTGCTAATTTTCACCTTGGTTTTGCAGCTTCTATCCAAGGTTTTTAAAATGGTTGCATCAAGTGACATATGGTTAGTGCAACCACTATCCAATAGTCATTCTTTTGAGCCATTTTTGTGACCAGCTAAACATGATACAGCAAAGACCTGCTCTTCATGGTCATTAATGTCTTCAGCCACTCGAGCTTCAATATTCTTGTGTTATGCTTGATTCTGCCCAGGTCTCCCTTTTTCTTTGCAAACTCTTTCAACACGCCCTTTCTTTTTGTAATGTTAACATTATGCATCTGGTCTGAACCAGCATTTGGCCTCTGGATGACTAGGCCATTTACAGTGTCTGCAGGGTTGATCCCCATTTCTTGCAGCATCAGGCTTAGGCTTACTTCTCCAGTTCTTTTTGCCTTCGTAGGCAGAGGTGCTTGAGGCAGCTTTGGTCTTGGCTTGAAAAGCACCTTCTTGATGCTCCTCCATCCTGCTGGCTCTCCTTTGCTCCTGAACATAAAGGGCATTAATGAGCTCAGTTAAGGAGATGCTTGCAAGGTCTCTCGAATCCTCAAGGGATGAGATTTTTGCCTCATATCTTTCAGGCAGTGTTGAGAGCACCTTCTCTATTATTCTTGCCTCACTGAACTGTTCTCCTACCAACCTTATGCTATTGACCACTGCCATTATCCTATCTGAGTACTGCTTCACTATCTCTTCTTCTTTCATCTTTAAATTTTTAAAATCTCTTCTCAAGTTCAGCAACTGCTGCTGCCTTGTCCTCTCTGTGCCTTGGAACTCCTCCTTGAGCTTGTCCCAGGCTTACTTTGGAGTTTCACAAGCCATGATTCTGGTAAAGATGACATCTGACACACAGTTTTGGATGCAAGACATGGCTTTATGCCTCTTGATCCTCTCATCTGCGTGTTGCCTGATTTGAGCCATTGTGGGATTTGCTCTGAGTGGAGCTGGCTCAGCATCAGTGTTCGCTACTTCCCACAGATCAAAGGCTTGCAGGTAAGTCCTCATCTTAACCACCAATATGTGGAACCCTTCACCATTAAAAACTTGTAGTGCTGCTAGAGAAAAGCCTGATGAAGCCATCGATTTTGAAGGTATATAATGACAGGTCCTGATGGTCGTGAAACTAACTATAAATTCGACTAAGGCAAGTGCACCTATCAAATAGTAGTATAGTTCTGGTGAGACTGGAAATATCGTATCCACGAGGACTAAGAGTACTAGTAATTACTATCTTTTTATTATCTAACCTAAGAAATAAAGTGTGTTTTTTAACAAAAACTAATTATCTAATTTAACTAAGACTACGATAGAGATAAAGTTGGAAAATACTTTAGGAAAAATCGATGGGAAAACAATACCCAAGGAAGAATCCACTTAGACTCCTCTTATTACCTTTGACTTAGACGGTTTATTCATTTGACTTATTCCTTAGAAATCCCTAATTTATGTTACTATCTCTCTCGAGACTAGAAACAACTGACTTTAGGTTGATTAATTGAAATCTCTTTTTAATTGAAACCTCTATTGTCGCATTAACTCGATTTATGGATTCCCTTATTAGATTTGACTCTAATCCTGCAGATTTACGTCATCCTATCTCTAGGATTGCATTCAACTCCCCTAATTATGAATGATCTACTCTTAAATAGGGACTTTTTCTCCACTGAATAAGCACATCAAAAACCTGAATTAATACCTGGAATATTAAAACAATAATTAAAACTCACAATTAAGAATAAGAACAAATATTTATCATATAAATCAAAGGGTAATAAGATTCATCTTAGGTTTCATCTCCCTTAGGTATTTGGGGAGTTTAGTTCATAATAATAATGGAAAACATCTTAAAGTTTGGAAAACAACAAAACATAAAGAAACCCAAAGAACTCCTAGGAGATTGAATGGAACTCTTCAGTCTTGATGTCGATCCTGGCTCTAAGATGATTCTGTTGGCTTCTCTTGAGTGATCTCTACCTCTAACCCTATGTGCCCCATCAATCCTCCTCTAGGGTGTTTATATAGGCTTTAGAATGCTTGCAAACCCTCAAAAGTACCCTTTTCCGAATAGAACTAGGCTTGGGCTCGACAAGGACACGACCGTGTGCCATGCCCGTGTACAAGTGTTTCAAATCGTGTTAGAGTCTATTAGATAGACACGAGCATGTGATCTACCCGTGTGAGGAAGTCCAGGCCGTGTTGTTTTCCCATGTTGACCTATTTTCTCCATTTTTGGCTCGTTTCTTGCTCTTTTTACTCTCCTATGCTTACCTAAGTATAATATATGAAATGAAATGATTAGGAGCATCAAATTCCACAATTTTAATCATAAATCATCCAAAAATGTACTAAGCATGGGATAAAAATATGTATAGTTTATGACTTATCAGGTCTATTAACACAAAAGCTCTAGATACCAATTGTTGGTGTTGAGAGGAAGGAACATGCAAATTCAGCAGAATCTTGAGCAGCAAGGCTCGTAACTTGCTGAAGAAACAAGCTGTAATTTGAATAGAATTTTTTAAAAGGATAAAGCAAAGAAAAATGGAGAGTGTATATGGAAGAATTCTGATGAATTTCATTCATTCTCAATATTGGCATAATGCCATTACATATATCAAGCGTAAGTCAAACACTACAAGCAAATTTTACCTAAACTATCACCTAACACTACTATAACTCAATTAAACTTGGTAAATTAACTTGTACAACAAAGCAAAGTTGATTTTCAGCTCAACCACTACCTAATTACATCAATCATCAAACTAACATAGTTCAAGATGAACAAGATTACATTACACCAAAAAAATGAATCAAAAAGAACTAAATGACAGTAGCTTCACTTGGTTCTGCTGTTCTGCATGGCTTGGTGCGCTTGGCCAGCCCCTTGGTGCTGCATGCTGACCAACCTTCAACACTCTAAATTTGAGAGACACTACAAATAGAAAAGAAAGAAAAGAAAACCCTTCATTTGTATATTATTGTTTCATACACGCACAAGAAGAAGGATAATTATTATATATCATACATCTGTATCCTTCCAAACTTGTTTAAGTTTAGTGTTGCGCATGTCGAGAACAACTAGTTCATTGATATCAAAATCCACTGGAAAAGATTGCATACAAAAACCATGCCAACGTAACCGTCTTAACCTTTTGGGAAAGTCTTTGAAATCTCCTTTAAGTCTTACATAATCCAGTTGAAACAGTTTAAGTCTCTCTTGAGTTTCCACATCGACATTATTTGACATGAGAAACTGGCTTTTGGAATGCTTTGGAAAATGTTGAGTTGTATTTGTCTTTTTAGCCTTGTCTTCTAGCAATCCTTTTAGGTCAAGTGTGAGGCACTTAACTGTTCTGGAACCATGCATCAGAGAACTTTAAAAAAAAAATTGATAAGCTACCAAAATAAATTTTTTTAATCACCTTCTTAATACTTTTTTGGATGATTAATTAAGTACATGAGTGAATTTGATGCTTCTAAATTTTTAAATTCATGTTTTTATACTTAGAAGAGCATTTGGGAGTGAAATGAGAAAAAAACGAGCCAAAATCAGACAAATAAAGTTATTTTCAAGAGCCACATGGCCTGTGCCTTTCCACACGGGCTAGATTTTTATGCTTTCTGGGCATTTTAAAGTCTATAAATATCAATTAGAAGAAAAGAAAAGGGAGCCATCAAAGAAGATCGAAAAAAAACTCAAATAACTCCATTAGGAGCCAACTCGGAAATAAATCCCTATCAAGATTGAAGATTTCCTTTTAATTTCTTTCAAAGTTTTTATGAGTTTCTTTATGTATTGTGGTTGAGATGTTTCCATTCGGGATTATGAATTAATTCCCTAAATACCCAGGGAAGATGAAACCTATGATAGATCCTATTATTTAATTTCTATTTTACGTGATAAATACTTTATTCTTGTTCTCAATTATGTGTGCTTATTTCTTCT
Source organism: Gossypium arboreum (assembly GCF_025698485.1). Lineage (NCBI taxonomy): Eukaryota > Viridiplantae > Streptophyta > Magnoliopsida > Malvales > Malvaceae > Gossypium > Gossypium arboreum. Next base: position 1,620,424 of record NC_069070.1, on the reverse strand, counting down.
TTTAATATTTCTGGGATATTAATTCATGTTTAATGTGCTTAATTCAGTGGAGAAAAAATCCCTGTTTAAGAGTAGATCTAGCATAATTGAGTGGAGTTACATGCAATCCTATAAATAGAACAACACAAATCTATTGGATTAGAGTCAAATCTAATAATGGAATCCAAAAATCGAGGTAATGCGATGATAGGGGTTTTAACTAGAAAGAGATTTCAATTAATTAACTTAGAGTCAGCTATTCTTACTCTCGAAAGAGATATTAATATAATTTAGGGATTTCTACGTATCAAGACACAAGTGAATAAATTGTTTAATTCAGATTTATATTAATAGGTGAAGTTTAGGTGGATTATTGCCTAGGTATTGTTTCTCTCATCGGTTAATATTTGATTATTTCCTCGATTCATTCTCTATTGCGTTCTTAGTTAAATTAGTTTAGTAATTTTAGTTTTAAAACCCATCACTCCAAACTGTTAGCTAAATAATAAGAAAATAGTAATTACTAATATTTTTAGTCCTCGTGGATACGATATCTTTACTGACTGTAGCTATACTATTGTTCGATAGGTGTGCTTGCCTTTATCATAAATTTTAGTTAGTACAGAAAACACATATCAAGTTTTTGGCGCCGTTGTTGGGGACTAAAATATTAGGAAAACTTTAATTTTATTAACTTAGCCATGTATTTTATTTTATTTTATTTTTTTTTAGTTTAATTTTTACATTCTAATTTTTCTTTTATTTGTTTCTGGCAGGTTCTTTTAGGTTATAACAAGAAGAAATCCATCGGGACCATTACTGTTTGATAGCGAAATTGAAAGTACTGTTCGTAGAAATCATATAGATGAACAAGAGGACATCATTATTACTGAGAAGATGAGTGATAATCAGAATATTCAACTACCTCCTGCAACTGCTCCTATTTCTCGTACTATGTACGATTATGCCAAGTCCACTCTAACTAGGACTGAATCAAGTATTGTCTGACCCACTATTGCTAAAAATAATTTTGAACTAAAGTCAAACACTATTCAAATGGTACAACAGTTTGTTCAATTCGATGGTTTGCAAGAAGAAGATCCAAATACTCATTTGGCCAATTTCTTGGAAATCTGTGATACTTTAAAGATTAATGGCGCCACTAATGGCGCCATTCGCTTACGGTTATTTCGTTTCTCATTGAGGAACAAAGCTAAACAGTGGTTGAACTCTTTACCACGAGGTTCCATCACTACATGGGCTCAGATGACCAAGAAATTTCTACCAAAGTACTTCCCACCGACTAAGACAGCCAAGTTGAGGAACAACATCTCTTCCTTTGTGCAGATTGATTTAAAGACATTATAAGATGCATGGAAGAGATACAATAATCTATTAAGAAGGTACCCTTACCATGGGTTACCTCTATGGCTACAAGTTCAAACCTTCTACAACGGTTTGAATCCCTCAACTAGGCAATTAATTGACGCAGCAGTCAGTGGTACCCTGAACAATAAAACACCCGAAGCGGCTTATGAATTTATAGAGGAGATGGCATTGAATAATTATTAGTGGCAAGTTATGAGGACAAAGCCGATAAAACCAGTTGGTGTCTTTAATTTAGATGCAGTCACCATGTTATTGAATCAGGTAAAACAATTAAATAAGAAAATTGATGGTTTATATCTTTCTACGCAGGTACATCCGGTGATGTAATGTGATACAAATGAAGGAGGAATGAATCATCCAAAATGTTTACCTTTCGCTCCTAGCACAGAGAACAAACAAATCAATTATATGGGTAATAATTCTAGGCCTCAAAGTAACCCGTATATTAATAACTATAATGCAGGTTAGAGGAACCATCCCAATTTCTCTTGGGGTGGTTAAGGAAATCAAAGAACACAACCCCCTCTAGGCTTTCAACAGCCACCTTATCAGCAAGAGAAAAAGTCGAGCCTTGAGGAGATGTTGACAAAGTTTATCTTAGTGTCAGAAACTCATTTCCAAAACACCGAAGCAGCACTAAAAAATCAACAAGCATCTATTCAAGGGCTCGAAAATTAAATCGGTCAACTTGCTAAATTTATCTCGGAAAGACCATAAGGTAGTTTGCCTAGCAATACCGAAACTAACCCAAGAGAGCAGCTTCATGCAATTATTGTTTGAGACGAAGAAGGGTTAGTTGAATCTAAATAAGAACCAATGTAAGATATTGTGGTGAATAATGATAAGGTTAAGGTAAGCCAGAAAGAGCAAAAGCCGATTGCCAAAGAATATAAACCTCAAATGCCATATCCTAACGCGACGAAGAGAGACCACACGAACAAACAATTCGGTAAATTTATTAAACTCTTAAAAAATTACATATTAACTTACTGTTTGTTGAACCTTTTTCGCAAATGCCCAATTATGTTAAATTTTTAAATGAACTGTAGGCAAACAAAAGGAAGTTAGGCGATTCGTCAACTATAGAGCTCAATGCAGTTTGCTCAGCCATTTTACAAAATAAACTACCCAACAAACTGAAAGATCCAAGGAGTTTTACTATTCCTTGTTTAATTGGTAGTTTAAATATTGATAATGTTTTGGTTGATTTAGTGGCTCGTATTAATGTTATGCCCTATAAAATGTTTAAACAACTAGGTCTTGGGAAACCCAAACAAACTAGGATGAGTATTCAATTAGCGGATAGAACCATTAGATATCCTAGGGGTGTTATTGAGGATGTACTTGTTAAAATCGATAAATTCATATTCCTCATTGACTTTGTTGTGTTGGACATGGATGAGGGTAGTGAGGTAATTTTAATTTTAGGACGACCCTTTTTAGCAATTGTCAATACTATAATAGATGTTGGTACGGGTGAATTAGTACTTTGTGTAGGTGACGAAATGATTACTCTCCCAGCTCGTGATTCTGTGAGAACATCTAGTGATCAAGATGATTTTAAATCTTCTATCAATGTTAGTGACTATATGGCTCAACCTTCTTTGTAGGAAACCCCTCGAGAAAACGTAATAGAGCCATGTTTTAGTCAATGCGACAGAAACAGAGCGACTTATAAAGAACAAATGTTACAAATCGATGAACTGGATGAATGGCAGACGCATGTCAAGGAAAAATTGTAACACCTTCTAAACCTAAACCGTTGTCGAAACAGGGTTACGAGGCATTACCAGACAATCGAACAATTTACGATTAATATTCAAATAATTATCGAACATATTATAATATAATCATAAATTCATATAAAACTTTTGGTAATTGACTCTTTTTTTAAAAAAGAAAAAATAAACTCAATATAACCCATTTATAAATATCTAACCTTCCCTGCAATTTCAAACCGGAACCAATCCAAAACCAATATTTCAACCAATGCAATTTCATATTTAATCGTATTAAAATCATACCTATAACAATAATTTGATAATTTACTCTATGAACATTTATATATTAAAAATTAAATTAGAATTTCATTCATCCATTCTAAATTTAGCACCAATTCTACCATGCATATCATGTAAATTTTCATACCATTTCATTAGTTTAAACACCAAAATACCAAATACCATTCTTTACAACAAAAATTATATAGCATTTTAAGTGACCAAATTAACACCTATGTACATGCCACTTTTGCCAAAAGAAGAATACATCACCGAGTTTTGCGCTGAAGTCAAGATCGCCTGGATGCTGAACAGAGACTCTAAATACCTATTAACCTGCGCACAGAAACAACCGTACGCTGAGTATTTTATACTCAGTGGTATTACCATAATTCAAAATTATAACATAATAAACATGTAAATTAAATTATACAATCATAAAAATTTACCAACCACTTTTTATATATATAACTTTAATTTCTCACCATTTACAATTCAATTTAACTCTTCAATATACAATATCATATACTTTCATTTTGAGCCATTATTCTTTACATGAACCTTTAGTTCATGCTTCTTATTCTCCTTTCCATATTCAATTCACATTTACAATTCATAATCCATTTTCACATATCTTTTCAATGGCTCAACCAATTCATTTTATTCGATTTAACTTTTCATTTAATTACCCCTATTAACAGATTCGGACTTTGGCGAGTACGCGGATCCAACCAAACACACCAGATTAGCACCCAGTGTCTCATCGGATAGTTTGAAGCAAAGTTGACACCTAGTGTCTCATCGACCTAGCCGAAGTAAAGTGGTACCCAGTACCTCATCGAATCTATCCAAAGTAAAATAGTGATACCCAGTGTCTCATCGACTCGAGGTTGAAGTATCCCTGAGCACTTCCAATCCTGTGTCATGCTAACTATATCCGACTCAGTCCGACTAGTTAATAGGGTTTTCGGATCATATATAAATCTCAATTCAGTCACAATTTCTCACATTTTCAATTTAATCATTTTCCACTTTTCAATCAATTTTCAATTCACATGTTCATAATTCAATATACTTTCTTAATTCAATATGCATTTCAATTATTCACATATAATCACAATTTAATTTAATTTCATACAATTCAATACTAATACTTACCATGCATATTAACTTAAAATTCAACAATTAATAATAATTAAATTCAAATTATAATAATACTAACACGTATTTCTCATTCAATTCAATTTTCTAAATTCAATTCAATAAAATTACTTACCTCAATATTCACTTACTATAAAATAAATAAATTTAAAATTCACACTTAATAATAAATAACTTGAATTATAGTAATACAAACCCGGATTTCGCGATTACTCCTCGATAACTTTCTCCTTTCCTTTTTGTGTCAATGCCTCGGGTTCTTTGCTAGTTACGAAAACAATAATTTACACTATTAATTACAGCACTAATTAAAATAAATAATTGAATTTCTAATCAATTTCTACCTTATTCCCAATTTAATCCTAACTAAGTTTACTTATTTTTCTAATTCAATTCATACTTTATTTCTATTCAAACTTCATCCAAACTCAAATTTAACTATTAAATTTTCAGCATAATTCCCTAATTTCAAATTTTCCTCAATTTAATCCCTTTAACATAAAACTTATAGCTTACTTTACAATTTAATCCCTTTATCAATTCTAACTTGAATTTTATTCAATTAAATCCCAAATTCACTATTTTGTTCAATATGAACTATGTTCAAAAACCTTAAAACTTCCAAAACCTCAACTTAATTTCATCAAAACTTTATTCTAAAGTTTCTAAAACATTAAAATTAAGAGAAATGGACTTAATTTAACTTACCAATTAAACTTCAAACTTCAAATCTTTAGTTTTCCCTTTTTATTTTTCTTTCCTATTCTTTCTTCCCCTGTTCGAACGGCCTCTGTTCTTTCTCTTCTTTATTTCCTTTCTTTATTTCATATCTATTTGTTTCATTTTAATTTGTTTTCTATTTAATTAATTAATAAATAAATAATATCTATTTAATAGCAAATGTATATATTACAATTGTATCCCATATCCACCGTACATATGTCTTGATCTAATCTATTTCATAATATAATATAATTAATAATTTTAATAATAATAATCATCTAATAAATATCTTTTACTAATTAATAATAAATAATAAAATATCTTTTCACTAATTATACATAAATAATATAAATGTACTTGTTTAAATTAATATATTTGTATTTCATTTTTACCTTACACTTGTCTTTTCTTAATTTATTTCATAATATAATAATAATTAATATAATTTATAGCTTAATAATAATATTAACTAATTAAACAATAATAAATGTCTAAGAAAATCTTAGATTTTTGTTACCCATTTGCCGCCTCATTTTAAGCCATTGGCTTATTTACCTATTCAGTCCCTCTTATTTTCTTTTACTTTATAATTAGACTTTACACCTTATTTAATTTAGTCCTTTTCACTAATTACTCTAAATTAAGCTAAATTCACCTAATTTAAACTTAATTAAACACATCACTAGACTCATAAATATTTCTAATAATTATTTTTGAACTCGATTTACTAAGATGGAGGCCCGATATTGCACTTTTTCGATGCCCGTAAATTTTAGGTCATTACAAAAACTGAGAAAACACGATGAAGAGCCAAAGCAACGCCATGATGAGCATATGAATGGGATGAACTAATTTAAGGTTGGGGACAAAGTACTGCTGGACAAAATAGATCCAGAATCTCCCCCTCGGAGCTCGAGTCAAATGGATCAAACTCATTTACGGTACTGAATGTTCCCCCCTACGGTACAGTCGAGGTAACTGATTATGAATTCAACACATTTAAGGTAAACAATACTCGAATTAAACCTTAACTTGGTATTAATTTTGATAACGAGAAAGAAGAGTCTCGGCTCTGAGAATTACATAACCGTGTGCATACGAGGTAAGTCAAGCTTAGACTCTAAATAAGCGCTTCTCGAGAGGCAACCCAAGTGTTTAACTTTTTCTAATTCTTTTAATTCCACTTCATACTAATTTAAAATCTTAAAAAAATGTGTTTTTGACCCACACAGCTTGGATACACGGGCGTGTCCCAGGTCGTGTGCAAAATGGGGTAATCAATAGTGAGCCACACGGCCTCGCAATATGGCCGTATAACCCACATAGCTTGGATACATGGGTGTGTCCCAGACCGTGTACATAAGAAAGCAATTGACAGAGAGTTACACGGTGTAGAAACATGGCCGTGTGAGTACTGAGACTTTATTTTTCAAAATTTTGAAAGTTACACGGCCTGGAGACACGGCCGTGTGGCCTACATGATCTGGACACACAGTCGTGTGAGTACTGGAGCTAATTTTTCAAATTTAATTTAAAGCCAGTGAATTACACGGGTAAGAGACATGGGCGTGTGTGAGATAGTGTGCCCCACACAATTTAGACACACGGGCGTGTCTGAGGCCGTGTGAAGATTGGGCTAAAATTTTGAATTGCACACAGGCTGGTGAAGCCCTATACAATTGTGACTCAACATGGGCTTTTACACGGTCGTGCCCCCTATTTAACCCAAAAACCCTAATTCACCCTTTATTGTATTTTTGTCTTCTTCCTACCCCAAAAAGAAACCCTAGTCACTACTCACCATCCCCCGCCGCCAATCAACCTTTCCCCCTTGCAACTCTGGCCAACTTTTTGTCACCCCCACGCCCTTCATTCCTCTTCTCCCTTTTTTCCCTTCCCCTTTACTCAACACAAAACTACCCCCCACACCGTTCCTTTCTCCCCCTTATTCTTTTCCCCTCTCCCTTCCTTCCCCTCACAGTTGACCTCCCCTTGCTCTTCCACACACCCACAACCCCTTCGCCACCTTCCCTCTTTTCTCCCCATTGCCGAACCCCCACCCCTCTTCCCTTCGCCCCCATCGAACAAGTCCCCTTCTTCCTCCTTTCGACGAACCAACTCCCCCACCCTTTCCCTCCCCAATTGTTCCCTCACCACGCAACCACCGGTGCAAACCCCTCACACTAATGACCTCATCTTCCATCAATCGCCGCGTGCACAACCCACCACCCTTCCTTAGTCTTTTCCCCATTTTCCCTATTTATTTTTTATTTTTATTTTATTTATTTATTTCATTCTTTTGCTTAGTTTATTTTATTTTATTTTATTATTCTGTTTAGTAATTTTATTATTATTGTTTTATTACTATTTTACTGTTATCTTATTATTATTATTATTATTATTATTATTATTAGTTGGTTTATTTTTCTTAGTTTATTATCATCATAATATTATTATTTTTTATTGTGTTGATTACTATTATTATTGTTATGTCATTATTTGTAGTTTTAATTTTCTATTTATTTTATTTTTCCCTTCATTATTGTTTTATTACTTTTGAGTTCGTTTGAATCATAATAGCTTAAGTACATAATGTTTGCATGATCAGGTATTAGTACATCCGGTTGCAAAGTCGGGTAGAGCGCGGCATAAATCTTATCTCACTTTTATCTAATCAAATTTTTAGGAGTTTAATAATAATTTAAACTCGTCCACAAAGACAATAATAAAATTGACATAAAAATATTTTCACTTGCTCACATAGAGATTTGAACACAAAAATTAAAGATAAGTTAACTTATACCTTACCACCAAACCATTAAACTTATTTTAATATAAATTGAACAAAAATAATATATAAGCCTAATGAACAAAGATAGGCCTAGGAACAAAAATAATTGAATTTCCCATTAGAAGGATTTGAACTTAAAACTTCCAACAAACAACTAAAACACTTAACCACTACTTTATAATAAAATTTAACAAATCAAAAATTTAAAACTTGGAGCATTATATGGGAAATTTAATGCTATGTATTTATTATATTGTGATAATTCTTTAATACCTTAAGGGTCAAGATCGTATCACAGCTCAAATACTCTAGGATACAAGCATATTCTGGTGTGGTTGGCGAGGTCGATGCATTTATGCTCGATTAGCACTTCAGTACGTCTACTTCTTTTTCCACCTCTTCTTCATCATGAAATCAATTTAATTTCTCAGAAAAGTTTTGGATCGATTTTCGTATTCCAATCGATATCATCGATATACATATCAGCTGCATAACTTGGCAACTTATTCTTGTAAGGAAAATCATGATAATTTTCCCAAAATCTCTATTTAGCTTCCTGAAAAGCTTTTAAATTAGCTGAATCATCCTATTTGAATACTTTATAAGCTTTATACAAAGCATTCTCGCATCAATAAATATTTTCCATGACATTACACCCACTTTCATGCAAAATTTTTAAAACGAATAAATCGATTAAGATTTTAGTTATTAAACCCATAAGACCATAACCTATTTACAAACCCATTAAAACTCGTTATTCTTACAAAATCATAGCCTATTAAAACTTTAAAATCCAATACCTTTTCAGAGTCATGCTATTCCAGAAGTGCAGAGGTAACCCATGAACTTCAAGCCAAGTTGCCCGCCGCTCAGGAAGGAAATCAACTATCCTACATCATCTGATTAAAAGCACAATAACTCCACAACATCTGATTGACAGCACAAGTTAATTGAATTACCAAGAATCAATATCAATAACTTACATAAAAGAACAGAGATTAAATATAAGATGAAATCAACCAAGCCAAGCTGGCAATGACTAAGCCAAAATATTCATTTACCCCAGTTCAATCCTACAATAGTCAAGATTTGACTAAACTTTGCAACCTATACATGTCTTTTTGGGATTTTGACAAAATATAAATAAAAGCCCCGAGAAGATACTTAAAACATTCACTCATCCATGGCAACTGACTGAAAGAATTGGGGTTCTCATCTAGCTCATAATCAAATACAAGGTCAATACCGAATTCTAGCACAGATAAATCTGAAAGAACCCGAAGAGTAATATGATCACCAGCTTCTAGTTCACCACCCCTAAAGTCCCAACAAGTCGACCAGTATAAGGTATTCTTGGTTTCAAGAATTCCTGTGAAATGTTTGGAATAGGTCCACTTTGTACCTTTGGTCTCGTTCACAATTTCAAGGAATGGTAAAAATGTTGAAAAGTCAAATTAAAAAAAAAATGGGTGTTGAAAAGTCAAAATTGGGAGGTGCAAGTGGCACCGAAAGAAAAAAGTGATAGGCAAGTTGTTTAAAGTTGAATGGGATAATTGCAATTTTGGTCCCTAATTTTTTAGGCCATTTGCAAGTTAGTCCCTGAACCTCAACTATAAATAGGCCTTTTCATTTTTCATTTCAACGATCCCAACCAATCTTTCTCTCTTAGTTTTCTCTCTTCTCCCATTTGAGAATTCTTAAAGAATTCTATTTGTTTGTAATATTTTGGAGATAGTAAAGTTATCATCGGTGTTAGTGCCCGGGACGTAGGTATAATTTACCGAACCTCGTTAAAACTCTTGTGTTCTTTCTTGTCCTATTTTTCTTTCAATATTTGAGGGTATAATAGTAGTATTTAATTGTGCTATTAAATTACTATAAAAGGGATATTCTGACTAAGGAAAGACTTGGTATTTAAGAGATCCTTGTGATCCACCTCTCTTCCCTAGGAATTGAACTTTGTGTGATTTTTTAGTACAATAATTTACACGCTTCCGACCCTATTGAAACAACAAGTGGTATCAAGAGCCGAAGGTTAATCGTAGTATGCTCTGTGGTTGCAGTTTAAACTGATCTTCCACATCAGAAAAGATTTCCTTAGGTATATTGAAAGATTATGGAGAAAACGGTCGGTGTAGGAGCTTCAACATCGTCCATGTGGACAAGACCGACAATTGCAAATGCAAGATTGGCCGTGGAGATCTTTGATGGCACGGGCCATTTTGGTATGTGGCAAAGTGAGGTTCTAGATGCCCTTTTTCAGCAGGGTCTAGACATTGCCATTGATGAAGAGAAACCAGATGATGTACAGGAGAAAGATTGGAAGGCGATCAATCGGTTGGCATGTGGCACAATTCGATCATGCCTTTCTCGAGAGCAGAGGTATGCTTTTTCAAAGGAGACTTCTGCAAATAAGTTGTGGGTGGCACTTGAAGAAAATTTTTTGAAGAAAAACAGTCAAAATAAGCTTCACTTGAAGAAAAGACTATTTCGCTTCACTTACGTCCCAAGTACCACAATGAATGATCACATCACCAAATTTAATCGTTAGTCACCGATTTGCTGAATATGGATGAGACATTCAAAGATGAAGATTTGGCTTTGATCTTTGTTGGGGTCACTTCCGAGGAGTTTGAGTTCCTAGAAACTACTCTACTTCATGGCGAGGAGTGATATATCTCTGGGCGAAGTCTGTGCGGCCTTATACAGTTATGAACAGAGAAAGAAGGACAAACAGAAAAACTCAATCAGAGATACAGAAGCTTTAGTAGTCCGAGGTCGTTCATACACTCGGAAGAAAACTCAAAAGGGGAGATCAAAGTCAAAGTCCAGACTCGGGAAAGATGAATGTGCCTTTTGTCATGAGAAAGGCCCTTTGGAAGAAAAATTGTCCAAAGTGAAGAATAAGGAAAAGTCTGCTGTAGATGCTTGTGTTGCAAAGCATGATACCGTGACTCGAATTATCACTTGGTTGCATCATCATCGTCGTTCCATTCAGATGAGTGGATATTGGATTCGGGTTGTACCTATCATATGTCCCCTAACCGGGAGTGGTTTTCTGATTTAGTAGAACTAAATGGAGGAGTTGTTTATATGGGCAATGACAATGCTTGTAAAACTGTTGGGATAGGTTCAATCCAATTAAAGAATCAAGATGGATCAACCAGAGTTCTAACTAATGTTCGGTACGTGCCCAGTTTGAAGAAAAATCTCATCTCATTGGGAGCCTTGGAATCCAATGGTTCAGTTGTTACTATGAGAGATGGAGTTTTGAAAGTGACATCTGGCGCACTTGTGATATTGAAGGGCATCAGGAAAAATAACTTGTATTACTACCAAGGTAGTACAGTTATTGGAGCAGTCGCTGCAGCTTCCGGTAACAAAGAATTGGACTCAATGCAGTTGTGGCATATGAAGTTGGGACATGCCAGCGAAAAATCCTTGCAAATTCTGGCAAAGCAAGGATTGTTGAAAGGTGCAAAGGCTTGCAAATTAAAATTTTGCGAGCATTGTGTTCTGGGAAAGCAAAAGAGAGTGAAATTAAACGATCGCTATCCATAATACAAAAGGTATTTTGGAATATGTTCACTCAGATGTGTGGGGGCCTTCCAAAACACTTTCGTTGGGAGGAAAACACTACTTTGTTACTTTTGTTGATGACTTTTCCAGAAGAGTTTGGGTGTATACCATGAGAACTAAGGATGAAGTGCTTAGAGTTTTTCTTAAATGGAAAACTATGATCGAAAACCAGACTGGCAAGAAAATCAAGCGGTTTAGAACGGACAATGGAGGCGAATATAGAAGTGATCCGTTCTTCGATGTGTGCCAAGAGTATGGTATTGTTCGACACTTCACAGTTAGGGATACACCACAGCAGAATGGAGTGGCAGAGCGTATGAATCGAACATTGCTGGAGAAAGTTCGATGTATGTTGTCCAATGCTGGGTTGGGCAAGCAATTTTGGTTGAGGTGTGACATCGCCGCCATCTTGTTAATCGTTTGCCATCATCTGCATTAGAAAGAAAAACTCCTATGGAGGTATGGTCTGGAAAACTGGCTACAGATTATGATTCCTTACATGTGTTTGGATCCACTGCATATTACCATGTGAAGGAGTCAAAGTTAGATCCGAGGGCAAAGAAAGCTCTCTTTATGGGAATCACTTACGGAGTGAAGGATTTCGTCTTTGGTGCTTAAGCACAAAGAAAATGATCTGCAGCAGAGATGTTACCTTTGATGAATCGCCACATTGAAAAAGGTAGCAGATGAAGATATTCAGACAAGCGATACTCCACAGCAGGTGGAGTGTACTCCAAAACAGGTGGAGTTTGAGCAGATGGGGATTTGCCCAGTTAATAAGTCTAATTCTCCAGCCACAATGGAGGAATTAGAGGTTGAAGAGGTTCTGACCCAAGAACCATTAAGTACACCAGAACCAGTTGCAGTTGCAAGGCCAAGGAGAGAAATTCGTAAACCTGCTCGATTCTCTGATATGGTGGCCTACGCCTTCCCGTTGTTGATGATGATATTCCTATCACTTATCAAGAAGCAATGCAAAGCTTAGAAAGTGATAAATGGAAAAGCGCCATGGATGAAGAAATGCAATCTCTCCTGAAGAACAATACTTGGGAGTTGGCGCAATTACCGAAAGGTAAAAGGGCAATCGGATGTAAGTGGGTATTCGCAAAGAAAGATGGATCTCCTAGTAAGAAAGATGTTCGCTACAAGGCAAGGTTGGTAGCTAAAGGCTACGCTCAGAAGGAGGGAATTGACTACAATGATGTATTTTCCCCTGTTGTGAAGCATTCCTCCATTAGAATTTTGTTGGCCTTGGTAGCACAGTTGAATTTGGAGCTAGCTCAACTTGATGTTAAGACGGCTTTCTTGCATGGTGAGTTAGAAGAGGAGATCTATATGACTCAGCCTGAAGGATATACAAATGCTGGTGGTAGAAATTGGGTTTGTAAGCTGAACAAATCGCTATATGGATTGAAGCAATCCCCGAGACAGTGGTACAAGCGATTTGATAGCTTTATGAAAAGGCAGAAGTACACAAGAAGCAAATATGACAATTGTGTGTATTTGCAGAAGTTGCATGACGGATCTTTCATTTATCTACTCTTGTATGTTGATGATATGTTAATCGCTTCGAAGAGCCAAAAAGAGATAGATAAGCTGAAGGCTCAGTTGAATCAAGAGTTCGAGATGAAAGATCTAGGTGAGGCCAAGAAGATTCTCGGCATGGAGATAAGTAGAGATAGACAGAGAGGCAAGCTTTGTTTGAATCAGAAGCAATATCTGAAAAAGGTATTACAATGTTTTGGTGTAAATGAAAACACTAAACATGTAAGTACCCCACTTGCTTCTCATTTGAAACTTAGTGCTCAATTATCTCCGAAAGCGAAGAAGAAAGAGAATATATGGCAAAAGTCCCATATGCTAATGCAGTTGGGAGTTTGATGTATGCGATGGTGTGTCTGGCACGACATTTCACAAGCTGTTGGAGTTGTGAGCGGTATATGCATGATCTCGAAAAGGACATTGGCAAGTTGTGAGATGGATTCTACGGTATCTTGAAAAACCGTAGATGTTGGTTTAATTTTGAACAGGATGAAGCACTTGGTCGGTTTGTAGTCGGATATGTTGATTCCGACTTTCTGGTGATTTAGATAAACGTCGTTCAACTACGGGTATCTGTTTACTCTTGCGAAAGCCCCAGTGAGTTGAAGTCTACCTTACAGATCTCTGATGAGTGTGTCTACTACTGAGGCGAATATATGGCGATTCTGAAGCATTAAGGAGGCTATTTGGCTTAATGGATTGTTGAAAGACTTGGGAGTTGTTCAAAGTCACATTAGTCTATATTGTGACAGTCAGAGCGCTATTCATTTAGCGAAAAATCAAGTCTATCATTCAAGAACCAAGCATATCGACGTAAGATATCACTTTGTGCGGGAAGTCTTTGAAAAAGGAAAAATTCTACTTCAGAAGATTCCGACAGCAGATAATCCCGCAGATATGATGACTAAGGTGGTAACAACAATCAAGTTTAATCATTGTTTGAACTTGATTAACATCCTGAAAATTTGAGCACCTTCAGGTGTATGGCGCTCGAGAGCGCATTTGGAGGCACTACAAAAAGATAACTTTATCGAATTTGGGGAGTTGAAGGAAGTATGTGAAGATGTGATTATCCTAATCAAATCTTCAAGGTGGAGATTGTTGAAAAGTCAAATTAAAAAAAAAATGGGTGTTGAAAAGTCAAAATTGGGAGGTGCAAGTGGCACCGAAAGAAAAAAGTGATAGGCAAGTTGTTTAAAGTTGAATGGGATAATTGCAATTTTGGTCCCTAATTTTTTAGGCCATTTGCAAGTTAGTCCCTGAACCTCAACTATAAATAGGCCTTTTCATTTTTCATTTCAACGATCCCAACCAATCTTTCTCTCTTAGTTTTCTCTCTTCTCCCATTTGAGAATTCTTAAAGAATTCTATTTGTTTGTAATATTTTGGAGATAGTAAAGTTATCATCTGGTGTTAGTGCCCGAGGACGTAGGTATAATTTACCGAACCTCGTTAAAACTCTTGTGTTCTTTCTTGTCCTATTTTTCTTTCAATATTTGAGGGTATAATAGTAGTATTTAATTGTGCTATTAAATTACTATAAAAGGGATATTCTGACTAAGGAAAGACTTGGTATTTAAGAGATCCTTGTGATCCACCTCTCTTCCCTGGGAATTGAACTTTGTGTGATTTTTTAGTACAATAATTTACACGCTTCCGACCCTATTGAAACAACAAAAAATTCATTTGTATTATCATTCTTGGCAGAAAAAATGATAATCGAATTTAAGAAGCAACTAATCTTTCGACTAGAGTTTGGGGGCACTGATATTGAAACCTCAGTCTTGCCAGCTTGATGGCCAAAGTAGTGGCCATAGTAATCAAATGGCATTGGATCAAATGCTGTAATTATGCCATAATCGTATAGTACCTGTAGCATTGGGTTAAGGAATTAGTTATTAAAAATATATAGTATATAAATAAATTTTGAAACTTGGAACTCGTAAAGGAACCTGTGGGGAAGAAATCACTTTTGATTCTTCTATATAACTGCAAAGTTGCACTTTAACATTTCCATAAGATTCCAAACTGAGTAAGTTTTTAGTTAGGTCCATCTTGATATTTCTTGGGGCAACTTCATCTCCTAAAATGTGTACAATAATGTGTTATTTATCAATTTTAATGATCAACAACATAATATGTCTATTATAATATTAAAGTATTTGTCTTGACATGAAAAAACGATGATTAAAGTTTTTATGAGTTCAAACTGTGTATAAAAAAATATCAAACAACTAATGTTATCTATTATGACTAAAATATGTTATAAGACTTGTTAGAAATAACCAATTATACACTTTTGAAGAAAAAATCAATTATATCTGTATCTTTTATTTTTATATAAAATATCAATTTTAAAAATACCACTTTTAACTTCATCCATTATTTTAGTTTCCACTTAGATGATAGATTAATCATTTATCAAACAATTAACTTATTTTGATTAGACCTCAATTGTAACATAATTTTATAATTATTATTTTATTATTAAGCTAAATTTCTCTCAGAATCTATTAGATGATCAGATTTCTTAAGTAATATTTTTATTGTATTGGAAAATCTTTTAGAGAAACATATATCAATTTTTGAATTTTTTTATTGACATCTAAAAGGAAACTTATGTTCAAACAATCTAAAGGGGCATTAAAATAAATATAATAGGATGTATTAACTAAAATATAATCTTACCGTTGAAAACACAATTAGATATTCATATAATTCATTATTTCAATAAGGATATATGTTTTTAGCCATGTGTTTTACTCATTAATGTTAATAGTGCATTGGGTATAATATGCCATAAACATAATTATTTGAGATCTACTCATACCTGTAGATAAATATGAAAAACCATATTCATATCTAATGTTGTGTTCGGATTCATAAGTAACGCCAAATTTTCTTATGCTGAGATGAATAGGCATTATCATGCAACTCACAAGGTCACCACCTTCAAACTGACAATCCGTTACTGGCCAATGGATCAACCACAACATTGTGTTATCGTTAGTCTTAGGAATTCCAATGAAACTGGAGCAATATCTCCACGTGGTCCTTTTGGTCTCATTGAAAATGTAGACACTTGGTAGAAGGTCCAATATTTGATCACTATCTAAAGAAAAAACAATGCATAAGCTGAACCAACGAATCTTTTCATCTGGATGAGATGGTGTTGGCAAAAGAAAAGAGATTCGATGCTCGTTAGTGCGATGCTTATACCCAATCGGAACTTCACTTCCTAAAACTAATGTGCTTGTTATACCACATTCCTGCAAGACCTGATAGAAAAGAAAACTGTTAGATGATTACGAATGTGTTGATTAAGTAATATAAGACAAAAAAAAAAGATTTAAAATTTAAGTTGGAGAACTATTGGACCTGTGGGGTAGCAAGCATTATGTTGTCGGTTAGGCAATTATAAAGTTGCACTCGATTTTTGTTCACGGAATTCACGTTGAATAATCTTCTAATCTCTTCCGCATCAAAGTTTTCAATTGGCTCCAACTTGAATATATCTTGAACCTCAGTCAATTTTTCACATCCAAAAATAACACATCGTTTGGAAGAAAAGAAGCATGGAAGAATTGACCAAGAGCTTTTTACTGCAGATACTGTCGAGAACTCAGAAACATTGGGCAAGACCGGAAGCTTTGGAATCATTTGGAGTTCAGTGCAAGAAGTCAGTACAAGTTCATCAAGTTTTGTAAGTTCTTTTAAGCTTTCCGGTAAGTAATGAATTGGGTTTCTACTTAAATTTAAGGATTTCAAGGAAGCCAAGTTACAAAGATCACTGGGCATGACATCATCAGATAGTTTGCAACTTTCAAGGCTTAACTTTACCAAAGAGCTCGGTAGAGATGCCCAAGAGAAACCCAATCCTTTGTTTCTTTTTAGTAAGAGCCAATGCAACCCTAACCTTGTTTGATTTATGGCAGTTTCATCTAAATTAAGCACCTTCAATGATTTCATATTATGCAACTCCCTAGGAATATCATCAAGTCCTGAACAACCACATAAAATAAGCTCTTGAAGTGATATTAATGAACCAATTGTCCTTGGAAGTTTCCTAAGACTTGTGCAATCTTTAAGGTTCAAGAAAGTAAGCATCTTTAGCTCACCAATGGATTGATCAACTTCCACCAAATTTATGCAATCTTTGAGCATCAACTTCTCAAGGCTAGGGAGTCCTGAAAAGCTTGGAGTTTTAAGAAGGCTACGTGAATGGTTGAGATTAAGAATCTTTAAATTTGGGAGACACTGCAAAAAAAAAAAAATGAAAACCCCTCATTTATATATTATTGTTTCAAACACACACACACACACAAAAAAAAAATATATATCATACATCTGTATCCTTCCAAACTTGTTTAAGTTTACTGTTGCGCATGTCGAGAACAACTAGTTCATTGATATCAAAATGCACCGGAAAAGATTGCAAACAAAAGCCATGCCAACGTAACCATCTTAATCTTTTGGGAAAGTCTTTGAAGTCTCCTTTAAGTCTTACATAATCCAGTTGAAGCAATTTAAGTCTCTTCATCTTTGCAAATGCTTGAGTTTCCATATCAACATCATTTGACATGAGAAACTGACTTTTGGAATGCTTTGGAAAATGTAAGGTTGTACTTGTTCTTTCAGCCTTGTCTTTTAGCAATCCTTTTAGGTTAAGGGTGAGGCACTTGATTGTTCTGGAACCCTGCATCAAAAAATAAAAAATAAAAAAAAAGTAGTTTACATGCATACAAAGAAAAAAGTTTGAGTAGAATGACGTTTCTTACAATTTTTTCCCTTATTACATCAAATGCGTCCTTATGTCACAATCTGCTTCGTCTCCTAATATCAGAAGATTCTTGACGAATAATTTCTCGTCCCATATCTCTAATTATTTGATGCATCATAAGCTTGTTTTTTTCATTAATGGTTAAGAGAGACCTGCCTACGAGATTTTCAATTCCAATTGTTGTATAAAAATCACAACCGTCTAAAATTGTAGTCGTGTAATCTCTATCCTTCCCAATGAATAAACAAACTATGTCAAGGAATAAATTTTTGTCATGATCATCTTCCAAAGAATCATAGCTTATTCTTAGAATCTTTTGAATTTTGCTATCTGGGATTGCTTCTAATTTCTTCAATGCACTTTTCCATGAACTCACACTTTTGCTAGATAGTGAAGAGCCCAACACTTGAAGAGCTAATGGAAGCCCACCACAGTGTTTCACTAAACTTCTTGCACATGCAATTGAACTTTCAGGCACAGAGCCATGACCAAAAGCATACCAATTAAAAAGTTGTAGTGATTCACTTGAAGCTAATTCTTTTACTTCAAATAGCTTGCTTAAGCCTCCACAACTAGACGATGCTTCCAAATCAAACATTTGGTTTATAAAGTGTGCATTCAATAGGCATCGGTGCCTACTAGTTATGATGATTTTACTTCCTGGATGAAAAGGAATTTGAGTTCCCATTAGTTTTCTTATTTTATCCAATTCATCAACATCATCAAGAACAAGAAGAACTCTTCTACAACATACAACTTCTTTGATCTTGTTAATTCCATTATCTGTATTGTATATTTTATGTGATTTTCCTTTAAAGATATCTGAAATAAGTTGTCTTTGCAAACGAACTAAACCATTGCAATCTTGACTTGTTTCTCTAACATCAGCAAGGAAACTATAACATTCAAACCTTGGGATGTTTTGGTTATAAACAACTTTGGCAATGGTTGTCTTCCCAATTCCTCCAATGCCACAAATTGTTGCAATGCCAACTTTATCTGTTCCATCTTGTTCTAACCATTGATTAATTTGTGTCACAAGACAATCTATTCCAACCAAATAAGGAGGGACATGCAAAGCAATAAGATGAAGTTTATTTTTAACTTCTTTAACAATATCTTGAATGAATTACGATTCATACCGCAAATTTTAAAATAAATTAAAATATAAATAAATAGTGTAAGTAAAAATTACTAATGTGTTTCTCTTTTCTTGTATATATTCTATTTTTTTATAATATTTTACGTTAAAGAAACTAATGCAACATTTCAACATATATGATAGAATTTTACATTCAAAATCAAATCAAATAAAGCAACATAAAATATTAATGAAACTCATTTGAGAGAAAACCTATGCTGAAAATTTCAATTTTATCTTTGAGAAATTTTAATAAATACATGTTATTTACATGAATTTATATATTTATTTTATTCATGATAATTTTTTTCTTAGAAATTCATTGTCTAAAATTAGAAGTAAAAAATCTTTTACAATATATAATTATCTTATTAATATATAAAATTTTAAATAATTAAATAGGCACCCTTTCTTCTCACAGGAAATTCACCCATGGCTTAAAACTTTTAAAGATTCATCCTTTAATATTAAAATGTTTAAGTCGGAAAAGGTAAAAAAGAAAATTCCAAAAGATTAATTTAAATATTTTTAGAAAAAAAATCAACTTATTATTAAATTAAGTTACAAATTCATAAAATTAAAATTTATCTTGAATTTTTCATTATTAAGATTCTACTTTCTTAATTTGTGGAAATCAAAGTTGATAAATATACTTTTATCATTAATTTTTTACTCAACTATAGAAGTACAAAATATAAGAAAAACCTATAAAAATAGTTGAAAATAATTTATAATATTTTATGTTTTTATTTTATATAATTACAATAAAAATAAAATGTTAATTAGATTTGTGAAAATATTAAAATTATTATTTAAAAATGAATATGTAATTTGAATATCCGAAATCTTTATTCTTATAAGTTGTGGGGATTCAAGGCGTCTTATCCAAAATAGATGTTGGTAGTGTGGTGTGGCATTGTGGATAACTCAAAATTCGCGGAAGTACCAAAATGGGTCGGGAATGAATCCTTCCGTTGGTTGGTCGAGAACGGTAAATCGGTGCTTTTTTGTGAGGATATTTGGTGTGGTAATCGCCCTCTGAAGGTGGAGTTTCCTTGGTTGTTTCGTCTTGCTAAAATGAAAAATAATGTGGTTGAAGCATTTGCTTAGAATAATGGTTTTAGTGAGGTTTAATGGGATGAAATTTTTTCTAGACCCTTCCTCGAACGGGAGGAACATATTCTCAGTAGTTTGAAGTCATTGGTGGGGAGTACGGTTCTTGATCCTGAGGTGGAGGATCGTATAATTTGGATTCATGGTAGCGATATATGGGCAGTTTTCAGTGAAGAATTTTTCTTTTTTACTGATTAATGAAAGGCTAGAAGATAATGATTTCCCTTTCAACAGGATATGGAAGTTGAAGGTCCCCCCAAGAGTACGAAATTTCTTGTAGATGTTGGCTATAGATCGTATTCCGACTAAGGAGTTCCTGATTAGTAGTGATGTGTAGATGGATTTGATAAAAAGTGGATGTCCCTGGTGTGATAGAGAGATGGAACGTGCGGATCAACTTTTATTTAAATGTAAATTTATTGATGGATTTTGGTTTAAGATTTTCCATTGGTGGGGGGTTGAGTGGAATCTTGTTGCTTTCCTGAGTTTTTCTTGATGTGTTTTAACGTGAAATTGACAGGTTTTCATAAAAGCCTAAGGTTGATATCGGTTTTGGCATCATGTTAGATAGTATGGTTAGCACGCAACAATAAAGTGCTTGACAAAACATTAACTACTCATGATACGTTGATGTTTCATTCCAAAATGAGATCTTTGATGTGGGCAACGGTAGTTCATGATGACATTCAATTTTTGGATCATGGTGGTGTTGCCCTGCAAAATGCAGGCCTTCGAGAAGTAAAGCCAATGATGTTGTTTTTCATTGGGATCCACCTCCCCCCGGTGGATGAAGTTCAATGTGGTAGGTGTAGCTATGGAGGACAAAGCTAGATATGGTGAGATGTTGAGAGATGAGAAAGGAGTGGCATGTTCATTGTTTTCTAGATCGATTAAAGCTATTGGACTGGAAATGGCAGATGTAATGGCTATTAAAATTGCCTTGGAAATGCATATTGGCATGGGATGGCATGTAAAAGTCCCTCTTATTATTGAATCTACTTCATGTGTTGCTTTCTAGTAGTTGTTGGAAAGGAGTTGTAGGCAATGGTCATTGTGGAATCTATTCATTGGTATAGATTGTTGTATTGACCAATTGGTTAGAGTACACTTCTATCATTATTTTTTTACTCAACTATAAAAGTACCAAATATATGGAAAAACTATAAAAATAGTTCAAAAGAATTTATAATATGTTTTGTTTTTCTTTTTATATAATTAGAATAAAATTATAATGTTAATTAGATTTGGGAAAATATTAAAATTATTATTTAAAAAATGACTTTTTTTAATATTCGAATCTTTATTCTTATGAGTAATTCAAATCTTGATAACAAATTAAAATATCCAAAATATTTTTATTAAAACTAAAGTAAATTTAAGTAATGAATATTTTTTATGGATTGAGTATTAGCTACATTGACATGTGTATTATTGTTAATATAGGAGGGCATGGGTTCGAGTGTCAAGCGCATTATCCTCCTATTTATGGGTTGGGAGGACTTTGGGTAGTTTTAGGCATTGTGTAAAAAAATAGATATAATCGTAACATATAATGAGACTATTAGAAAAACAGTAATAAATATTCTTTGCCTTGTATTTCTACACAAAAATTAATATCAAATAATAAATTTAATATTTAAATATAATATATTTCTGTAAAATACATATAGAAAATTTTTGAATATTTAAATTTCTATTAACCATTCAATGTATGTATGTCTGTATGTGTGAGGAATTATTGTGTTAGATATATATTGTTTGAAGTCATATTATGGAATTCATCACTCTAATTAGTATGCTTAAGTTTATGATTTTAATTTGTATACTTTTTATGTAATCTAATTTGCTTATGCTATTATTATAGTTAACCTAAATGATTAACACCCATAATAATTGTAGAAATTCACAGGAAATTTTTTTAAAATATTTATTTCAACTCTTAATGTTAAAATAGAATTTTTTTTATTAGGATAGTGTTTTTTATGAAAAATCATATTAAATTTTAATTTAAATAGTTAATGATATTAATTATTTAAATTAATTAATAATATTATAAAATTATAGGAATTAAATTATATTAAAAATTAAAATATAGAGATTAAATATTAAAATTAAGTATGAAGAAACTAACTAAAATATAACTATTGTTCTTATAAGGTGAAAAAATAATGAACTTGAGTACCATAAAAGGCGGAAAAATATTATGGACCTCAGTACTCATACTGTTGAAATTGAAATTTTTTATTAGAATAGTATTTTTATAAAAATTCACATTAATATTTTAATTTAAATAGTTAATAGTATTAATTATTTAAATTAGATAATAATATTATAAAATTATAGGAATTAAATTATATTAAAATTAAATTAAAAATTTAAATAGTAAATTTTGTTATAGTAAAAGAAATTAAAACTGAAATATAAACCATTTTTCTTATAAGGTGAAAAGAACAAATGGACATAAGTTTATAAATTATTATTATTTGGTACAAGTGTGGTTTGATTCAATTAATTTAAAAAAAAATAGCATTCACCAATGAATGACAATATGAATTGTTATTATTATGGTTTAATGTAACATTCAACCAATGAGTTATCACCCGGTTGAAATGAGAAAGAGATATGGATTGAAATGGGGTAGGTTTTCAACTGATTGGATAAATTGAATCGAAAGTTTAATTATTAATCTAATTCTAAAAGTTTTAATTTTAAAAAGAACAATAATATTTTCTTTCCACTCTACTAAGTAAAATATTAATAAAAGGATTAAAACAATCTTGTGAAACTTGATTATGTATACAACGTACCTATCTTGTAGAACCATGCCTCCTATATCCGTAACTTCTTTTAAAGCATTCCTCCATCTTTGTACCATGGACTCCAAGTTTTGTTCATGTTGGGTAAATGCTTCAGCATAACTTCCCGTTTGGTTCTTGACTTGACTCGGATCCACATCATAGAAAACTGGTAACACAAAGTGTTTAGAGGATTTCTTGTGCTCCAATATCATTACAAGTTCGTTAAGACACCATGTGGATGCAGCATAATTCTTTGAGAAAACAACGATAGAAATTTTGGAGTGGTGTAGTATTGCTTTTTCAATTTCATCTTTTATGTTGCTCCCTCTCTCGATTTCCTCATCATCTCTAAATGTTTGAATTTCAAAGTGCACCAAAGCAGTGTAAAGATGATCCGTGAAACTTGTGCGCGTATCTGCACCTCTAAAACTCAAGAATACATGATAACTACATCGCGAGATTTCTGACACTGCCATTGAAGGAGAAAATGAAATCGTCCTGTATTTTTATGTAATAACAAGGTTCCAGCATATATATATATATGGATGGCAAAGCAAATATTAGTAGCAGTCAAGTGGCAGTTCCCAATCTATGGTGGGTCAATCCTTCCACCAATTCATACAACTGCCTGAAGAAATTCAGGTCGTCTAACTTGGAACGTAATATAAACATCATCTTCAAATTAATATCAGTAAAAATATCAAGAAGGTTATTGTATTATAAATTATACTGCATTTTATTTTCTCTACTTAAAAAATTAAGGAAATTAGACATTGTACGTTAATTAAATAGTAAATTAATTTCTTTGTTAAAATTTTTATATATTTTTATTGTTAAAAATGTCTTTGTAATCAACGTAAAGTATGTGTGGCACACCACATGCAACTGTCCTGTTATTTCGTTAACCTAGTTAGTTTTTAACAATAAAAATGAATGAAATTTTTAATAAAAATAATCAATTTACTCTTTAATTTAACATACATTAAATAATTTACCTTTTTTAATAAAAAAAATTAAATACAATTTAATTTTTAATATAATAGTCTCCATGTTACTTTTATTAGCTAATACCTTAGTGAAAACACGCAATAATTAAATCACGACCACAACGTATCACATAGACACCACACTTAAACACCCTAGATCAATATAGTAAAGAGACAAATTCAGTATCTATGTAGGAATAAAGCATTATTAACGGGTTGACATCAATGTTTTTGAAAAAGAAACGGTAATTAAATTAATTAGATTACTAATTTTTTTATTTGACTTGTTCATCTTATTTAAAGTAAATAAATAAAATAATAAATATTAACGTATTTTACACATTAAATTAAATTTAAAAATGAGAAATGAGAGGGACATAAGAGGAGGAGAATAATTCCAACTACTTGGTGTGGAAAATAGTGGTACTAGAAAATGCGTTTCAATTATACCTTTCTTTTTGGAGCCATGCTTTTCAATTTGGTGCTCAACATTTATTAGAAAACGCGTTTCAGTTGCTTTTCATTTTGGAGTCATGCTTACGGTCTAAGTCTTTAGACCATTGAGCTTGTTAATATGTATCGTGCGTTTGGTGTCTCAACATTTATTAGATAACGCGTTTCAATTACTTTTCATTTTGGAGTCGAGCTTACGGTCAAAGTCTTTAGGCCATTGAGCTTGTTAATACGTATTGTGCGTTTGGTGCTCAACATTTTTATTAAAATTATTATTTGAGTTGAGTTTTTTTTTAATATTGCAGATTTAGGGGAATTGCAAAAAAAAAAAGGTCTTCTATAATTTATAAAATTTTAAATTAGTAATGGTAAAATTATATTTTGATTTTCCAAAATGATAAAATTTCATTTAATCCTCTAAAAATAATAAAGATATAAATTGTTAAAATAGTGAAATTATATTTTTATTATTATAAAAATATATAATTTAATTCCAACCCCTCCAAAAAAATTTCCGAGCTTCACTCCCGACAATACTAATATAAATTTACCCCTCCTAAGTCGTATTTCTGAATCCGTCACTAATTGTGGACGAAAAAGTTCAAGGGTCCTAATGAGAAGAGCATTAGTACTCAATAGCAGATTCTTAGTAGAAGTTGGTGACAAATAGAGGTAGTAATAAAGAAGAACGGTCAAAGTAACTATTAAAAACTGAACGTCAATAATGGCAATGTAGAAAGATCGCAAAGAAAAAGAAAGAAAAATAGAACACACAGATTTTACGTAAAAACCCTTTCAAGAAAAAAATCACAGGCAGAAGAGAAGAAAATTTACTAATGTCGAATTCGAATGATACAAGAGAAGTTTCGACTACATCTATTTATAGGTTGAAAAAGCCTAATTCTAATCAATGCCAAATATATTATGCTAATAGATGCTAAATATATTATACTAATAAATACTAAATCTTCTAGAAAGAAAATACATTTTGCTTGACTTGTAAGCAATCTCTTAGAATTTGGGTCACACAGCTCTAACAATCTCCACCTTAAGACGAATTCTCAACGAACAAGTTCTTCACCTTTTCCACGAAACCCCTTAAGGGTATTCTTCAACAATGAACATCAACCAAGTCCAAGCAATGCTTGAAGTTGGTTATAGGAAATGACTTAATCATCATATTTGCAGGATTATCATGAGTACTAACTTTGGTCGCAATAATATCACCACAAGCAATAATATCACGCACAAAATGATACTGAACGTCAATGTGATTTGTTCTCTTATGAAACATTTGATTCTCGTAAGGAAGATGGCACTCTAACTATCCCAAAACACTGTACTGATTTGAAGGTCTTTACTAAATTTACCAAAGAGTCCTTTAAACCAAATAGCTTCTTTACAAGCCTCAATAATCGTCATGTACTCAACTTCAATAGTAGACAAAGCAACTATAGTTTGCAAAGTGGCTTTCCTACTGATTGCGCAACCTCCAATAGTAAAGACATGCCTAGTGAGAGATATTATTTTATCAAGGTCTCCAACAAAATCAAAATCAACATACCCAATGACTCCTTATCTAGTTCTTCAAAATTGTAAGCAAACATCAGTAGTACCTCATAAGTATCTAAAAATCCACTAAACTGCTTTTCAGTGTTCTTTACCGAGATTCACCATGTCTCTACTAACTGCATATGATAAATCTAGACGTGAGCAAACCATAACTGAACTAGAATATGGAACACGTGACATGTAGTCAATCTCATCATTTGATTGTAGAGACAAAGCTGATGAAAGTCTAAAATGGGCTGCTAATGGAGTACTAACAGACTTGGCAGTCTACATATTGAACCTGTAAATAACTTTCTCAATGTACCCTTTTTGACTTAAGTACAATTTACATGTTTTTCTATCTCTGAGAATCTCCATCCCAAGTATCTTCTTTACTGCTCCTCAATCTTTTATCTCAAATTCTTTACTAAGTTGGCCTTTGACCTTTCTTATCTCTCATTCATTTTTGGTTGTTATCAACATACCATCAACATATATGAGTGGATACACAAAAGAACCATCATTATTTTTCTTAAAATAAACACAACCGTCAAAGCTGCTTATTTTGAAATTACGAGTAGTTATAAAAGAATCAAACCTCTTGTACCACTGCTTTGGTGACTGTTTCAAGCCATAAAAGGACTTTTTCAACAAGCAAACATAGCCCTCCTTTTTTGATACTATAAAACCCTCTAGTTGTTGCACGTAAATATCTTCCTCAAGTTCTCCATACAAGAACGATGTTATTATATCTAAATGTTCAAGCTCCAAATCATACATGGTCACAATACCAAGTAAGGCTCGAATCAAACTATATTTCCCAACTAGAGAAAACACACCTGTGAAGTCTACACTTGGAATCTAATTATAACCTTTTGCAATCAGCCTTACTTTATATATGGGTTTTTCGAATCCTGAGGTCCCTTAAGTCTTCTTAAATACCTATTTACAATGAACAACCTTTTAACCCTTAGGAAGCTTCACTAGATCCCATGTTCTATTCTTATAGAGTGATTTCATCTCTTCTTGGATGGATAACATCCACTTTCCTGAATCTTCACAGCTAACTACCTCAGAATAAGTAGATGGCTCTTGATATGCATCTATATCTTTATCCATGTTTAAAACATAAGTAACTAGATCAGCCTCTGTGTACCTCTTTGGCGGTTTAATTTCTATTTTTGACAATAGAATATTGGGGTGAAGAAGCAACTTTACTCTAAGTTTCCATACTAACATGAGGAGTAGACTCTGTTGTAGATATGAATCAATTTGTATCTCCACATGTTTCACATGTATGCTTGGACTTTGTTGGTCTTTATTGGAAGAGTCTTTAAGAGATAAGTTAGACAGTATAGTTGTTTTATAAAAATAACATATTTGCTAATCACAACTTTTTTTATTTTCAGGACAGGATAACTTATACCCTTTAACACCAGTCTTATAACTAAGAAAAACACATTTAATGGATCTAGGTTTCAATTTCTTATTATCAACATGAGCATATGCAAGACACCAAAAAATTTTCAAATTAGAATAATTAGCAAGATTACCAGACCATACCTCTTGTGGAGTCTTTTTCTCAATGGCAATGGACGAAGACTGGTTAATAAAAAAAATGCAGTGTAGGCCACTCAGCCTAAAATGACTTCGGTAAACAAGCATTTGACAATAGACATCGAACATTTTCCATAATTGTTCTATTCATCTATTCTGCAATGTCATTTTACTGTGGAGTATGACGAACTGTCGACTGTCTCACGATCCCTTCTGATTTGAATAATTCATTAAACTCATCAGAATAGAATTCCAAGCCATTATTTGTGTAGAGGTGTTTTAATCTATTTACCTGTCTACTTATCAATCATAGCTTTCCAAGTCTTAAACGTGGAAAACACATCACTTTTCTTCTTCAAAAAGAATGCTAAGACCTTTCTGGAAAAATCATCAATGATTATCAGCATATAATTAGTGTCACCCCTTAAAAGCACTCTAGATAGTCCCCAAAGATCAGAATGAATATAATCCAGCGTCCCCTTTATATTATGGATTCCTCTAGTGAATCGAACTTTCTTTTTCCTCCCAAAAATGCGGTGCTCACAGAACTTCAATTTGTTAATGTCTTGTCCATCAAGAAGTCCTCTTTTGCTTAATTATGTCATGCCATTCTCACTCATATGCCCTAGACATATATACCAAAGTTTAATAACATTATCATCTGACAAGGAAGAGGAAACGATGGTTGTATCATCAATAACAGTTGAACCTTACAAAATATATAACTTTACAGTCTTTCTCTACCTTTTCATCACAATAAAGCCAATCTTCAAAGCCGCACTTTCAGTTGTGTCACCCCTTTAAATCAAAAGTACTCAACGAAATCAAATTCCTCGTCAATTTTGGTACATGTCCTACACTACTAAGTGTTTTGACGACTTTATCGAACATTTTAACTTTGATCGTGACAATACCTACGATTTTACATGAAGCATTATTTCCCATCAAAACAACACTTTCATACACTATTTCATATGTTGTAAACCAAACTCGATTGGGACTCATATGAAAGGTGCAACCAAAATCAATGATCCACTCCTTGCTTACTTTAGGGTTGTTGGCAAAAGTAACTAGGAGTTTACCATCACTGTAGTCTTCTACAACATCAGCTTCACCAAATTGTTTTGTTTGTTTTCCCTTTTGATTCACCGCCTCTATTTTAATCTTTTTTAGCAAATTATAACAATCAGACTTAATGTGCCCTGTCTTTTTGTAAAAGCTATAGGTTTTACCTCTGTTTGAAGATCTCGATCTACCCTTAGATTTAATGCGAGGATTTCGTTCTTGTGTCCTCCCATGATTATTATCAGTATTTCGTTCTTGTCTCCCACAAACAATGAGACCTTCTCTTTGAGAGTTGGATCCAGACACGAGATGCTTCATCTTGTCATACGATGTTAAGAAAACATAGACTTCATCAACTGTGAGAGATTCATGGCTATACCAAATTGTATCTCTAAAGGTTAAATAAGACAGGGGCAACAAACAAAGTAGAATTAACCTTAAATCTCCTTTATCGTACTGAACCTCTATATCCTCTAAGTCCGAGAGAATTTCTTTAAACACAACTGAGTGTTCATGCACAAACACACTTTCTTTCAAACGATGAGCATAAATGCGTTGCTTCATATGTAACTTGTTAGTTAGGGTTTTCGACTTGCACAGTTGTTGCAGCTTTGCCCATAATGCAACGATGGTCTTCTCCTTCATCACATCCTGTAGAATTTCATTCGACGGATGTAGATGTAATTTTATTAAAGCCTTTTGATTTTTATGTTTTTTCTCTTCCTCCGTCAATGTTGAATGCATCTTATCTAACCTTACCAGGACATCCTCCAAATCCATTTGCACAAGAACTGTCTACATCTTTATCTGCCACAACGAGAATCTAGTGTTGCGATCCAACAGCAGAATATCATACACATCATTCTTACCATTACCATGATCGAAAACAAGCAACCCGAAAAGCTCTAATACCAATTTGTTAATAAATTGAACATTGATACTGGAAATGTAAAAAGATCGCTGTTGCGACGTAAAAATTTTGCTTTGGTCGCTAGTTGAGGCGATTATTTGAAAATTTGAAAATGGAATTTCGGTTAAAAAGAAAAAGAGTCACCACTGATCTTTTTTCTAGGTGTGATTGGACATAATAAATCCTCTCTTTTTTTTAAAAAAAAGAAAATTTATTTTTGAACAAAAATGAAGGCCGAATTTGGGTCTACGCGAAGATCTAGAGAAAAATAGGGTTCGGGAGTCGGTTACGCACGAGGAAGGTATTAGCACCCTCACGACACCCAAAATTGGTATCTTGTTAAACACGCATTGTCTTAATTCTCAAAAATACAAGTTTAATTTAATATTTAATTGCGATCCGATTGAAATACGAGAATTTGAATTTTTTGGTTTTTTAGAAGAACGTCTCATTTTTAACACGAGCCAATGATCTCCACCCAACATAGTGATGAAATCAGTGACTTAATGTTGAAATCGGTACGTTGCCTTATTTATTAAAAAACATAAAAAAATGAGATCATTTGCAATAGGAATTTGTAAATAATGCGAATGATGATACAATTAATGAAAAACATTAAAATGCAATATTAGAATAAAATAACAATAATATTCACAATAAAGATAATGATAATAAAAATAATGTTCTAATAATATAATAAAAGAAATAATATATTTGTAATAATAGTAGAAATACTAATATGAACATGAAAAATACAAATACTAATATGAACATGAAAAATACACATGTATATATATATGTGTTAATAATGAGGATAATGATGATATGAAAAATATAACAATAGTTAAATAATGATATTAATACCTAAATATAAACATAGATGTAGTACCCAAAAATAATAATAATGAAAATATAAATAGATAAGAAATATAATAGATGAGTAATAAGAAAATAAATATAGATGAAAATAGAATAATAGTCATAATACAATAGTAATAGTAATTACAAAAGTGATAATAATAATAATAATAATAATAATAATAATAATAATAATAATAATAATAATAGTAATAATAATAATAATAATAATAATAATAATAGTAGTAGTAGTAGTAGTAGAAGTTAAGTAGGAAATAATAATAGTACATTAACAAGACAAATAATATAATAACAGTGATAGTGCTAAAGGAAATAATAATAATAATAGTAATAGCAATAATAATAATAATAATAATAATAATAATAATAATAATAATAATAATAATAATCTAAACTTTGAAACATATGAAATGTATACATAAAGAAATAAATAAATAATCCTTAAGATAAACAATAATGAGAGCAATAATAATAATAAGATAAATAAATAAAAGGGACTAATTATAAATGAGAAATAAGTAAATAAATGAAATAAAAATGAAAATAAAAGGTTCAAGTAAAACTTGAAAATGAGCAAACAAGAAATAATAAATAAAAAGGAATCAAATTAAACGAATACAATGATAATGACAATAATAGTAATAATAATAAATAATAAATAATACTAGTAAAATAATAATAATAGTAATAAAAATAAAAATAGCAATGATAATAATAATACTGATAACAAAAGAAAAAGTACTAAATGAGTAAATAAATAAAAAGGAAAATAAAATATGAAAGATTGAAGGCAAGGGACTACATTGTGATCTAAACAGAATTTAAAGTACAAATCATGAGATAAAAATAAAGTAAAATGGATTAAGGGATTAAAATGAGATAAAATTAAAATTATAGGGCGAAATTTAAAGAACAAAATGAAAGAGGGCTAAATTGAATTCAAAACAAACGTTTGGGGCAAATCAGAAAATAAATGAAAGAGGAGAAGACTAATTTAAACACGCGAACAACGTGAAGGGATGAAAAAAGAAAATATCCCCGTCCCTCTAAATGTTGCGTTTTGCGCAAGACTAAAATGAAACAAAAAAAACGAATTATTGGGCGAAATTTAAAATAACGAAAAATTTAATTACAAAATGGTAAAAAGCGGAAAGGCAAAAAGTGCAATTAGCCCTTCCATTAGAAAACACGTGGATCTTCCATTGGAGCGGGTCAGATCGGGTCAGGTCATCTCAAAACTACGTCGTTTTGGGGCTTAAGGACGCCGGCCAAAATGACGTCGTTTTATATGACCTATATAAGTCAAAAATAATGAAAAAAATCATTTGTTAGCTGTTCTAAAAAAAAAAATTCTGTCCTTCTGTTTTCTCTCTGCAGGTGCGTGCTCCGGCCAGGCTCCGCCACTGATTGCTGCCGGTGACTGTCGCCGACCACCGCGCACGGTGGCCTGAACTCCGAAAGGTAAGATTTTTTTTATATTTTATATTTTTTGTATTATTTTTTATGTATTTATAATATATATACTCATGCAAGTCAATAGATTCGAAAAAATAAAAATAAAATAATAAAATAAGAAATAATATCACCTTAGGTTTTCGGATTTGGATTTCTAGTATTTTGGGTTCTTCCGATTTGGTATTTTTTCTCTGATTTGTTTTGCTTTGAATCACTGTTTTGCTCTCTCTGTTAAAAAAAAATCAAATGTTTTATACTAAAAAAATGCCGAATCCTACAATCGATTTTTGCTTGGCTTTTTATAGCCATTTTCATGCTTTTTTTATTATTTTTACTGTCTTTTCTTCATCTACTCTGCAGGTGCAAGTGACGACGTGACAAGGGCGGCGGAGCAGGTGGCCGACTGGCATGGGTGATGGGACAGAGGCAGCAGCTAGGGGGCTAGGGTTTTCTGATTTGTTTTGTGTGTTAAAGTTTTGGGCTGGTTTAGTGGGCTTAGGGTTTTTAGTTATTTGGGTATTTTAGTTTGGGTTAGGGTAGGTTAGTTGGCTTATGGGTTTTATTT
Organism: Gossypium arboreum; assembly: GCF_025698485.1. Classification (NCBI taxonomy): domain Eukaryota; kingdom Viridiplantae; phylum Streptophyta; class Magnoliopsida; order Malvales; family Malvaceae; genus Gossypium; species Gossypium arboreum. Next base: position 1,588,007 of record NC_069070.1, on the reverse strand, counting down.
TGTTTTGTTTCTAATTTGGGCTGCACTGTCTTGGGCTTAGTGGGTTTAGCCCGGGTCAAAATAGGCTTGTACAATCGCAAAGAAAAAAATATAATACACGGATTTTACGTAGAAACCCTTTCAGGGAAAAATCATTGTAATACCCCATACCCGTACTTGAGACCGGGATAGGATACGAGACATTACCGAGGTTTTCAGAATAATTTCAATTAATTTATTAATTTCAGAATAATTCATTTTCATGTTTCATGTAACATCCTTTTCAAATATTCAATTCAAACATCATATAAAATACGATACAATATTTAAATTGTAATATTTACATGCTCATTCAAGATATACGAACCTACCTGACTAAATTGCAGAAATACCAAGATTTAGGGGCATATTGGTAATTTACCATTTTTCCAAATTTCACCCAATCTTAAATTGATAATTTCATTCAATTTATTAATTTAGATAATAAAACAATTTCAATTCATTCCCTTCAATTTAGTCATTTTTGACATTTTTACAAAATTGCCCCCTAAAGTTTTACTTTTATTCAATTTAGTCCATGAGCTTAAAACATGCAAATTAGCCATGCTAACTGAATATTCATATATATTTTCCTCCTCCTCCTCTCCATTCCACATCCTTAATGTATATAACACACTTGTAAGTAACATTATCTATAATTTTTATTCTTTACTTTTATGGATATTCAAGCTGTCCATCTGTGTCATAGTCACTAAATTATTTATATATGGAGCTATAAAACTCCAAATTAAGATCTGAAAATTTTCCCTGAAAATAGACTCATATATATTCTTACCATAAAATTTTCAGAATTTTTGGTTTAGCCAATAAGTACAGTTTATTCTTTAAATTTTCCTCTGATCTGCTGTCTAACAGTTCTGACCCTTCTTCACTAAAAATTAATTATCTCCTCGTACAGAATTCAAATGATGTTCTCGTTTATTTCTATTGAAAATAGACTCATTCAGGATTCTAAACATATAAACTTAAGACCCTAATTATTTTTATAAATTTTTTTATGATTTTCCAAAGTCAGAACAGGGGAACCCGAAATCATTCTGACCTTGTCTCACAAAAGTTCTTGTATCTCATGATTTACAATTCCATTGCTTACATAATTTCTTTTATAAGAAACTAGACTCAATAAGCTTTAATTTCATATTTTATTCATCCTCTAATTCGATTTCTACAATTTTTGGTATTTTTTAAAGTTAAACTACTGCTGCTGACCAAAACAGTTTTAGTGCAAAATGTTGACTTCCATTTTACCCCAAATTTCACAACTCATACAATCCAGTCCTTGCTCAATTAACCCCTCAATTAAGATAATTTTCTCAATTAATACTTTTTATAAACATTATAAGTTATTTCATAACTATTGAAATTCAGAATTTTCACATGAAACTCTAACTTCAAAGTCTTTTACAATTAGGTCCCAAACATTCACTTTCTATTCAATTCTTTCAATAAAATCAGAATATAAACAATTTAAAACTCTAATTCCATTCCAAATCATCATATGCTTCCGGCACTCATCCATAAAAACTTCAAAAATTAGACATGGAATCAAAAACTAATGAAATAGTAAGTTGCACCCAATTGTAAAAGTCCAAAAACATAAAAATTTCAAGGAGAAAGCAAGAATTAAACTTACATGAAGCTAGAGTATGAAAACCAGCTTGAACCCTCCACCATGGCTGTTTTTCAGCTGATGAATATGAAGAGAAATGAAGAGAATTCTAGATATTCCAATTTAGTCCCATTTTTATTTAGCCAATTTTGGCAATTTTCCAATTTTGCCCTTATTTCACCCATTTCCTGATTTTTCTCAGCTATTGCCGCCCAAAATATCTCCTTTGGGCTTATTTTCACTTTAGGTCCTTCCTCATTTGACAATTGAGCTATTTAATCCTTTTAGCAACTTTTACACCCTTTTCAATTTAGTCCTTTTTATTTAATTAACCACCCAAACGTCAAAATTTTCTGACTAAATTTTAATACTATCTCACCAACACTCCATAAATATTTCTAAAAATATTTATGGCTCGATTTATGAAGTCGAGGTCTCGATACCTCATTCTCGACCCAGTTTACCTAATTAATTCTTTTAAATCACCAAATTCACTAATTCAAAAATGCTTTTATATTCACATTTGACTCATAGGTATTAATTTATTAAATTTTTAACTCACCCGTCGGATTTGGTGATCTCAAATCTCTATTCCCAATACCACTGAAAATTAGGCTGTTACAACTCTTCCCCCCTTTAGGGATTTTCGTCCCCAAAAATCTTACCAGAAAAGAGGTTAAGGTTTCAGCATAAATCCTCCATCCTGTAATGTTGCCTAAGAACCTTACGCTGTACTCGATTACTTTTAATTTTTTGAATGTCATTATACAATATCAATTAAATAATCATCACTCGCAAAGTAAACAAAACTTCATTACTCAGAGCATACATATCTACACTTACTCCTCTCAAAGGTTAATCGATAGCTACTCACAATCTTTCAATAGCTCAAATCATCATTACTGTCTTAAATTCAAATTTTTTTTGTAATATTCGACACTTTAAACTCTTGGAATCAGGGAGTATGTAGTAATTTTTTTTTCCACACTATCCGTCTATTTACCCATCAATACATAAAATTCATTTCCAAACTCGAGGATCGATTTACATGCATATATCTTAATTTACTTTCCAACTGAATAACTTGTTCTGATGAAAACATTTTATTCCATCTTAACTGTCAAACAATAATAACCTTTCAAACAATTTCCTCTTCAAGTTGTTAGAACAACTCAATCATATAATCTTTCACAATTTCCGTAACATGCTAGTCAAAAAGCTTTACTAACGACATTAGTTCAAACAAAACACCACATCTCGATTTATGTCATTGGCCTTAATCAATATTACCTAATAAAAGAAAATCAATATAAAAATTTAGCTTAAATAGTCACAATCCACACTTTGTCGATGCCAATCTTCTTAAGAAAACTCGAAGAATTCCTGATAACACATTCTTTAGATATCATACCTGGATAAGTTGATTGTCCTCTTCTTTAACTATGGCATCACTTAATTTGAATGATTTTCAAAATAGTCTATCATCTCTTCCAGAACCGTTTTTACTTGCTAAACCATTCTTTTCTCTGACCACATTATTAATTATTCTACTTTTTGAACTCTTTTGTTTCACACTTGTGAACTTATTCAATATAAATTTCATAAACTTTATTATATAATACTATAATGGTAGGGGGTGAAGATTGTAAAGCCTCGACTTTTAGCTCTTATATATATATACAGACATCTAACATATCATTTATCAACAACATAACATCATATAAATACCAAAAAACATAGGCGCGCTCATCATAAGATAAACTTTTATTTCATTTCATACATCATCACATCCATATCATGAACTCTTTTCATACCTTTCTAAGTTTCAACTCATCATAAACACATTCTTACTCAGACACATTAGTGTCACTTTCAACACTTTCTGAAATAACTCGATTAAAAAGTATTTCTGTCTATAAGTAAAATAAAAATTTGATCGGATTATACACATCACTCTATCACATATTTATATGGCATGTATCTCTAAGCACTTTACACTATTTTCTTTTGATCATGAATTTCATTATTTCTATAATTCTATAGTTTCTTTCTGCACATATTTACCTAGTTTATCATTTATATCCATTTTCTATCCTTTCATTTCACATTTTATTTTCAATTTAATATTTCACATTTGCCTTTCAGAGCTTTTACCAACAGGAATAGAAGATAATATCATATGAATCTTATTATCAAGTGTTTTATCACATATATTAGCTTGGAAAACCAAAGAAAGATAGATTAGTACCGCTTGTGAATCAATCAGACTTGCGATAATTTCTGTCTATTAGCATATTTATCTAACCTTTTCATATATTGATTATAGCATCCAAACATTAACAATTGCATATGCCTCTAAAAATATCAGTACATATAAGATACCCACATAATATCCCAAAAATTTACTATAATATACCCAATTATAACTGCTATATTCAAATATTTTTGCAATTTATTCACCAATCTATTGACTAGTATAGTCATCAATAATTTCACATCATTCAGTTCACTCAAGAAACTAATTCAAAAGAAATTTTCAGTTAACCATTCTGTAAATACCATATTTGAACAAATCGATTTTCCTATAAATAACTTCTTTATTTAATAAAGGGTCTTGTATATCCCACTAGTTTTAAAAAATTTGATGTTTTATTCGAACCCATTTTACCTATTAACTCACTCTCAGTTCCGACTGTATTATTAATTGTTCAACCATTGAACTTTTCACTTTCCACTTCTGAACTTAATCAATATAAATCTCTTGAATTTCATTGTATATAACTGTACTAGTAAAGGGGTATAGATCGCTAAGTCTCATAATTTAATTTTCATATATTTACTCATATAACATTTATCATTCTCAAGTACTATAAAACATTTATTCATACTTTTACGAGTTCTGCTTCATCATAACTAACATTTTTACTCAGGGATAATCATTTACCTTGTAACGAAAATTGTTTACTTTTTACTTAATAGAGGCCCAGTAGACTAGATAGAACACTTCGGATATACAGGACTTATACAGAGGTGCATTATTATGCACTAATGAACAGAGAGCACTGAAGTGCTATACAGAGAGCACAAATGTGCTAATCAGAGAGCACTGACGTGCTAAATATCAGAGAGCACTGGCGTACTAATAATCAGAGAGCACTGGCATGCTAATAATTAGAGAGCACTGACATGCTAATAATCGGAGAGCACTGTCGTGCTAATATTCAGAGAGCACTGACGTGCTAATAATCAGAGAGCATGCTGAGGTCCCTTAACATCCTAGTAGTTCTAATCTTGTCTACTTGGGCAAATTATTTCATACATGCATATCACTTTTACACGTTTCGCATAATATTTTTACATGCTTTACAATTTAATCCTTGTACCAATAATTCATATACTTATATCTTCTGTATCTTCAATACATGTAATATATTTCAAAATTCACTATTCATTCATAATTCTCTAATAATCCTTATCATGTACTTCATATATTACATTTATATATTTTGTAATTTAGTCATCAAGACAATATTTCATGTAGTAATATAATTTACTTTTAATAATACATATAACATAATATTAATCATTGGCATGTATTATAAAACATTTATTCATACCTTTTTTTTGGTACCGATTCATCATAATCAACTTTCTACTCGTATACTTGAGTATCGCTTTTCGCATTATCAGAATTAGCTTGGTTAAAAAAACATATCTTTCTATAAGTAAAACAAATTTAATTAGAGTTGAGAGATATCACACTATCACATATTTTAATGACATGTATTTTTAGACTTCACATATACTAAGTTTGGTCTGAGAACCGATTAAACCGTAGCTCTGATACCATTAAATGTAATAACCTATACCCGTACCTGAGATCGGGATAGGATACGAGGCATTACCGAGATTTTCAGAATAATTTCAATTAATTTATATTATTTAGTATTCATTTTCATGTTTCATGTAACATCCTTTTCAAATATTCAATTCAAACATCATATAAAATACGATACAATATTTAAATTGTCATATTTACATGCTCATTCAAGATATACGAACCTACCTGACTAAATTGCAGAAATACCAAGATTTAGGGGCATATTGGTAATCTACCATTTTCCCAAATTTCACCCAATCTTAAATTGATAAATTCATTTAATTTATCAATTTAGATAATAAAACAATTCATTCCCTTCAATTTAGTCATCTTTGACATTTTTACAAAATTTCCCCCTAAAGTTTTACTTTTATTCAATTTAGTCCATGAGTTTAAAACATGCAAATTAGCCATGCTAACTGAATATTCATATATATTTTCCTCCTCCTCCTCTTCATTCCATATCCTTAATGTATATATCATGCTTACAAGTAACGTTATCAATAATTTCACTATTAACTTATATGTATATTCAAAGCTATCCATTTGTGTCATAGACACTAAATTATTTATATCTGGAGCTATGGAACTCCAAATTAAGATCTGATAATTTTCCCTGAAACTAGACTCATATATATTCTTACCATAAAATTTTCAGAATTTTTTGTTTAGCCAATAAGTACAGTTTATTCTTTAAATTTTCTCCTGATCTGCTGTCTAACAGTTCTGACCCTTCTTCACTAAAAATTAATTATCTCCTCGTACAGAATTCGAGTGATGTTCTCGTTTATTTCTCTTGAAAATAGACTCATTTAGTATTCTAAACATATAAAATTAAGCCCCTAATTATTTTTATCCAATTTTTGATAATTTTCCAAAATTAGAATAGGGGAACTCGAAATCATTCTGACCTTGTCTCACAATAGTTATTGTATCTCATGATTTACAATTCCATTGCTTACATAATTTCTTTTATAAGAAACTAGACTCAATAAGCTTTAATTTTATATTTTATTCATTCTCTAATTCGATTTCTAAAATTTTTGGTGATTTTTCAAAGTTAAACTACTGCTGCTGCCCAAAACAGTTTTAGTGTAAAATGTTAACTTCCATTTTACCCCAAATTTCACAATTCATACAATTCAGTCCTTGCTCAATTAACCCCTCAATTAAGATAATTTTCTCAATTAATACTTTTTCTAGACATTATAAGTTATTTCATAACTATTGAAATTCAGAATTTCCACATAAAACTCTAACTTCAAAGTCTTTTACAATTAGGTCCCAAACATTCACTTTCTATTCAATTCTTTCAATAAAATCAGAATATAAACAATTTAAAGCTCTAATTCCATGCCAAATCATCATATACTTCCAGCACTCATCCATAACAACTTCAAAAATTAGACATGGAATCAAAAACTAATGAAATAGTAAGTTGGACCCAATTGTAAAAGTCCAAAAACATAAAGATTTCAAGGAGAAAGCAAGAATTAAACTTACAAGAAGCTAGAGTATGAAAACCAGCTTGAACCCTTCTCCATGGCTATTTTTCAGCTGATGAATATGAAGAGAAATGAAGAGAATTCTAGATATTACAATTTAGTCTCATTTTTATTTAGCCAATTTTGGCAATTTTCCAATTTTGCCCTTATTTCACCCATTTCCTGATTTTTTTTCTCAGCTATTGCCACCCAAAATATCTCCTTTGGGCTTATTTACACTTTAGGTCCTTCCTCATTTGACAATTGAGCTATTTAATCCTTTTAGCAACTTTTACACCCTTCTCAATTTAGTCCTTTTTATTTAATTAACCACCCAAATGTCAAAATTTTCTGACTAAATTTTAATACTACCTCACCAACACTCCATAAATATTTCTAAAAATATTTATGACTCGATTTATGAAGTCGAGGTCTCGATACCTCATTCTCGACCCAATTTACCTAATTAATTGTTTTAAATCACCAAATTCACTAATTCAAAAATGCTTTTATATTCACATTTGACTCATAGGTATTGATTTATTAAATTTTTAACTTACCCATCAGATTTGGTGATCTCAAATCTCTATTCCCGATACCACTGAAAATTAGGTTGTTACACACATCATGTGTACAAGAGAGCTACAAGACATTATGATGTAGCTAGGTCGCATGGGTGATACTATGTTTACACCATGTAGACAAGAGAGCTACGGGATATATGTAGTTAGGTCGCATGTGTGGTTCCAGGTGAAGGACACCATGTAGACAAGAGAGCTACGAGATAAACTGGCTAGGTCACATGGGTGGTACTAATGTTCATTATGTGTACAAGAGACCCGAACTATATGATGGGTGGAGCTATGTGCTGAAACCACCAAGTATTGAGGATTGATCCAAAGTGTTCAACGGGAGACTCTCTATGTATTGCTTTGTGAGTTTTGTGATGAATAAGTACAGGAACTTGGTTATGTGAATGATGTGTTCATTAAGTGACCAGGATGTAGTAAGGTTATAAACAAGTAAGTTATACATGAGGATGATTTTATGGTGACCTTGTGATCATGGGCCTATACTTGTGATGTATGAAATGTGGTGAAAATGATTTGTGATATGTATGTTAAAATGAGGTTAATACAAAGAAAGTGTGCAAGAGTGAATTAGCAATAAAACTGTTTTGGATAGTAGCAGTGATGTGATTTTGAAAAATCACCAAAAATAGTAGAATTTGAATCAGAGACTGAATAAGATATCAAATTAAAGCTTAATGAGTCTATTTTCATATAAAAGAAATAGAGCAAGTAAATGATTCTATATTTTGAGATATTTATGTTTTTGTGAGACTGGTTCAGAATTATTATGTGATCCCCTGTTCTGACTTTGGAAAATCACAAATATTTGGAGAAAAATAATTAGAGGCTCAAACTTATATTTTTAAAATCCTTAATGAGTCTATTTTCAAGATAAATCAACAAGAACATTATCTGAGTTCTGTACTGTGAGATAATTAATTTTTAGTGAAGAGAGGTCAGAACTATCAGAAAGTGAAATAGGATAAATTTTAATGAATAAACTGTACTAATTGGCTAAACCAAAAATTATGAAAATTTTATGGTGGAAAGATATGTGAGTCTAGTTTCAGGGGAAATTTACGGATCTTAATTTGGAGCTCTATAACTCAAATTATAAATAAGTAAGTGACTATGACTCGTGTGGACAGTTTGATGTAAGCATTTATTAGTAAATTGTGAAATCGTACTTACAAGAATGCTATATACATTAAGGATGTGGAATGGAGGGGAGGAAAAGGAAAATAAATATATGTGGAATACATGGAAACTATGGTATACGAAATATTAATAGAATGAAATAAATGATATGTGTTTATAAGAAAATAGAAAGAGAATGATATGTATCATGACATGTATATATATATGACTAGTCTCAATGTAATGCTTGTTGGGTATGGAGTTGAATTGAAATGTTTCAGGCAAACATGTTATTCTACACATCTGAATTGTGGTATTTTATAAAGATATGATCTAACTTTAAATATGAATGCTTGATGATTAAGCTGAAGATATTTGGTAAGATGATAATCTTGGTATAAATGTATAAGTGGTACTATAATAAACAAGACAAAATGAGAAGGAGAGACACATGTATGATGACATACAAATGCTATGTTTGTGGTTTAATTGAGAATATTTAATCATTAAATGAATACCATGTTATATGCTTTTGATTTTGTATAAGTGTGTAAGAGATTAAGGTTGATCAAAGCTTGGAAAACAGCCTAGGTATATTCCACACAGGCAGAGACACGACCATGTGTCTCAGCCGTGTATGGAACACGACTGATAATACTCTAAAATGATGTGTTTTATATATTAATCATTTGTTTATTTTGAGCTTGAGCCTACTAATTTGAGCTATTTATGTCTTTTTATCTTTTAGGGACTAAATTGGAGGCGAAAAGTAAATTCAAGGGAAAAAGCGTCAATTTGGAGATTAAATGGGCCAATATGCAATGTGGGACAAATATGGTGCCAAAAGTACGAACATGGAAGGCATAAGGACTTAAAAGCAAATAGAAGAGATTCTATTTTGGAAGACTCTATTTTATTTTATTTTATTTATATTAGGATAATTAATATTAAGATAAATATTAGGATTATTTAATTTTAGGATTTTATTTTAATTATCTTTATTTATCTTTAATTAAATGTATTTATCTTTTAGAATTTAAGTTCAATTAGACTATCTCTCTAGCACTATAAATAGGGGGTGAAGTGACTCTATTTGGGGATCATCTTTTTCTGTAAACACTCTCCCCCTGAAAGTCTAGGTTTTTGTTTCTTCATATTTTCTTTCAATAAAATTCCCTTTTCCATTTTTATATTTATTTTCTTTTCCACCATTATCATGAGCCACTAAAACCTATCTAGCCAAAAGTTGTCAATATTCCCCAAAAAGGGTTCTTGAGGACTAGAATCCGTACTTAGCCTTCTCGCCAAGTATTCATCGTTTCTCCACACTACGGGCTGACGCTTCCGTCCATGGCCCTTAAGAAGTAAGCTTTTCAGCATATGCAAAGGCAGCCGCTTTGTATGGTTTGGAAGGATTGCACAGTCGGTTCGTTAACTTACTGGGTCAGAGGTTGGCGAGCCAAAGAGACAAAATGGCATGGGATTCGCCATTGAGAAGCGTTGATCTAGCATAGATTACTGGCTAGAGTCAGGTTCTCTAAAAATCGTAAGTCTAATCTTTGGAGCTGGTGGTCGTAGGCGTCCTATTCCACTATAACTGGCTTACTTGAGTCGAGAAGGATCATCCAAAAGCCAAAGATTGAGCCCAAGGCGGAATGAGACAACCGGAGGCTGGAACTTTCCCATAAGAATTTCTTTTCTCTTAAAACTCTCTTTATTATTTTTATTATTTTCGTAATCATAATTTCAGTAAACTTTAAATTCTGTTTTTATTTTATTTTCCGCTTCCAAAATCAATTCTTAAAATTTGTTTTTTTTTTATTTTTTCCAGGAACGCAGGTTTTCTTGGGCACGATTCTGCCCAGGATTTCGAGAAACAAGCATTCGTATAATCTGGTCCCTAAGGATTCGACCCTACTTCCCCTTTACTATTTCTTTTTCGATATTTTACAGGGAATAGGATATTTTTGGTGCTCTCAACGATCGCATCAAATTTTGGCGCCGTTGCCGAGGATCGGCAACATACTAATCTTGTTTTTCTTTGTTTTCTATGACCAGATCTGCTCCAGGTACTCTTGCGTTCGACTCAGAAATCAAAAAGACTACGAAAGCTAATCGAAAGGAAACAAAACTAAGGAAAAAGCAGTTAGGGGTGGTTGGAACTCAAAGCAATCCACCGCCAGAAATTAGAATCGACGATGAAGTAGAGTCTAGGGTTAACGAAAACCCTACTCGAACGTTAGAAAGTAAAGAAGAAGAAGTCGATTCACATGAAGAGGTCCTTGATGCTAGGGTTGACGAAAACCCTAATTTAGCACAGCAACAGATGGCTTAGACAATTCGGCAACTGGCCGAAGCGCCGACAGAACAACCGCCACTATGCCTCGCGTATCCTACTATGGATACTGATTTTGAATTAAAGTCAGGCTTGATTCAGCTACTGCCAACTTTCCGTGGGTTACAAAATGAAAACCCCACAAGCATTTAAAATAATTCCATATGGTTTGTTTGAGTATGAAACCTCAGGGGGTAATTGAGGATCAAATTAAATTACGCGCTTTCCCTTTTTCCCTAGCAGATTCAGCTAGGGAATGGTTATTTTATTTACCTCCTGGATCCATTACAACTTGGGCTGATCTATCTCGTTTATTTTTTAACAGGTTTTTCCCTGCATCACAAGTGGCTGAGTTAAGAAGAGAAATCGTGGATATAAGGCAAAAAGACGCAGAGACTCTATACGACTATTGGGAGTGATTTAAGAAGTTGTGTGCAAGTTGCCCACAACACGGTATAATAGAACAGTCTTTGCTCCAGTACTTTTATGAAGGCTTGAAACCCATGGAGATGAATATGGTAGATGCCGCGAGTGGAGGAGCGTTAGTCAACATGACTCCACAACAAGCAAGAGACTTAATCTCCACAATTGCTGCGAATTCCCAGTAATTTCGAGCCAATCCTGAACCCCCTAGAAGGGTTCACCAGCTAAGTAATTCTATCATTGAGGATAGACTTGATAGACTTACTAATATTGTGAATTCCTTGTTACGAAAAATTGAAACCAGCCCGAGTATGTGGAATATGTGCTACACACGAACATACGATCGACGTCGTGCCCTAGTCTCGTATGGCGATTCTATGGCCCATTTAGATCTTGTGGGAAATTTTCCTAGGCCACCACAAAGACGATCGACCCTTACTCCAATACCTACAACCCGGATGGAGGACCACCTAATTTTAGTTATGGGGCTAATCCACGATATAACCACCATACCAAAATCGGGCCCTTAGCAATCACAAGATTCAGGTAATTCTATAGAAACTTTGGTCAATAAATTAACAACTAATGTCCTTGATTTTCAACAGCAAACTCTCAATTTCCAAAGAGAAATGAAGGGTTTTCAGCAGAAAACTGAAGCATCCATAAGGGAGTTGACCACATCAATTGAGAAATTAAACTCTAAAGGAAAACTGCCATCACATACAGAACCAAACTCGAGGCAGAATGCGAATGCAGTAACGTTACGAAGCGAAAAGGCCCTAGAACCAGTTCCTGGCAAGAATTTTGGTCAAGAAATCGACTAGGAAACTCCAGAAAATGACGAACAGATCCGAGCGAAACCCCCACTACCGAAAATCCAACCTCCATTCCCCGGACGATTAAATCAGTGTCCAAAAAGTAAGGAAGACAAGGAGATCCTCAAGATATTCAGGAATGTCGAGATCAATTTATCACTGTTAGGCACCATCAGACAGATTCCGTGGTATGCCAAGTTCCTTAAAGAGCTTTGCACCAACAAACGAAAACTAACAGGTAATGAAAAGGTAAGTGTTGGTGAGAATGTTTCTGCAGTACTACAGCGAAAAATACCGGTAAAATGCAAAGATAGGGGTATGTTCGTTATTCCATGCAAAATTGGCCATTTAGGAATTAAAAAGGCTATGTGCGATTTAGGGGCGTCCATAAATGTAATGCCTTATTCTATTTATGAATCACTTAACGTGAGTTTTTTGACAAAGATAGGTGTTACCATTCAGTTGGCAGACAGGTCCATTGTGCATCCCGAAGGGGTCCTCGAGGACGTATTAGTCAAAGTCAATGGGCTTATCTTCCCTGCAGATTTTTATGTGACAAAAATGGAGGAGGGTAACACTCCTGGGTCTTCAGACATCTTGTTGGGGCGACCTTTCCTTAGTATTGCGAATACTAAGATTGATGTACGAAGCGGAACCCTCACGATGGAGTTTGACGGGGAGATCGTGAAGTCTAACATTTATGGCACTATTAGTCACCCAAGTGAAGTCTTGGACGTAAACCGTGTCGACATAATTGACTCATCAATAGAAAAAACTTTTGAGTTATCTTATGGAGATAAACCTAAAATGATGTTTGATGATTTTGAATCTGTTAATAAATTATTGGTTCCTATGAATACTAAACTTCTACCTCCTGTTGTGCAGCCACCAGATCTGAAATTAAAACCACTTCCCGAACATCTCAAATGCATATTTTTGGAGAATGATGATACCATTCCCGAATTAAAAGAGATCAACCCCTTAGAGGAAAATACGGAACCAAAGAAAGAGGTGCAAGGACGATTGAGCCCAAATATGTTGGATGTGATAGAAAATGAGAATTTCCAAGCATATACAAATGAAAGAATTCATTTGGAACAATTCCAATTCTAGTTGAGGCATCAAGCTAGCAACGTTAAACAAGCGCTTGTTGGGAGGCAACCCAATCTTTCTTTTTATTTTTATTTATTATTTTCCTTTCTTTTCTTTTATTATTTATTATTTTATTTTATTTTATTTTATTTTAGTTAAATATTAATAAATTTCTCTTCTTCTATCTAGGTGAAATGGAGCGAAAATACGAAGAAAAAAAAGACAGAAAGTGTGCATGGTACCAAACAGTTCTATTCCAGCCTAAAATGCCTATCCCTGCTGCCAAACAGTTCTATTCCAGCCCAGAATGCCATATCTCTGCAGCCAAACAGTCCTATTCCAGCCCTAGAATCCCCAAAACCTACAACCAAACACCCCTTTTCAGCAAATAAAACCCCCAAACCTTACATTTTTTCCCCCAAATTTCTCCATAACCACCGAATCCTCTCTCCTCCACCACCCACCGCCGATTTCTCAGCCACCATGGTGAGAACCCGAAGCCGAACCACCGTTGCACACGTCACCCACCCTGTCTCCACCTCTTGCCGCTTCGCCATCTTCTTCTCCACTGTGTGCGCCAACCGACGGTAACTACATGGGGAGTTTTTCTAAACTTTTTTTTCTCCACCTATTTGTTTTCCTTTTACTTTCACATCGAGGACTATGTGTTTTAAGTGGGGGGGAGGCATTCTTTGTTGTTACTGTTATTATATGTTATTTTTGCTATCATATTGTTGTTGCTGCTGTTTTGTGCTCGTTTCTGCCCATTTATTTTAAGAATATCCTGCCGCTTTTCATGCCCAAGATTTTACCAGGAATTGCCTACTGTTTGACCTACAAGCATGATTCTTACCTTCTAAGGAAGTTATGATTTTTCCCATAATTGATGCCATCTCCACTGTTTTATTTTTATTAGGCTAAAAAGAATTGTGATTAATAGGGTTAATTCTATTTTGCTTTTCATAAAATTGATCAAGTTTAATATAAAGTGAACACTTAAAATGATTGCATGCTTAATTAATGTTCATGGCTATTAGGTGATTATTGAAACTTATTTTTGACATTTAAATTTTTTCTTTCCTGAGTTCTCAAGAATTTTAAATATCGTTTAATTTTTAATCAATGTTTTCCATGGTTATGAGTACAGCTTAGATCGTGACTGACTGAGTAACTGGGGTAGGGTGCTTGGGTTGTCATTCTACTTCGCGTTAAAAGGTTGTGTGACGTGACAAGTAAAACTCCGCTAGCCGAGGTTATGAGTATGGCTCAAATCGTGGCTGACTGAGTAACCAGGGTAAGGTGCTTGGGTTGTCATTCTACTTCGCGTCAAAAGGTTGTGTGACGTGTTGGGTAAAACTCCGCTAACCGGAAATAAATAATTTTAGGAGTATGTTGAAATTTGAAACCTTAGGGGTAGGGTGCTTGGGTTGTCATCTCTCTTCGCGTCAAAAGGTTTAATATATTCCTAAGTAAATAAATAATAAAAAAAAAAGAAAAACTAAGTACTAATAAAGTTGCACTTCAGGGACTAAAGGAGGAAATAATTAAGGTGTCTTAGTAGGTTTGGTAATTTACCTAAATAGCATAACTCAAGTCGATCTTAATTTTTGTGTGAATTAATTGGAATACTTTTTCTGTTTTACTTAAAGCAAGCTTAGAGGTCTCTTTATTTTTCATATGCATTTTTAACTAATTCTTATAAAACTTTGGAGTGGTATTTCTTTTATGGCAGAATCTAACTTTCATAGTGGATAAGAACCATACTTGAGGGCAAGCATGGGCTAAGTAGGGGGAATTTGATAATACTCTAAAATGACCTGTTTTTATGTATTAATCATGTGTTTATTTTGAGCTTGAGCCTACTAATTTGAGCTATTTATGTCTTTTTATCTTTTAGGGACTAAATTGGAGGCGAAAAGTAAATTCAAGGGAAAAAGCGTCAATTTGGAGATTAAATGGGCCAATATGCAACGTGGGACAAATATGGTGCCAAAAGTGCGAACATAGAAGGCATAAGGACTTAAAAGCAAATAGAAGAGATTTTATTTTGGAAGACTCTATTTTATTTTATTTTATTTATATTAGGATAATTAATATTAAGATAAATATTAGGATTATTTAATTTTAGGATTTTATTTTAATTATCTTTAATTATCTTTAATTAAATGTATTTATCTTTTTAGAATTTAAGTTCAATTAGACTATCTCCCTAGCACTATAAATAGGGGGTGAAGTGACTCTATTTGGGGATCATCTTTTTCTGTAAACACTCTCCCCCTGAAAGTTTAGGCTTTTGTTTCTTCATATTTTCTTTCAATAAAATTCCCTTTTCCATTTTTATATTTATTTTCTTTTCCACCATTATCATGAGCCACTTAAACCTATCTAGCCAAAAGTTGTCAATATTCCTCAAAAAGGATTCTTGAGGCCTAGAGTCCGTACTTAGCCTTCTCGCCAAGTATTCATCGTTTCTCCGCACTACGGGCTAACGCTTCCGTCCATGGCCCTTAAGAAGTAAGCTTTTCAGTATATGCAAAGGCGGCTGCTTTGTATGTTTTGGAAGGATTGCACAGTCGGTTCGTTAACTTACTGCGTCAGAGGTTGGCGAGCCAAAGAGACAAAATGGCGTGGGATTCACCATTGAGAAGCGTTGATCTAGCATAGATTACTGATTAGAGTCAGGTTCCCTAAAAATTGTAAGTCTAATCTTTGGAGCTAGTGGTCGTAGGCGTCCTCTTCCACTATAACTGGCTTACTTGAGTCTAGAAGGATCATCCAAAAGCCAAGGATTGAGCCCAAGGCGGAATGAGACAACCGGAGGTGGAACTTTCCATAAGAATTTCTTTTTCTTAAAACTCTCTTCATTATTTTATTATTTTCGTAATCATAATTTGAAGAAATTTTAAATTCATTTTTATTTTATTTTCCACTTCCAAAATCAATTCTTAAATTCTGCTTTTATTTTTATTTTTTCCGAGAACGAGGTTTTCTTGGGCACGATTACGCCTTGAGATTTGAAAACAAGCATTCGTATAATCCGATCCCTGAGGATTCGACCCTACTTCCCCTTTACTATTTCTTTTTCGTTATTTTACAGGGAATAGGATATTTTTGGTGCTCTCAACGACCGCATCAATGACTTTGGGACACGGGCGTGTGGAGCCTTAAAGCATGAAATTTCCAAGATTTTCGTAAGTTCTCGGTTTAGTCCCGAACCCTTTCTAAAGTATGTTTTGGGCTCCGTAGACTCAAATAAGGGACTATGTGTAAGTGAATGAACGTTTTGAAATATGAATGAAATTTTATGGCCCGTATTTTAGTTTAATGTTTGTAAGTTTGTCCGGTAACACCTCGTACCTTATCCCGGCCTTGGGTACGGTAAAGGGTGTTACATTTAGTGGTATCAGAGCAGGTTTAGTCGATTTTCGGACTAACATAGCAAGTGTGAGAGTTTAGTTATTCATGCCACAAATATGTGATAGTGTGATGTCTCCCGACACTAATGAGGACCATTTTGTTTAAAATGAAGTATTCTCTAACCGAGCTACATCTGACCATTTGATAGTAATATTGAAGTATTTGAATAAAGTGTAGCTATGATGTGTTAAACTCGGAAATGTATGAATAAGAATTCGTGATATATGTATATGTGATAATATGTGAGATGAAAGTTTACATAGTGATATATTTATTCATATTTGTTTGGCCTACATATGCTGTTGCATGCTTGACTAAATTAATTAGTAAATGTGATGACTAAAGTTATTCAAAATTCATAGAATGTATGAGTGAGTGCACTTGTTTAAAATGAGATAATTGGAAATTTTATGTAAGACAGATATGAATAATAAATTGTTTGAAGTGGATAGTATGATTATAATGACATATGTGGATAATGAAAAAAATGTGTCATATAGATATATGTCAGAATCGAGTTAGAGACTGTACGACCTCACCCCATTACCGATGAGGTGTATATAACGGAAATTCATGAGAATCATGTTGACTAAGTTCTTAAGTGTGGAATCAAAGAGTTCAGTGATAAAATAATTATAGATATGACCAGAGACTGAGAATGGTTGACAAGTGAATGACAAAGTTAGTTAGTAATGCTGAGTGTTATCTTGGGATTCAAAATTGATGACAGAGTGTTTCTGAAATAATCGTCTTGAAAAAAATTAGTTAGTAATGCTGGAAATTATGAGAAAGGTACTAATCCTCACTCCGGTAAGATTTTCGAGAACAAAAATCTCTAAAGGGGGGAGAGTTGTAATAGCCCAAAATTGGGTATAGTTGGAACAGAGGTTTCGGGACCACAAAATTCGAGATAGAAATAATTATTTTATGACTATTCTGAGGTCTATGATATGATTGCATGATTATGTGAAAATTTTGTGAAGAAATTCTATGCATAAAGTGCTCAATTTGAAGTTAGGGACTAAATTGAATAAGTTGCAAAACTTGCATTCTAGAAGTTTCTAGTATGAATTTTTTTTGAAATATTAATTAGGAGGTCTTAAATAGCAATTTGACCAATTTCTAAGTTATG
Organism: Gossypium arboreum; assembly: GCF_025698485.1. Taxonomy (NCBI): domain Eukaryota; kingdom Viridiplantae; phylum Streptophyta; class Magnoliopsida; order Malvales; family Malvaceae; genus Gossypium; species Gossypium arboreum. The sequence goes on along the minus strand of NC_069070.1, from coordinate 1,570,072 downwards.
GACAAAAATTGGACATGGATGGAATTTTTGAAAGTTTAGTAAGGAAGAGAATTTTGGTCATTTGGTAATTAAAAGAAATAAAAAGGGAAAATAAAGCCAAAATTGACTCATCTTTTTCATGGAGGCCAAAATTATCATGGGGGAAGCCATGGCTAGGGTTTTCAAGCTTTCTAAGCTCAATAGTAAGTCCGTTCTAACCCCGTTTTTCAAGTTCTTTACGTTTTTGGAATCCCGGTTATTTGATTAAGCTTATTCTAGCAATAATTTAAGCTAGGGTTCATATTTGGAAAAATACCCTCAGGTGAAATGTTTTTATTTTGATGTTTTATGATATAATGAGATTTTAAATTATGTTAGACAACTTGTGCTACTCGGTTTTGAGTGAAAACGAGTAAAAGGGCTTAATCGATAAAAATACCTAATAGTCATAAGTATATGTTAGAGTGAGAATTTGATGTTGCCATAGAAGGGAAAAGTGATCAGCATGTCAAAAAACATAAGAATAAGGGATGAAGTTTAATTTCCGAGCCTAGGGGCAAAAGTGTAAATATGCAAAAGTTTAGGGGCAAAATTGTAATTTTTCCCAAGTTTGAGTTAAGGACTGTTTTGAATAGTACATTAATTAAATAAGTAAAATTTGATGTTTTAGATCCTGGAAAACGAGATTTGAACCTAGAATGAGAGAAAAATCGAAAATTGGGAAAGTCGGTAAAATGGCCGTTTTAGTATCGAGGTAAGTTCATATGTATAATAAGCATTAATTTATCCATGTTTCAATGTAAAATTGATATATTTACTATGATTTCTGAGGTGTTGAAAGTATGTAAGTTGGTATGATAATAAGACAGCAATAATACTGTAATTTATATTTGAAAGTTAAATTTAGTGAATTAATTGAATTATGTTAAATTAAATGATTATGGTGCCAAGTTTATGAATTGATTTAAAATATGTCTATGGTACATGAAGTGCATTTAATTATCATACATAAATGTGATTTCTATGATTATGGATATTATGGAAAATTGTAAGTTCATATGATTTTTAATAAGGCAATGTGTAATTTAATGTTATTGCCTTGATATTAAATGAGATGTAAGTTTATATGTAAGTAATACATCAATATTACTTGTATTATGATATTTTATAATAATATTGGAAATATGTTTGTGGATAATTACTTGATTGGTGAAATTGTTGGAAAAGAGAGAAATCCGGTTGAACCTTCAAAAGATTGGATGATCTGAGATAGCATGTAGCTAGGTCACATGTATGGTCTTGAGTGCACATCATGTGTACAAGAGAGCTACAAGACATTATGATGTAGCTAGGTCGCATGGGTGATACTATGTGTACACCATGTAGACAAGAGAGTTACGGGATATATGTAGCTAGGTCGCATGTGTGGTTCCAGGTGAAGGACACCATGTAGACAAGAGAGCTACGAGATAAACTGGCTAGGTCACATGGGTGGTACTAATGTTCATTATGTGTACAAGAGACCCGAACTATATGATGGGTGGAGCTATGTGCTGAAACCACCAAGTATTGAGGATTGATCCAAAGTGTTCAACGGGAGACTCTCTATGTATTGCTTTGTGAGTTTTGTGATGAATAAGTGCAGGAACTTGGTTATGTGAATGATGTGTTCATTAAGTGACCAGGATGTGGTAAGGTTATAAACAAGTAAGTTATACATGAGGATGATTTTATGGTGACCTTGTGATCATGGGCCTATACTTGTGATGTATGAAATGTGGTGAAAATGATTTGTGATATGTATGTTAAAACGAGGTTAATATAAAGAAAGTGTGAAAGAGTGAATTAGCAATAAAACTGTTTTGGACAGTAGCAGTGATGTGACTTTAAAAAATCACCAAAAATAGTAGAATTTGAATCAGAGACTAAATCAGATATTAAATTAAAGATTAATGAGTCTATCTTCATATAAAAGAAACAGAACAAGTAAATGGGTTCTATATTTTGAGATATTTATGTTTTTATGGGACTGGTTCAGAATAATTATGTGATCCCTTGTTCTGACTTTGGAAAATCACAAATATTTGGAGAAAAATAATTAGAGGCTCAAAATTATATTTTTAAAATCCCTAATGAGTCTATTTTCAAGATAAATTAACAAGAACATTATCTGAGTTCTGTACTGTGAGATAATTAATTTTTAGTGAAGAGAGGTCAGAACTATCAGAAAGTGAAACAGGAGAAATTTTAATGAATAAACTGTACTAATTTGCTAAACTAAAAATTATGAAAATTTTATGGTGGAAAGATATGTGAGTCTAGTTTCAAGGGAAATTTACGGATCTTAATTTGGAGCTCTGTAGCTCAAAGTATAAATAAGTAAGTGACTATGACTCGTGTGGATAGTTTGATGTGAGCATTTATTAGTAAATTGTGAAATCGTACTTACAAGAATGCTATATACATTAAGGATGTGGAATGGAGAGGAGGAGGAGGAAAATAAATATATGTGGAATACATGGAAACTATGGTATACAAAATATTAATATAATGAAATAAATGATATGTGTTTATAAGAAAAGCAGAAAGAGAATGATATGTATCATGACATGTATATATATATATATATATATATATATATATATATATATATATATATATATATATATATGACTAGTCTCAATGTAATGCTTGTTGGGTATGGAGTTGAATTGAAATGTTTCGAGCAAACATGTTATTCTCATGATCTGAATTGTGGTATTTTATAAAGATATGATCTAGCTTTAAATATGAATGCTTGATGATTAAGCTGAAAATATTTGGTAAGATGATAATCTTGGTATAAATGTATAAGTGGTACTATAATAAACAAGATAAAATGAGTATGAGAGACACATGTATGATGACATACAAATGCTATGTTTGTGGTTTAATTGAGAATATTTAATCATTAAATGAATACCATGTTATATGCTTTTGATTTTGTATAAGTGTATAAGAGATTAAGGTTGATCAAAGCTTGGAAAATAGCCTAGGTATATTCCACACAGGCAGAGACACGACCATGTGTCTCAGCCGTGTATGGAACACGACTTTGGGACACGGGCGTGTGGAGCCTTAAAGCATGAAATTTCTAAGATTTTCGTAAGTTCTCGGTTTAGTCCCGAACCCTTTCTAAAGTATGTTTTGGGCTCTGTAGACTCAAATAAGAGACTATGTGTAAGTGAATGAACATTTTGAAATATGAATGAAATTTTATGGCCCGTATTTTAGTTTAATGTTTGTATGTTTGTCTGGTAACGCCCCGTACCTTATCCCGGCCTTGGGTACGGTAAGGGGTGTTACAATAGAACTCTTTCATGAAATATCTCAAAATAGCAACACTTTTGAATATACTCACACAAAATACTCTAATGCAAAGTATGTTTCAATTAGGGAGAGTTTCAATTGCATGTGAACTGTTTAGAAAGATACTTGCTTACGGACAAGTTCAAATCGAGTGACTGTTTGATTTTCTTTGGATGGCTTATTTAAAGCAGTAATCTCAAAGAGGCATTGAAATTTTTTCAAGCAATACAAAATAGTGGGTTGGAACTTGATATTGTCCCACATACTATCATAATTGATGGGTTGTGCAAAGCTGGGCATATTGAAGTTGCCAAGGAATTATTTCGTCAACTCTCAGATAGTGGTTTAAAACCAAATGTTTACAAATATGGTGTAATGATTAATGGACTGTGTAAAGAGGGATTGCCAAATGAAGCATACAGGTTTTTTGGGAGCATGGGAGATAATGATTGTTCACCTAATAGTTGCTGTTATAATGTAATGATTCAAGGGTTATTTCGAAATAGCTATACCTCAAAGGCTTTTCTGCAGATGTATTCACTACCAACTTATTTATGGATCTCATCGTACATTCTAATAAATCAATCTTGCTTTGAAATGTTTCACAAATTATATAAAAATCATCACTTGTAAATGTGAATCAGTTTTTACACAACCATTGTACAGATTCTGGAAACTAGAATGAGTTTTAGTGTCTATTTTCAGTATTGTTGATTTTGTTCTGACTTGTGTAGTAAGTGAGAATGGTAATGTTAAGAAATTAGGGGAAAACCAATATTGCTTATGGATTTTTTTTTTACAGTATAAAGTAAAAAACTTTATCGGCGGAAAACATACGGACCGTTGGCATTGAAATCAGCAGGAGTATTGTCTCCAAAGTGCTAATTCAACAATTCAACAAAAGTTAGAAATGACCATTCAAGAAAGTGCTCTAAAATTATATCCAACATTATGTGAAGTAGAAGGTTTAACTGAGGATGAGTGCTGTTGCGTATTGAGCAAAATTTCAGATCATCCAATGCAAACGCAAATGCCAGATCATTTAAAATTATATCCAACATTAAATTATTTATTTCACTAATGATATTTTAGCAAGTTAAATATGTATTGCAGTTTAAAAATAATAAAGTAGATTATATATTATTTTTATAGTATTATATATTATGATTTTTAATTCATATAATAATTATATTAAGAATTTTATTAAATTATATATTATTTAATTAAATTATATTTAATAATAATTATGTTAAAATATGGTTAAACTATTTATTATTTTTATTAAATTATTTTAATAATAATCTTATTAAAACTTAATAACAATAACAATAATTATTTACCTAAAAAATTACGCTAAGGGTATTACGGTCATTTTAGTTTTTTTCCTTATGCTATTACAACATCATTCCATTCAACCAAACACAAGAATACTATTACAGTTCTATTCCATTCCATTCAACCAAACAGTTGAATTACTGATTACAGCTCTATTCAAATGTATTATGCAGCCACTAAGTCAAAAGGCAGGGATCATACATGATACTGATATGATGACGCAATTCAATGAGGAGCAACCTATGCAGGCAATACGAATTGCCTTGATTTCTCCTTTCTCTCATCATTTTTTTTGTTAGATAAATCATTATTAACTTTATATTTTGCATATCCAGGTAGATGCCAATGTTGAGATTCATGAGTCTGAGGTAAAAACTTCTGAAAGTGGTAATTTATGGTGAGCTGTTTAGTTTTAGACCATTTTCTGACTCTCTCTTGCTTATAGATTCCTCAAGCATGTTTGAACCTTGAATCTTCTAACAATATCGGTGCTTCGGGGGACCGGACTTGAACTTTGACCCAGACAGTCTCATGGACTTAACAAATTGGCCTAACCAAGGTAATGGTTGCCGGCTACTATTTCAATGGCCATTCTGCTGAACTTATTTTTCCTTTCCTGTCAATTATCTGTAATGATATCTAGAGATAGAAGATTTCACTTTATAGTAACAATTTGGTCTTAAACTATTGTTTTCTAGATGGGAGTTGAAGCACTAGTGATGCCAGAGAAAATGAAGCCTAACATATAGAGTGGATAAGGATAACCAATAAAAACTAAAACCCAAGTAGAGCCCAATAATTTTTGGCCCATTTGTTTTTGTTATAGTTTAGGGTTATTAGTATTTTTTCCTGGTAAAGCTTCATTAGTGATATAGATTTTTTTTTTCAGTTTAGCTCCATTGTTATACAATAATTACAAACAGAATTTAGTCAAAATCAATAAAGGAACTACTAAACCCTTCAAATGAAAACCTTAAAGGATAGAAGTTTTATGGTTGTTTTGGGAATTTACTAATTTATAATTAAAATTAATTTTTAAAAATATTTTAAATCTAATTTATATGGGTTTCATCTATTTTATTATACTTAATTTCACTATTTTTATACTATTATAATTTATTTTTACTTTCTTATCCCATTATAAATTTATAACTATATAATACATTAACTATTTTTTTCTTTCTTACACAGACACTCGTATCCCTTTATTTTCTTCCCCATTTACCATCACAGCATGAATTAAAGCACCCACCCTTATTTATAAAGTTTAGTGGTAGTTAGATTGTTAACACTTGTAAATATCTTTACCATTTATTTTATAAATATTTAATAATTAAAATGTTAATCTAAAATATCTACTCTTCTAGATAATATTCTATTTTTTTTATTTTATATTCTAGAATCTTTCCAAGAAAATATCTCTTAAAGATACAACATTTTCATCTTTTAAACATTGTACATGTATAAAAATAAATATTGCACCTACATACTTCTCTAGTGTCTTCTAAAAAAATAAGAATATAAATACATATATTCACGTACAACCCACGCGATTTTGAACATTAGTTTTACTAAATGTTGTAACTGCCTTGCCTTATGTTTTCTCTATTATCTTATAATTTAACATAGAACACCTAACAGAACACGTGTTACTACAATATTTTTGGGTGTCTTATAAACTCAAAATTTGTTATATGTTTAAAATAATATTAAAAGTAAAAATTTAATTAAATTAGTTTATTTCATAAAATTAATATACAACTTAATATATATCAGTTTTTAGCTCAATATTCTTGAGTAAAAACAAAAGCACGATAATCTGATACTTGTAGTAAAAAGTTGGACACACTTGTGGTATTTGGAAAAAAATGAGTCAGAATTTGCTGGATTACAGCAGAAGCAGAATAAAAAACACAGTCCAAAAACAACCAACAACCTGCTAATTCTTAAAAACTAACACATCACCACCAAGCTTTAGTAGTTTCTGGTTTTTGGCTGCTACTCTGTTCTTTTGACAGTGTAGCTGGAATGTAGCAAAAAAAGAAAAAAAAATTGCTGGATTGACATGTTACGTTGTAGTGGGAGTCGGATTGACACGGATCAGTTTGCTAGAAAATTAATGACTAGAAATTGAACGACTTGAGTTTATATAAGATTATATAGGTGGCAATTCAATTTTCTTTTCCTTGTTAGAAATGAATTCCATTTTAACTGATTTTTAAGTTGTTGTTTTCTTATTGTTAATTATTTAAAAAATAATCGCATTTTAACATGCAACCCTAAATCTAAAACTTTTATCTTTATGTTTATCTTTTAATGATAATTAACAAAAATATTTTATTTTAAAATTTTAATACAATCAATGAAACACAATTTAAATACGTGAATGATAAATTTTAATGTGATTAAATAAATATTAATTTTGTTATATTTTTAATAATGAATATAGGTAAAATGGTAATAAATTAGTATTTTAATGCCATTAAAAACATATCAGATAAATATTAGATTAAATATTTAATATTAATAATCAATATATATTAATTGAATTATACATTATAATTAAGGATGACTGTCGAAATTCAAAATTGTAAATATTAATATATATTGAATTAAATTAATACCATACTTAATTTTATTCAAATAATAATAATAATGAAAAAAACGAGTGTTTAAGACAATTTTGTTGTATTTGTTTGTTCTATGATCCAACTATAGTAGGTAAGCATGGTGTAGGTTTATCGTACTCCCATCCAGTGGCTTTAATTTGCTCTAATGGAATCGAAAACGAATCAATCCTTTTAACTTCTTCTTCCTCTTCATCATCGTAAATCGACTTTATTTCCAAAAAAGGTTTTGGATCAATTTTGGAATTCCAATCAATATCATCGATATACATAGTTGCTGCATTACTTGGCAACTTATTTGTGCAAGGAAAACAATGATAATATTCTCAGAATCTCTGTTTGAAAAGCTTTTAAATTAGCTGAATTATCCCACTCGAATACTTTATCGGTTTTGAACAAATTATTCTTAGATTCAACAAATCTTTTCCATGGCATTGCACCCACTTTTATGCAAAAAAATTTCTCCCATGCCGGTAATGGTTCCTATGAATTACTGTTATCATTCGGTTTGGGACGAGTAAATTTCGTATTGTAGTAATTGTTAGAATTAAGTGACTCGAATTCTTATTTAAATAAAATACGATGAAAAATAAAATAAAAGTAAAATCCATATAGAACTAGACTTCTTTTATTTTATTTTAGAATAAGGTTTTTTAAACCTAATTAAACTCCATCTATTTTATATTGATTAGGATAAGGTGTTTCAATCCTACTGGAATATGGCTTTACAAGCCTATAAATAGACATAGTCTATTCCTCTTATATTGATTCAATTTTTCAACATAGTGAATTTTCTTCTCCTCTACCCGTGGTTTTTTCCCGAAAGGGTTTCCACGTAAAATTTGTGTGTTCTTTATTTTATTATTTTATTTTATTTTATTTTTCCCATTTTTTTATCCGAGCTTCCGGGTTGTTCATCTCGATCACGGTAATGGCGTCTTTGAAGTATGAAATTCCATTGTTGGATCGCAACACCAGATTTGTGTTGTGGCAAATTAAGATGCAAGCAGTTCTTACACAGATGGATCTAGAGGATACCCTGCTAGGGATAGATAAAATGCCTTCGACATTAACAGATGAAGAGAAGAAGCGTAAGGATCGAAAGGCATTAACACAATTACATCTGCATTTGTCTAACGAAATTTTACAGGATGTGATGAAAGAGAAGACCGCCGCTGCATTATGGAAGAGGCTAGAACAATTATGTATGTCAAAAACTCTAACAAACAAGTTGTATATGAAACAACATCTTTATGCTCATCGTTTGGAGGAAGGTGCGTCTGTACATTAACACTTAATAATGTTTAAAGAAATTCTCTCAAACTTAGAGGCCATGGAGGTTTAGTATGATAAGGAAGATCTAGGGTTGATTCTACTTTGTTCTTTGCCCCCGTCTTATTCAACCTTTAGAGACACGATTTTATATAGCGACGAGTCTCTCATAGTTGATGAGGTTTATGATTCTTTGACCTCGTATGATAAGATGAAGCATCTTGTGGTTAAACCCAACTCTCAGGTAGAGGGTCTCATTGTTCGTGGGAGACAAGATCAGGATGTTGATGATGATCGTGGTAGGACACAGGAACAGAATCCTCGTGGTAAATCTAAGGGTAGATCGAAGTCTTCAAACAGAGGTAAAACTTGTAACTTCTGCAAGAAGAAAGGACACATTAAATCTGAGTGCTATAAGCTACAAAATAAGATTAAAAGGGAGGCTGCGAATCAAAAGGGAAAACAACCAGAAAATTCCAGAAAAGCTGATGTTGTAGAAGACTACAACGATGGTGAACTTCTAGTCGCTTCTGTCAATGATTCTAAAGTAAGCGAGGAGTGGATACTTGATTCAGGCTGCATCTTCCATATGAGTCCCAATCGGGATTGGTTTACAACTTACGAAACAGTGTCTGAAGATGTTGTTTTGATGGGAAATAATGCTTCGTGTAAAATCGCAGGTGTTGGAACAATTAAAGTTAAGATGTTTGATGGAGTTGTCAGAACACTTACTGACATACGGCATGTTCCAGAATTGAAAAGAAATTTAATTTTGTTGAGTACTCTTGATTCAAAAGGGTGCAGATACACAGCTGAAAGTAGGGTTTTAAATATTTTCAAAGGGTCCCTTGTTGTGATGAAATGGCAGAGAAAGATTACCAAGTTATATGTTTTGCAGGGTTCTACTGTTACTGGTGATGCAGCTATCGCTTCCTCTTCCTTGTCAGATGATGATATTACTAAACTTTGGCATATGCGCCTAGGGCATATGAGTGAGAATGGCATGGCAGAATTGAGTAAAAGAGGACTTCTTGATGGGCAAGGAATTTGCAAACTGAATTTCTGTGAGCACTGTGTTTTGGGGAAGCAAAAGAGAGTCCGATTCACTAAAGGAATCCATAACATGAAGGGAACGTTGGAGTATATTCATTTTGATCTGTGAGGGCCATCCAGAGTGCCTTCGAGAGGTGGAGCTAATTATATGCTAACCTGTATTGATGATTTTTCCAGAAAAGTTTGGGCGTTCTTCCTAAAGCAGAAAAGCAATGTGTTTTCTGCATTTAAGTCTTGAAAAATTATGATTGAAAAACAGACGGGAAAACAGATAAAATACCTTCGCACAGACAATGGCTTAGAGTTCTGTTCTGATGAGTTTAATAGATTGTGCAAGTTAAAAGGGATCATGAGACACTTGACAGTTCGTGATACTCCACAGCAAAACGGCATTGTAGAACGAATGAACAGAACGATCATGGAGAAGGTTCGATGTATTTTGTCAAATACCAACTTACTGAAGTCATTTTGGGCAAAAACAACCTCTACTGCTTGTTTTTTTATCAACCGATCTCCATCCGTTGCCATTGAGAAAAATACTCCACAAGAGGTATGGTCTGGTAATCCTGCTAATTATTCTGATTTAAAGATTTTTGGGTGTCCTGCATATGCTCATGTTGATAATGGAAAATTGGAACCGAGATCCATTAAATGTATTTTTCTTAGTTATAAAGCAGGTGTAAAAGGGTATAAGTTATGGTGTCCTGAAAATAGAAAAGTTGTGATTAGCAGAGATGTTGTTTTTGATGAAACTGCTATGCTACCTAACTTATCTCTTAGAGACTCTTCCAATAAAGAAAATCAAAAGCAGGTGGAGCATCAGATTAATACAGAGTCAACTCCTCCAGCCAGAACAAAAATTGAGAATAGAGTTGCTTCTTTACCACAATACTCTATCGCCAAAAATAGAACTAGAAGAGAAATTAAACCTCCAAAGAAGTATGCTGAGGCTGATCTAGTTGCTTATGCTTTAAATGTGGCTAAAGATATAGATATGAATCAAGAGCCATCTAATTATTCTGAGGCGGTTAGCTGTGAAGACTCAGAAAAGTGGATGTTTGCTATGCAAGAAGAGATGGAATCACTCCACAAAAACAGAACATGGGACCTTATGAAACTTCCTAAAGGTAAAAAGGTTGTTCATTGTAAATGGGTGTTTAAAAAGAAAGAAGGGACTCCAAGAGTTGAAGAACCCAGATATAAAGTAAGGCTTGTTGCAAAGGGTTACAGTCAAATTCCAGGAGTGGACTTCACAGATGTGTTCTCTCCAGTTGTTAAGCATAGTTCGATTCGAGCTTTGCTTGGTATTGTGGCCATGCATGATTTGGAGCTTGAGCAGTTAGATGTAAAAACTACATTTCTGCTTGGAGAACTTGAGGAGGATATTTACATGCAACAACCAGAGGGTTTTATAGTATCAGAAAAAGAGGACTATGTTTGCTTGCTAAGAAAGTCCCTTTTCGGTAGGGGTGTGCAAAATTCGGGTAAAACCGAAAAAAAATCGATTAACTGACCGAATTTGGTTAATCGGTCGGTTAACCGAATTAATTCGGTCGGGGGTCGGTTAATAATTTTTTGAGTTTTCGGTTAACGGTTAATTCGGTTTGAAACCGGTTGGTTAACCGAATATTTTCGGTTAACCGAAAATATTAATAAATAAATTTATAATATATAAATAATCCACTATTTATTCAAACTCAATTCAACATAAACCCAAATACCCAATCTAATATATATTAACCCAAGTACCCAAACCTACCTAATCATAAAAATTACAAATAATGTAATAAAAAAATAAAAATCTAAAAATAAAAATAAAAATATAAAAAATATAACTTTATACAAATAATTCAGTTAATTCGGTTAATTCGGGTAATTCGGTTAATTCGGTTAATTCGATTAATTCGGTTAATTCGGTTAATTTTATGCTTATTTTAACCAAAAATAAAAAATATATATTTTTCGGTTAATTCGGTTAACCGACCGAATTAACTGAAAAAATTTCGATTCGGTTAATTTTTTTGAAAAAATTTCGGTTCGGTTAACGGTTAAAAATTTTGAAGGGTCGGTTAATTCGGTTAATGTTATTTCAAGTCGGTTAACCGATTGAACACCCTTACTTTACGGTTTGAAACAGTCACCAAGACAGTGGTACAAGAGGTTTGATTCCTTTATGACTTCTCATGATTTTAAAAGAAATAGTTTAGATAGTTGTTTTACTTTAAGAAAAACAATGATGGTTCTTTTGTGTATCTACTTCTTTATGTTGATAACATGTTGAAAGCAGCAAAAGATAAAGGAGAGATAAGAAAGGTCAAAGCCCAACTAAGTGAAGAATTTGAGATGAAAGATTTAGGACCAGCAAAGATGAACTTGGTATGGAGATTCTCAGAGATAGAAAAGTAAGTAAATTGTACCTAAGTCAAAAGGGGTACATTGAGAAAGTTCTTTGCAGGTTCAATATGCAGAGTGCTAAGCCTGTTAGTACTCCTTTAGCAGCCCATTTTAGACTTTCATCGGCTTTGTCTCCACAATCAGATGATGAGATTGAGTACATGTTACATGTTCCATACTCTAGTGCAGTGGGATCTCTCATGTATGCTATGTTTTGTTCACGTCCAGATTTATCATATGCAGTCAGTGCAGTTAGCAGATACATGGCGAATCCCGGTAAAGAACATTGGAAAGCAGTTCAGTGGATTTTAAGATACTTACGAGGCACTCTTGATGTTTGCTTATAGTTTGAAAGAACTAAAGATGGAGTCATAGGGTATGTTGATGCTGATTTTCTTGGAGACCTTGATAAAGAAGATCTCTTCTGAGTTACGTCTTTACAATCGAGGTTGTGCAATTAGTTGGAAAGCCACTTTGCAAACTACGATCGCTTTGTCTACCACTGAATTTGAGTACATGGCGATTCTTGAGGCTTGTAAAGAAGCTATTTGATTGAAGGGATTATTTAGTGAACTCAATGAAGACCTTCAAATCAGTACAGTATTTTGTGACAGTCAGAGTGCCATCTTCCTTACAAAAGATCAAATGTTTCATGAGGGAACAAAACATATTGATGTTCAGTATTATTTTCTTCGTGATATTATTGCTCATGGTGATATTATTGTGAGTAAAATTAGTACTCATGAAAATCCTGCAGATATGATGACTAAGTCACTTCCTATAACCAAGTTTGAGCATTGCTTAGACTTGGTTGGTGTTCATTGTTGAAGTTAAACCCTTAAGGGGTTTTATGGAAGAGGTGGAGAACTTGTTCATTAAAAGTTCGCGATGAAGAACTTGTTCATTGAGAATTTGTGTCAAGGTGGAGATTGTTAGAATTAAGTGACCCAAATTCTTATTTAAATAAAATATGATGGAAAATAAAATAAAAGTAAAATCCATATAGAACTAGACTTCTTTTATTCTATTTTAGAATAAGGTTTTTTAAATCTTATTAAACTCCATCTATTTTATATTGATTAGGATAAGGTGTTTCAATCCTACTAGAATATGGCTTTACAAGCTTATAAATAGACATAGTCTATTCCTCTTGTATTGATTCAAATTTTTGACATAGTGAATTTTCTTCTCCTCTGCCCGTGGTTTTTTCCCGAAAGGGTTTTCACGTAAAATTTGTGTATTCTTTATTTTATTTTTTTATTTTATTTTATTTTTCACAATAACTTTGTTGGCGATTATGATATCTTCTTTGATAGTATGACATGATTTCTTGTAATCCAAACAAATAAAGGAATTGAAATCGCTAATGATATGGATTTACAGCTAGGGGACTTGTTGGGTTTATATAAGATTATTAGAGTTGGTGGTGACTCAATCCTTTTCCAACAATTCTAATTTCAGTTTGATTATGATTTCTATTTTTAAAATATTTGTATAATAAAATTATTTAAAAAATAATTATATCTGTATTGATAATATTTTCTTATTAAATGAGTTTTATGAGTTAAATAAAAATCAAACTAAGACTGGAAGACTGAACTGCATCAGGTCTTAGGGGTGATCCATCGTTTCAACCACTATCCACCTTCTACATCCTTCCCCTATGTAAACTCTGCAAAATATATATATATATATAGAGAGAGAGAGAGAGAAACAAATTATGGAAGGTAGGAAAGTTAGATATCAAATACGGTTGGCATGGTGGTTTCACAGCCGCTATTTCAAAATAGCTAAAGATCTCAATAGTTGTGTGAACAAATTTCAGATGTTCTTTGAAATCCAAAGTAGAAAAATCACATACAAAGGCTGAGATCAGATAACTGATACTCAAGTACAAATTTAAGGACTTCGAATTTACCTCATTTGATGGTGAGATGCTCGCTTGGCGCAAAGATCCATACAAATAGAGATGAGGGTAGGAAGGAGTTCTGAAAAAAAAACAAAGGGTTAAAATCTGCTATTAGTCCCTGTATTTTGTAAAAGTTGTGAATTCAGTTCCTATACTTTAATTTGATTAATTTCAGTCCCTTTGCTTTTTGAAGCAGTAGTTACATCCATTAAGTTCAATTATTAGTATTATACCACATGTGCAGTTGTAGACTTAGTCTATATGCCCCAATTGGATCATTCTAAGTCCCAATACTTTTTGAATTTTGAAATTTTAGTCTCGATGTAAATGATAGTTATTAATCAATTAGTAAGATTTTTATAAGTAATATGCGGAAATAAAAAACTAACATGGTATTACACATAGGATAATATGTTGATCGCATCAGATTTTGAAAATAGCATAACTTAATAAATTTAACAGATATCGTTTGGTAAGGATTAAAATTTAAAATTGAAAAGTATAGAAATTAAAATTGACCAAATTAAAGTATAGAAACTAAATCCACAATTTTATAAACTACAGGGACTAATAACATGATTTAACCTTTTGTCAAAAATAAATTATATATAATTTTAGATAGAGAAGAGCCCAAAACTTCTTCTGCACTTTTGTAATTAAATTAAATTAATATACAACTTAGAGTAAAAACCTAATTTTTTATTTTTTTATACATGTAATTTTAACTTTTATATGTCATCCAAGTGTAAAGGAAACCCTTTTGATGGAAGAATCAACTTAAAAACCCTCATCATATAAAAGTTGTTGGTTCAAATTTAAAAATCTCATCCAATTTGGATTTGGAAATTTTTTATTAAAAATAATTCTTAGCTGAAAAATCTGTATCTCATCAAAACATTTTCACTAGTGTAATCAATGTTCACAAAAAGTACCATGTATGCATTACTTGAACAAAATAACGAGAAGCAGTAATTATACTTCTCTAACCTAGCTAACTTCAGATTGGCTTCTCAAATAGTTTCTCTCAATCTCTTTATCTATGCTTGATCCTCCAATGTTTGACAAGTCTTTGCCACCGATGACTTCGTGTCTTTCACCCTTACCAACATATCATTGATATCATACAGTTAGCTCAAGCTTATTCAGATTGTTTTCTAATTTCTGATAAATTTCAACAACTACATTCATAATGTTACTCTGAAACTCTTGATTATTCAATTGAAATTGGTCAGCAAAGTGAGCATGGTTTTGAAATATTTTATTGAGCGCATCAGCATTGTGTTGATGAACCTCGTATCTGTTGACGATAACTGTTGTGACATCTGACATTAATGGTAATTAAAAATCCTCTACATATCATTACATATGATTGTGAAGAAATGAAATGCTAAATACTCAAAGAAACAATAAATTCATTAAATAGTAGCTTGCAACCATTACTTTGGAAGAAATCGTCTATTCATCTTCCTGAGGACAAAGAATATTCCGAGTCAAAGGACAAGTCCCTCAAAGCACCCATACGATTCGAAGATTCATGATTCAAATGTGTTGGTGAAACCTATAAGCAAAACAAAATCAAATATTGATCCAAAAATAAGCAGTTAAAGTTAAAAACTTTGCAACATGATAACACAATAAACAAAGAGAAAAGTAAGCAGCATTACGCATAGATTTAGAAACTGAAAGCTTTCCTACTTGGATTTCCTTTTTTTTTGTTTCTACCCGATGTTTCTTGTTTGGTTTGGGATCTTACCATAAATGTGGGATCAACCCTTTTTAAGTTTTCTTTCTCCTTTATCTACTATCCAATTATTTTCGATGTTTTTAATTTATCAATTTTATATAATGATATTTACACCTATTAATGGGTTGAGTTATTGATCCAAACTAGAGGTGTGCATGGGCCGGGCCACCTGGCCCAGCCCGAAGGTCCGCCCAAAACGTGGGAGGGTTTGGGAAAAAATATAAGTACGAAAAATAGACTTGGACAAAAAAATAAAGCCCGTTTAAAAAACGGGCCGAACCTCAAGTAAGACATTTTTGCCCCGGGCCCGGCCCCGCCCGAATTCACTAAATGAAAAAAAATATGTTTTTTAATATTATTTTCTCAATATTTTGCTACTATTTTACTATTATGTTGCTTTTATTTTGTTGTTATTATTTGGCTATTATATAAAACTTATTTTATTGTTAATTTTTTATTATTTTAAAGACATTTGCTAATTTTGTTATTATTTTAGAAGCATTTGCTTGTTAAATTATATCTATTTTAGTGTTATTTAAGTATATATATTTTTAAAATTTATTTTTAATTTGTTGAGAAATATTTATTTTGATGTTTTTAGTATTTTTGATGGTTTATATATATTTTAAAATTATATAAAAATAATATAAAATTTAATATGGTAGGCGAGGGGTTGGGCTCAGGTTTTAATATTTTTATTCGGGCCGGGCTTGGGCAAAATTTTAGGCCCATTTTTCAGGTCGTGCCGAGCCAGGGCCTAGCAAGCTGGCCTAAATTTTTAGTTGGGCCCGAACCCGACCCGGCCCATGCACACCTCTAATCCAAACTCAAAAAATTGTTTAAATTTTGAAGGAGTTTTCATAAAAGTATTAAACCCTAAAAATAGGACTAGTCAAAAAAATTAAGCTTGTTTAAAATATGAGTTGAACTCATATATGAACATTTAAGGTCCGAACTAGGCTCGGCTCATATTTAAAATTTGTAATTTTTATATATTATGTAATATATAATACAAAAATTAAATCTATCGTAATATATAATATCATAAACATTAAAAAAACATTAAGATGAATATATATAAAAGTTTAATAAATAAAATATATAAATTATTAAATAGTATTAAAAATAATATAAATAATTTTAAAAAATAATAATATGGGTAGATTTAAAATGAATTTGGGTTAACCATTTACAAGTATAGATGGGCATAAACAATTTTAAGTACATATTTTAGACTGAGTCTGACTGATCTTGACAACCAGAATGTGTTAACATCATGCTTAATTCTAATCCAAACTCAACCCGATGCATAGGAGAAAATGTTTAAACTTCAAATGGTATTAGTGAAATATGATTAATTTTTAGATATTCTTTTAAGTGGCTTGTGAGTAAAACTTTTTTATTAATTTGAAGAGTTGTGAGTTTAATACCCTCTCTGAATTGATTCTTTAATTGATTTCTAATTCAATCGATTTCTAATTGAACCAGTTTGATAAGTCGATCTGATTCGATGCAGATAACCTTGATTAAATGAATTTGAAGCAGTTGAAGATATTAAAATAAATCAGAACCTTCTCGGTCTCACCAAACTTACTATAAACGAAGAGCAGCAAAAATAATAAAAAATAAAAAATCCTCCTCTAAACCAAGCAGTGTCAGCAATCATACGATCTGTTAGTGAAACGTTGAGTAGAAACTATAGATGACAACAAGTGGGAACCCTCACCTTGTCAGAGATCATGGGAAGTATTGAACTCTTATAATTAGAATAATCAAGTTCCACTGAAAATAACGATCAAAACCCGCAAAAATAAAAACGCATACCATGAACATGTCGTTCATAATATTCTTTGTAGTTTTAGACTCTTGACAATAACCAGAAAATTCAAACACAAACACAGTCTGTATCTTCAGTTCATAAACATCCCAATAAACCATTGGGATTCAAACACAAAACCATCACACAAACACATATTGTCTGTATCTTCAGTTCATAAACATCCCAATAAACCATTGACATTCAAACACAACCATCACACAAATGCATACTGGCAGTATCTTCAGTTCATAAACATCCCAATAAACCATTGAGACTGTATTTCAAAGAAGCAAATTACTCAAGCCGTGGATTTTTCTGCAACCTGGCTAGCTTCAGTTGGTTTTCTTTTAACTCAGGTTCGTCCTGATCCAGCTTCAGTTTCTTCTCTTTTAAGTGAGCTTCGTCCTGATCCAGCTTCAGTTTCTTGTCTTTTAAGTCAGCTTCGTCCTGATCCAGCTTCAGTTTCTTGTCTTTTAAGTCAGCTTCATCCTTCTCCAGCTTCAGTTTGTCTTTTCTAACATTAGCTTTCTTCTTCTCAAATCTCTTCTCCTCTGCTTGATACTCCATTTCACGAGCCTTCATCAACTTATTCATGGTGTTTTGCACGTTGCCTCCATAGTTGTGATGACTTTTTGCTCAAGTATCTCTGGGTTACTTTCTATTTTATGGTAAACTTCAGCTAGTGAGTTCATAATGATCCTTTGAACATGTGCATGACTAAATAAAAAAATTTTGTTATCAGTATAAGGGTGCTTTTGAAATGTCAGTGAGCACTTGAGTTCATAAATATTGTATACCCCTGGACAGTTGACAGTTTCATATTGTCTTGATTTGCTCTGACATCACCGCTGCAGTCAGCCAGATCATTGTATATCTTGTCGTCTAGAAGACAAAGTTATTAAGGTAGGAAACATAAAGGATATTAATATTTACAATTGACAAGTAAAAAGCTGAGGATTTTATAAGATCATTTTGTTATACTGACAGTTTAAGAATGTAGAGACCAAATTATAACTGTAAGTTAACTAGTGCCTAACATAATAGAATATCAACTTGCAGCCATTACCTGACAGAAGAAAGTTTCCAACATCAGAAAACGGCAGTGACAGAAGATCCTATATGAAAAAGAGAATCAGATCTGATCCAAAAATAAGCAATTTGAATTTAAAAAATATATACAGGCCAAAACTTACTGGATCAACATTAAACCCCTTTTCTAGTGAGTCTACTTCATGATAACCCTGCAAATAAGGAGAGAAGTACACAACATTAAGCCCCACGCCCAAATTTGAAAATCACAAAAAACACGGGCTGAAATAAGGGCACACGGATGTGCCCCACAGCCGTGTGCCCCGATATCTATATAAACCCCCACATTCATCATCCCCTTCCCCATTACCCTAACCCTAGTCGCCTCAGTACCGCCTCGTCCAGTCAGCCGAGCAGGAGAATCCAGAAGACATTACTGATGATGTCCCTCCAGCTCACGAGGATCCACCATCTTAGCCACCACATATCCATCGCCCAGTTCATGTAGCTGCTTCACTCTCTGACATTTCTAAGCATCTTACTCGACTCGAGCAGCAATGTTTTCAGCGCTTTGATCACATTGATGCAACATTACATCAAATTTGTCAGCACCTTCACATCTCATCGCCACCACCACCTCGCGAACCATCTGACGATGAGGATTTTTAAAGACTTTTTATTTATTATTTTTACTTTTATCTTTATTTATCTTTTTAAATTACTTTTAAGTTTATTTCTCTTTAAGACTATTTTTATTTCATCTTTAGGTTTTACGATTTATATTAAGTAATTTATGTTTTCGGCCATTACTTTATGAGTAATCATGGTTCTCTATATTTCCTAAAGAGTTATTGATTCTATCGCAGTTATAAAGAGCTCTAAAGCTCACTATTACTTAACTCCACTGGAAAAGGTCCTCCATGACTGCCATGTCTTGCCAGACAACCACGATAACCTCTTCGCTGGACACTGTGGTTGTGGAACCCAACCTCTACCACCACCAGAGTATCCTCCTCCAATCTCACCCTTGCCTTAGCCGATTACTTTCCATAACTCCAACTCAAGGATTCCATTTAAAATTCAGGAAGTTTCACTTCTCTCCCTATCTTATGATCTTATATCTATATTTTCCAATAAATCTATCTGTGTACATTGAGGAGAATGTACATTATTTATATCACTATAAGAAAAAGTCCCTGAATTTTGTCTTATTCTCACGTGACTCACTCATATCACTATTAGAATGAATTTTGATTAATTTATTTTTATTGATATGTCTTGAATTAAAACATAGGTATTTATGCATTGATGGTTTAAACTTTAAGTAATTAGAGAATCAAGCATGATAAGTTGATTTTTGAGTATTAAAATTTTTAGGTTATTTCCCCGAGTTTAGATATTATCTTGGAGTTGAAATTCACAGGGTTAACATTAAAAAGCCATAATTTTTGTGAGATCTTGAGCCTTTAGAGCATATATTATTTCTTTCATGCTCACTATTATTGTTGCTATGAGTAAGTCAATATTGATTTGTTATTCTAGAACTTGCTTCGATTATGCATGTCAAGACCACACCATTGATTTGATATGTCAAGATGATAAACGCACTTAGGTTTAACCCACTCACTCCATAAAAGTCTACCTTCATAATTAATCCTTAGTGAACCCCCTTGAGCCTAACAAGCCATTCATTGATTTACCCCCAATATTAACCCATAACCCATTATTGTTGAAATCCCCTAAATTAATTTGATCCCTATTTTTGTCGAGATTTGATTTGAATAAATTGCTTAGCTATGTTTTATTTTTGATAGTTAGCAAAGTTCTATGTTACTTGATT
The DNA here is from genome assembly GCF_025698485.1 of Gossypium arboreum. Lineage (NCBI taxonomy): Eukaryota > Viridiplantae > Streptophyta > Magnoliopsida > Malvales > Malvaceae > Gossypium > Gossypium arboreum. The sequence continues at coordinate 1,549,723 of NC_069070.1, read as the reverse complement.
TGTTCTTAAACAAAAAAAAAAAGTTGATGTAATTGAGATTTGTCGTCTAGCATATTACGAAATTATGTAATATTTGGGTTAAAACGATGTTATCAATGAAGAAAAGTTCAATTCTAGATATTCTAATTAGGAATGTAATTTGTCAGTTTTAGTATTTTTCTAGTTAGGTAGTTTTTCAATTCAATCTCGATTCTAACCTTTTCTTTCAGCTTGTGACCACACCCCTTAACCAAAGTCACGTCACAACCCCCTAAAGACCTTTTGATTGATGTATCATCTCAATATATAGTGGTGGAGATTTGATTTTCACGCAAGCCTATGGTAATAACTTTTCATATTGACTGTTGAGTGCTAAATTTGTTGTCCTTAAACACCTCGAGTGATTTGAGTGAATCTTTAGTGAAGATGTTAAACTCTGTGATATTTTGAATCAAAGGTGATTACTTAGATGAGGGGAGACACTTGTGTTTTTTGTGATAAAATGCTCAACTTGGAATGTTTGAAACTTTAGTGTTCTTCTAGTTGAATTCTCAATGTATGATTACTTATGAATTATTTTGAGATATTATTGATAGGAATTATAAGTTGAGAAAAATGATTTCTTAATTGTGAATTGAGGATTTTGCTTGAGGAAAAGCAAACGCTTAAGTGTGGGGATATTTGATAAGTCGTAATTTATACATATTTTTATCCCATGCTTAGCACATTTTTGGATAAATCATCATTAAATTTGTGGAATTTGATGGCCTTAATCCTTTATTTTCATATCTTATACTTAGGTGAGCATAGAAAGTAAAAAGAGCAAGAGACAGGCCAAAAAACGGAGAAAATGGGTCAACGTGGAAAATCAACACGACCTGGACTTCCTCACACGGGTAGACCACACACCCGTGTCTTTTTAGCAGACTTCAACACGACCTAAGCCACCCTACACGGGCGTGTCTAATTAACAGTCTTTAACACAGTTTGAAGCACTTGCACACGGGCGTGGCACACGACCGTGTCCCTATCGAGCCCAAGTTTAATTCTATTCAGAAAAGGGAAATTTTGAGGGTTTTGAAGCATTCTAAAGCCTATTTAAATACCTAGAGAAGATTAAAAAGACACAGAGAGTAGGAATCAAGGATTGACTTGAAGAAATCCGATTGATCCATCTCAGAAGTCGGATTCTCCTTCAAGATTGAAGATCTCACTTCAATTTCCTTCAGGGGTTTTTGGGTTTTCTTTATGCTTTGTTATTATTATTCTTCTGAGATGTTTTCTGTTACAAATATGAACTAAATCCCCTAAATACCTAAGGGGGATGAAACCTAAGATGGATCTTGTTAATATTTTCTGAATTATATGATAAATACTTGATTTGTTCTTAATTATGTGTTCTTAATTCTTGTTTTAATATTCCAGGATATTGATTCAAGTATTGATGTGCTTATTACAGTCCCTATCTAAGAGTAGATCTAGCATAATTAAGCGGAGTTGATTGCACCCCTAGACCTAGGGCAACATAATTTTGCCGGATTAGGGTGAAACCTAATAAAGGAATCCATAGATATAGTTAATGCAACACTAAGGGTTTTAATTAGAAAGATATTTCAATTAATCAACCTAGGGTTAGACGTTGTTAGTCTTGAGAGATATAATAATATAAATTAGGGATTTCTACGGATCAAGTCAAGTGAATAAATCGTCTAATTTAGAGTCGAATAACAAGTGAAGTCTAGGTGGATTCTTCCTTGGGTATTGTCTAAATCAATCAGTTTTCCCAAAAGTTTTTTCCTAATTTATTTTCTGTGCATTCTTAGTTTAATTAATTAGTTTAGATAAAACAAATACCCTTATTTTTAGGCTAGATAATAAAAAGAAAGTTACTACTAATACTTTTAGTTCCTGTGGGTCCGACATCCGGTCTTGCTATAAACTATACTACTGTTCGATAGGTACGCTTTCCTTTATCGTGATAATAGTTAGTTTTTAAGTACGATCAATCATAAATATAAAACTTATCATGTAGCAATCAGTGTTCCCTTTAGGTCTTCTTCTAGTGTGTATTTATAGACTTTAAAATGCTCAGAAACCCTAAAAATTAGGTTTTTCTGTGTAACAAGGAAGCAGGGTGCGAAATTGACACGGACTGGCACATGGGCTTGTGGCCATCTCGTGTGGCTCACATAGTGTGTGGCCAGCCTGTGTGGAAATGCCTAGGCCATGTGGATCCTGGAAACAGCTCTTTTTGCCCGATTTTGCCTCATTTTTCACTCCTTTCACTCCCTTATGCTCACCTAAGTATAGAAACATGAATTTAAAAGATTAGGAGCATCAAATTCACTAATTCATATAATAAATCATCCAAAAACATAATCAAGAATGAGATTAAAAACATGTTACTTTTATAGTTTATCAGTATAATAAAACTATTAAAAAATAACAATATCTATATTGATTCATTTCCCTCTGATTGATACGTTACATCCCTAGCTTCTCTAGAATCCTCATTGACTATTTGATCTCCTCACCTAGTGGTGTTCCCCCAAGAATGTTTTTTCTCGTTTTCTCCTCCTAATTCTTCTCTGCGATCATCACCCCCTAGCTTACTATTTTCAACTTTCTTATAGTGCACCACTTTTCCCTTAAAGCAAGCTAAGTTCACATTTACTTTACTTCCATATATACAGAATCCATTAAGTTTACTAATTGCCCTCTTATCATCCACAATGCTTGCAAATCTTACTAAACTAAAACGTAGACCTTTTCGATGCCTCTTGTTAGGAATAAACACGTCCAACACTTTGCCATGGAACTCAGAGATTTTCCATAGCCCCTTCCAATGAAAAAAAGAAGGAAGATTAAAAACATAAACTGAAATCACCATTTTTCTAAGGATTTAGCCTAGTAATTGTCGAAACCTTTTTTAGAGAAATATTGGAATCGACTTTTTAAAACCAAATGTGGAGTCGCCACCAATCTTTTTGTTTAGGTGTGATTGGATCACCTAATAAAATATTTTGTTTCATTTAAATCAAATTTGGTCCACGTAAATTTAAAAATAGGTTTGGGAGCCGGTTACGTAAGAGGAAGAGTAAGCACTCTCACTACGCCCAAAAACTAGTATCAGATTGATTAATTGTTGTCCTTATGTCTAGGTTTTTTTTAAAAAATCTGAAACATGGTTCTTTTTTAAAACATTGGGGTGGTTCAAGCTGGTCGTCAAAATCCTTTCGTTTCAAAGGTATGCAGCATCACATCCAGCACGATTGGACACGATTCTTCATACCTTTGAAAACACAACTAATTTTTGACTCCCAAAAGCTCTTAGGTCAAAAATTATAAAAGGATATCCAAATATTTAGTCCGACGAAAAATCATACCCAGCATAATAGGGCACGATTTCCCGAATTTCCAAATATTGAATATTACCTTATTTTAGAATCTTGAACAATAAAGAAAATTGAGAATTAGCTCAAAACACATTTATTTGTTTTAAAATGAGATGGAATAATTAATTATTTAAAAAAACATTACAAAGCAACATTTGAATAAAACAGAGATTAATAAACATGAAGCAATAAGCACACATAAAGTGCCATACTTGGTAAATGAAGATACTATAACCTTATTTAGCCAGACCAACTAAACAAGTGAGTGTGACTAATCTAAGCAAAATGAAATCAACTTTCCCAAGCATGTATGAAGAACAATTGATACAACAATAAAGATACGAAAGTAACATGCAACAATAGCCCATAATTTAATATAACACAATCAAGACCAAAGGTACAAAACAAAATGAAGATTAGAAACCAATGGGATTTAAGGTAATTTTAAAATAGTGATAAATTAATGAATACATAATATATATAATTGATGAATTGATGAATTTGAAATAATTTGTATAAAAACTAAGGACATATAAAATCATTAAAATAAATATTGTAGAATGAAGATCTTTGAATAAAGTAACATACAAAGTGTTGAAAACATTGGTTAAAATACATTCACTAAAGGAAAATTTAATAATATATAAAATATGAGAAAATAGAAAGAATACATAATAAAATATAATTTTAGGAAATATACATAATAGGTTATACATACATAAAGATTTAGGAATAATTATTTGTAAAAATGGCATGAAATTAATGATGCATATAAAATTAAGTTAATCTACAAATTATATATGTACAAATATACTTAAAGCATTTAAATGAAATACTATATAAACTATTAGAATAATGTAATATAAAGAAGAGTTCTACATTAATAATTTTATAATCAAAATGAAGTTCCTAAAATAGCTTCATATATACATAAAAACATTAGATGAATCTCAAAACAATAAGTATAAAACTCCATTAAGACAATATATGTACAAATATACACAAGCCATATTTAAACAAAACATTATATAAATAGTTAAAATAATATGATATAAAAACAAATTTCAAAATAATGATTTTATGAAATAAAGTAAGGTTATCAAAATGGCTTAACACACATACAAAAAAAATAAATAAATTTTAAAATCACATTGAATAAAAGACTCAATTAAAATAATATAAGTACAAGTACATATAAAGATTTAAATCGAATGCCATACAAAATGTTGAAATTATATGATATAAAAAACAGAAAAAATATTGAAAATAGATCAACATATAAATATAAAAAAAATATTAAATGTATTTTAAAATGGTGAGTTATACAGACAGAAAACTAAATTAAAATTGAATTAAAACAAGAGGGATAATTTAAAAATAGAATAAACTACTGGGATTAAAATAGGGATCTATGCGCAATGCGCGTGAATTCACATGGACTGAATATAGAAAAAACGCAGCATTTAGGCGCGGATCAACTTGCAAATATGCGCAAATGACAGAACCGAATTTAAAAACAAAATGAAACAAAAAGAGTGCAATTGAATGTCCATGCAAAGAGGAAGGACCTATCACGAAATTATCCTTCGAAGGCCAAAACACGAGGATCTCCATGGGTTCTGGATCGGGTCGTACGGGTAAGGCCTATATAACATCGTTTTGGAGCCACTGAAATAGGCCCTAAACGGTGCCATTTCAAGCTCTTCATAACTCAAAAAAAAAACCCTAGATTAACAATCTGTCATTTGAAATCAAAAACCAAACCTAGCTTCCATCTCCTCTCATTCAGCCGAACGAACAAAACCCTTCAACTGCCGTTTCGCCTCTATATTCGGCCGACGGTCCTAATTCCTCTTGCCTATGCCGATTCACCACTTTAGACGATGACTAGCATATTCAAGCCTTGGTGATCGTTGTTTTAGCCTTGAGATCCCTCTTAGCCCCGATCTCAACGAAGCAAGAGGAAACCCATGGTGTATTCATAAGGTAAAACCTCGTTCCTTCCTTTTCTCTTGTTTTTTTTTATGCAACGATGAAAGATCGAAAGAGGAAAATGAAATGATTCAACAAAAAATAAAGAAGAAAATAGAAAATTACCTTTAAAAATTTTGACTAATTTTCTTTATATTCCATTAGTATGCGTATCCCCCTTTTTACAGATTACCTTCGGTTTTATAGCTGAATATACAAAAAATAAAATGGCCCTAAATTTTCTGTTATACATTTTCTGTCATTTGCTGGATATCTGCTGTGTGCTCTTTCAGTTGCAGATGTCACAACAGGAAAACAGACTTTTAGCGGCGTTTTTTTTGCCTTTAGCGGCGCTTTCCCAAGCGCCGCAAAAAACGTCGCTATATGCAACGCCGAAAAAACTAGTGGCGTTTTTTTGAAAAAAACGCCGCTAAAGACCATGACCTTTAGCGGCGCTTTTTTCGCAAACGCTGCTAAAGACTAAGACTTTTAGCGGCGCATTTTCGCAAATGCCGCTAAAGACCAAGACTTTTAGTGGTGCTTTTTTTGCAAACGCTACTAAAGACCATGACCTTTAGCAGCAGTTTTTTCACAAACGCCGCTAAAGATCATAACCTTTAGCGGCACTTTTCTCACAAACGCCGCTAAAAATAATGATTTTAAAAAAAATTATTTTATTTTAATTAAATAATATTTATTTCTATGTTAAATATTATATTATGTTTAATTTTTTAAATTTGAACTTTAAACTATATACTTTTAAGGATAAATAAAAATATTAATTAAATTAAATTTTCCATTAAAATTTAAACTTCAAAACTAAATATAAAAATTAATGAATTTAAATTTAATACATAAACATTGATTCAATATGTAATTTAATACATAAAAAAAACACACACAGACACACAAAGTATTAGAATTTTTAAAACATAATTCATCCTGGTGAGAAAATAATGCCAAATCATTATCACATCTCATTAATCAAAGGAAAAAGATCAGAAAAGAAGAAGAAACAATATACAACAGAGGGCTGGTTCAAGCTTTAGATGAAGCCAAAGTATTGCAATGATTGCATATATAACTTAGTGCAGTACTTTGATCTTGATCTTGGTTAAGACTTGTTCCAGCAATAAAGAAAATTGTTAGGAATCTCGGTCACCTGATTGAGCAAAACAAGGAAATTAGCTATACCATTTACTGTAACGAAAGTGAAATCAGTAAAAAGTAAACCCATAATAAAAAAATTGATGTCGTAAATGCAGTAGTTTCCTAAAGAGCCAAATGTTATTCTTCATGAATCAGTATCAGTTCAACACTCAGAATCACAAGAAATTATGAAGTACCATAAATTTTTAATCATAAGCTAACAACAACTGGCAACATTGCATCAAAGTTAATTATTATCATATGGTTTAATTTCACATCCTAGTAACAATTCAACATTCCAGAATTCTGAATAGCATTGGTTCCTAAAGGTGATTTAGTACTCAAGCAATTAAAATTAGCAGAGTCATAGTGACATTTTCAAAAGACAAAAGCCCTTGAAAGTTATCAGAAAAGTAATCGTATGATTTATTCTAAGTTCTTAACATCCTAGCAACAGTTCAACATTCCACAATTAACCATACTATTGGTTTCCAGAGGTGATTGACTGCTCATACTACTGGAATTTGCATACTACCAGTCAAATATTCAAAAGAAAGGCCTTAAAAGTTACCTGGAAATGTAAGCTATTGAGGCAACGCGCAATCTGTCTGAAAAGTGGAACCATACATCGTTGGAACTCCACAGACTGTGTTGCTTCAAGTACTTCCTCAAGTTCCCCGAGGAAGAGAACTTCCTTCTGACAATTAGTCAAAGGCCAATACTTCAACAACCCTCTAATAATCGTATCAGCTAACTTATGAATCGTTTTCAAAAACTCCGTTTGTGGATTAACATGATTGAACTCTCGAAGCACCTATAAATAAAGCAACACATGGAATTAAGCTACATATGAACTTCAATGTACCACAGTAGAAAATTCAAATAAAATCTTTTTTTATAAAATTCTGAAAAAGATATAGCTTTTCCTAACAAATGGAATGTGTGACTTGAAGTTAAAATTGAGTAACCTTGTTTTCAAATTTGTGAAAATCAAATCAATTGAAATGATATGGCAGTGCTAGTAAATTGACATAACATTATATATAATTTATTTATCATATAAGATTTTGAAATTATATAATTTAGTTTAAGGAATTTAATGTCAGAACTAAATTTCATTTTTTTAAAGGAAAAAATCGATTAAAAATAGCCAAATTAGAGTATAAATACTAAATCAGTAACATAAATATAGTGCAATGACAAACAGCAGAATTTGACATATATATAATACTTTAAAAAGTTATAAACACAATTTTTAAAAATCATTTATATGTAACTCAACAGAAATTATAAACAAGAATAGGCTCTTACAGTTCATTTGTTAACTTAAGAACACTTGATTATAATATGGTAGGAGAGGTTTCAATATAAAATCAAACATAATAATAACAAAACCTCTTCTCAAACACAAAATCAAAATTGTAAAATAACATATTAATAAAGTTCTAAAACATGTCCAAAAGATATAAAACAAAATCCAGCTACAAAACTTATGTAATCTGAACATCAAGCTAAAGCAGCAATCAAAACCAATCCTACTTAAATAATGAATAACCTTTTTTGCAATTTCAGATTACATGCCATTGTTAAAATTTCCATACCTCACCACTCTTAAGAAGCACTAGGAACGGCAGCTGCAGCGGCGTACATGCTAGGATCCGGACTTGGTGGTGTTGCATAGCCATAACCGTAACCGTAGCCGTAACCACCGTAGCCTTGCCGTCAATAATAACCTCCATTCCACTGGTTTCCAGAATCAGCTCTCCGCTGTCAAAACCGGTTTTAAGTAAGCTTTGGTGCACTGCAATATGACTCATGCTATTCTATTTGTGAAAGGATGTGCATGATATAACGCAAGTTTATTCTATTTCGATTCTCTAGCAGTTGGACCTCGGAAATATAAATCGTCCAAGCATTATGCAATGAGCAAGGCAGAATTAGACTATTTAAGACGGTTGCCTACTAAGAATAACTATTTCAGCATAAATTTACCTGTTTGTTTCCAATACTTCGACCCCAAGAAAGTCGGACAGCCTACTTGCCTATGGTTGTTCCGTTCAAGCTCTAGATTGCAAATAAGAACACTCATCAATAGTACTACAATGTGGTGAAGTACATATAGGGAGCAGTCACCTGTTTGCAAATAGCACAAACCCGCATCCTTTTCCAGGTGGTATTTTCACAGAGATGATCTCACCGAACTAGGAAAAGGGTTGTCTAAGATCATCATCGCTAACATCCGAGTCAAGTCCTCCAACAAAAATCTGCAAGAAACCAAATATTGTGGTCAATTTGTAAAATATAGTGGTGAGATAGAACGAATGGAGGGAGAAGGACTCACGGTAGCATTGTTCGAGTCGTTATGAGAATGAAGACCTTGTTCCACAGCACCATTCAATGCTTGTCTACCTGTCAATACCAAACCTAATAATAAGGTTAATATAGATATAATGATTCAATTTACAATTCGCACCGAGCTTTAAGACAAAATTAATACAAAGAATAAAAAATCACAATATGATTCCACTTAAATGCTCAATAAGGCCACCCAGGTATCAATCATCTCAGCATTACCCTTATGGTGTCATATAGAACCTGGAAAGGACCCTATATTTGACAGGAAACATTTGGACTAACTTGGTAAGGATAAAATATTAGGGTACCTTGCGAATAATACTGTTGCTGATATCCAAATGCTTTCTTGGGAATGGCAACACTAATTCTCATTGGTCTACTTGAGCAATACACTCCATTCATTTCAGTCATGGCCCTCGACCTTTCATTTTCATCACCGAACCGAACGAAACCATAACCTTTCGAACGACCGGTATTCGAATCGATAACAACTTTTGCTCCTTTGACAGATTGAAATTTACTAGAAAAGGTTTCATCCAACACCGTATCAGTTACATCGGCAGCCAAATCTCCTACGAATATAGATAGATCGGAGCCAGCATCAGATCGTCTTTCGTTCACATCGAACGAAGCCCAGTTCAGACGGAAAAGCTGCTCTGTATTTGGCATCAGAGAACCATTACAGCTCTGTAAAACCTTTTCAGCCGTTGCTCGAGAGTTAAACTCCACGAATCCGTATCCTTCAGATTGTCCGGTTTGTTTATTTCGTATGATTTTTATAGACGAAACCTGGGTTTTCAAATACTAAATGTTAAACAAACGATGATGACAAGAACAACATATTTACTTAAAACTTACAAGTAATTATTATCTGCACAAGCTTTGAGATTGTGGAGAGAGATGAACGTGTAGCCGAATAGCAGAAGCCCAATAGGCACGACCCCACCTTCAACGCTGCCATCTAGTTCACTGCCATCTCTTCTATTGTATAACTGGAAACCAAATCAAGACTGAAGCAATTTGATGCCAAATCAAGACTGCCATCTCAGTTTCTTGATTGAAAAGAACAACGGAGGGGTGAGATTGGGGGGTGTTTTGAGAGGGGAAAAAATTAGGCGTTTCGGAGGGGGAAAATTTAGGGATAAAACCGCGTATTTTTTAAGTGAAATAATTTTTTGTGGCGTTTTTATAAAAAAACGCCGTTATTGTTAACAAAAAATTATTTCATTTTAAATAAAATGACTGTTTTGTTATGCTAAAATTTTTTATTTTCTCTATTAAAATTATTAGTTAAGTGATTTTATAAAATATTTTTATTACTATTTTTTATAAATTGGTTTTATAAATAAAAAATTAAGTATTCTGAAAATAAATATCGATACTTTACTAAGAAAACAAATAATTAAATGGTCGTAATTAATTATTAAGTTAGAATTATCCAATGTAAGCAATCAATCTCTTACATATCAAATTTCTATTAAAGATTGAGACGTTAATCATAATTTTATATTATTCTTTTCCGATCTAATCTCCATTTCATTAGAGATATTTCTTTCTAACTAAAATATAACTATTTTGCTAGATGTTCGATGTGGAATGATTTTAGTTTTGTATTTTATTTTTATTTGTTATAATTCGGTCTTATCCAAAATAGATAGTTACCTATCCATATCAATCTGTTATTTTATTTATCAATGTTTTTTAAATCTAATATTTGATATAATGGCATACTAGTTATTACATCAAATTTTATTAATTTTGTTACATAAAAATTCAATGAGTGTGCCATATTCTAGTATGATTATTTTACTTTACTTAATTCAAAACATCAATTGTTTGAATCAATTTTAAATAAAATTAATTGTAATTTTATAATTTATATCAATTTGAGTGCAATAATTGTTTGTCCATATAAATTAAATATTAAAAATATCTTTAGTTGAATCATATTAATGGAAAGAAAAATTTATAATTATAGTTATTTTTTATTAAGTTGGTGTTATGGGTTAATCAAGTATATTAATTCAGTTGTGAAATTATTAACTTACCCTTTCACATATAAATTAAATTAAATTATAAGAATGTATTTTTATATTGATATATATATATATATATATATATATATATATATATAATAAAACTCAAACACAATTAACTATATGATTATAACCAAAATAACAATTAATTTTTATATAAACTTTTAAATTAATTTTATATAAACTTTTAATAAATATATGAGTTAAATAATATCTTTTCGCATAGGAGTGTTAAATCTTAAAAAGAAAAAGTAGTTCTCTTAACATACTTTAACAAATTGAATACTAAACCACTTAATCTGTAAAAGCTAAAATATGAGATAAGTATTTGTACCTTTCAGTAAAATTAAAATTTAGTCATTATATTTCTATTCTTAAGAATTTAATTCCTCTATGTTTCAAATTTTTGAATTTAAGTTTAATTGTTAAAATTACTTTTTTATTATTATTAAATTCGTTAGGGATTTAGGATGTCGAATTTGGGAATGGGTGATAATACTTTAGGGATTTAGGATGATGAAGAAGGGGGAAATACAACTGGGGAAAAACGGGGAAAATGTTAAGTGTATCAGGTGTGGGTAAAAAATAAGACAGCTAAACGACGAAGTTTTGAACAAAATAATTTAACATCAGCAGCGTTTATAACCTAGCATTTATTGCCTTGTGTTTTATAATTTTTGCGGCGTTTTTTGATAAAACGCCACCAAAAACGCCGTTAAAGCCCTATTTTCCTGTAGTGTGTGTATGGCGTGGTAATGCTGACATGGCGAGGCCGTTCATGGGGTGTGACTCGAAGTATTCCAGAAGCTTCACTATTTAGGGCTGCTGATAGTGTTTGCGATGCATGAAAACGGCGGCTTGGTGGCCTAGGGTTTCCACTTTCTGAAAATAGTTAATGGGCTAAGTTTTGGGTTAGGTTATTGGGTTGTGTAATGGCTTAGGATTAGGTCTAAGTTCATGGGTTTAGGTTTTATTAATTCGGGCTTATTTGGACTTGTTTAATGGACTATAAATTTGGACTTTATTTATTATATTTTTGTTATTTTAACTTATTTTTGATTTATTTTCTGTAATGGGCCCGAGCGAAATGGGCCTATTATAGTAATAGTTAACAAGAACTCCAAGACATCTGATTAAAAGCACAAGTTAATTGAATTACAAAGAATAATGTTATTCAATACTATTCCTAATTCAATTTTTGAACTTCTGTTATCATAGCTTTCAACTATTTGAATCTCTGTTGGCAATATTCAATCGCACATAACTAACATTTTCTGTAGCAACTTCGTCATGGTAGAGCTATCATCGACAAGTCTGAACAAATCATCTGTAGTATACAATAAATCCTAGAGAACTACACGCTTTTATATTATTTCCCAGAGATTCCCTAATTCACATTTATCAAGAGTTCATTCGAAATAACTCAAATATCTTCTGCTGTTAATAAAAGGTTTAGAAAACTTATTTCTTGAAATTAAAGTTCACATTTATTGATCTTCACAAATAATTATTTCTCTCGTAATGTCTGTAACACTGTTTTTCGAATACTAATCGTATTTAATTTTTTTTCTTCACATGAATTGAGCATCTTTAATTATATAGCAACAACTCTGATAAGACACAGCTAGAAACTTTTGTCTATTAAATATATAAAGTGACTATGCAGTTGATAGTCATATACAATAATCAACATTTGACTAAACTTTGCAACCTATACAAGTTTTTTTGGGATTTCGACAAAATATAAACAAAAACCCCGAGAAGATACTTAAAACATTTACTCATCCATGGCAACTGACCCAAAAAGTTTGGGTTGTCGTCTAGCTCATAATCATATACAAGGTCAATACCAAATTCTAGCACAGATAAATCTGAAAGAACCCGAAGACTAATATGATCACCAGCTTCTAATTCATCACCCCTAAAGTTCCAACAAGTCGTCCAGTATAAGGTATTCTTAGTTTCAGGAATTCCAATGAAATGTTCGGAGTAGGTCCACCTTATACCTTTGGACTCGTTCACAATTTCAAGGCAAGGTAAAAATTCATATGTTTTATCATCCTTGGCAGAAAAAATGATAATCGAATTTAAGTAGCAACTAATCTTTCGACTAGGGTTTGGGGGCACTGATATTGAAAACTCAGTCTTGCCAGCCTGATGGCCACAGTAATGACCATTATAATCAAATGGCAATGGATCAAATGTTGTGATTATACCGTAATCATATAATACCTGTTAGCATTGGGTTAGAGAATGAGTTATTAAAAAGTATATAGTATATAAATAAATTTAAAAACTTGGAACTTGTAAAGGGAACCTGTGGGGAAGCAACCACTTTTGATTCTTCTACATAACTGCAAAGCTGCACTTTAACATTTCCATAAGACTCCAAACTCGGCAAGAGTTCAGTTAGGTCCATCTTGATATTTCTTGTGGAAACTTCATCTCCTAAAATATGTACAATAATGTGTTATTTAACAATTTTAGTGATCATCAACATAATATGCTTATTAGAAAGTCATATAATTGACTTGAATGGAGTGATAATTAAAACTTTTATCATACACCCATTTGACACGAATTCAAATAGTGACCCATCCCTATACTCAACTATATGAAAAAATATATCAAAATAGTAATGTTTTTTTACCAAACCAAAGTAATAATGTTAATATCACTAAAATGTATTCTAGGACTTGTAAGAAATAATCAATTATACACATTATATCTTTATTTTTATTTTTATATAAACTATAAACTTTAAAACTATTAAATATGTTACTCAAAGCACCACTTTTATAATTTTATCCATTATTTTAATTTCCACTTCTATTAGTACTATTGGATTAATCATCTATCAAACAATTAACTTATTTTCATTAGACCCCAATTGCAGCATAACTTTATAATTATCATTTTATTATTAAGCTCAATTTCTCTCATAAGCTACTAAATTGTCACATTTCTTGATAATATTTTTATTGTATTAGAAAGTCTTTTAGAGAAACATTCATCATTTCTTTAACATTTGTTATTCACATATAAAATGAAACAATAAAATAAATATAATAGGATGTATTTACTATAATATAATTATTTGAAGTCTACTCATACCTGTAGATAAGTGCGAAAAGCCATATTCATATCTAGTTTTGTGCTCCGATTCATAAGTAACCCCAAATTTTCTTATGCTGAGATGAATAGGCACTACCATGCAACTCACAAGGTCACCACCTTCAAACTGACAGTCCGTTACAGGCCAATGAATCAACCACAACATTGTGTTATCGTTAGTCTGAGGAATTCCAATGAAACTTGAGCGATATCTCAGCATGATATTTTTGGTCTCATTGAAAATGTGGATACTTGGTAGAAGCTCCATGATTTGATGATCACTAGCTAAAGAGAAAACAATGCATAAGCTGAACCGATGGATCTTTTCATCTGGATGAGATGGTGTTGGCAAAAAAAAAAAAGAGATTCGATGCTCGTCAGTGCGATGCTTAAACCCAATCGGAACTTCACTTCCTACAACAAATGTGCTTGTTATACCACATTCCTGCAAGACCTGATCCAAAAAAAAGCATGTTAGATGATTAAGTAGTATAAGAGAAAAAAAAGATTTAAAATTTAACTTGGAGAACTATTGGACCTGTGGGGTAGCTAGCCTTATGCTGTCTGTTAGGTAGCTAAAAAGTTGCAGTCGATTTCTGTTAATGGAATCCACGTTGAATAATCTTCTAATCTCTTCTGCTTCAAAGTTTTCAATTGGTTCCAACTTGAATAGATCTTCAACCTCAGTCAATTTTTCACATACAAAAATAACACATCGTGTGGAAGAAAAGAAGCATGGAAGAATTACCGTATATCCTTGAAATGGAGAATTGTCTCCAAAAATAAAGTTGCAGTCAAAAACATTGAACAAGACCGGAAGCTTTGGAATCATTTGGAGTTCAGTGCAAGAAGTCAATAGAAGTTCATCAAGTTTTGTAAGGTTTTTTAAGCTTTCGGGTAGGTAATGAATTGGGTTTCTACTTAAATTTAAGGATTTCAAGGAAGCCAAGTTACAAAGATCATTGGGCATGACATCATTAGATAATTTGCAACTTTCAAGGCTTAACTTTACCAAAGAGCCCGGTAGAGATGCACAAGAGAAACCCAATCCTTTGCTTCTTTTCAGTAAGAGCCAATGCAACCCCAATCTTGATTGATATATGGCAGTTTCATCTAAATTAAGCACCTTCAATGATTCCATATTATGCAACTCCCTAGGAACATCATCAAGTCTTGAACAACCAGACAAGATAAGCTCTTCAAGTGATGTTAATGAACCAATTGTCCTTGGAAGATGCTTAAGACTAGTGCAATCTTTAAGGTTCAAGAAAGTAAGCATCTTTAGCTCACCAATGGATTGATCAACTTCCACCAAATTTATGCAATCTTTGAGCATCAACTTCTCAAGGCTAGGGAGTCCTGAAAAGCTTGGGGTTTTAAGAAGGCTATGTGAATGGTTGAGATTAAGGATCTTTAAATTTGGGAGACACTGCAAAAAACGAAAACCCTTCTGTTATAAATGTATTATTGTTTCACACACACACAAAGAAGAAGGAAAAGTAGTATATATCATACCTCTCTATCCTTCCAAACTTTTTTAAGTTTACTGTTGCGCATGTCGAGAACAACTAGTTCATTGATATCAAAATCCACCGGAAAAGATTGCATACAAAACCCATGCCAACGTAACCATCTTAATCCTTTGGGAAAGTCTTTGAAGTCTCCTTTAAGTCTTGCATAATCCAGTTGAAGCAGTTTAAGTCTCTTCATCTTCGCAAATGCTTGAGTTTCCATATCAACATCATTTGACATGAGAAACTGACTTTTGGAATGCTTTGGAAAATGTAGAGTTGTACTTGTCCTTTTAGCCTTGGTCTTTTGCAATCCTTTTAAGTCAAGTGTGAGACACTTAATTGTTTTGGAACCCTGTATCAGAAAAAAAATTTTAAAAATAAAAAGAAATCTTATAAAAAAAGTAGTTTACATGCATAGAAGAAAAAAGTTGAGTAAATGATATTTCTTACAATCTTTTCCCTTATTACATCAAATGCGTCTTTATACCACAATCTGCTTCGTTTTCCAATATCAGAAGATTCTTGACGAATAATTTCTCGTCCCATATCTCTAATCATTTGGTGCATCATTAACTTCTTGTTTTCATTGATGGTTAAGAGAGACTTGCCTGCTAGATTTTCAATTCCAATTGTTGTATAAAAATCACAACCATCTAGAATTGTAGTCGTGTAATCTCTATCCTTCCCAATGAATAAACAAACTATGTCAAGGAATAAATTTTTTTCATGGTCGTCTTCCAAAGAATCATAGCTTATTCTTAGAATCTTTTGAATTTTGCTGTCAGGGATTTCTTCCAATTTCTCCGATGCACTTTTCCAAGAACTCACACTTTTGCTAGATAATGAAGAGCCCAAAACTTGAAGAGCTAACGGAAGCCCACCACAGTGTTTCACTAAACTTCTTGCATATGCCATTGAACTTTCAGGCACAGAGTTATGACCAAAAGCATACCACTTAAAAAGTTGTAGCGATTCACTTGAAGCTAATTCTTTTACTTCAAATAGCTTGCTTAAGCCTCCACAACTAGCTAATGCTCCTGAATCAAACATTTGGCTTATAAAATGTGCATTCAATAGGCATCGGTTTCTACTAGTTATGATGATTTTACTTCCCGGATGAAAAGGAATTTGAGTTCCCATTAGTTTTCTTATTTTTTCCAATTCATCAACATCATCAAGAACAAGAAGAACTCTTCTACAACATACAATTTCTTTGATCTTGTTAATTCCATTATCTGTATTGTATATTTTATGTGATTTTCCTTTAAGGATATTTGAAATAAGTTGTCTTTGCAAACGAACTAAGCCATTGCAATCTTGACTTGTTTCTCTAACATCAGCAAGGAAACTAAAACTTTCAAACCTCGAGATGTTTTGATTGTAAACAGCTTTGGCAATGGTTGTCTTCCCAATGCCTCCAATGCCACAAATTGTTGCAATGCCAACTTTATTTGCTCCATCTTGTTTTAACCACTGATTAATTTGTGTCACAATAAAATCTATTCCAACTAAATAAAGAGGGACATACAAAGTAATAAGATGAAGTTTATTTTGAACTTCTTTAACAATATCTTGAATGAATTGCGATTCATGCCTGCAAAATTTTTAAAAAAATTTCAAAATGTAACTCAATGGTGAATTCTTGAAAATTAAGTAAAAGTTATTAATGTGTTTTCTCTTTTCCTGCATATATTTTGACTATTTTTGTGAGATTATATAAGTTAATGCAACATTTCGACATATATGATAGAATTATTACATTCAATGTATATGTCGAAACCATTTTTTGAAAAAGTCATCGACTTTTGTTTTGAAAACGAAAATTGGGAGTCGCCACCAATCCTTTTTATATGAGGTGTGATCAGATTACCTCAAAACTTGATCTTTTTAATTAAATGTTTAATTTATTAAAACAATGTTTTTCGGTCTAAAAAATCTAGAAAACGGGTTCGGGAGTCTGTTAAGCACGAGGAAGGATTAGCACCCTCGTGACGCTAAAATTGGTATCTAGTTGATTACTTGATGTCTTAGTGTCAAAATTTGAAAATTTGAAGAATTTAAAATACGATCCCTATTATGTTTACTTAATAAATTGAAAAGTATGTTAAAGACTCTCCCATCTTGAAGTAACAAAATGTCACATCCCGTAAGATAGGACACGACACTTCAAATTTTTGAGGATGAACTTGCCTTTATTTTTTATTTGAAATCTTATGGATGTTAAATTTCAAAAGGATATTCAATCATTTGGGTCCAACGAGGAAAATCGAGACCCCGTAAGTTAGGACACGACTTTCTCGAGTTTCCAAATACAGAACATTGCCTTATTTTTTTGAAAATTTTTGAATAATAACAAGTGTGATATTTAAATTAACGATGTATATTTCTCTTATTCGGAACATAATTTTGATGAAATGATGAAGTGGCGATATTGAAAATGGGACAATGATATACAAATAAAATGTCGCATCGATGAACGACACTAATATAAATTACTAATAACATTTCATAGTGCACGTAATGGCGATGATCACATAATATATATACTATTTTAGCACTATTATGAATAATTAAAAAATAAGATAAATAATGAAGTGAATAATAATAATAATAATAATAATAATAATAATAATAATAATAATAATAATAATAATAATAATAATAATAATAATAATAAAGGATATTAATGACAAAATATGCATTTGAAATGGTAATATCAATCTTTAAACATAGTAAGGAAAAGAAATGAATAAATACATAAATTAATAATGAGGAAAATCGTTCATAAAATATCGAGAACAAAGGACCAAATTGGAGTATAAACGAAATTAAGGGCACAATTTATAATAAAATACATAAATAATAATAATAATAATAGATAAAATAATAATAATAGTAATAGGATTAATATATATATATATATATATATATGTACAAAATGGGTAATAAATAAATAGATGAATAAATAATAATAATGATAATAATAGATAATAAAATACTAATGATAATGAAGACATAAATGAATGAATAACTAATGAAGGAAAATAAGAAATGAGAGAATATTAAGTGAATACAGGAATAAAAATAAATAAATGAATGAATGAACAATATATAAATAAGAAGATAAATGCATAAACAGATAAATAAAATAAAAGAATACGAATAACTAAACTAGTAAATAAATAAATCAATGAATTAAAATAAAAGGGCTCACTTATAACTTAAATAAAACCAAAAGGACAAATCGAAATAAATAAATAATAAAAGGGTCAAAATATATAAATAATAAAAGGGGTCAAAATATAAATAATAAAATAATTAAACCTGGCTCAAGGACTAAAATAGAATGCGCAAAAAAGGAATGGGGATTAACTGGGAAAATACCCCAAACCCCACTAAATGCGCTATATTCTTTGGCAAATTGAAGGACCAAATCAGAAATAGAGGAATGGGGATTAACTGGGAAAATACCCCAAACCCCACTAAATGCGCTATATTCTTTGGCAAATTGAAGGACCAAATCAGAAATAGAATGATGTTGCATGGCTAAATTTAAAAGAAAAAAAATGAAAATGGTATCAGATTGAACAACCTTTAAAAAGCGGAGGGGCGGAAATGGAAAATTTTCCCTTCGTGATAAAACACGCGGATTGTAGGGGGTATTCGGGTCAGATTTCAGGTCAGAGGCCTAAACGGCGCCTTTTTGGCACTTAAATAGTCAAAGTGAAACGGCGCCGTTTCATACTATTATATAAACCAAAAAATAAAGAAAAAAACCATTTAGTCCGTGTTTTAGAACAAAAAGGGAGGGTTTTCTCTCCATTTCTCTCTGGGTTTAACCTAGAAATTGGCCGCAGAGGCCATTGGTGGTCCTCGCTGCTCCGCTGGAGCTCCGTCGTAACTGGTGGCTGAAGTCACGTAAAAACAGCCTTTTCGGTCCCCTCAGTCCCTCTTTTGTATTTTAAAAAAAAACTTATGAATCCTATGTTCATTTTAGAAATTAAAAAAAAAAACATAAATAAAAGGGGGGCTCTCAATGCCTAGCAAACCCTCGCCCGAACCCTCATGGGTCCGAGGTGTTCAAGCGTCGACGATGTTCATCGGAGAAGAAGCCGATCGACTCAAGTAAGCTCCTTTTTCTCTTTATTCCTTATTTTTTTACCTTAAAATAAAAATGAAGAAAAATAAATAACAAATATAAAGGATCACCTTTAGCAAATTTTTACTTCCATTTTGATTGATACTCGTGACTCTGAATGTCTGTAAAAAAATCTAATCGGTTCTTGGGGCTTTTTATAGCCGAAAATACAAGTGATTTGATTTATTGCTTGCTATTTGGTTTATTTCTGCTTTTGTTGTTTTCCTTTCTTTGCTGTGTTTGCAGGTCATAGAAGGAGTCAATGAATTCATGTTTTGCCATCTTGGTGCAAGGTCGCAGGCAGAGCCGAGCCTTGGGCGGTGTGCATACTGAGGGCGCACATAGAGGGGGTACGGCGCAAAGGAGATTCAAAAACCCTAGGGTTTCTAAATTTTTTTAGGTTCTTGGGCATTTTGGGCCTATATAAACTTGGGCTAATTTTAGGCCAAGGTTTGGGTTTAATTTTTGGTATTTTGGGCCAAAGGAGTAACTTGGGCTTAATGAGTCTATAAAGTTTAGGTAATGGGTTTTAAGTAATTCGAGCCTATATTTGTAAATTGGGTTTAGCATTAGTTGTAAATGGACTGAACTTTAATGGATTTATTATTGTTTTCTCTTTTGGTTTGGTTTTATTGTTTTTGGTTTGGAACTCGGACAAAATAGACCCATTACAAAGTATATATGTATATATGTTTGAGGAATGATTGTGTTAGATATATATTGTTTTAAGTTATATTATGGTATTGATCACTCTAGCTAGTATGTTTAAGTTTATGATATAATTTGTATATTTTTATGTGATCTAATTTGCTCATGTTATTATTATAGTTAATCTAAATGATTAACACCCATAATTATTTTAGTAATTGATGTGAATTTAAAAAAACTAATTCTAACTTTGAATGCGGAAATAATTTTTTTGTTAGAATAGTATTTTTTATAAAAATCATATTAATATTTTAATCTAGATATTTAGTAATGTTAATTATTTGAAATAATTAATAACATTATAAAAATATAGTAACCGAATTATATTGAAAATTAAAATATAAATATGAAATATTAAAATTAGCATGAACAACTAAAACTGAAATATAACTATTTCTTATAAGGTGAAAAAAACTCAACCTGAGTACCATATAAGGTGGAAATAGAAAAAAAATTGTTAGAGTAGCAAATTATATTAAATATTAAATATTAAATATTGGCATGATAAAGTCTTAATGAAAAGGATTGAAGTAACCGTATGAAACTTGATTATGTGTATAACGTACCTATCTTGTAGAACCATGCCTCTTATATCCGCAACTTCTTTTAAAGCATTCCTCCATCTTTATACCATGGACTCCAAGTTTTGGTCATGTTGGATAAATGCTTCTGCATAACTTCCCGTCTGGTTCTTGACTTGATTCGGATCCACATCATAGAAAACTGGCAACATAATGTGTTTAGAGGATTTCTTGTGCTCCAATATCATTACAAGTTCGTTAAGACACCATGTGGATGCAGCATAATTCTTTGAGAAAACAACGATAGAAATTTTGGAGTGGTGTAGTATTGCTTTTTCAATTTCATCTTTTATGTTATTTCCTCTCTCGATTTCCTCATCATCTCTAAATGTTTGAATTCCTAAGTGCACCAAAGCTGTGTAAAGATGATCCAAGAAACTTTTGCGCGTATCTGCACCTCTAAAACTCAAGAATACATGATAAGTACATCGCGAGATTTCTGACATTTCCATTGAAGAAGAAAATGAAGTCGTCCTGTATTTTTTTATGTAATAACAAGGTTCCAGCATATATATATATATATATATAGGAATGGCGAAGCAGATATTATTAGCAGTCAAGTGGCAGTTCCCAATCCATGGTGGGTCAATCCTTCCACCAGTTCACACTGCTCGAAGAAATTCAATTCGGCCATGTTGTTTTTTTCCAAATCTACCAAGTTGGGTTACTTATTCTATATTATTAATTTTGCTTGACAAATACAATGTATTGATTAACTTGATGTTTATAGCTAACACAACACGTAATATAGACATCATTTTCAAGCTAATATTAAATTTTGTTTCTCTATTTAAAAATAGTAAATTAGTCTTTGTATATTAGATTAAAAATAAATTAGTTCTTTTGTTAAAAATTTATCTATTGTTATTGTTAAAATTGGTCAATGTAATCAACATGGGGTATATGTGACACGCCACATGTAACTATCTAGTTATTTCGTCATTCATGTTAGTTTTTAACAACAAAAATGGATGAAATTTTTAATAGAAATGATAAGTTTGTTCTTTTATCTAATATATATAGACTAATTTACTTGTTTTTAAATAAAATGGATTAAATACAATTTAACTCTCAATAGAATAACCTCCATGATACTTTTACCAGCTAATACCTTAGTGGATAACACTCAATAATTAAACCACAACCACAATATATCACATAGACGTCACATTAAGCATTCAAGTTCGGTATAGTAAAGAGACAATTTTAGTATCTATGCATGAATAAAGCACTAATTGTTTTTGGAAAAGAATTGGTGATTAAATTGATCAAGTCGTTAATTTTTTATTTGATTTATTTGTGTTATTTAAAGTAAATAAATTTTTTAAAATTTAAAAATAATAAAAACTCACGTATATTGCACATTAAAGTAAATTGAAAATGAGAATTGAGAGGGACATAAGAGAAGGAGAATAATTCGAAGTATTTGGTGTGGAAAATAGTGGTACTAGAGAACGCCTTTCAATCGCTTTTCATTTCGGAGTCATGCTTATGGTCCATCTGGGGCTCAAAATTTTTATTAAAAATATTAGTTGAATAGAGTTTTTCAACAGAGGTAGTAATAAGGGAGGAAAATGTCAAAGTTGTACACTACAAAAAAAAAATATTATCAGACCTTAAACAATGATTTATCGGCCTTAAGTTAGCAATTAAAGAGGATTGGATAAGGGTAAGGTTGAGTAATTGATCCAAAATTTCATGCTGAGGGCAACTAGAGGATTGGACAAGGGTAAAGGGCAACTAGAGGATTGGATAAGGGTAAGGTTGAGTAATTGATCCAAAATTTCATGCTGAGAGCAACTAGATATTTTCCAATACTCATTAAGGATCTTCATATCCTTTTTGTGGTATGGCATAGATTTCTTTCCTAATTGAAGCACCAAGTGAAGAAAAAGAAAATTCAACGAATATTCTTACCATATCAATTTTAAAATTTTAATATAATTAATTATAAATAATTCACATATATGAATCATCAAATTTGACGTGCTTAGAGAACTCCATGTGATGGCTTGATGATTAAGATTGTTCATCACCCTAAATGTGGCCTAGATTTGAATCGCGCTACTTGCATTAGTTATCGAGCTTTACCTGTTATTGTAATTCAAAAAAAAATTAACGTACTTAAATAAATATTAGATTTTATCACATTTAATGTAGTTGAAAGAAATATATTAAGTTTCAGAGAGTGATAATAAATTTATATTTTAATACCATTAAAAGCATGTAATATAAGTATTGATTAAATATTTAATATTAATAATCAATATATACATTAATTGAATTAGACATTATAGTTATTAGTCATGAGTATCGATATTCAAAATTGTAAATATTAATATATATGGAATTAAATGACTACCATACATATAATCTTATTTAAAAAATAAAAATGATTATATTAATATGGCTTTTCACACTTATCTAAAGGTATAATAACCTTGGTACTTTGATATTTTTTTTCATATAATATTGAGGGATGCGCGGTTTAAACCTGTGTCAAACCAAGTTCTGACCAATTTTAATCATCATTCTATTCAAGTCAAGATTACTATTAGACATTTTATATTGATGGTGACTAAAATTGATAGATAACACATTATTGTTCATATTTTTGGAGATGAAATTGCCAAAAAAATTATGAAGATGGACCTAACTAAACACTTACCCAGTTTCGAATCTTACAGAAATGTTAAAGTGCAACTTTGCAGTTATATAGAAGAATCAAAAGTGGTTGCTTCCTCACGGGTTCCTTTACAATTTCCAAGTTTCTAAAATTATTTATATAATATATATTTTAATAACTTATGTGAAAAAATAAAATAAAATAAAATAAAGATAAAGAACACACAAATTTTACGTGGAAACTCTTTTGGAAAAAAACCACGGGCAGATGAGAAGAAAATTCACTATGTCAAAAATTTGAATCAATACAAGAGGAATAGATTATGTCTATTTATAGGCTTGTAAAGCCATATTCTAGTAGGATTGAAACACCTTATCCTAATCAATATAAAATAGATGGAGTTTAATAAGGTTTAAAAAACCTTATTCTAAAATAAAATAAAATAAGTCTAGTTCTATATAGATTTTACTTTTATTTTATTTTCCATCGTATTTTATTTAAATAAGAATTTGGGTCACTTAATTCTAACAATCTCTACCTTAACACAAATTCTCAATGAACAAGTTCTTCATCGCGAACTTTCAATAAACAAGTTCTCCACCCCTTCCATAAAACCCCTTAAAGGTTTAACTTCAACAATGAACACCAACCAAGTCTAAGCAATGCTCAAACTTAGTTATAGGAAGTGACTTAGTCATCATATCTGCAGGATTTTCATGAGTACTAATTTTGCTCACAACAGTATCACCACGAGCAATAATATCACGAACAAAATGATACCGAACATCAATGTGTTTTGTTCTCTCATGAAACATTTGATCTTTTGTAAGAAAGATGGCACTTTGACTGTCACAAAATACTGTGCTGATTTGAAGGTCTTCATTGAGTTCACTAAAGAGTCCCTTCAACCGAATAGCTTCTTTACAAGCCTCAGTAATTGCCATGTACTCAGCTTCAGTAGTAGACAAAGCAACTGTAGTTTGCAAAGTGGCTTTCTGTTGTAGGCCAATTTTAGCCCATTTACATCAAAATCCAATTTAGCCTTACCTAACCCACCAAAATTAAACCCAAAACCCAAAATCTTAACTACCCAAAGCCCAATTTACATCAAAACCCCAATGGCCCAAACCCTAAGCCCAAATCAAAATAAAAAAACCTAGCCCACAACTTAAACTTTTCTCAACTAGCCACTCTTTTTCCACCACCAACTCCACTAGCCACACCTTTTCCACCACCAACTCCACTAGCCACTCTTTTTCCACCACCAACTCCACTAGCCACACCTTCTCCACCACCACTTGTACCTACAAATGAAGACATAAACAATAAAAAAATATTTTATAAATGGCTATATAAGCCTTCTCATATTTTGTATATGGGGGGGATTTTTTTTGGAGAGTTTTTAGGAGAGAAAGTTATTGTAAAGGATTTTTGGAGAGGTTTCTTTTAAAGTAATCAAGGAGAAGAGTTATTGTAAAGGCTAGTTTTGGAGAAGCTAGTTTTCTTTTGGAGATTAATCAAAGATCAAAGCAAAAGAGGTTTTTTGTCTATTCTCATTTTAAGTTCTTTGTTTACTTATCGTTTTCCTTTCAATCTTATTTTGTTTCTTTTATACGAAAGTAAAAATAAAAGGAGGAAGCTTACCCATTTTACCGAAAAAGTTTTTTTGAGGTCCCATTGTAGTGTCTGGTATGGCCGGTGTGGTCCCATGACAGGAAGATGGTCGACCTTGTGGCCGAAAATCACCTACCCTCTCCCTTTCTCTTTTTTTTTGTTATTATTATATTTCTTAATATTATATTATATATATTCTTTTAACACATTAGGTATATTTTAAATTCTATATTACGTATATATATATTTTATACTATTTTATTTATATATCTTTAATATTATATTATTTATATATATATTTTTTCTACATGTTATCTTATGTATATATCTTAATTATATTATGTATGTATTTTAACACTATATTATGTACATATTTTAATATTATCACGTATTTATTTTTTATATATGTACATATTGATGTAGTATTATTAATAGTATTTTTTTAACATCATTATTATTTCTAATATATATATATATTATGTACATCTTTTTATTTCTATTTTATTTTTATTTGTCAATATTAATTATTATTATTCTAATATTTTGATATTTTAATATTTTATATTTTATATATTTTATTATTCACATCATTGTTCGCATTTTTTGACAATAATATTCTTGGATTTTTTTACTATCATTTTAAAAACTTTTTACATTTTAATTTTAAGAATAAGGCAATGTACCAATTTTAACATTAAGTCATCGATTTCATCGCTATGTTGGGTGAAATTAATCGGCTCGTGCTAAAAGCGGACATCCTTCTAAAAACAAAAAACTTGCAACTTCTCATTTCCTTCAATCGGATCACACTTAAATGTCAAATTGAATTCGTATTTTTGAAAATCAAGACAACATGTGTTTAATAAGATACCAATTTTGGGCGTCATAAGGGTGCTAATACCTTCCTCGCTGCAGAATCGACTCCGAACCCTAAATTTTCTCTGGATTTTAACGTAGACCTAAACTCACCTTTTATTTGTTTTAATAAGAGATCTAATAGGTGTCCGATCACACCTAGGAAAAAGGATCGGTGGCGACTCCTGCTTATTTCAAAATCAAACGTCAAATTTCAAACTTTTTTTTTCAATAAATCGCCACAATTAGCGACCAAGCTAAGCTAAAATTTTTACGTCGCTACAGCTGGCGACTCCACTGGGGATAAAACTTGCGAGTCGAGTCGAATTAAACACGTTTTGTCAAAATTTTCAAATTTCCTTGTTCAAAGTAAATATTTGGTCGTGATCTGAAAATCTCGTTTTCAAAATTCATGCACTTGTATCGTGTTGTAAATATTTCTTCTAACTTTTTATTTGGTTGTTTTTCAGTTTTCAATTTTTATGGTTTTAATTTTGGTTTAGTTTCTTTAAGTAAAATGTAAAGGTTTATGAGTTTTTCCCACACACCGTGCACTTGCATTTTCGCATAACATGAGCTCTCTACCCGGGCTCCGTCCGTTTAAGTGAAAGTAAACGCTACGCCTTCGTGAGTTAACTCGTCCCTCCGCACAGGCTAGTGAATACTTTCGGGTTACATATGACTTATGCTTTCGTGAGTCAACTTGTCCCTCCGCATAGGCATAAGTAAATGTAATCCCTCGAATTGAACTCGTGAGCCTGTGATGGGTTATGACCGAGGCTTCGTCCTAATCTTAACAGATAATAGTACGAGCAATTCGAGTACCTGTCTAGAACCGAGACTGCATATAATGAACCATATGAGCTATCCAATTAGAGCCATGCCAAACCTCTGTCCGCTTATAGTCACCAAAATAAGTACACGGGGAAAATGCCTTTTGCCTTTCATTTACCTTGCTTATGCAAAAGAATTGATTGGGTAGTTTAATTTGTTTTTCAAATTATATTTGTTGTGTTTACTAACCAAGTTTGTTTGTTTTTTATTTTTATTTTCATCATGCATCATATTAGGAAGGTGTTGATTAAAGGTTGGTTGCCAAAAAACGGGTTTCTGATGGAGGAGTCAATTACACAAATAACCGAGAAGAATGCCGTGGTTCGGGACTGGTCTCTAAAAACTCAGAGAGAAAAGGGGGATAGTCTAGTGGAAGGGTGTGTTGCCAATTTGCCCGAACATATAACTGTAAATGTTCGCCAAAATAACCTTGAGGATTTGGTTTGAATTTGGAATCAGTGGGATTCAAACACTAGGGACATTTTCACTGAGAGGTATGGAGATATAGCTCACCTGATCACCATCCGTGTAGACGAACAGTTGATTCAAGCCATGGTTCGATTTTGGGACCCAGCTTATCAGTGTTTCACCTTCAATCAAGAAGACATGACTCCAACCATAGAAGAGTATGCTGCTTTACTCCGCATCGACAATGTACAATTCGGCAAAATATATGTGAAGGAGCTTAAGCCGATGACCTTCAAGAAAAAGTTAGTGAGACTGACAGACATGACTGATGCATGGGCTGAAAAACAGATAAAGAAGAAGAATGAAACCATTTGCATTCCATGGTCCTTCCTACGAGAATTGGTTCTGAACCATCCCGGCATGCTGAAAAGGGTAAATCTATTCGCTTTGGCCATTTATGGTTTGTTCATTTTCCCAAAAGTTCTCAGACATCTCGAAGTTGCAGTAGTTGATTTCTTCGAAAGGTTAAAACAAGGAGTCAACCCTGTCCCGACTATCCTAGCCGAGACCTTCAGGTCCCTGAGTACTTGTCGAAGGGTTGGAAAGGGACGATTTAGTGGATGTGCGTAGTTGCTCAATGTTTAGATTTTGAGTCATTTTTGGAAAGTAGAGCACACTCCGTTCCATATGTTTTCAAAAACATTTGCCCCGCTAGAAGCTTACCTCAAGAAAGAATGGCCGAAGGAAGTTACCGAGCAACATTGGGTATCAGTCTTTCAGAATCTTCGCGCCGAGGATATAACATGGAGAGCACCCTGGATCCGTCCTTCAGTTCTCTATACAAATGTGGAAGCCAAGATTGGGTACCTTTACTCGGGTTATGGGGAGGAGTTGGATATGCTCCGCTATTAGTCCAAAGGCAATTTTCTTTGCGACAATTCCTACCCGCAACTGGAGGATTAGCACAGTTCGAGTTCGCTTTTGCTGGTGAAGGATATATGAAGAGAGTCCGAGACACTGCAAAGTCTTGGAAGGAAATTCATTTCATGGAATTAGCCTTGTATGCTGATACCCTTACCCAAGATTACGACATATGGAGGAAGCAACGGGTTAATAGCCAGCAAATCTCGTCAACAAACTACACTATCCAGAATCCTTTCTCGGAGGAAACGCCGTCTGAGCTAGAGATGGCAAGACAAGAATTCGAACGAGAAAAGGCCAAGATGTCTCGGGACCTTAGTGCCCTTCAAGAAGAAAACTATCAATCAAGATTGAAGTTCAAAGTTGAAAGGTCCAGAACTGAAAAAGTACAAAGAGAAGCCGAGATCGTGAGAAACGACTTAAGGGACCTTCATTTGGAAAACAAGAAATTAAGAAACACTATAAAGAATAGTGGGTTGGGTAAGTCGTCAGCAGAATGGAAGGAAGAAATTAGCAATATCAAAGGAGGAATGAAATTTTGGAAGGGAAAAGCAAAGAAAGAGGAGGAAAAAGCTACATGCGCTGCGATAGAGTTAAAAAGGAAGAACGCTGAGTATGAAATGATGACTGCAGAATTTGTGAATAGTCAGTCTGAATATCAAGAATTAAAAAGGAAAGCACGAGATCTAGAAAATATGCTGCAATCTCGTCAACAATAGTTAGATAATCTCCTGAAGGCTCTAGAAGAAAAGAATGATCAGTACGATAGGGACATTCACGCGTATGAAGGAACTCTCCAAGAAAAAGAAATGCAACTCGACTTCTTGATCAATGAAATTCGTAGGGCGGCTATGCAAGTTGTTCAATTATCAAATGAAGCCGAAGTTCTCAGTTTCCAATTCCCTCCGAACCAAAGATCGAGTATATCAGAATTCTTAGAGCAAGTGAAGAAACAAGGCAATGTGGCTAGAAAATTCGTGTAATTGTTGGAAAAATGGAAACTTTTTGTAATAGACTCTTTTGATAAATGAAATGCCTAAATATGG
This sequence comes from Gossypium arboreum, assembly GCF_025698485.1. Taxonomy (NCBI): domain Eukaryota; kingdom Viridiplantae; phylum Streptophyta; class Magnoliopsida; order Malvales; family Malvaceae; genus Gossypium; species Gossypium arboreum. The sequence goes on along the minus strand of NC_069070.1, from coordinate 1,520,479 downwards.
GGCTATCTTGAAATCAACACCAAATTCTTGCATATTTATTCATAACTAACATTTTGACATTCATACATTCATTCATGTATTCATTCATACATTGCATATCCTATATTCGGTCGCTGAAAGATAAAATATACAATTCGCAGTTGTAATACCACAAATCTAGAACCACGCCATTCCTATAAAACGCGCCGACAAGCTAGAGTAATGGAAGCTGAATTCAATGAGAGAATTGAAAAGATAGAAAGGGCTCAAAAAGAATTACAAAAGCAACTGGCCAAATCGCAACAAGAGACGAGAGACCTAATGGTGAGATCTCGAGAGGAATCACTCGAGTAAAGAGATCAGATGGCTAAAATGATGGAGATGATGACAACTTTGGTTAAAGGAAAAGGACCCATGCAGAACCCTGATGTTATAGAACCTCGGTCAAGAATTCACCATGATCAGAATCCACTCTATCCCCCGGGATTCACTCCACCGCCCGCGTATACAACACAAAGAGGGTATACTCAAGGGGAGCCCACAGGCTTGGAACATCGACCTATGCCACCTGCTCCACCCACTAATTTAGGGCAAGGAATATTCGCGTCAAACCTGGGGGCTAGTCTCACGATCCACTAGTTCAGATCTGGATGACCCAAAGCAGAGGTAGCCAAGTTGAAATTGGATAACCATGATGCAAAATATAGGATTCTAGAGGAAAGACTCAAAGTAATAGAAGGCACTGAAGTCTTCTCCGCATTAGGTGCCAAGGAACTCAGTTTGGTACCTGATCTAATTTTGCCTCCGAAGTTCAAAGTGCCTGATTTTGAGAAGTATGATGGGACAAGGTGCCTAAAAGCACATCTCATTATGTTCTGTCGAAAAATGACCGGTTATGTGAACGAGGATAAACTACTCATACATTGCTTTCAAGATAGTCTAACAGGGTCAGCTCTTCGGTGGTACAACCAACTTAGTAGAGAAAAGATTCGATCCTGGAAGGACTTGTTGTCTGCGATTCTCTGAAAGCAAAGACAAGCATGTATCAGACATGGTGCCGATCGGATGACCTTGCAAATGATGGAGAAAAAGCCATCAGAGACCTTCAGACAGTATGCGCAGAGATGGAGAGACATCTCGGCCCAAGTGGAGCCCCCACTAACAAAAACGGAGATAACCGTTCTCTTTATCAACACCTTAAAGGCACCGTTTTATGACAAACTAGTGGGAAGTGCCACGAAAGAGTTTGCGGATATTGTAATATCTGGTGAGCTCATAGAGAATGCTGTCAAGAGCGGTAGAATGGAAGGTTCAGAAGGTTCAAAAAGGGTAGCGCCTATGAAGAAGAAAGAACCAGAAGCCCATATGGTGGGAATGGGAAACCGTTATGCCCCTAATCTATATCTAAATCAACCCCGACCTCGAAATTATCCACCTCCAAATTTTTATTATCCTCCTCAAACCCCTTACTACCAAGCACCACATCTGTCCTACCCCATATACGCATGAACAACCAAAGACTTGTCACCACTTTTTCACAAAACACTGCACCAGTTCAAAACCAACCCAGAAACGAACCAAGACCAACAAGGCCCAACCCCGAGAGGCCACAATTTACTCCTATCCCTGTGTCGTATGGGGAATTGTACCCAAAACTCTTGGAGAAACAATTGATATCTCCCCACTACATGGCCCCCCTTAAACCTCCATACCCGAAATGGTACGATCCAAACGCTAGTTGTGCATACCATGCGGGGAACCAGGGGCATTCTACTGAGAACTGTCTTACTTTCAAAAGGAGAGTTCAAGGGCTCATCGATGCTGGCATTTTACAATTTGTTGGTACTGGCAGTACGACCGGGAATCCATTCTCAAACCACACTGAAGGGAATGTGAACGCAGTAGAAGAGGAGGATAAACGACAAAGTAGAAGATGGGTTTCTGAAGTAAGAACACCTCTGCAGAGAATCTGGGAGGTACTAAGTGAAAAAGGGTTGCTCTGTCGTGTTAACGGAGTATCCGAAGGAAAAGATGCAAAAGGTCACAGTTTTTGTGAGTTCCATGGCATTGAAGGGCACGACATTCAATCCTGCGAGGAATTCAGAAATTTACTGCAAAATATGATGGATAACAGGGAGATTGGGATTTTTTGTAAAGCCAAAGAGGCCGACAGTGGAGAAATATGTGCCTCTGACAATCAATCATCAGGTTTCCTGTATAGCGCCAACCGACCGTTAATAATTTATTATGACTCGAAGAAGGAGCCGGTGAAACCAAAAATGATAATCGAAGTACCATTTCCTTTCCCTTATAAGGACAATAAAGTAGTACCGTAGAAGTACAATGTCAATATCATCGCACCTGAAAGGGAAAAGCCCGAAGCCACAACTGAAGACATTAGAGAAGTAGGTCATTTTACCCGCAGTGGGCGTTGTTATTCGAAAGAAGTCGAACCAGTAAAAAACAATAGCGATTGGAAGCAAAAAGGGAAAGCAGTGATGCACGAAGTCAAAGTCGAGCAAGAAATTCCACCCGTGCAAGAAACCAAAAAGCCTGTGAATGAGGAAGAAGCTCAGGAATTCTTGAAATTTATCAAGCACAGCGAGTATAGTGTGGTGGAATAATTGAGTAACCAGCCAGCACGAATCTCAGTTTTATCTCTACTGTTAAATTCAGAGCCACACCGGAATACTTTATTGAAGGTGTTAAATCAAGCTTATGTGGCCAACAACATATCCGTTGAGAAGCTTGATAGGTGGGTAAATAATCTAAATGCGGACAATTTCATCTCTTTTAGTGATGATGAGATACCACCAAATGGTAGGGGCTCGGTGAAAGCGCTACATATCACGACTCGCTGCAAGGGTTACATAATACCGAACGTACTCATCGATAATGGGTCAGCGTTAAATGTTATGCCATTGGCCACGCTTTCCAGAATACCGATGGATTTGTCCTACTTAAGGCCCTGTCATTCCACGGTAAGGGCATTCGACGGAACGAGGCGCCAAGTCACGGAAAGATCGAAATCCTTTGAAGTGGGCCTTACATTTATGATGTCGAGTTCCAAGTCATGGACATTACACCTCTTATAATCGCCTTTTGGGAAGACCTCGGATCCATTCCATTGAGCAGTCCCATTATCCCTCCATCAAAAGGTGAAATTTATCATGGACGGTTGTTTGGTCACCGCCGAGGAGAAGAAGACATTGTCGATCTGTCTCGCCGATGCACCGCACTTGGAAGTGAACAAAGACGCATTGGAATGTTCCTTCCGATCCCTTGAATTCGCCAATGCCACTTTTGTTGTTGAGGGAAAGCAATTTCGATGCCAAACTGCCGAGAAATACTAGAATGGGTGTCAAATTGACCGTAGGAAGGGAGCTCGAGCGAGAAGAGGTTTAGGAGATATCGCAAGGAATAGTCGGGCTTTAAAGCCGATTGCACCACAGGCCCGATACGGTTTGGGTTCCAACTGACATGCGCCAAAGAAGAAGACAAGTGGAAAAAGATCGGGAAAGAAGGATTACAAGAACTTTGGGCCAAGAACCAGAATAGGAACCAATAGAGTACCCTCATTTGTCAAAAACATTTACATCTGCGGGAATGATGTACCCTGAACAAGATGGTCCACGAAACACGCTATGGTTAATTGAAAAGGGTTTTCAGAATATCAGTATAAATGTCATTGATAAAGGAGCTGACGCGAGTAAGGACGTCTCAAAGATACGCCCTTGTCCCCCGGGTTTCATGTTGAACAATTGGACTGCCGAGGATCTTCTTGTAGTTTATAAGTCTTCAGAGTAATGCTCAAACGTTAACATTCTGTTATGTCCTTAGATATAATAGAATTCTTTTGTAAGAGTTTGCATTCGCTCTTTATCATTTAAATGAATATCAATAAAGATGCATTTTGTCACGATTTTTTTTTCGCATTATCGCTAATTTCATAATCATTTTCTCATTTCATAGTCTATACTCACATTTGCCTCATTGCCATGACATGACATTTCTTTGTTGATTCCAATACTTGGATGCCCCTCTATAGCTTTCTTTTCCATTCAACTTTCAGTGCTCGATATTGACGACATGAATAAGCCCTTCTTAATCTTGAAATTGATTTTGAGAAGGCTGTTTGCTTAGGAGAATTTGAAGTCAAGAAAATGTCAAGATTATGTCTCGCCTCTCTGAATTGTTAAGAATGGTGGAACAAGAGGATAAACAGATTTTACCTCATGAAGAATCAGGAAACAATAAATTTGGGCAATCAAGAGAGGAAACAAGAAGTGAAGATTGGGACTTCTATTTCAGAGAGTACCGCATACGCTTGATCATTTTACTCCGCGAATACAAAGATGTTTTCGCATGGTCATACCAGGACATGCCAGGGCTAGATGAAGATTTACTGGTCCATAAGCTCCTATTAAAGCCAGAATGCAAGCCCATCCAGCAAAAATTAAGACGGATGAGACCCGAATGCTGTTGAAAATAAAAGAGGAGGTCAAGAAGCAATTTGATGCTGGCTTCCTACAAGCCTCCAAATATCCAGAATGGGTGGCTAACATAGTCCCGGTACCAAAGAAAGATGGCAAAGTAAGAATGTGCGTGGATTACCGTGACCTGAATCTAGCAAGCCCAAAAGATAATTTTCCCTTGCCACATATTGACACGTTGGTGGACAACACAACAAAACATTCATTGTTTTCTTTCATGGATGGATTCTCGGGGTATAATCAGATCAAGATGGCCCTTGAGGATATGGAGAAAACTACCTTCATAACAATGTGGGGAACGTTCTGCTACAAGGTGATGCCATTCGGGTTAAAGAATGCTGGGGCAACATATCAGAGGGCTATGGTAACGTTATTCCATGACATGATGCATAAAGAAATAGAGGTCTACGTCGACGACATGATTGCTAAATCCCGAGGGGAAGAAGAGCATGTAGTGAACCTCAAGAAGTTGTTCGAAAGGCTGAGAAAGTTTCAGCTAAAGCTTAATCCAGCCAAATGTACATTTGGGGCTACCTCGGGAAAGTTGCTAGGCTTCATTGTCAGTGAAAGAGGTATCGAAGTTGATCCAGATAAAATAAAAGCCATCCAAGAATTACCACCTCCGCGTACGCAAAAGGAAGTTAGAGGATTTTTAGGGAGATTAAATTACATCGCCCGATTTATCGCTCAACTTACCAACCAATGCGACCCAATCTTTCGGCTTCTTCGAAAACATAACCCGGGAGAATGGAACGAGGAATGCCAGGTGGCCTTTGATAAGATAAAACAATATTTTTCCATCCTCCGGTGCTAGTACCGCCAACTCCGGAAGACCATTGATATTGTATTTGACTGTGTTCGAAAGTTCAATGGGTTGCGATTGGGTAACACGATGAGTCAGAAAGAAAGAAAAGCGATCTACTACCTCAAAGAAAAGTTCTCTCAATATGAGGCAAAATATTCGTCCATTGAGAAATATTGTTGCGCTCTGGTTTGGGTAGCTCGGAGACTCGGACAATATATGTTGTATCACACGACATGGCTAATTTCAAAGTGGACCCAATAAAATACATGATGGAATCGCCGCACTATCGGGAAGAATGGCACGATGGCGATCCTCCTTCGAATATGACATTGCCTATGTAAGTCGAAGTCGATAAAAGGGAGCGCAATAGCTGACTTCTTGGCAACTCGAACGACGGAGGAATATGAGCCTTTAAGATTCGATTTCCCAGACGAAGACTTAATGTGCATCACAGAAATAGAATCCGAGTCATCAAAAGAGAAGTCATGGAAGATGTGCTTTGATGGAAAGGCCAAATGCTTTAGGGCATGGAATTGGAGCAATCTGGTATCACTAGACGGAATCATTATCCGCTCACCGTAAGACCGAACTTCTTCTATACCAATAATATCGCAGAATATGAGGCCTGTATCATGGGGCTTCTTGCAGCTATCGAACAAAACATCAAGATCTTAAAGGTGTACGGGGACTCATTTCTAGTGATTTACCAAACCGTAGAGAGTGGGAAGTGAGGACTCAAAATTGATTAAGTACAATGATTTAGTGGTCGGATTGATCAAGGAATTCAAAGAAATAACTTTTCATTACTTCCCACGAGAAGAGAACCAACTGGTCGATGCCCCGCCACTTTGGCTTCAATGTTCAAAGCAAGTAGAGAAGGTAAATAATGCCCTCAAAATGAGCATATACGAGGTCCCGCACACATCGTTGTAGCATTGAGAAAGAAGTAGACGGACTGCCTTGGTTCCATGATATCTTAGAATATATCAAGAATCAAAGGTATCCTGAACAAGCGAATGAGAACGATAAAAGAACAATTAGAAGAATGGCAGCGGGATTTGTTCTTGATGGGGATATCCTGTATAAAAGAGGAAAGGATCAGATGCTTTTGAGATGTGTGGATGATGTTGAAGCCAGAAAAATACTTGAAGAAGTTCATGAGGGAATTTGAGGAATGCATGCCAATGGTTTCAATATGGCCAGAAAGATCATGAGACTCGGTTATTATTGGCTGACAATAGAAAATGACTGCATCAATTTTGCCAGAAAATGCCACAAATGTCAAATTTATGGCGATAAAATTCATGTAACCCCTTCACCCCTTCATGTCATGACTTCTCCGTGGCCTTTTTCTATGTGGGGCATGGATGTCATAGGGCCAATTTCTCCAAAAGCATCAAATGGACATCGATTCATTTTTGTGGTCATCGATTACTTCACAAAATGGATAGAAGCCGCTTGCTTGCCAATGTGACGAGGATGCAGTTTATGTGTTTTTGAAAAAGGAAATCATTTGCGGTATGGTTTGCTCGAAAGAATCATTTCAGATAATGCCACGAATCTGAACAATAAGATGATGAAAGAAGTGTGCGAAAGGCCCAAATAAAGCATCATAACTCCTCGCCCTATCGCCCAAAGATGAACGGGTCATTGAAGCGACCAATAAAAATATTAAGAGGATCATTGGGAAAATGGTGAGACATATAAAGATTGGCACGAAGCTTCTATTTGCTTTGTTTGCATATCGCACATCTGTGCGAACATCTACGAGAGCAACTCCTTTCTCTCTGGCTTACAGAATGGAAGCTGTGCTACCTATTGAGGTTGAGATCCCCTCTCTGCGAGTCTTAATGGAATTAAAGTTAAAAGAAGTAGAATGGGTTCGAGCTCGATATGATCAGTTGAACCTCATCGAAGAAAAACGTCTAAGAGCAATTTGTCACGGGCAGATGTACCAGAAGAGAATGATCGCGGCCCATGACAAGAAAGTATAGCCAAGAGAATTTCACGAAGGAGAACTCGTACTGAGGAAGATTCTCCCAATACAAAAGGACCTGCGAGGAAAATAGGCACCAAATTGGGAAGGACCATACGTCGTAAAGAAGGCATTTTCAGGAGGAGCTTTGATCCTTACCGAGATGGATGGCAAGGAGCTACCGAATCCAGTGAACTCAGATGCTGTGAAGAAATATTATGCTTGAGATGAAAACCCGAAAAGGGCATCCAAAAAAAAAAAGGGATCAAGGCGAAAACCTGCAAAGGGCGTCTTGATTAGCACAAAAGATTAGGATGAAACCCGAGAGGCGCCCTAATGAGGTAAACCGGCTTAAAGAGCGTATGTTTTAACAATGGGTCAAACAAAGGAGACTAAGATTTGAAGCATTTCTGAAAGCTCGAAATCTTTTACGCAAAGAGCCAGACTCGAAAAGATTTTTGATTGAGAAATGTAGAAGAGTTCACGTGTCGAATATCTAAAGTATTTGTTTCCGTTGAATACGATCCTTTCTTTCTTTTTGACATTTTTTACTCTCATTGGTTAACTTGCTTTATTTGCCACATTTGAAATAGATGAATATGAAATATCATTTTTTCCCTACCTGACCTTTTTCATGCATCTCATTATGTGTTTATTTACATGATAAATGGAGAAATGACATACTCTAAACAAAAGAAATGTTAAGCATTACCTGGATGAAAATTTGATAAGCACAAGAGTCTCAATGTAACACCCTAAATTTGGGCCTAAAAGTTTTGGGCCTTGAGCATGGGAGCGGTTGAAGGCAGCTTTTAATATTTTGTTGTGCATGTAAATTTTGTTAATGAAGGCTTATTTTAGTGGTTAAGTGTAATTGAGAAGTGTTGGAGAAGTCTTGGGTTCAAAACTCGACTCTAGTAAAAATTTAAGGTAGATCAAACCCTGGGTGTAGTAGGTAGGCCTTAAGAATATTGTTGGAGAAATTGTGACACAAAAAAAGAGTGTGGTGTAGTGGCAAGGTGACGCCACTTAGGGGACAAGGAAGTGACGCCATAGAGGAAGCAAGGGGTCCAAGGTTCAAGTCTTGGCTCTTGTAATATATTTTGGTTTTCTTTTCAATAAATCTAGAAGCAAGTAGGTGCGCTTTAAAGTTTAATGTGTTGGATTTATGACACAAATGAGTTGGTGGCCTAGTGGTGATGGCGTGAGTTGGCATATAGGAGGACTTTGGTTCAATCCTTGGCATGCAAAGGTTGATTATTTTGCTATGTTGGGATGGCAAGAGTTGGTGTTGAATTTAAACTCGATGATGGAGGATCCCACATCGGAAGCTAACATAGGAGTGGATGCGGTCGGCTTTAAATAGAGAGAACTATGAGGAGAGCAAAGGTACCTTTCTTGGTCGATCCCTTTCGCGTTATGGCGAGCTCATTTGGGTTGGGCATCGGCTAGAAGTGCTTGGAGCGGATTAACTCCAGCCTCCTATCAAGTGTGTATTTATCACTACTCTTGTTGTTGGATTGCTACTTGGTGCGATGTAATGAAAGGGGCCATTTGGGCCCAATGGGCCTACGGGCCCAATTGGATAAGTTGTTTGATTGTGTAGTAAATATTGGACTAGGCTAGGTGAATCGAATATCGTGGCTAGGTTTGGGCTAAAAGGGCCACACGAGCGTGTGGGCCCATTTGGGCCGAGAATAGGCTTTAGGCCCATTCGTATTGTTATCCATGTTTAGAATACTTTAGTTTACCAATTACTGAAATGCCCTCGACTTGTAAAATTACCAAAGTACTCCGATTTACAGGAATTACCGTTTTACCCTCAATTTACAGAATTACCAAAATACCCTTGGTTTATAAAATCACCAAAATACCCCGGTTTGTAAAATTACTAAAATACCCTTTGTTTATAAAATTACCAAAATACCCATGGTTTGAAAAATTACTAAAATACCCTCAGTAGGGTAAAATTATTGAAATACCCTTGTGGGGTAAAATTACCATTTTGCCCCTAGGGTGTTAATGACTATTTTGCCCTTGTGGGCAAGTGTTGACTTGGACTGTGTGATATAGACAACTTTGGAGGAGCAATGAGGCTTGGAGTATCGACTTGGATAAGCTTGAATCGTATTATTGGACCCGTGAAGGTAAGCAACTTATGGTCAATAAGGGTTCTTTGGTCGAATAAGGTAGGGTGGATTTTGAGTTTGTTAAGCATAACTTGTATGCTAAAATGGTGATGAATAATTGTAGGACATCGTAAGGGATCTCAAGAGCGATCGTCATGAAACAGTGTGTATTAACACCCTTCTTTAGTTCAATTAAGAAAAGTCGAAATGTCAAATTCGCATTTCATGGTCATGTGGGTATGCGAATGCTCTCAAGTCATAGAGTAATTGTTAGATCCGCACCGCAAGGTGGTAAGCACGCTCGCATGACGCTTTAGCGTATTTGAAAAAAGGGCTCGATGGGCCAAAAGCGGGCCCAATGGGCTTACTGGACCAATATGGGTAAGAGATGGGCAAATTAGCTCGTTAGGAAGATGGTGGAATCAAATTGCATAAAACTGATAAAATTATGAATTAGCTTGTGCAAGAGCGTAGATCACTTAAATTACCCCTAAAGAGCAAAATTACCAAATTACCCCTAAAGAGCAAAATTACCGATATACCTCTAGGGTTTTAAATTGGTGAACGCTTGATTGATTACTACTGTATTTTGCATGATATGCATTTATTAATATCTCATTGCATGGGATTGGGGTATTAATGGAGGAAGTATCGAAAGTGGTTCATCCACGATCGGAGGCTTTGCCTCAATCGATCGAATTTGAGTGCTTGTCGCAACTGCTGTGTGTGAAATTTGGGTGGGTTGAGATATTCCCCACATGGTGTGTAGGGTTGGTACAGGCGGTGTAGCGGTTGGTGGGTTGAGTAGTCTCTCCAAATGGGCTTGCATTCATTATTACTGTTGTTACTCATGCTATCGAAGCGGGCCTATGGGCCACATTGTTATGTAAAAAGGGCTAAGGCCTTCATCAGATTCAAAAGGGCTTTGGCCCATCGTGTAATCGTTATCTGAATAGGGCTTAGGCCCAATGGGCTCGAGCTGAATTGGGCTTTGGATGGGTTTCAGATACACCGAGTTTTCCCAAACTCACCCCTTCCTCTTCCATCCTTGCGGTGAGCCCTAGAATTGGTGGACTTGAGTCGGGATTCAGAGTGGCCATGAAGATTAATTGCCGATTTTAAAGAAGTTTAGCCTTTAATTTGGGTTATTTTATTTTTTTATTTTTTTATTATGCTTAAAGTTGTAATAAGGCCGCTATTTTTAATTACTTTTATTGTGGGGATTATTAAACTGGCTAGCACTAGGGTTCGTTTTATAAAATCTACTTGTTTTTAAAAAGATCACGATGACGCGCAAAGTTTCCGCAAAGTAAATGTTTTCCCAAGAAAATAAATATTTTAAGCAAACGATTTGCAACCTTAATCATTTTCTTGTGGTCATAATCAAACGGTTTTCTCAAAATTATACGAGATGTTAGAGTGTGGCAATGGCGGTGTGCATGTCTAGGATTGGATCCGAAGAGAGAGCTTGGTACTTAAGCAGTCCGACGGACTCACCTCCTCTTCTTCCTGGTTTCCTACCTGGTGCGCAGCTTCTATTCACTTTAACTTACTTTTAAAAGTGTCTTTTACAACACCAAGTCAGCTTTTCCAAACTAAGTGTTTTGAACGCATCAATGTGGCACATCAGATCCGGTCATAACATCTAGGCCGGGTTTGGGGTGTTACACTCAAAGTAAGAACAAAGTTCAATCGGGGGAAAGAGAGCGATAACTGAGAAACGCAGATTACTCGTGAAGCTAGAGGACGGGTACAGGGCCTGAAGAGAAAGTCAAGAGTCAAAGCAATGAACACAGATCATCAAAAATCATGACGGAAAGGGACATATGACAAACATGCCTAAGGCGCATAGCATAATCATGTAGGCATAAAGGCATTTAAGACAAACATGTTCATATCATGATAACATCATGCATGACATATACAAGTACTCCAGTAGAGCAAGAGTATGTGATGATAGCTGTAATGAATCAAAGGAAAAGACACCGAGTTCCACCAGATGATGTGTTTTGGTATTTTGATGTTTCAATTTCTATTTTCTTCAATTTATGTTTTTCAAAAATCAGCTCATATTGCGAGAGGTGAGTTGAGCCTCAGGGCACGCTAAGGTATTTTCAATTTCTGCTTTTCAAAAAAAATCAACTCATATTGCGAGAGGTGAGTTGAGCCTCAGGACATGCTGAGGTAATTTCAATTTCTGCTTTTCAAAAAAATCAACTCATATTACGAGAGGTGAGTTGAGCCTCAGGACACGCTGAGGTAATTTCAATTTATGTTTGTCAAAAAAAATCAACTCATATTGTGAAAGGTGAGTTGAGCCTCAGGGCACGCTGAGGTATTGTCGATTTCTATTTTCAATTTCTGCTCTTCAAAAAAATCAACTCATATTGTGAGAGGTGAGTTGAGCCTCAGGACACGCTGAGGTAATTTCAGTTTTTGTTTGTCAAAAATCAACTCATATAGTGAGAGGTGAGTTGAGCCTCGGCTCACATGTTGAGGTCTTTTCAATTTCTGTTTTTCAATTTCATCTTTCAAAAAAATCAACTCATATTGCGAGAGGTGAGTTGAGCCTCAGGACATGCTGAGGTAATTTCAATTTCTGTTTTCTTCAATTTATGTTTTTCAAAAAAATCAGCTCATATTGCGAGAGGTGAGATGAGCCTCAGGGCACGCTGAGGTATTTTCAATTCGCTTTTCAATTTCGCTTTCAAAAAATCAACTCATATTGCGAGAGGTGAGTTGAGCCTCAGGGCACGCTGAAGTAATTTCAATTTCTGTTTGTCAAAGATCAACTCATATCGCGAGAGGTGAGTTGAGCCTCGGCTTACATGCTGAGGTCTTTTCAATTTCTGTTTTTCAATTTCTGTTCGTCAAAATCAACTCATATTACGAGAGGTGAGTTGAGCCTCGGGTCACATGCCAAGGTATTTTCAAAATCTGTTTGGCAAATTCTGTTTTCAAAAAATCAACTCATATTGCGAGAAGTGAGTTGAGCCTTTGCTCACGTGCTGAGCTATTTTTCAATTTCTGTTTTTAATGTCTAGTTTTTAAAAGTCAATTCATATTGCGAGAAATGAGTTGAGCTCAGGATCACACACCGAGTAAAGAACAAAGATTGGAGCCGATTGAAGGCACCAGATTTTGTCTCCTTGAAGTTGCAGTGGAGTTAATCGAGGATATCAAATCTTGCCTTTCTAAAGTGGCAGAAGAGAAGACCCAAAACCTTATCTCACTGAAGCGATAGAAGAGCATATTGAATTACATTGGAACAGATTGAAGCTACAAGGCATATCACCGAATTTGCAGTGGATTGAACCAAAGCTACAAGATGCGATGGACTGGAAAAAGACTACCTGGATGAGAAGAGCACCAAAGAAGTCCATACTTAGCAAGACCGGCAAAATTGGCCTTTCTTTATATCTTTGCTCTATTCTCATTACACGATAATAAGCAAAGAGGGCATTGTTGTAGGCCAATTTTAGCCCATTTACATCAAAACCCAATTTAGCCTTACCTAACCCACCAAAATTAAACCCAAAACCCAAAATCTTAACTACCCAAAGCCCAATTTACATCAAAACCCCAATGGCCCAAACCCTAAGCCCAAATCAAAATAAAAAACCTAGCCCACAACTTTAACTTTTCTCAACTAGCCACTCTTTTTCCACCACCAACTCCACTAGCCACACATTTTCCACCACCAACTCCACTAGCCACTCTTTTTCCACCACCAACTCCACTAGCCACACCTTCTCCACCACCACTTGTACCTACAAATGAAGACATAAACAATAAAAAATATTTTGTAAATGGCTATATAAGCCTTCTCATATTTTGTATATGGGGGATTTTTTTGGAGAGTTTTGGGAGAGAAAGTTATTGTAAAGGATTTTGGAGAGGTTTCTTTTAAAGTAATTAAGGAGAAGAGTTATTGTAAAGGCTAGTTTTTGGAGAAGCTAGTTTTCTTTTTGGAGATTAATCAAAGATCAAAGCAAAAGAGGTTTCTTTGTCTATTCTCATTTTAAGTTCTTTGTTTACTTATCGTTTTCCTTTCAATCTTATTTTGTTTCTTTTACACGAAAGTAAAAAATAAAAGGGGGAAGCTTACCCATTTTTACCGAAAAAGTTTTTTTTTTGAGGTCCATTTTTGTGTCTGGTGATGCATGCATGTCCCATGATCGACGATGGCGACCTTGTGGCCGAAAATCACCTACCCTCTCCTCTCTCTTTTTTTTGTTATTATTATATTTCTTAATATTATATTATATATATTCTTTTAATACATTAGGTATATTTTAAATTTATATTACGTATATATATATTTTATACTATTTTATTTATATATCTTTAATATTATATTATTTATATATATATTTTTTTCTACATGTTATCTTATGTATATATCTTAATTATATTATGTATGTATTTTTAACACTATATTATGTACATATTTTAATATTATCACGTATTTATTTTTTATATATGTACATATTGATGTACTATTATCAATAGTATTTTTTTAACATTATTATTATTTCTAATATATATATATATATTATGTACATCTTTTTATTTCTATTTTATTTTTATTTGTCAATATTAATTATTATTATTCTAATATTTTGATATTTTAATATTTTAATATTTTATATTTTATATATTTTATTATTCACATCATTGTTCGCATTTTTTGATAATAATATTCTTGGATTTTTTTTTACTATCATTTTAAAAACTTTTTACATTTTAATTTTAAGAATAAGGCAATGTACCAATTTTAACATTAAGTCATCGATTTCATCGCTATGTTGGGTGAAATTAATCGCTCGTGCTAAAAGCGGACATCCTTCTAAAAACAAAAACTTGCAACTTCTCATTTCCTTCAATCGGATCACACTTAAATGTCAAATTGAATTCGTATTTTTGAAAATCAAGACAACATGTGTTTAATAAGATACCAATTTTGGGCGTCATGAGGTGTTAGTACCTTCTTCGCAGAACCGACTCCGAACCCTAAATTTTCTCTGGATTTTAACGTAGACCTAAACTCAGCCTTTTATTTGTTTTAATAAGATATCTAATAGGTGTCCGATCACACCTAGGAAAAAGGATCGGTGGCGACTCCCTGTTTATTTCAAAATCAAACGTCAAATTTCAAACTTTTTTTTCAAAAATCGCCACAATTAGTGACCAAGCTAAGCTAAAATTTTACGTCGCTACACTTTCCAACTAATTGCACAACCTCCGATTGTAAAGATGTAACCTGTGAGAGATTTTCTTCTATCAAGGTATCCAGCAAAATCAGCATCAACATACCCTATGACTCCATCTTTAGTCCTTCCAAACTGTAAGCAAACATCAATAGTGCCTTGTAAGTATCTTAAAATCCACTGAACTGCTTTCCAATGCTCTTTACTGGGATTTTCCATGTATCTGCTAACTACACTGACTGCATATGACAAATCTGGACATGAACAAACCATAGCATACAGGAGAGATCCCACTGCACTAGAGTATGGAACATGTGACATGTACTCAATCTCATTATCTGATTGTGGAGACAAAGCCGATGAAAGTCTGAAATGGGCTGCTAAAGGAGTACTAACAGGCTTAGCACTCTGCATATTGAACCTGCAAAGAACTTTCTCAATGTACCCCTTCTGACTTAGGTACAATTTATTTGTTTTTCTATCTCCGAGAATCTCCATACCAAGTATCTTCTTTGTCTGGTCCTAAATCTTTCATCTCAAATTCTTCACTTAGTTGGGCTTTGACCTTTCTTATCTCTCCTTTATCTTTTGTCGCTATCAACATGTCATCAACATAAAGAAGTAGATACACAAAAGAACCATCACTGCTTTTTCTTAAAGTAAACACAACTGTCTAAACTACTTCTTTTGAAATCATGAGAAGTCATAAAGGAATCAAACCTCTTGTACCCTCGTCATCCGGTGATCTGTTTCAAACCGTAAAGGGACTTTCTCAAAGAAGCAAACATAGTCCTCTTTTTCGAGACTATAAAACCCTCTGGTTGTTGCATGTAAATATCCTCCTCAAGTTCTCCATGCGTAAATGCGGTTTTACATCTAACCGCTCAAGCTCCAAATCATGCATGGCCACAATACCAAGCAAAGCTCGAATCGAACTATGCTTAACAACCTGGAGAGAACACATCTGTGAAGTCCACTCTGGAATTTGATCAGTAACCCTTTGCAACAAGCCTTGCTTTATATCCGGTTCTTCAACTCCTAAAGTCCCATCTTTCATTTTAAACACCCATTTACAACGAACAACTTTTTACCTTTAGGAAGTTTCACAAGGTCCCATGTTCGCTTTTTGTGGAGTGATTCCATCTCTTCTTGCATAGCAAACATCCGCTTATCTCGAGTCTTCACACTAACCGCCTCGAATAATTAGATGGCTCTTGATTCGCATCTATATCTTCAGCCACATTTAAAGCATAAGCAACTAGATCAGCCTCGGCATACTTCTTTGGAGGTTTAATTTATCTTCTAGTTCTGTTTTTGGCGATAGAGTATTGTGGTGAAGAAGCAACTCTATTCTCAATTTTTGTTCTGGCTTGATGAGTTGATTCTGTATTAATCTGATGCTCCATGTAGCACCCCAAACCCGGCCCAGACGTTATGGTCGGATCCGACATGCCACATCGAAGCATTCAAAACATTTTATATTATTGGTCCAGAAAAACTTATTTAGTGTTTTAAAAGATAATTTCATTATAGGTTAAAGTGAATGGAAGCTGTGCACCAGGTAGGAAATCGGAAAAGAGGTAGTGAGTCCATCGGACTGCTTAAGTACCAAGCTCCCTTCGGATCCAATCCTAAACATGCATACCGCCATTACCACACCTTAACGTCATGGATATTTCTAGGAAACCGATTTGATTAAGTCATTTTTAGGAAAAGTGATTAATTTTGGAAAATACTTTCATTGCGGAAGCTTTATTTGTTGTCGTGTTATTTTGAAATTAATTGTTGTTTTTGAAAATGCGCCCTAAAGCTATCCAATTTCAACAGTTAAAATGAGTAATACCTATCTTAGTAATACATATTAAAACCATCAAAAATAATTAAGCGGCCTTATTACATTTAAAACCCAAAACTTCAAACGTAAATAAAAGGATGTCCAGTTCACTAGAAGAAAATCAAACTTTCGAGCGGTGGCCACTCGAATTCCCTCACGACTCCAAGCCCACTATGGTTGGGGATTTCTGCGTGGATGAAAATAAAAGGGTGAGTTTGAGGAAACTCGTGTGTAAGGAAGACCCATTCAAAGCCCAAGTCAGCTCAAGCCCATTGGGCCTAAGCCCATTCAGTAACAATGATCTTGGGCGAGCCCTTTTCAGATTACAATAAACTAGGCCTTAGCCCTTATTCAGATAACAAGATGGCCAATAGGCCCATTTCAAAATACATGCAACATCAATAAACATATGCAAACCCATTTGGGAGACTACTCAACCCACCAACCACTACACTCCACCCGTACCAGCCATACACTCCATGTGGGGAATAGCTCAACCCACCCAAATTTAACACTCCACGATTCTTACCTTGCTACTCGATTATCGAAGAATTGAGGCAAAGCCTCCAAGACGTGGACAAGCCACTTTCAGTACTTCCTCGTCAATATCCCAATCCCATGCATCGATAATAACAACACGGCATGCGATAAATAACAAATCAAACATGCATTTAGGTCAATTTAACCCTAGGGGTATTTGGTAATTTATCTACTAGGGTAAAGCGTAAATTTTCCACTTTTAAAGGTATTTCAGTAATTTATCTATTTTAGGGTTTTTCATGCATATTCCTACTTTTCACGTACTAATAGAATCACGTACTGAGGGTTCTTACCGAATTGGGCCCGTTGGCCCATCATTCCAATTTTGGCCCATTAAGCCCAAAAAGGGCACAGAAATCATGCACTTTGCAGTCCAAAATTTGCAGCTTACCAAAAACATTAATCGATTTACCTCACGAGCATTCGCACACTTGCAAATCTACAAAATACTGGTTTTCGGCATTTCAACTTTTCGACTTTTGCCGATCCAGACTAAGAAAGAGGGTGTTAGTTACACACCTGTTTGCGACAATATGCTGACGAGATCCACACACGAACCGCCTACAATTGGATTACTAACACGTTAATCTAACTATTCAAATATGAACTACATATTAACCTCTTACAATATTCGGCCAACCACACCTACAGATCATAGTAAGCTTATAAGAAATCAATAAACAACTCATTAACAAATTTTTGTCAATGTTTACCACATAATCATAATTTCACTGCAAGCTGTCTGCCTGAGCAACAGTTACTAAATCATTTATAACTGGAGCTACGAAACTCCAAATCAAGTGCAGTTAATTTTCCCTGAAAATAGACTCATATATCTTATATCCATAAAATTTTCAGAATTTTTGGTTTAGCCAATCAATACCAGATTTTTCTTAAAGTTTCCCATGTTTCACTATTTGACTAATCTGACCACTCTTCATTACGAATCAAATTTCTCGTTGTACAGAATTCAAAATATGTTCTCGTTTATTTCATTTGAAACTAGACTCATTAATATTTAATTGCATAATTTATTCACCTTCTAACTCATCTCTCACAATTTATGGTGATTTTCCAAAGTTACGTTACTGCTGCTGCCCCAAGCAGATTTATTACCAAATCACTCTTTCACACCTAACTTGCATGCTTGTTATTTAAACATGTATATCACCAATCAATCATCACATATATATGATTTTACTTAAGTATAATTTCCATTTCATCATTTTAAAGCACAACATGTTAGCCGATTTTTCCCTTAGCATCTAAGGCACATGCATGCTCATTTGTTTGGCTCAACTTCACCTATCTTCCATTTTTCATCAAAAGAACATGAAACAACAACCATTTCCTTCATTTTAATTCATGACTAAATGCTCACAACACAACTAAAAATCAAAATATGCTTCAAGAGTTAAGATAGAATCAAGAAGAACTCATGAACCTCAAAATAGAAGCAAGGTACCATGAACTTACCTTCAATTTTCTTCCCAAGTGACCGAACATTCAAGAGCTTTCTCCTCTCCGTTCTCTTCTCTAACTTTAGGCTATGATGAACAAATATGGACAAAACTTTGTTCTTTTCACCCCTTTTTCTTTTAATAAAATTTCATATTTCATCCATTTAATTCTTTAATACAAAAGACATGAAATGCCCATCATGGAACATTTACCTAAACCATTATCATGGAACATTTACCTAACCCATTATCATGGAATATTTACCTAATCCATTATCATGGAACATTTACTTAACCCATTATCAATTTGTACCATGAATTATGGATATCAAGTGCTCATATTGTCTACTACAACATGATGGCTGGCCACTTCATGTAAAATGGGAGGTTTGTCATGCAAATCCTCCTATTTTGCACTCCTATTTATTTGGCCACTTCAATTTAGCCTATAGCATTTTCAAACATTTTCACATAGGTCCTATTTCATAATTTCACCCCCTTTTTCTTATGGAACAAAAAAATTAACTAAAATTGTTAGGTTCTATCTTAAGCTTGGGCCTTTTAGAGGCCCACTAACATAATTAAACCTATGCCAACATTCACAGAATTCCCGAAAATTAGGGCGTTACACTCCACCTGCTTTTGATTTTCTTTATTGGAAGAGTCTTTAAGAGATAAGTTAGGTAGCATAGCAGTTTCATCAAAAACAACATCTCTGCTAATCACAACTTTTCTATTTTCAGGACACCATAACTTATATCCTTTTACACCAGCTTTATAACCAAGAAAAACTCATTTAATGGATCTCGGTTCTAATTTTCCATTATCAACATGAGCATATGCAGGACACCCAATGTAACACCACAATTTGGGCCTAGAAGTTTTGGGCCTTGAGCATGGGAGCGGTTGAAGGCAGCTTATAATATTTGTTGTGCGTGTAAATTTCGTTAATGAAGGCTTGTTTTAGTGGTTAAGTGTGCTGAGAAGTGTTAGAGAAGTCCTGGGTTCAAATCTGGACTCTAGTAAAAATTTTGGTTTAAGGTAAATCAAACCCTGGGTGTAGTAAGTTGGCCTTAAGAATATTGTTGGGGAAATTGTGACACAAAAAGCCTTGTGGTCTAGTGGCAAAGTAGCGCCACATAAGAGGCAGGAAGGTGGCGTTTAGAGTTGGCAAGGAGGTCCAGGGTTCGAAACTCATGGCAATCAAAGAGCATTTATTTTGCTATGTTGGGACGGCAAGAGTTGGTGTTGGTTTTAAACTCTGGTGATAGAGGGATCCCACATTGGGAAGCTAACATAGGAGTGGATGCGAAGCTGGCTTTAAATAGAGAGAACCATGAGGAGAGTAAAGGTACCTTTCTTGGCTGATCCCTTTCGCTTTATGGCATGCTTGTTTGGGTTGGGCGTCGGCTAAGAGTGCTCGGAGCGCGGATTAACTCCAGTCTCCTATCAGGTGTGTATTTCTTACTACTCTAGCTATAGAATGGCTACTTCGGGCCGCGATGGGCCGAAAGGGACCATGTGGGCCTAATGGGCCTACGGGCCCAATTGGATAAGTTGTTTGATTGTGTAGTAAATATTGGGTTGGACTATGTGAATCTCATATCTGTAGGCTAGCATTACTGAAATACCCTTGTAGGGTAGAATTACTGAAATGCCCTTGTAGGATAGAATTACCAAAATACCCCTGGTTTGTAAAATTACCAAAATACCCCTAGTTTGTAAAATTACCAAAATACCTCTGATTTGTGAAATTATAGAAATACCCTCGACCTGTAAAATTACTGAAATACCCTCGACTTGTAAAATTATCAAAGTACACTCGATTTACAGAATTATCGTTTTACCCTCGATTTACAGAATTACTGTTTTACCCTCGATTTATAAAATTACCGTTTTACCCTCAATTTACAGAATTACTATTTTACCCTCGATTTACAAAATTATCATTTTACCCTCGATTTACAGAATTACCGTTTTACCCTTGATTTACAGAATTACTGTTTTACCCTCGATATACAGAATTACCGTTTTACCCTCGATTTACAAAATTACTATTTTACCCTCGATTTACAGAATTATCGTTTTACCCTCGATTTACAAAATTACTATTTTATCCTTGATTTATAAAATTATCGTTTTACCCTCGATTCATAAAATTACTATTTTATCCTCGATTTACAGAATTACCGTTTTACCCTCGATTATAGAATTACTGTTTTACCCTCGATTTATAGAGTTACTATTTTACCCTCGATTTATAAAATTACCATTTTACCCTTAGGGTGCTAAATGACTGTTTTGCCCTTGTGGGCAAGTGACTGACTTGGACTGTGTGGTTGACGGATTTGATTGTGAATATATATTGGTGATTTGAATGACTTGACTATGATTGTTTGATTCAAATATGGAAATGATATTCTAATTCTGTATGTTGTATGTCATGACATGTATATCTGTTGCATGGGATATGGGTTATATTGATGGAGGAAGCGTTCTGGCAGTCTCGCTGCAATCTGGTGGCCTCGCCACATATATCTGTTCTGGTGACTTCGTCACAATATCCGCACCTCATTTGCAATCTGTGGCTTCACACACACACACACACACACATATATATATATATATATATATATCTGTTCTGGTGGCCTAGCCCCAATATTTGTATCTGGTGACTTCGTCACAATATCTGGCAGCCTCGCTGCAAATTCTGTGGTGTGTAGCGGATGGGTGGGTTGAGTTGTCCCCCACATGGTGTAAGGTTGGTACGGGGGTGTATACGGATGGATTGGGTTGGGTTTGCATTCACATTCGATTATGATTACATTCGATACTAATTTCGATTATGTTACCTAATTCGATTCGGTTCGATTCGATTCTATTACCCGACATCGATTTTGATTCATTACCTAATTCGATTCGATTCGATTTTGATTCATCACCGATTCGATTCCCATTTTGATTCTAGTTCGATAATGTTTCTTATTCAGAATGGGCTAAGGCCCATCTGCATCAGATGTTATAATGGGCTAAGGCCTAATTGATATCTGTAAGTAGTAAGTAGGGTCAGCCAACTTTTAATTTTTATATGGTGATTGTTCCTTTTATATAGTAGGGATTTCACATCGAGTTTTCGTAAACTCACCCCGCTTATTAACCTTTCGTAATTTCCATCTTAGACGGATCGGAGTGCGAGGGCTCGGAGGAAGCCACACACAATCGTTTATGTTACGCTTTGATTATTACTTTTAAATGCTTTTATGTGAAATGTAGTAAAGCCGTTGTAATTTTCTGGATTTCAAATTCAAATTTTATTTACTATTGTTATAATTGCTAGTATTAGAACACGGTTTTCCAAAGCAACTATTGTTGTTCAAAGCATCACGTATCCACAATTGTTTTTAAATTAAGCTTTCGCAACTGCCAAGGTTTTTAGAAAGTTGTTAAGAATGTTATTCAGTTGAGGTTTTCTAACAAGGTTTAAAAAGGGTATAAGTTTTTCATTATTAAGAAGGGTTTTTAATAGAAACATGGTTTTCGAAAAACACTTCAATGTGACACGCCAGATTCGAGCCAAACTTCTAGGCCGGGTTTGGTATGTTACACCCAAAGATCTTTAAATCAGAATAATTAGCAGGATTACCAGTCCATACCTCTTGTGGAGTCTTTTTCTCAATGGCAACGGATGGAGATCGGTTGATCAAAAAACATGATGTAGAGGCTACTTCTGCCTAAAATGACTTCGGTAAGTTGGCATTTAACAACATACATCGAACCTTCTCCATGATCGTTTTGTTCATTCGTTCTACAACACCGTTTTGCTGTGGAGTATGACAAACTGTCAAGTGTCTCATGATTCCTTCTGACTTGCACAATCTATTAAACTCATCAGAACAGAACTCTAAGCCATTGTCTGTGCGGAGGTATTTTATCTGTTTTCCCGTCTGTTTTTCAATCATAATTTTCCAAGACTTAAATGCAGAAAACACATCGCTTTTCTGTTTCAAGAAGAACGCCCAAACTTTTCTGGAAAAATCATCAATAAAGGTTAGCATATAATTAGCTCCACCTCTCGAAAGCACTCTAGATGGCCCCCACAGATCAGAATGAATATACTCTAACGTTCCCTTCGTGTTATGGATTCCTCTAGTGAATCGAACTCTCTTTGCTTCTTAAAACACAAGTGTTCACAGAAATTCAGTTTGCAAATTCCTTGCCCATCAAGAAGTCCTCTTTTTCTTAATTCTGCCATGCCATTCTCACTCATATGCCCTAGGCGCATATGCCAAAGTTTAGTAATATCATCATCTGACAAGGAAGAGGAAGCGACAGTTGCATCACCAGTAACAGTAGAACCCTACAAAACATATAACTTGGCAATCTTTCTCTGCCCTTTCATCACAACAAGGGATCCTTTGGAAATCTTTAAAACCCCACTTTCAGCTGTGTATTTGTACCCTTTTGAATCAAGAGTACTCAACGGAATTAAATTTCTTTTCAATTCTGGAACATGCCGTACGTCACTAAGTGTTCTGACAACTCCATCAAATATCTTAACTTTAATTGTTCCAACACCTACGATTTTACACGAAGCATTATTTCCCATCAAAACAACACCTTCAGACACTATTTCATAAGTTGTAAACCAATCCCGATTGGGACTCATGTGGAAGGTGCAGCCTGAATCAAGTATCCACTCCTCGTTTTCTTTAGAATCATTGACAGAAGCGACTAGAAGTTCACCATCACTGTAGTCTTCTACAACATCAGCTTTACCAGAATTTTCTGGTTGTTTTCCATTTTGATTCGCACCTCTCTTTTAATCTTATTTTGTAACTTATAGCTTTTCAGATTTAATATGCCCTTTCTTCTTACAAAAGTTACAAGTTTTACCTCTGTTTGAAGACTTCGATCTACCCTTAGATTTACCACGAGGATTCTGTTCCTGTGTCCTACCACGATCATCATCAGCATTCCGATCTTGTCTCCCGTGAACAATGAGACCCTCTCCCTGAGAGTCGGGTTTAACCATAAGATACTTCATCTTATCATACGAGGTTAAAGAATCATAAACCTCATCAACTGTGAGAGACTCGCGGCTATATAAAATCGTGTCTCTAAAGGTTGAATAAGACGGGGACAACGAACAAAGTAGGATCAACCCTAGATCTTCCTTATCATACTGAACCTCCATGGCCTCCAAGTTTGAGAGAATTTCTTTAAACACTGTTAAGTGTTCGTGTACAGACGCACCTTCCTCCAAACGATGAGCATAAAGACGCTGCTTCATATGCAACTTGCTTGTTAGAGTTTTCGACATACATATTTGTTCTAGCCTCTTCCATAATGCAGCGGCAATCTTCTCTTTCATCACATCCTGCAAAATTTCGTTGGACAAATGCAGATGTAATTGTGTTAACACCTTTCGATCCTTACGCTTCTTCTCTTCATCTGTTAATGTCGAAGGCATCTTATCTATCCCTATCAGGGCATCCTCTAGATCCATCTGTGCAAGAACTGCTTGCATCTTAATTTGTCACAATGCAAATCTGGTGTTGCGATCCAACAGTGGAATTTCATACTTCAAAGACGCCATTACCGTGATCGAGATGAATAACCTGAAAGCTCGGATACCAATTTGTGAAAAAATAAAATAAAATAAAATAAAATAAAATAAAATAAAATAAAATAAAATAAAATAAAGATAAAGAACACACAAATTTTATGTGGAAACCCTTTTGGGAAAAAACCACGGGCAGAGGAGAAGAAAATTCACTATGTCAAAAATTTGAATCAATACAAGAGGAATAGACTATGTCTATTTATAGGCTTGTAAAGCCATATTCTAGTAGGATTGAAACACCTATCCTAATCAATATAAAATAGATGGAGTTTAATAAGGTTTAAAAAACTTTATTCTAAAATAAAATAAAAGAAGTCTAGTTCTATATGGATTTTACTTTTATTTTATTTTCCATCGTATTTTATTTAAATAAAAATTTGGGTCACTTAATTCTAACAACTTATTCTATAACCCAATGCTGCGGTGTTATACGATTACAGTATATTTGATATATTGCCATTTGACTACAGTGGCCACTACCATGGCCATCGAGCTGGCAAGACTGAGGTTTTAATATCAGTGCCCCAAACTCTAGTCCAAAAATTAGTTGCTTCTTAAATTCCATTATCATTTTTTCTACCAAGAATGATAAAACATATGAATCATGCCTTGAAATTAAGAATGAGACCAAAGGTACAAAGTGGACCTACTCCAAACATTTCATGGGAATTCCTGAAACCAAGAATACCTTATACTGGACGACTTATTGGAACTTTAGGGGTGATGAACTAGAAGCTGGTGATCATGTTACTCTTCGAGTTCTTTTAGATTTATCTGTACTAGAATTTGAAATTGACCTTGTATATGATTATGAGCTAGACGAAAACTCAAATTCTTTCAGTCAGTTGCCATGGATGAGTAAATGTTTTAAGTATCTTTTAGGGGCTTTTATTTATATTTTGTGGAAATCTCAAAAATACTTGTATAGGTTGCAAAGTTTAGTCAAATGCTAATTATTGTAGGATTGAAATGGAGCAAATGAATATTTTGGTTTAGTCATTGCGGCCTTGGTTTAGTTGATTTCATCTTATATTTAAGCTCTAATTCTTTTATGTATGCTATCGATGTTGATTTTGCTTAAGTTCTTCAATGAAGAACCTTGTTCTTGGTAATTCAATTAACTTGTGCTTTTAATAAAATGCTTTGGAGTAATCCTTAGAGAAAATGGTGATTTCAGTTTATGTTTCTAATCTTCATGCTTGTTTTCATTGGAAGGGACTGTGGAAAATCTCTTAGTACCATGGGGAAGTGTTGGATGTGTTTATTGTTAGAATTATTAATTTAGATATGATATAAAATTTAATAAATCATAAATCAGGATTTGTCATGTCAAATCATTACGAATAAAACAAGAACAAAACTAAATGCGGAAACGCACACGATAACGTCGAAACCACCAAAAATAATTCCTACAAAAATAACTCTAAATAGTAATAAAGAGTGGTAGTAGGGTCAAGTTCACGAGGATTGGATGTTATTATCAACTTCTACGCTTATCTCGTGAATGTAACGCTTGACGTGTCGAAGGTCGTGGCAAAGGTCGTGCCCACGACTCCAAACGAACTGTTGAAAAATAAACAAATAGATCGGAGAGTTTTGAAATGTTTAGAAACTAAATAATTGAAACAACATAAATCAATAATTAAATAAATTAGAAATTAAATTGGAAATTAAATGCGGATTTTGTAATCAAAGATAATAAGCCTTAGCCCTAGACTCGGTAGATTCCGATTTAAAAATCAGTCATTGAAAATTGATCTTCTCCTCCAAACGATAAGCTGGTTATAACGGTTAAGAACGTCCTAACCTCCAATTCTTCCTCTCGTAGCTGGTCCCAGTACGACCTGCAAACCAACCCTTATCGATTATCTAACTGAGATACACATCTTCCTGATTCAAGATTCCAGCAGCCTTGCATTTTGAAGAACCCAACTCGAATCAACGGCCTCAACCGTGTGGGTCATTTAAACCCGATCACTTCTTGCTTGATTTTTTTCTCGGAGATTCGAGTACAACACGACCGACTCATTTCTGCAACTGTCAGCAAACACGACTCCAACCCAACGTGCACTTTGACTTGAAATCGAGTTTAACTTTAAGGGATGATTTGTCTATCCCGATACTTAAGAAAAAAATGAATACCGATTGGAAGGATTTTAAGTATGAATACGTATCTCACGGTTCTCAACCAGAAAGAACACTGGCCTAAAGTTAAGATGGAATTTAGTGAAGCATGAAATTATTCATGCTTTGTAAACTTTGGAAGGTGGTTTGATTATTATGGTGAAGAATGGGAAAGAAAAGTACTTGGAGAACAATTGGACCAATTTTGAAAAAGAAATAAGAATTGGAAACAATGCAACTGAATGTTAACACCAAATTGAAAGAAAAAATAAATAAATTAATTCTATTCAATTCCAAATTGAAATCATAATGTAGAATTAAGGGATGCCTTTCCTAAGTGCATTAAGGCCGTATTTATATACATAAAATTTACTAATTTTAGCATTAACTAATTTAAAATAAAATCAAATAAAAAATAAAAGATTTTTTTTCCTATTTTTGGATTTTACAAAGTCAAAAATTCGATGAGTCTTTGGCTTTCTCCACATTTTTATTTGGCCTCATTTCACTGATTGTGTTTCAATTTTCTCCTTTTCTACTTGTTTTTGTCTCTTAGTGTCTCAATTGCATCCCTGACAAGATTAAAACATAAAATCACTAATTTAGCAAGGATCAATTCAGAAATAAACCTAATTAAACACAAAATGTTATGCAAATTAACATGCTATCAATACCGTAATCCATGAATTAATCCCTAACATTTTTCCGAACCTTGGGGATTTGATCTTCCAAATTAGCACAAAAAATTCAAAGAATATTTTCTTTCTCTTTCGTAAGGATAGGATATTAGAAAAGATATATTGTGTATAATTTAGGGACCATAACTCTAATATTTATAACATTGGCATATTAGTTCTAATTCCTAATTAGCCCATCATTAGTTAGAATTTGATTAAAACTTAATTACTAGAGTATCTACACATATTTCACCCATACTATTATTATATATGTGATGTCTATATTTTCCAACATTTTGGTTTTTAACAAGGGAATTGCAAAGGCCTACCTTTTGGTTTTAAGATTTGCAAGCATATTTCGGATGATAAAAGGGCAATTAGTAAACTTAATGGATTCTGTATATATGGAAGTAAAGTGAATGTGAACTTAGCTTGCTTTAAGGGAAGAGTGGTCGCTAAAAGAAAGTTGAAAATGGTAAGCTTTGAGGTGATGATCGTAGAGATGAATTAGGAAGATAAAATGAGAAAAAGGTTCTGGGGAACACCAATGGGTGAAGAAATTAGATAGTCAATGAGGATTTTAGAGAAGATAGAGATGTAGAGTATCAATAAGACGGTGATGAATCTATTGGAAAAAGAGGTTAAAAATCAATTTTATAGTTATATAGAAAATTATTTTTTTAAATAGTGCCTTTGTGATATTTATAGTAATAAATCTTAAATCGAGATTATAATTGTGATTCGCGAGACGGGTTAATTAAAGTCAATCTTGACTTTTAAGCAAAAGGTCTTCTCTGCTATCCTCATTTCACGAATTACCTTTGGATCCTGGTCACTATTTTCTAATGTAATAATGATATATCAATAATTTATAAAGTTGTTTATAAGTCAATCGATACTCTCTAATTATAGAGGGAAGTACAAGAGTCCTAGTCAAATAAGCCATTGACAAATAATAATATTTAAATAGAAAACTCAATCTAACTCTAAGTGAGAGAGAGAGAGAGACACACCTAGTATTTTCTACTAGGGTGGCACCTCTTATAACGACCCGTTTTTTAGGGTTGATCGAACGATGGTTTCGGGGCCACCAAATCCGAAGCAGTAGGTTGGTAAGTATTATATTTAATATTTATGAGTTAATTGTAATTTCAAAATATTTTTGATATTGTGATTTTTGTTTTATAAGCGATTTATTAAGTTCAAGTGGTATGACCCTAAGGTCAAGTGGGTTTAGAAAATGAGGTATCGGGACCTTGTTTCTATAAACCGAGTCGTAAATATTTTTATAAATATTTACGTAGTGGCAATAAGATGGTATTAGAGTTTCGTTGAAAAATTTTATCGTTTCGATAGTTAATTAAACAAAAAGGACTTAATTGTATAAAGTGCAAAAGCTGTGTTCTATAACCTAAAGGTATTAAATAGATATAGAACTTAAAAGTAGAAGTCCTTATTTGGTAATTAGGCCATTAAAGAGATAGTGGGATATGATGGCTTGGCATTTGGTGTAATAAATAAAGTGTATAAAGGTTAATATTGTAAATTGGTTAAAAATAATAATAAAATGAATATAATAAAAGAATCAAGGTGTCATCTTTTTCATTCTCTTTTTACCAGCCGAATATGAAGGCTTGAGAAGCCATGGAAGAAGCTTCCAACTTTCAGCTAATGCATGATCAAGATCAGGTGGAAAATCGAGAAAAATGAGAAAATTACCAAAATGCCCCTGAACTTTGGTATCTCTACAATTTTGCCAGGTAAGTTCGTATGCAATAAGCATTGTTAAATTGATGTTTCTAATACTTTAATATTGTATAAATTGTATATACGTGAATATTTTAATGTCTGATGACATATCGACAAAATGTGGCACTTAGTATGCGGGGCAATCAAATATGGTACTTAGTGTACGAAATATTGAGAATGGCACTTAGTGTGCAAAATATCGAATGATTCAAAGGGAAATTATAAATTGTGATTGAATGATTAAATAGAGCAAAGTGAACAGGTATACATGCTATATTATATGAATTGTTTATGAGACGACTTTATAATGGTGATATTTGGGCTTTGAGCCTAGCATGCTTTAAGCTGGTGAACAATATTATCGGGTTTAAAACCTAGCAGGCTAAATGCCGGTGATTTGATAAAAGTCTAAGACTATGAGACCTTGTGTTAAATCGGCAATTGAATTTGTTCAATGCATTAAGTTGGCCAGGTATTGTTATAGGCCAATTTTGGCCCAGTCCATTTACAAATAACCCAATAGTTAAACAGCCCAAACCCAATGGTCCATTACATACCCAATTCACAAACCCTAAACCTAGCCCACTAGTACTAAACATTTTCCACCAAAAAGAGAAAGGAAGAAACCCTAGCCACCTAGCCACTTTCCCACTTGCCCCATTTTCCTCCCATTTTTGATATCCATTGTCCGCCACCATCATCTACAAAAGAAATAGAAAAGAAATAATAGAAAATGATGTAAAAGATGGCTATAAAAGCCATTCAAAAATCATGTAAGGGAGGTTTTAGAAGATTGAAAAAAAGACAAACACAAAAATCCTCCAAATTTTGAATACAAAAGAAAATCAATAAAAGGTTTGCATCTTTTTTTCTTTTTCATTTCTTTCGAATCTTTTCTTTCTTTTGTTTTTTTTCTTTCTTTCTTTTTATATGCATATACATATATATATATATATATATATATATATTATTAAAAAAAATTTTACCTTTTTTGGCCACCGTCCACGGTGGCCGACGGTGGTTGGCGGCGGCGGCCGACGGCAGTCCGGTGACCGGATGGTGACCTGTCTTGTGGCCAGCAATCACCTCACCCCACTCCCTCTCTTTCTTTTTTTTCCTTTTCAAGTGCAAGAATGAATTTTTTTGAAGAAAAAGGGCTTTTTATAGCCCCCCAAAACGACGTCATTTAGGGGTTGGCCATTAAACCCCGAAACGACGTCGTTTTGACTTGGACCGGTTCGACCCGACCTGACCCGCCTAGGATCCGCGTGTTTTTTTAAAGGAAGGGCTAATTCGCTTTTAGCCCTTCCACTCTTTATTGCTTTGCAATTAAGTCATTATTCGTTTTTTTAATTTAGCCCCGAAATTTGTCGCGATTTTCAATTTAGTCCCCGCTGATGTGCTGAGTTTTGATGGGAAGGAATATTTTCTGTTTTGGCCCCCCACTGTTTCCGCGTGTGTTCAATATAGTCTTTTCCTTTTATTTTTATTTCAATTTTACCCCAATATTTTGTTTTTAGTTCAATTTAATCTTTTTAGTTATTTTACTATTTAAATTAATTATTTTAGTAGTATTATTATATTTTATTTACTTATGTAGTGTGTTAATAATTTTTATCATTTCTAATACGTATATATATATTATATGTATTTTATATATATTATGTATATATATTTTTAATGCAATTAGTTATATATTTCTTATACTATTCCATGTATGTATTTTATATCATCTTATGTATATATTCTTAAATATTATTATATATACATATATATATATATATATTAAATACCATATTGTGTATATATTATTATTACTAATTATTACTATTGCTAGTATTATTATAATTATTATTACATTAGTGTATATATATATATATATTTTGTACATATCATTATTTTATATTATTGTTGTAAATTTTTTATGTATATATTTTTTATGTACGTTTCCTAATATTTTCTTTTATTGTAGATATTATTATTATTATTACATACTTTTATTATATGCACATATATATATATATATATATGTGTATTTTTATGTACATATTATTATTTTATATTATTATTACCAAATATATCATTTTTCCTATTTTATTATTAGTACATGATTTGTTTTATTTTCTTTTTTGTAAATATCATTGTTATTGTTATTCTAATATTCTAGTATTCCATGTTAATATTTTTCATTAATGATATCATTTTTTGCGTCGCTTATCTATTTTTAATTTCTCACTTTAGGAATATTTTTCTCATGTTTTAATTAATTTCAATAAATAAGGCAATGTTTCGCATTTTGGAACATCAAGAATTGTGCCCTAATTTACGGGTTTCGGTTCTCTCGTTGGTTTTAAATAGCTAAATATCCTTTTGAGTTTTGAAATGCACGGATTTCCAATTTAAATTAAAAGACGACCTTGTGCTCGGGAATTCATGGTTTTGTGTCCTAACTTACGGGATGTGATACTCCGATATCTCGAGATAAGGAAATCTTTAAACAAATCGATTTAAGCTAATTCAAGAATTTTAAAATCAGTATTAATAGAAAAGATCGTATTTCAAGCCCCTTCCCGATTTTTAATTTTCGACATTAAGACACTAACTAATCAATTCGGTACCAATTTTTTGGGCGTGTCGAGGGTGCTAATCCTTCCTCGCACGTAACCGGCTCCCGAACTCATTCTCTCAAGTTTCGTAGACCAAAGGCCCTGTTTTAGTAAACTAAAATTGATTTATTAAAACAAAGGTGATCCGATCACACCTGATAAAAGATTGGTGGCGACTCCCGTTTTAATTTTCACTTTCAAACAAAGTCGATCCTCGTTTTCAAAAGAATGGTTTCGACAGGTATGTGATATATTCTTATGCATGTTAGATCGATTGGAATTGAATCATGAATGTGAAATGAGAAGCATAGGTGAAAATGCCTATGTCATATATGTGAGTAAGGGCAAAACTATCGTAAATTATCGATAAGGGTGAACTATGTGCGGAATCATCTTATAATTGCTAATTTGAACGGTTGTGTGCAAATCATTGAGCATGATGTATTGTATTGAGATTATGCTTGAGTGAAATTATAGATATGTGATGAAATTGATTGGTGATATACATGTTTAAATAATGTGAATGCAAAGAATGTGTGAAAGAGTAAATTTGTAATAAATCTGCTTGGGACAGCAGCAGTAACGTGATTTTGGAAAATCACCATAAATTGTTGGAGTTGAGTTAGAAGCTGAATAGATTATGTAATTAAAGCTTAATGAGTATAGTTTCTTATAAAAGAAACGTGTAAGCAAAAGAATTGCTGATAATGAGATATTTGAAGTGGCGTGGGATAGAGTCAAATGACTTTGGGGTCCCCTGTTCTGTTTTTAGAAAATCATTATAATTTGTACAAAAATGGTTATAAGAGAAAATTTATATTCTTAGACTCCTTAATGAGTCTAGTTTCAAATGAAATCAAATAGAACATATTTTGAATTCTGTACAATGAGAAATTTGATTCGTAGTGAAGAGTGGTCAGATTAGTCAAACAGTGAAACAGGGGAAACTTTAAGAGAAATCTGGTATTGATTGGCCAAACCTAAAATTCTGAAAATTTTATGGATGGAAGATATATGAGTATATTTTCAGGGAAAATTAACGGCAATTGATTTTGAGTTTTGTAGCTCCAGTTATAAATAATTTAGTGACTATTGCTCAGGAAGACAACTTGTAGTGAATTTGTGATTATGTTGTAAACATCGATAAAACTTGTTAATGAGTTGCTTATTGTTTTCTTATGAACTTACTAAGCGTAAAGCTTACTCCCCTTTTCTTTCCCATATTCCCTAGGTTTGCCAGGTTAGCTCGGGTTGGAGGCCGTCAGAGATACTATCACATTGTCAAGTCTACGCTATCGGTGTAAGTAAATCTTATTGTTTCGAGTCTATGGCATGTATAGGGTTGTAAAGTTGAGTAAGTAAATGATACAAGACTAAGATATTGGTAAATATTTAATAATGCCTCATGAATATTTTGGACCTTGTAAGCCCGAGTAAAGGATAATATACATGTGTATGAAAAGTTTAAAATTGATCAAAAATTTTTACGGTCTGGTTTTATATAAATGGATGAGTTTAAATCTGGTAGCACCTCGAACCCTGTTCCGGCGAGGGATACGGGCGAAGGGTGTTACACCCCTCATACTAAGTATAAGGGCAAATTGGGTTTCTTATGTATTGCATCCAATTATATGTGCTTATTGAACTTTTAACCCAACATTTTATAATTTAAATCAACCCAATATTTAATTATCTATTTCCCAAAATAAATATTATTTAATCAATTAATTTAATTAACTAAATTAATTTATCAATTAAATAATTTCTTAACTCAATTCTAATTTTGTTAAAGTTATAACAACATTGCCGTAATAGAATATATAAAGAAATATATTTACTTTCCTTATTCAACAAATCTCATATTGACTAATTAATTTAATTTTGTCTTGAACTTCAAATATTCAATTATAATTAATTAAATAATAATTTAAAAACTTTACATTAATTCTTAAGTCATTTCTATACTTAATGAGAAATTACATACACTACAAATAATGATACATGCAATCTATTTCTCTTATATAATTAGGGCTCAATAAATTTATAATTAAGTTTCGACTTTTCGCCTATTAATTATAAATTTATTTAGTCACAAATTCATTCCACTAAAGATCGTAACTGGGCTATCCCTTATTATATATCATTAAGAAAGTTATTATCGTCTAATGAAAACAAGCATTAATCTTAGAAACATAAACAGAAATAATCATTTTCTTTTAAGGATTTAGCCTAATAATAGTTAACAATAACTCCACGGCATCTGATTAAAAGCACAAGTTAATTGAAATACCAAGAACAAGGTGCTTCATTCAAGAACTTGAGTAAAAATCAATATCGATAGCATACATAAAAGAATTAGAGATTAAATATAAGATGAAATCAACTAAGCCAAGGCCGCAATGACTAAACCAAAATAGTCATTTGCTTCATTTTAATCCTACAATAATCAACATTTGACTAAACTTTGCAACCTATACAAGTTTTTTTGGGTTTTTGATGAAATAAAAACAAAAATCCCGAAAAGATACTTAAAACATTTACTCATCCATGGCAACTGACTGAAAAAATTTAGGTTGTCGTCTAGCTCATAATCATATACAAGGTCAACACCAAATTCTAGCACAGATAAATCTGAAAGAACCCGACGACTAATATGATCACTAGCTTCTAATTCATCACCTCTAAAGTTCCAACAAGTCGTCCAGTATAAGGTATTCTTAGTTTTAGGAATTCCCATGAAATGTTTGGAGTAAGTCCACTTTATACCTTTGGACTCGTTCACAATTTCAAGGCATGGTAAAATTCATATGTTTTATCATCCTTGGCGAAAAAATGATAATCAATTTAAGAAGCAACTAATCTTTCGACTAGAGTTTGGGGACACTGATATTGAAACCTCAGTCTTGTTGGCTTGATGGCCATAGTAATGACCATTGTAATCAAATGGCAATGGATCAAATGTTGTAATTATACCGTAATCATATAATACCTGTAGCATTGGGTTAGAGAATGAGTTATTAAAAAGTATATAATATATAAATAAATCTAAAAACTTGAAACTTGTAAAGGGAACCTGTAGGGAAGCAACCACTTTTGATTATTCTTCTATATAACTGCTAAGTTGCACTTTAGATTGTGAACCCTTTAGATTCTAGGGCCCCTAATGAGATGAGATTTTCCTTCAGGCTAGGTACGTAGCGAACATCTGTCAAGACTTGGATTGAGTCATCGTGATTCTTCAATTGGACTTTACCCACTCCCATTATCTTACAAGCACTATCATTGCCCATAAGAACAACTCCACCTTCTAGCTCTTTAAAACTAGAAAACCAGTCCTTATTAGGACACATATGGTAAGTACATCCCGAATCCAAAATCCACTCATCCGTTTGACATGCCATTGCCATACCAACCAAGCTAAAGTCGACTCTTCATCATGCTCACTACACATGCATTAGAAATAGCCTTGCCCTTTTGTAGCTTAGGACAATTCTTTTCCAATGCCCTTTCTCACGACAAAAGGCACATTCATCTTTGGCGGGTCTCCTTTGGACTTTCCCTTCTACCAGTTCTTTGTTGTGCGAACGATCTCATCGTTAAGACTTCTGCAGTTGTATATCTGTGATCTCTTTTATCTTTCTTTCGAGTCTCAGATCTATACAACGCACTACAGACTGCATGAAATGTGATCGTGTTCTTCCCATGAAGCAATGTGGTGGTAAGATGATCATATTCATCAGGAAGGGAATTCAACAACAATAATGCCTTGTCTTCATCTTCAAATTTCTCATCCAAATTTAGCAAGTCTGCAAAAATTTTATTGAATGAGTTCACATGGTCATTCATCGACATACCAGGAGCATACGTGAATCGAAAAAGTTTCTTTTTCATATAAAGCTTATTTTCAAGACTTTTTGTTAGAAACTTTTCTTCCAGTGTATCCCATAACTTCTTCGCTGATGTCTCCCTCATGACAGAGTACTTCTGCTCTTTGGCCAAACATAGGCGGATTGTACCACACGCCTGTCTATTAATCTTGGCCCACTCCTTGTCATCCATCTTATCAGGTTTTTCTTCAAGGGCTATATCCAGCTCTTGCTGACATAAGACATCCAGGATCTCACATTGCCACATACCAAAATTATTGGTACCGTTAAATTTCTCTACTTCAAATTTTGCATTGGTCACAATAGTCTTTGCTGATGACGATGCCTCTTCCATTTTTCTCCTCAATCCCAACTACTGTATACGTGAACAGTGTCGTATACGTAAGTAGTACCGTAAACGATTGTATTCCCCAAGTACGAATCTAGCTCTGATACTAATTGTTGCGCGGAAGCGTGTAAAAGAGTAAAATTATTGTACTGAAAAATCACACTAAGTTCAATTCCCAGGAAAGAGAGGTGGATCACGAGTATCACTTAAGTACCATGTCTTTCCTAGCCAGAATATCCCTCTATCGTAATATAATAGCACAATAAATCACTACAATCACACTCACAAAATATTCAAAAATAAATAATAAAGAACACCAGAATTTTAACGAGGTTCAGCAAATTTTGCCTACGTCCTCGGGCACTACCAAATATATTTCAGTCCAAAAATACAAGTGAAATTTACAAATAGGGAGAGAGAACAATGCTTTAAGTAGAGTATAACAAATTTGGGATGAAGAAAATGAGAAATGGTTAGGCCTTTTTATAGTTGAGGTTAAGGGATTAACTTGCAAAGTCCCTATACAATTAGGGACAAAATTGCAATCATCCCATGCCAAATTTCAAACTAAATTTCGGTGCCATAAATGCTCCTATTTTCGGTGCCAAAATTTTGACACCCATTATTTTGACTTTTCAAACAATGGGTTGTCGCCAATAGTTATATTTTTAATAATGAATATAGGTAAAATGTTAATAAATTGGCATTTTAATGCCATTTAAAACGTGTCAAATAAATATTGGATTAGATATCCAATATTAATAATCAATATATATTAATTGAATTAGACATTATAATTAGACATGACTATCGAAATTCAAAATTGTAAAAATTAATATATATTGAATTATATCTGATTCGTTGTATTTGTTTGTTCTATGATCCAACTATGGTAGGTAAGTGTGATGTAGGCTCATCGTACTCCCATCCAGTGGCTTTAATTTGCTCCAATGGAATCGAAAACGAATCAATCCTTATAACTTCTTCTTCTTCCTCTTCATCATCGGCTAGAAGTGCTTGGAGCGCGGATTAACTCCAGTCTCCTATCGTGTGTATTTATCACTACTCTTGTTGTTGGATTGCTACTTGGTGCGATGGTAGAAAGGGCCATATGGGCCCAATGGGCCTCACGGCCCAATTGGATAAGTTGTTTGATTGTGTAGTAAATATTGGACTAGGCTAGGTGAATCGAATATCTGTGGCTAGGTTTGGGCTAAAAGGGCCACACGAGCGTGTGGGCCCATTTGGGCCGAGAATAGGCTTTAGGCCCATTCGTATTGTTATCCATGTTTAGAATACTTTAGTTTACCAATTACTGAAATGCCCTCGACTTGTAAAATTACCAAAGTACTCCCGATTTACAGAATTACCGTTTTACCCTCAATTTACAGAATTACCAAAATACCCTTGGTTTATAAAATCACCAAAATACCCCTGGTTTGTAAAATTACTAAAATACCCTTTGTTTATAAAATTACCAAAATACCCATGGTTTGAAAAATTACTAAAATACCCCTGTAGGGTAAAATTACTGAAATACCCTTGTGGGGTAAAATTACCATTTTGCCCCTAGGGTGTTAAATGACTATTTTGCCCTTGTGGGCAAGTGACTGACTTGGACTGTGTGATATAGACAACTTTGGAGGAGCAGCGAGGCTTGGAGTATCGACTTGGATAAGCTTGAATCGTATTATTGGACCTGTGAAGGTAAGCAACTTATGGTCAATAAGGGTTCTTTGGTAGAATAAGGTAGGGTGGATTTTGAGTTTGTTAAGCATAACTTGTATGCTAAAATGGTGATGAATAATTGTAGGACATCGTAAGGGATCTCAAGAGCGATCGTCATGAAACAGTGTGTCTGAACACCCTTCTTTAGTTCAATTCGGAAAGTCGAAATGCCAAATTCGCATTTCATGGTCATGTGGGTATGCGAATGCTCTCAAGTCATAGAGTAATTGTTAGATCTCGCACCGCAAGGTGGTAAGCACGTTCGCATGACGTTTTAGCGTATTTGAAAAAAAGGGCTCGATGGGCCAAAAGCGGGCCCAATGGGCTTACTGGACCAATATGGGTAAGAGATGGGCAAATTAGCTGTTAGGAAGATGGTGGAATCAAATTGCATAAAACCGATAAAATTACTGAATTAGCTTGTGCGAGAGCGAGATCACGAAATTACCCTAAAGAGCAAAATTACCAAATTACCCTAAAGAGCAAAATTACCGATATACCTCTAGGGTTTTAAATTGGTGAATCGCTTGATTGATTACTCTGTATTTTGCATGATATGCATTTATTAATATCTGTTGCATGGGATTGGGGTATTAATGGAGGAAATATGAAAGTGGTTCATCCACGCATCTTGGAGGCTTTGCCTCAATCGATGAATTTGAGTGCGTGCTGTCTGCAATGTTGTGTGTAGGGTGGGTGGGTTGAGATATTCCCACATGGTGTGTAGGGTTGGTGCAGGCGGTGTAGCGGTTGGTGGGTTGAGTAGTCTCTCCAAATGGGCTTGCATTCATTATTACTGTTGTTACTCATGCTACTGAACTGGGCCTATGGGCCACACTGTTATGTAAAAAGGGGCTAAGGCCTTGCTATCAGATTCGAAAAGGGCTTTGGCCTCTTGTAATTGTTATCTGAATAGGGCTTAGGCCCAATGGGCTCGAGCTGAATTGGGCTTTGGATGGGTTTCAGATACACTGAGTTTTCCCAAACTCACCCCTTCCTCTTCCA
This sequence comes from Gossypium arboreum, assembly GCF_025698485.1. Lineage (NCBI taxonomy): Eukaryota > Viridiplantae > Streptophyta > Magnoliopsida > Malvales > Malvaceae > Gossypium > Gossypium arboreum. The sequence continues at coordinate 1,482,327 of NC_069070.1, read as the reverse complement.
TCCTTGCAGGTGAGCCCTAGAATTGGTGGACTTGGAGCTGGGCGGGATTCAGAGTGGCCATGAAGATTAATTGCCGATTTTAAAGAAGTTTAGCCTTTAATTTGGGTTATTTTATTTTTTTTTATTTTTTTTTATTATGCTTAAAGTTGTAATAAGGCCGCTATTTTTAATTACTTTTATTGTGGGGATTATTAAACTGGCTAGCACTAGGGTTCGTTTTATAAAATCTACTTGTTTTTAAAAGATCACGATGACGCGCAAAGTTTCCGCAAAGTAAATGTTTTCCCAAGAAAATAAATATTTTAAGCAAACGATTTGCAACCTTAATCATTTTCTTAAGTGGTCATAATCAAACGGTTTTCTCAAAATTATACGAGATGTTAGAGTGTGGCAATGGCGGTGTGCATGTCTAGGATTGGATCCAAGAGAGAGCTTGGTACTTAGCAATCCGACGGACTCACCTCCTCTTCTTCCGGTTTCCTACAGTGCGTGACTTCTATTCACTTTAACTTACTTTTAAAAGTGTCTTTACAACACCAAGTCAGCTTTTCCAAACTAAGTGTTTTGAACGCATCAATGTGGCACATCAGATTCGGTCATAACATCTAGGCCGGGTTTGGGGTGTTACACTCAAAGTAAGAACAAAGTTCAATCGGGGGAAAGAGAGCGATAACTGAGAAACGCAGATTACTCATGAAGCTAGAGGACGGGTACAGGGCCTGAAGAGAAAGTCAAGAGTCAAAGCAATGAACACAGATCATCAAAAATCATGACGGAAAGGGACATATGACAAACATGCCTAAGGCGCATAGCATAATCATGTAGGCATAAAGGCATTTAAGACAAACATGTTCATATCATGATAACATCATGCATGACATATACAAGTACTCCAGTAGAGCAAGAGTATGTGATGATAGCTGTACTGAATCAAAGGAAAAGACACCTGAGTTCCACCAGATGACAGGTTTTGGTATTTTGATGTTTCAATTTCTATTTTCTTCAATTTATGTTTTTCAAAAATCAGCTCATATTGCGAGAGGTGAGTTGAGCCTCAAGGCACGCTAAGGTATTTTCAATTTCTGCTTTTCAAAAAAAATCAACTCATATTGCGAGAGGTGAGTTGAGCCTCAGGACATGCTGAGGTAATTTCAATTTCTGCTTTTCAAAAAAATCAACTCATATTACGAGAGGTGAGTTGAGCCTCAGGACACGCTGAGGTAATTTCAATTTATGTTTGTCAAAAAAAATCAACTCATATTGTGAAAGGTGAGTTGAGCCTCAGGGCACGCTGAGGTATTGTCGATTTCTATTTTCAATTTCTGCTCTTCAAAAAAATCAACTCATATTGTGAGAGCTGAGTTGAGCCTCAGGACACGCTGAGGTAATTTCAGTTTTTGTTTGTCAAAAATCAACTCATATAGTGAGAGGTGAGTTGAGCCTCGGCTCACATGTTGAGGTCTTTTCAATTTCTGTTTTTCAATTTCTGTCTTTCAAAAAAAATCAACTCATATTGCGAGAGGTGAGTTGAGCCTCAGGACATGCTGAGGTAATTTCAATTTCTGTTTTCTTCAATTTATGTTTTTCAAAAAAATCAGCTCATATTGCGAGAGGTGAGATGAGCCTCAGGGCACGCTGAGGTATTTTCAATTTCTGCTTTTCAATTTCTGCTTTTCAAAAAAATCAACTCATATTGCGAGAGGTGAGTTGAGCCTCAGGGCACGCTGAAGTAATTTCAATTTCTGTTTGTCAAAGATCAACTCATATCGCGAGAGGTGAGTTGAGCCTCGGCTTACATGCTGAGGTCTTTTCAATTTCTGTTTTTCAATTTCTGTTCGTCAAAATCAACTCATATTACGAGAGGTGAGTTGAGCCTCGGGTCACATGCCAAGGTATTTTCAAAATCTGTTTGGCAAATTCTGTTTTCAAAAAATCAACTCATATTATGTAGAAGTGAGTTGAGCCTTTGCTCACGTCTTGAGCTATTTTTCAATTCTGTTTTTAATGTCTAGTTTTAAAAGTCAATTCATATTGCGAGAAATGAGTTGAGCTCAGGATCACACACCGAGTAAAGAACAAAGATTGGAGCCGATTGAAGGCACCAGATTTTGTCTCCTTGAAGTTGCAGTGGAGTTAATCGAGGATATCAGATCTTGCCTTTCTAAAGTGGCAGAAGAGAAGACCCAAAACCTTATCTCACTGAAGCGATAGAAGAGCATATTGAATTACATTGGAACAGATTGAAGCTACAAGGCATATCACCGAATTTGCAGTGGATTGAACCAAAGCTACAAGATGCGATGGACTGGAAAAAGACTACCTGGATGAGAAGAGCACCAAAGAAGTCCATACTTAGCAAGACCGGGCAAAATTGGCCTTTCTTTATATCTTTGCTCTATTCTCATTACACGATAATAAGCAAAGAGGGGCAGCTGTTGTAGGCCAATTTTAGCCCATTTACATCAAAACCCAATTTAGCCTTACCTAACCCACCAAAATTAAACCCAAAACCCAAAATCTTAACTACCCAAAGCCCAATTTACATCAAAACCCCAATGGCCCAAACCCTAAGCCCAAATCAAAATAAAAAAAACCTAGCCCACAACTTTAACTTTTCTCAACTAGCCACTCTTTTTCCACCACCAACTCCACTAGCCACACATTTTCCACCACCAACTCCACTAGCCACTCTTTTTCCACCACCAACTCCACTAGCCACACCTTCTCCACCACCACTTGTACCTACAAATGAAGACATAAACAATAAAAAAATATTTTGTAAATGGCTATATAAGCCTTCTCATATTTTGTATATGGGGGGGATTTTTTTTGGAGAGTTTTTGGGAGAGAAAGTTATTGTAAAGGATTTTTGGAGAGGTTTCTTTTTAAAGTAATTAAGGAGAAGAGTTATTGTAAAGGCTAGTTTTTGGAGAAGCTAGTTTTCTTTTTGGAGATTAATCAAAGATCAAAGCAAAAGAGGTTTCTTTGTCTATTCTCATTTTAAGTTCTTTGTTTACTTATCGTTTTCCTTTCAATCTTATTTTGTTTCTTTTACACTAAAGTAAAAAATAAAAGGGGAAGCTTACCCATTTTACCGAAAAAGTTTTTTTTTTGAGGTCCATACTGCTGTACTGTGATGGTATTGGCCGTGATGTCCCATGATCGGACGATGGTAATGACCTTGTGGTGAAAAATCACCTACCCTCTCCCTCTCTCTTTTTTTTTTTGTTATTATTATATTTCTTAATATTATATTATATATATTCTTTTAATACATTAGGTATATTTTAAATTTATATTACGTATATATATATTTTATACTATTTTATTTATATATCTTTAATATTATATTATTTATATATATATTTTTTTCTACATGTTATCTTATGTATATATCTTAATTATATTATGTATGTATTTTTAACACTATATTATGTACATATTTTAATAATATCACGTATTTATTTTTTATATATGTACATATTGATGTACTATTATCAATAGTATTTTTTTAACATTATTATTATTTCTAATATATATATATATATTATGTACATCTTTTTATTTCTATTTTATTTTTATTTGTCAATATTAATTATTATTATTCTAATATTTTGATATTTTAATATTTTAATATTTTATATTTTATATTTTATATATTTTATTATTCACATCATTGTTCGCATTTTTTGATAATAATATTCTTGGATTTTTTTTACTATCATTTTAAAAACTTTTTACATTTTAATTTTAAGAATAAGGCAATGTACCAATTTTAACATTAAGTCATCGATTTCATCGCTATGTTGGGTGAAATTAATCGGCTCGTGCTAAAAGCAGGACATCCTTCTAAAAACAAAAACTTGCAACTTCTCATTTCCTTCAATCGGATCACACTTAAATGTCAAATTGAATTCGTATTTTGAAAATCAAGACAACATGTGTTTAATAAGATACCAATTTTGGGCGTCGCGAGGGTGTTAGTACCTTCTTCGCAGAATCGACTCCGAACCCTAAATTTTCTCTGGATTTTAACGTAGACCTAAACTCAGCCTTTTATTTGTTTTAATAAGATATCTAATAGGTGTCCGATCACACCTAGGAAAAAGGATCGGTGGCGACTCCCTGTTTATTTCAAAAATCAAACGTCAAATTTCAAACTTTTTTTTTTCAAAAAATCGCCACAATTAGTGACCAAGCTAAGCTAAAATTTTTACGTCGCTACACTTTCCAACTAATTGCACAACCTCCGATTGTAAAGATGTAACCTGTGAGAGATTTTCTTCTATCAAGGTATCCAGCAAAATCAGCATCAACATACCCTATGACTCCATCTTTAGTCCTTCCAAACTGTAAGCAAACATCAATAGTGCCTTGTAAGTATCTTAAAATCTACTGAACTGTTTTCCAATGCTCTTTACTGGGATTTTCCATGTATCTGCTAACTACACTGACTGCATATGACAAATCTGGACATGAACAAACCATAGCATACAGGAGAGATCCCACTGCACTAGAGTATGGAACATGTGACATGTACTCAATCTCATTATCTGATTGTGGAGACAAAGCCGATGAAAGTCTGAAATGGGCTGCTAAAGGAGTACTAACAGGCTTAGCACTCTGCATATTGAACCTGCAAAGAACTTTCTCAATGTACCCCTTCTGACTTAGGTACAATTTATTTGTTTTTCTATCTCTGAGAATCTCCATACCAAGTATCTTCTTTGCTGGTCCTAAATCTTTCATCTCAAATTCTTCACTTAGTTGGGCTTTGACCTTTCTTATCTCTCCTTTATCTTTTGCTGCTATCAACATGTCATCAACATAAAGAAGTAGATACACAAAAGAACCATCACTGTTTTTCTTAAAGTAAACACAACTGTCTAAACTACTTCTTTTGAAATCATGAGAAGTCATAAAGGAATCAAACCTCTTGTACCACTGTCCTGGTGACTGTTTCAAACCGTAAAGGGACTTTCTCAGCAAGCAAACATAGTCCTCTTTTTCTGAGACTATAAAACCCTCTGGTTGTTGCATGTAAATATCCTCCTCAAGTTCTCCATGCAGAAATGCAGTTTTTACATCTAACTGCTCAAGCTCCAAATCATGCATGGCCACAATACCAAGCAAAGCTCGAATCGAACTATGCTTAACAACTGGAGAGAACACATCTGTGAAGTCCACTCCTGGAATTTGACTGTAACCCTTTGCAACAAGCCTTGCTTTATATCTGGGTTCTTCAACTCCTAAAGTCCCATCTTTCATTTTAAACACCCATTTACAACGAACAACTTTTTTACCTTTAGGAAGTTTCACAAGGTCCCATGTTCTGTTTTTGTGGAGTGATTCCATCTCTTCTTGCATAGCAAACATCCGCTTATCTGAGTCTTCACAGCTAACCGCCTCAGAATAATTAGATGGCTCTTGATTCGCATCTATATCTTCAGCCACATTTAAAGCATAAGCAACTAGATCAGCCTCGGCATACTTCTTTGGAGGTTTAATTTATCTTCTAGTTCTGTTTTTGGCGATAGAGTATTGTGGTGAAGAAGCAACTCTATTCTCAATTTTTGTTCTGGCTTGATGAGTTGATTCTGTATTAATCTGATGCTCCATGTAGCACCCCAAACCCGGCCCAGACGTTATGGTCGGATCCGACATGCCACATCGAAGCATTCAAAACATTTTATATTATTGGTCCAGAAAAACTTATTTAGTGTTTTAAAAGATAATTTCATTATAGGTTAAAGTGAATGGAAGTCATGCACCGGTAGGAAATCGGAAAAGAGGTAGTGAGTCCATCGGATCGCTATACCAAGCTCCTTCGGATCCAATCCTAAACATGCATACCGCCATTACCACACCTTAACGTCATGGATATTTCTAGGAAACCGATTTGATTAAGTCATTTTTAGGAAAAGTGATTAATTTTGGAAAATACTTTCATTGCGGAAGCTTTATTTGTTGTCGTGTTATTTTGAAATTAATTGTTGTTTTTGAAAATGCGCCCTAAAGCTATCCAATTTCAACAGTTAAAATGAGTAATACCTATCTTAGTAATACATATTAAAACCATCAAAAATAATTAAGCGGCCTTATTACATTTAAAAACCCAAAACTTCAAACGTAAATAAAAGGATGTCCAGTTCACTAGAAGAAAATCAAACTTTCAGAACGGGTGGCCACTCCGAATTCCCTCACAGCTCCAAGCCCACTATGGTTGGGGATTTCCTGCGTGGATGAAAATAAAAAGGGTGAGTTTGGGGAAACTCAGTGTGTAAGGAAGACCCATTCAAAGCCCAAGTCAGCCCAAGCCCATTGGGCCTAAGCCCATTCAGGTAACAATGATACTGGGCCAGAGCCCTTTTCAGATTACAATAAACTAGGCCTTAGCCCCTTATTCAGATAACAGTATGGCCAATAGGCCCATTTCAAAATACATGCAACATCAATAAACATATGCAAACCCATTTGGGGAGACTACTCAACCCACCAACCACTACACTCCACCCGTACCAGCCATACACTCCATGTGGGGAATAGCTCAACCCACCCAAATTTAACACTCCACGCTTGCGGCCTTGCTACTCGATTATCGAAAGAATTGAGGCAAAGCCTCCAAGACGTGGACAAGCCACTTTCAAGACTTCCTCCGTCAATATCCCAATCCCATGCATCAGATAATAACAACACGGCATGCGTAAATAACAACAAATCAAACATGCATTTAGGTCAATTTAACCCTAGGGTATTTGGTAATTTATCTACTAGGGGTAAAGCGTAAATTTTCCACTTTTAAAGGTATTTCAGTAATTTATCTATTTTAGGGTTTTTCATGCATATTCCTACTTTTCACGTACTAATAGAATCACGATCGAGGGTTCTTACGAATTGGGCCGTTGGCCCATCATTCCAATTTTGGCCCATTAAGCCCAAAAAGGCACGTAAATCATGCACTTTGCGGTCCAAAATTTGCAGCTTACTAAAAACATTAATCGATTTACCTCACGAGCATTCGCACACTTGCAAATCTACAAAATCTGGTTTTCGGCATTTCAACTTTTCGACTTTTGCCGATCCGGACTAAGAAAGAGGGTGTTAGTTACACACTGCTTTGCGACAATATCTCGACGAGATCCACACACTAACCGCCTACAATTGGATTACTAACACGTTAATCTAACTATTCAAATATGAACTACATATTAACCTCTTACAATATTCGCCAACCACACCTACAGATCATAGTAAGTTTATAAGAAATCAATAAACAACTCATTAACAAATTTTTGTCAATGTTTACCACATAATCATAATTTCACTGCAAGCTGTCTGCCTGAGCAACAGTTACTAAATCATTTATAACTGGAGCTACGAAACTCCAAATCAAGTGCAGTTAATTTTCCCTGAAAATAGACTCATATATCTTATATCCATAAAATTTTCAGAATTTTTGGTTTAGCCAATCAATACCAGATTTTTCTTAAAGTTTCCCATGTTTCACTGTTTGACTAATCTGACCACTCTTCATTACGAATCAAATTTCTCATTGTACAGAATTCAAAATATGTTCTCGTTTATTTCATTTGAAACTAGACTCATTAATATTTAATTGCATAATTTATTCACCTTCTAACTCATCTCTCACAATTTATGGTGATTTTCCAAAGTTACGTTACTGCTGCTGCCCCAAGCAGATTTATTACCAAATCACTCTTTCACACCTAACTTGCATGCTTGTTATTTAAACATGTATATCACCAATCAATCATCACATATATATGATTTTACTTAAGTATAATTTCCATTTCATCATTTTAAAGCACAACATGTTAGCCGATTTTTTCCCCTTAGCATCTAAGGCACATGCATGCTCATTTGTTTGGCTCAACTTCACCTATCTTCCATTTTTCATCAAAAGAACATGAAACAACAACCATTTCCTTCATTTTAATTCATGACTAAATGCTCACAACACAACTAAAAATCAAAATATGCTTCAAGAGTTAAGATAGAATCAAGAAGAACTCATGAACCTCAAAATAGAAGCAAGGTACCATGAACTTACCTTCAATTTTCTTCCCCAAGTGACCGAACATTCAAGAGCTTTCTCCTCTCCGTTCTCTTCTCTAACTTTAGGCTATGATGAACAAATATGGACAAAACTTTGTTCTTTTCACCCCTTTTTCTTTTAATAAAATTTCATATTTCATCCATTTAATTCTTTAATTCAAAAGACATGAAATGCCCATCATGGAACATTTACCTAAACCATTATCATGGAACATTTACCTAACCCATTATCATGGAATATTTACCTAATCCATTATCATGGAACATTTACTTAACCCATTATCAATTTGTACCATGAATTATGGATATCAAGTGCTCATATTGTCTACTACAACATGATGGCTGGCCAGTTCATGTAAAATGGGAGGTTTGTCATGCAAATCCTCCTATTTTGCACTCCTATTTATTTGGCCACTTCAATTTAGCCTATAGCATTTTCAAACATTTTCACATAGGTCCTATTTCATAATTTCACCCCCTTTTTCTTATGGAACAAAAAAATTAACTAAAATTGTTAGGTTCTATCTTAAGCTTGGGCCTTTTAGAGGCCCACTAACATAATTAAACCTATGCCAACATTCACAGAATTCCCGAAAATTAGGGCGTTACACTCCACCTGCTTTTGATTTTCTTTATTGGAAGAGTCTTTAAGAGATAAGTTAGGTAGCATAGCAGTTTCATCAAAAACAACATCTCTGCTAATCACAACTTTTCTATTTTCAGGACACCATAACTTATATCCTTTTACACCAGCTTTATAACCAAGAAAAACTCATTTAATGGATCTCGGTTCTAATTTTCCATTATCAACATGAGCATATGCAGGACACCCAATGTAACACCCTGAATTTGGGCCTAGAAGTTTTGGGCCTTGAGCATGGGAGCGGTTGAAGGCAGCTTATAATATTTGTTGTGCGTGTAAATTTCGTTAATGAAGGCTTGTTTTAGTGGTTAAGTGTGCTGAGAAGTGTTAGAGAAGTCCTGGGTTCAAATCTGGACTCTAGTAAAAATTTTGGTTTAAGGTAAATCAAACCCTGGGTGTAGTAAGTTGGCCTTAAGAATATTGTTGGGGAAATTGTGACACAAAAAGCCTTGTGGTCTAGTGGCAAAGTAGCGCCACATAAGAGGCAGGAAGGTGGCGTTTAGAGTTGGCAAGGAGGTCCAGGGTTCGAAACTCATGGCAATCAAAGAGCATTTATTTTGCTATGTTGGGACGGCAAGAGTTGGTGTTGGTTTTAAACTCTGGTGATAGAGGGATCCCACATTGGGAAGCTAACATAGGAGTAGATGCGAAGCTGGCTTTAAATAGAGAGAACCATGAGGAGAGTAAAGGTACCTTTCTTGGCTGATCCCTTTCGCTTTATGGCATGCTTGTTTGGGTTGGGCGTCGGCTAAGAGTGCTCGGAGCGCGGATTAACTCCAGTCTCCTATCAGGTGTGTATTTCTTACTACTCTAGCTATAGAATGGCTACTTGGGCGCGATAATGAAAGGGACCATGGGCCTAATGGGCCTCTGGGCCCAATTGGATAAGTTGTTTGATTGTGTAGTAAATATTGGGTTGGACTATGTGAATCTCATATCAGAGGCTAGCACATTGAAATACCCTTGTAGGGTAGAATTACTGAAATGCCCTTGTAGGATAGAATTACCAAAATACCCTCGGTTTGTAAAATTACCAAAATACCCCTAGTTTGTAAAATTACCAAAATACCTCGATTTGTGAAATTACGAAATACCTCGACCAGTAAAATTACCTGAAATACCTCGACTTGTAAAATTATCAAAGTACACTCGATTTACGTAATTATCGCTTTTACCTCGATTTACGTAATTCACTGTTTTACCTCGATTTATAAAATTACCGTTTTACCCTCAATTTACGAATTACTATTTTACCTCGATTTACAAAATTATCATTTTACCTCGATTTACTGTAATTACTGCTTTTACCCTTGATTTACGTAATTCTTGTTTTACCTCGATATACGTAATTACCGCTTTTACCTCGATTTACAAAATTACTATTTTACCTCGATTTACGTAATTATCGTTTTACCTCGATTTACAAAATTACTATTTTATCCTTGATTTATAAAATTATCGTTTTACCTCGATTCATAAAATTACTATTTTATCCTCGATTTACGAAATTCTTGTTTTACCCTCGATTTACTGTAATTACTGTTTTACCCTCGATTTATAGAGTTACTATTTTACCTCGATTTATAAAATTACCATTTTACCCTTAGGGTGCTAATGACTATTTTGCCCTTGTGGGCAAGTGGTGACTTGGATTTGTGTGGTTGATTTGATTTGATTGTGAATATATATTGGTGATTTGAATGACTTGACTATGATTGTTTGATTCAAATATGGAAATGATATTCGATTACGTATGTTGTATGTCATGACATGTATATCTCATTGCATGGGATATGGGTTATATTGATGGAGGAAGCGTTCGCGGTCTCATTTGCAATCTGGTGGCCTCGCCACATATATCTGATTCCGTGACTTCGTCACAATATCCGCGACCTCATTTGCAATCTGGTGGTAACCACACACACACACACATATATATATATATATATATATATATCTGTTCTGGTGGCCTAGCCCCAATATTTGTATCTGGTGACTTCGTCACCATATCTGGCAGCCTCGCTGCAAATTCTGTGGTGTGTAGCGGATGGGTGGGTTGAGTTGTCTCCCCACATGGTGTAAGGTTGGTACGGGGGTGTATACGGATGGATTGGGTTGGGTTTGCATTCACATTCTGATTCTGATTCTGTTACCTGATACTGATTCTGATTCTGTTACCTAATTCTGATTCTGGTTCTGATTCTGATTCTATTACCTGATACTGATTCTGATTCTGTTACCTAATTCTGATTCTGATTCTGATTTTGATTCTGTCACCTGATTCTGATTCCCATTTTGATTCTAGTTCTGATAATGTTTCTTATTCTGTAATGGGCTAAGGCCCATCTGGTACTGTATGTTATAATGGGCTAAGGCCTAATTGATACTGAAACTGTAAGTAGGGCTGGGGCCAACTTTTACTTTTTTTATATGACTGATTGTTCCTTTTATATAGTAGGGGATTTCACATTGAGTTTTCGTAAACTCACCCCGTTTATTAACCTTTCAGGTAATTTCCAGTCTTAGACGGATCGGAGCTGCGAGGGGCTCGGAGGAAGCCACACACACTGTTTATGTTACAGTTTTGATTATTACTTTTAAATGCTTTTATGTGGGCTGTAGTAAAGCCGTTGTAATTTTCTGGATTTCAAATTCGAAATTTTATTTACTATTGTTATAATTGCTAGTATTAGAACACGGTTTTCCAAAGCAACTATTGTTGTTCAAAACATCACGTATCCACAATTGTTTTTAAATTAAGCTTCCGCAACTGCCAAGGTTTTTAGAAAGTTGTTAAGAATGTTATTCAGTTGAGGTTTTCTAACAAGGTTTAAAAAGGGTATAAGTTTTTCATTATTAAGAAGGGTTTTTAATAGAAACATGGTTTTCGAAAAACACTTCAATGTGACACGTCAGATTCGAGCCAAACTTCTAGGCCGGGTTTGGTATGTTACACCCAAAGATCTTTAAATCAGAATAATTAGCAGGATTACCAGTCCATACCTCTTGTGGAGTCTTTTTCTCAATGGCAACGGATGGAGATCGGTTGATCAAAAAACATGATGTAGAGGCTACTTCTGCCTAAAATGACTTCGGTAAGTTGGCATTTAACAACATACATCGAACCTTCTCCATGATCGTTTTGTTCATTCGTTCTACAACACCGTTTTGCTGTGGAGTATGACAAACTGTCAAGTGTCTCATGATTCCTTCTGACTTGCACAATCTATTAAACTCATCAGAACAGAACTCTAAGCCATTGTCTGTGCGGAGGTATTTTATCTGTTTTCCGTCTGCTTTTTCAATCATAATTTTCCAAGACTTAAATGCGAAAACACATCGCTTTTCTGTTTCAAGAAGAACGCCCAAACTTTTCTGGAAAAATCATCAATAAAGGTTAGCATATAATTAGCTCCACCTCTCAAAGCACTCTAGATGGCCCCACAGATCGTAATGAATATACTCTAACGTTCCTTCGTGTTATGGATTCCTCTAGTGAATCGAACTCTCTTTGCTTCTTAAAACACAGTGTTCACGAAATTCAGCTTTGCAAATTCCTTGCCCATCAAGAAGTCCTCTTTTCTTAATTTCGCCATGCCATTCTCACTCATATGCCCTAGGCGCATATGCCAAAGTTTAGTAATATCATCATCGACAAGGAAGAGGAAGCGCAGTTGCATCACCAAGAATAAGAGAACCCTACAAAACATATAACTTGGCAATCTTTCTCGCGCCTTTCATCACAACAAGGATCCTTTGAAATCTTTAAAACCCCACTTTCAGCTGTGTATTTGTACCCTTTTGAATCAAGAGTACTCAACGGAATTAAATTTCTTTTCAATTCTGGAACATGCCGTACGTCACTAAGTGTTCTGACAACTCCATCAAATATCTTAACTTTAATTGTTCCAACACCTACGATTTTACACGAAGCATTATTTCCCATCAAAACAACACCTTCAGACACTATTTCATAAGTTGTAAACCAATCCCGATTGGGACTCATGTGGAAGGTGCAGCCTGAATCAAGTATCCACTCCTCGTTTTCTTTAGAATCATTGACAGAAGCGACTAGAAGTTCACCATCACTGTAGTCTTCTACAACATCAGCTTTACCAGAATTTTCTGGTTGTTTTCCATTTTGATTCGCAGCCTCTCTTTTAATCTTATTTTGTAACTTATAGCACTCAGATTTAATATGCCCTTTCTTCTTACAAAAGTTACAAGTTTTACCTCTGTTTGAAGACTTCGATCTACCCTTAGATTTACCACGAGGATTCTGTTCCTGTGTCCTACCACGATCATCATCAGCATTCCGATCTTGTCTCCCGTGAACAATGAGACCCTCTCCCTGAGAGTCGGGTTTAACCATAAGATACTTCATCTTATCATACGAGGTTAAAGAATCATAAACCTCATCAACCGTGAGAGACTCGGCTATATAAAATCGTGTCTCTAAAGGTTGAATAAGACGGGGACAACGAACAAAGTAGGATCAACCCTAGATCTTCCTTATCATACTGAACCTCCATGGCCTCCAAGTTTGAGAGAATTTCTTTAAACACTGTTAAGTGTTCGTGTACAGACGCACCTTCCTCCAAACGATGAGCATAAAGACGCTGCTTCATATGCAACTTGCTTGTTAGAGTTTTCGACATACATATTTGTTCTAGCCTCTTCCATAATGCGCGGCAATCTTCTCTTTCATCACATCCTGCAAAATTTCGTTGGACAAATGCGATGTAATTGTGTTAACACCTTTCGATCCTTACGCTTCTTCTCTTCATCTGTTAATGTCGAAGGCATCTTATCTATCCCTATCAGGGCATCCTCTAGATCCATCTGTGCAAGAACTGCTTGCATCTTAATTTGTCACAATGCAAATCTGGTGTTGCGATCCAACAGTGGAATTTCATACTTCAAAGACGCCATTACCGTGATCGAGATGAATAACCCGAAAGCTCGGATACCAATTTGTGAAAAAATAAAATAAAATAAAATAAAATAAAATAAAATAAAATAAAATAAAGATAAAGAACACACAAATTTTATGTGGAAACCCTTTTGGGAAAAAACCACGGGCAGAGGAGAAGAAAATTCACTATGTCAAAAATTTGAATCAATACAAGAGGAATAGACTATGTCTATTTATAGGCTTGTAAAGCCATATTCTAGTAGGATTGAAACACCCTATCCTAATCAATATAAAATAGATGGAGTTTAATAAGGTTTAAAAAACTTTATTCTAAAATAAAATAAAAGAAGTCTAGTTCTATATGGATTTTACTTTTATTTTATTTTCCATCGTATTTTATTTAAATAAAAATTTGGGTCACTTAATTCTAACAACTTATTCTATAACCCAATGCTGCAGGTGTTATACGATTACGGTATATTTGATATATTGCCATTTGACTACAGTGGCCACTACCATGGCCATCGAGCTGGCAAGACTGAGGTTTTAATATCAGTGCCCCAAACTCTAGTCCAAAAATTAGTTGCTTCTTAAATTCCATTATCATTTTTTCTACCAAGAATGATAAAACATATGAATCATGCCTTGAAATTAAGAATGAGACCAAAGGTACAAAGTGGACCTACTCCAAACATTTCATGGGAATTCCTGAAACCAAGAATACCTTATACTGGACGACTTATTGGAACTTTAGGGGTGATGAACTAGAAGCTGGTGATCATGTTACTCTTCGAGTTCTTTTAGATTTATCTGTACTAGAATTTGAAATTGACCTTGTATATGATTATGAGCTAGACGAAAACTCAAATTCTTTCAAATTGCCATGGATGAGTAAATGTTTTAAGTATCTTTTAGGGCTTTTATTTATATTTTGTGGAAATCTCAAAAATACTTGTATAGGTTGCAAAGTTTAGTCAAATGCTAATTATTGTAGGATTGAAATGGAGCAAATGAATATTTTGGTTTAGTCATTGCGGCCTTGGTTTAGTTGATTTCATCTTATATTTAAGCTCTAATTCTTTTATGTATGCTATCGATGTTGATTTTGCTTAAGTTCTTCAATGAAGAACCTTGTTCTTGGTAATTCAATTAACTTGTGCTTTTAATAAAATGCTTTGGAGTAATCCTTAGAGAAAATGGTGATTTCAGTTTATGTTTCTAATCTTCATGCTTGTTTTCATTGGAAGGGACTGTGGAAAATCTCTTAGTACCATGGGGAAGTGTTGGATGTGTTTATTGTTAGAATTATTAATTTAGATATGATATAAAATTTAATAAATCATAAATCAGGATTTGTCATGTCAAATCATTACGAATAAAACAAGAACAAAACTAAATGCGGAAACGTACCTGATAACGTCGAAACCACCAAAAATAATTCCTACAAAAATAACTCTAAATAGTAATAAAGAGTGGTAGTAGGGTCAAGTTCACAGGGATTGGATGTTATTATCAACTTCTACGTTTATCTCGTGAACAGAACGCTTGACGTGTCGAAGGTCGTGGCAAAGGTCGTGCCCACGACTCCAAACGAACCTGTTGAAAAATAAACAAATAGATCAGGAGAGTTTTGAAATGTTTAGAAACTAAATAATTGAAACAACATAAATCAATAATTAAATAAATTAGAAATTAAATTGGAAATTAAATGCGGATTTTGTAATCAAAGATAATAAGCCTTAGCCCTAGACTCGGTAGATTCCGATTTAAAAATCAGTCATTGAAAATTGATCTTCTCCTCCAAACGATAAGCTGGTTATAACGGTTAAGAACGTCCTAACCTCCAATTCTTCCTCTCGTAGCTGGTCCCAGTACGACCTGCAAACCAACCCTTATCGATTATCTAACTGAGATACACATCTTCCTGATTCAAGATTCCAGCAGCCTTGCATTTTGAAGAACCCAACTCGAATCAACGGCCTCAACCGTGTGGGTCATTTAAACCCGATCACTTCTTGCTTGATTTTTTTCTCGGAGATTCGAGTACAACACGACCGACTCATTTCTGCAACTGTCAGCAAACACGACTCCAACCCAACGTGCACTTTGACTTGAAATCGAGTTTAACTTTAAGGGATGATTTGTCTATCCCGATACTTAAGAAAAAAATGAATACCGATTGGAAGGATTTTAAGTATGAATACGTATCTCACGGTTCTCAACCAGAAAGAACACTGGCCTAAAGTTAAGATGGAATTTAGTGAAGCATGAAATTATTCATGCTTTGTAAACTTTGGAAGGTGGTTTGATTATTATGGTGAAGAATGGGAAAGAAAAGTACTTGGAGAACAATTGGACCAATTTTGAAAAAGAAATAAGAATTGGAAACAATGCAACAGAATGTTAACACCAAATTGAAAGAAAAAATAAATAAATTAATTCTATTCAATTCCAAATTGAAATCATAATGTAGAATTAAGGGATGCCTTTCCTAAGTGCATTAAGGTCAGATTTATATACATAAAATTTACTAATTTTAGCATTAACTAATTTAAAATAAAATCAAATAAAAAATAAAAGATTTTTTTTCCTATTTTTGGATTTTACAAAGTCAAAAATTCTGATGAGTCTTTGGCTTTCTCCACATTTTTATTTGGCCTCATTTCACTGATTGTGTTTCAATTTTCTCCTTTTCTACTTGTTTTTGTCTCTTAGTGTCTCAATTGCATCCCTGACAAGATTAAAACATAAAATCACTAATTTAGCAAGGATCAATTCAGAAATAAACCTAATTAAACACAAAATGTTATGCAAATTAACATGCTATCAATACCAGAATCCATGAATTAATCCCTAACATTTTTCCGAACCTTGGGGATTTGATCTTCCAAATTAGCACAAAAAAAATTCAAAGAATATTTTCTTTCTCTTTCGTAAGGATAGGATATTAGAAAAGATATATTGTGTATAATTTAGGGACCATAACTCTAATATTTATAACATTGGCATATTAGTTCTAATTCCTAATTAGCCCATCATTAGTTAGAATTTGATTAAAACTTAATTACTAGAGTATCTACACATATTTCACCCATACTATTATTATATATGTGATGTCTATATTTTCCAACATTTTGGTTTTTAACAAGGGGAATTGCAAAGGCCCACCTTTTGGTTTTTAAGATTTGCAAGCATATTTCTGGATGATAAAAGGGCAATTAGTAAACTTAATGGATTCTGTATATATGGAAGTAAAGTGAATGTGAACTTAGCTTGCTTTAAGGGAAGAGTGGTCTGCTAAAAGAAAGTTGAAAATGGTAAGCTTTGAGGTGATGATCGTAGAGATGAATTAGGAAGATAAAATGAGAAAAAAGGTTCCTGGGGGAACACCAATGGGTGAAGAAATTAGATAGTCAATGAGGGATTTTAGAGAAGATAGAGATGTAGAGTATCAATAAGACGGTGATGAATCTATTGGAAAAAGAGGTTAAAAAATCAATTTTTATAGTTATATAGAAAATTATTTTTTTTAAATAGTGCCTTTTGTGATATTTATAGTAATAAATCTTAAATCGAGATTATAATTGTGATTCGTGCGAGACGGGTTAATTAAAGTCAATCTTGACTTTTAAGCAAAAGGTCTTCTCTGCTATCCTCATTTCACGAATTGCACTGGATCATGGTCACTATTTTCTAACAGAATAATGATATATCAATAATTTATAAAGTTGTTTATAAGTCAATCGATACTCTCTAATTATAGAGGGAAGTACAAGAGTCCTAGTCAAATAAGCCATTGACAAATAATAATATTTAAATAGAAAACTCAATCTAACTCTAAGTGAGAGAGAGAGGAGAGACACACCTAGTATTTTCTACTAGGGTGGCACCTCTTGTAACAGCCCGTTTTTTTAGGGTTGATCGGAACAGTGGTTTCGGGGCCACCAAATCCGAACGAGTAGGTTGGTAAATATTATATTTAATATTTATGAGTTAATTGTAATTTCAAAAATATTTTTGATATTGTGATTTTTGTTTTATAAGCGATTTATTAAGTTCAAGTGGTATGACCCTAAGGTCAAGTGGGTTTAGAAAATGAGGTATCGGGACCTTGTTTCTATAAACCGAGTCGTAAATATTTTTATAAATATTTACGTAGTGGCAATAAGATGGTATTAGAGTTTCGTTGAAAAATTTTATCGTTTCGATAGTTAATTAAACAAAAAGGACTTAATTGTATAAAGTGCAAAAGTCGTGTTCTATAACCTAAAGGTATTAAATAGATATAGAACTTAAAAGTAGAAGTCCTTATTTGGTAATTAGGCCATTAAAGAGATAGTGGGATATGATGGCTTGGCATTTGGTGTAATAAATAAAGTGTATAAAGGTTAATATTGTAAATTGGTTAAAATAATAATAAAATGAATATAATAAAAGAATCAAGGTGTCATCTTTTTCATTCTCTTTTACCAGCCGAATATGAAGGCTTGAGAAGCCATGGAAGAAGCTTCCAACTTTCAGCTAATGCATGATCAAGATCAGGTGGAAAATCGAGAAAAATGAGAAAATTACCAAAATGCCCCTGAACTTTGGTATCTCTACAATTTTGCCAGGTAAGTTCGTATGCAATAAGCATTGTTAAATTGATGTTTCTAATACTTTAATATTGTATAAATTGTATATACGTGAATATTTTAATGTCTGATGACATATCGACAAAATGTGGCACTTAGTATGCGGGGCAATCAAATATGGTACTTAGTGTACGAAATATTGAGAATGGCACTTAGTGTGCAAAATATCGAATGATTCAAAGGGAAATTATAAATTGTGATTGAATGATTAAATAGAGCAAAGTGAACAGGTATACATGCTATATTATATGAATTGTTTATGAGACGACTTTATAATGGTGATATATGGGCTTTGAGCCTAGCATGCTTTAAGCTGGTGAACAATATTATCGGGTTTAAAACCTAGCAGGCTAAATGCCGGTGATTTGATAAAAGTCTAAGACTATGAGACCTTGTGTTAAATCGGCAATTGAATTTGTTCAATGCATTAAATTGGCCAGGTATTGTTATAGGCCAATTTTGGCCCAGTCCATTTACAAATAACCCAATAGTTAAACAGCCCAAACCCAATGGTCCATTACATACCCAATTCACAAACCCTAAACCTAGCCCACTAGTACTAAACATTTTCCACCAAAAAGAGAAAGGAAGAAACCCTAGCCACCTAGCCACTTTCCCACTTGCCCCATTTTCCTCCCATTTTTGATATCCATTGTCTGCCACCATCATCTACAAAAGAAATAGAAAAAGAAATAATAGAAAATGATGTAAAAGATGGCTATAAAAAGCCATTCAAAAATCATGTAAGGGAGGTTTTTAGAAGATTGAAAAAAAAAAGACAAACACAAAAATCCCTCCAAATTTTGAATACAAAAGAAAATCAATAAAAAGGTTTGCATCTTTTTTTTCTTTTTTCATTTCTTTCGAATCTTTTTCTTTCTTTTTGTTTTTTTTTCTTTCTTTCTTTTTATATGCATATACATATATATATATATATTATTAAAAAAATTTTTACCTTTTTTGGCCACCGTCCACGGTGGCCGACGGTGGTTGGCGGCGGCGGCCGACGGCAGTCCGGTGACCGGATGGTGACCTGTCTTGTGGCCAGCAATCACCTCACCCCACTCCCTCTCTTTCTTTTTTTTCCTTTTCAAGTGCAAGAATGAATTTTTTTGAAGAAAAAGGGCTTTTATAGTTTTCAAAACGACGTCATTTAGGGTTGGCCATTAAACCCCAAACGACGCTGCTTTGACTTGGACCGTTCGACCGACCTGACCCGCCTAGGATCCGCGTGTTTTTTTAAAGGAAGGGCTAATTCGCTTTTAGCCCTTCCACTCTTTATTGCTTTGCAATTAAGTCATTATTCGTTTTTTTAATTTAGCCCCGAAATTTGTCGCGATTTTCAATTTAGTCCCCGCTGATGTGCTGAGTTTTGATGGGAAGGAATATTTTCTGTTTTGGCCCCCCACTGTTTCCGCGTGTGTTCAATATAGTCTTTTCCTTTTATTTTTATTTCAATTTTACCCCAAATATTTTGTTTTTAGTTCAATTTAATCTTTTTTAGTTATTTTACTATTTAAATTAATTATTTTAGTAGTATTATTATATTTTATTTACTTATGTAGTGTGTTAATAATTTTATCATTTCTAATACGTATATATATATTATATGTATTTTATATATATTATGTATATATATTTTTAATGCAATTAGTTATATATTTCTTATACTATTCCATGTATGTATTTTATATCATCTTATGTATATATTCTTAATATATTATATATATATATATATATATATATATTAAATACCATATTGTGTATATATTATTATTACTAATTATTACTATTGCTAGTATTATTATAATTATTATTACATTAGTGTATATATATATATATATTTTGTACATATCATTATTTTATATTATTGTTGTAAATTTTTTATGTATATATTTTTTATGTACGCTTCCTAATATTTTCTTTTATTGTAGATATTATTATTATTATTACATACTTTTATTATATGCACATATATATATATATATATGTGTATTTTTATGTACATATTATTATTTTATATTATTATTACCAAATATATCATTTTTCCTATTTTATTATTAGTACATGATTTGTTTTTATTTTCTTTTTTTGTAAATATCATTGTTATTGTTATTCTAATATTCTAGTATTCCATGTTAATATTTTTCATTAATGATATCATTTTTTTGTCGTTTATCTATTTTAATTTCTCACTTTAGGAATATTTTTCTCATGTTTTAATTAATTTCAATAAATAAGGCAATGTTTCGCATTTTGGAACATCGAAGAATTGTGCCCTAATTTACGGGGTTTCGGTTCTCTCGTTGGTTTTAAATAGCTAAATATCCTTTTGAGTTTTGAAATGCACGGATTTCCAATTTAAATTAAAAGACGACCTTGTGCTCGGGAATTCATGGTTTTGTGTCCTAACTTACGGGATGTGATACTCCGATATCTCGAGATAAGGAAATCTTTAAACAAATCGATTTAAGCTAATTCAAGAATTTTAAAATCAGTATTAATAGAAAAGATCGTATTTCAAGCCCCTTCCCGATTTTTAATTTTCGACATTAAGACACTAACTAATCAATTCGGTACCAATTTTTTGGGCGTGTCGAGGGTGCTAATCCTTCCTCGCACGTAACCGCTCCCGAACTCATTCTCTCAAGTTTCGTAGACCAAAGGCCCTGTTTTAGTAAACTAAAATTGATTTATTAAAACAAAGGTGATCCGATCACACCTGATAAAAGATTGGTGGCGACTCCCGTTTTAATTTTCACTTTCAAACAAAGTCGATCCTCGTTTTCAAAAGAATGGTTTCGACAGGTATGTGATATATTCTTATGCATGTTAGATCGATTGGAATTGAATCATGAATGTGAAATGAGAAGCATAGGTGAAAATGCCTATGTCATATATGTGAGTAAGGGCAAAACTATCGTAAATTATCGATAAGGGTGAACTATGCGGAATCATCTTATAATTGCTAATTTGAACGGTTGTGTGCAAATCATTGAGCATGATGTATTGTATTGAGATTATGCTTGAGTGAAATTATAGATATGTGATGAAATTGATTGGTGATATACATGTTTAAATAATGTGAATGCAAAGAATGTGTGAAAGAGTAAATTTGTAATAAATCTGCTTGGGACAGCAGCAGTAACGTGATTTTGGAAAATCACCATAAATTGTTGGAGTTGAGTTAGAAGCTGAATAGATTATGTAATTAAAGCTTAATGAGTATAGTTTCTTATAAAAGAAACCGTGTAAGCAAAAGAATTGCTGATAATGAGATATTTGAAGTGGCGTGGGATAGAGTCAAATGACTTTGGGGTCCCCTGTTCTGTTTTTAGAAAATCATTATAATTTGTACAAAAATGGTTATAAGAGAAAATTTATATTCTTAGACTCCTTAATGAGTCTAGTTTCAAATGAAATCAAATAGAACATATTTTGAATTCTGTACAATGAGAAATTTGATTCGTAGTGAAGAGTGGTCAGATTAGTCAAACAGTGAAACAGGGGAAACTTTAAGAGAAATCTGGTATTGATTGTCCAAACCCAAAATTCTGAAAATTTTATGGATGGAAGATATATGAGTATATTTTCAGGGAAAATTAACGGCAATTGATTTTGAGTTTTGTAGCTCCAGTTATAAATAATTTAGTGACTATTGCTCAGGAAGACAACTTGTAGTGAATTTGTGATTATGTTGTAAACATCGATAAAACTTGTTAATGAGTTGCTTATTGTTTTCTTATGAACTTACTAAGCGTAAAGCTTACTCCCCTTTTCTTTCCCATATTCCCTAGGGTTGCCAGGTTAGCTCGGGTTGGAGGCCGTCAGAGATACTATCACATTGTCAAGTCTACGCTATCGGTGTAAGTAAATCTTATTGTTTCGAGTCTATGGCATGTATAGGGTTGTAAAGTTGAGTAAGTAAATGATACAAGACTAAGATATTGGTAAATATTTAATAATGCCTCATGAATATTTTGGACCTTGTAAGCCCGAGTAAAGGATAATATACATGTGTATGAAAAGTTTAAAATTGATCAAAAATTTTTACGGTCGGTTTTATATAAATGGATGAGTTTAAATCTGGTAGCACCTCGAACCCTGTTCCGCGAGGATACGGCGAAGGTGTTACACCCTCATACTAAGTATAAGGGCAAATTGGGTTTCTTATGTATTGCATCCAATTATATGTGCTTATTGAACTTTTAACCCAACATTTTATAATTTAAATCAACCCAATATTTAATTATCTATTTCCCAAAATAAATATTATTTAATCAATTAATTTAATTAACTAAATTAATTTATCAATTAAATAATTTCTTAACTCAATTCTAATTTTGTTAAAGTTATAACAACATTGCCGTAATAGAATATATAAAGAAATATATTTACTTTCCTTATTCAACAAATCTCATATTGACTAATTAATTTAATTTTGTCTTGAACTTCAAATATTCAATTATAATTAATTAAATAATAATTTAAAAACTTTACATTAATTCTTAAGTCATTTCTATACTTAATGAGAAATTACATACACTACAAATAATGATACATGCAATCTATTTCTCTTATATAATTAGGGCTCAATAAATTTATAATTAAGTTTCGACTTTTCGCCTATTAATTATAAATTTATTTAGTCACAAATTCATTCCACTAAAGATCGTGAATCGGGCTATCCTTATTATATATCATTAAGAAAGTTATTATCGTCTAATGAAAACAAGCATTAATCTTAGAAACATAAACAGAAATAATCATTTTCTTTTAAGGATTTAGCCTAATAATAGTTAACAATAACTCCACGGCATCTGATTAAAAGCACAAGTTAATTGAAATACCAAGAACAAGGTGCTTCATTCAAGAACTTGAGTAAAAATCAATATCGATAGCATACATAAAAGAATTAGAGATTAAATATAAGATGAAATCAACTAAGCCAAGGCCGCAATGACTAAACCAAAATAGTCATTTGCTTCATTTTAATCCTACAATAATCAACATTTGACTAAACTTTGCAACCTATACAAGTTTTTTTGGGTTTTTGATGAAATAAAAACAAAAATCCCGAAAAGATACTTAAAACATTTACTCATCCATGGCAACTGACTGAAAAAATTTAGGTTGTCGTCTAGCTCATAATCATATACAAGGTCAACACCAAATTCTAGCACAGATAAATCTGAAAGAACCCGAGGACTAATATGATCACTAGCTTCTAATTCATCGCCTCTAAAGTTCCAACAAGTCGTCCAGTATAAGGTATTCTTAGTTTTAGGAATTCCCATGAAATGTTTGGAGTAAGTCCACTTTATACCTTTGGACTCGTTCACAATTTCAAGGCATGGTAAAAATTCATATGTTTTATCATCCTTGGCAGAAAAAATGATAATCGAATTTAAAAAGCAACTAATCTTTCGACTAGAGTTTGGGGACACTGATATTGAAACCTCAGTCTTGTTGGCTTGATGGCCATAGTAATGACCATTGTAATCAAATGGCAATGGATCAAATGTTGTAATTATACCGTAATCATATAATACCTGTAGCATTGGGTTAGAGAATGAGTTATTAAAAAGTATATAATATATAAATAAATTTAAAAACTTGAAACTTGTAAAGGGAACCTGTAGGGAAGCAACCACTTTTGATTATTCTTCTATATAACTGCTAAGTTGCACTTTAGATTGTGAACCCTTTAGATTCTAGGGCCCCTAATGAGATGAGATTTTCCTTCAGGCTAGGTACGTAGCGAACATCTGTCAAGACTTGGATTGAGTCATCGTGATTCTTCAATTGGACTTTACCCACTCCCATTATCTTACAAGCACTATCATTGCCCATAAGAACAACTCCACCTTCTAGCTCTTTAAAACTAGAAAACCAGTCCTTATTAGGACACATATGGTAAGTACATCCTGAATCCAAAATCCACTCATCCGTTTGACATGCCATTGCCATACCAACCAAGCTAAAGTCTGACTCTTCATCATGCTCCGCTACACATGCATTAGAAATAGCCTTGCCCTTTTGTAGCTTAGGACAATTCTTTTTCCAATGCCCTTTCTCACGACAAAAGGCACATTCATCTTTGGCGGGTCTCCCTTTGGACTTTCCCCTTCTACCAGATTTGCTGTTGTGCGAACGATCTCTTACTGTTAAGACTTCTGCAGTTGTATATCTGTGATCTCTTTTATCTTTCTTTCGAGTCTCAGATCTATACAACGCACTACAGACTGCATGAAATGTGATCGTGTTCTTCCCATGAAGCAATGTGGTGGTAAGATGATCATATTCATCAGGAAGGGAATTCAACAACAATAATGCCTTGTCTTCATCTTCAAATTTCTCATCCAAATTTAGCAAGTCTGCAAAAATTTTATTGAATGAGTTCACATGGTCATTCATCGACATACCAGGAGCATACGTGAATCGAAAAAGTTTCTTTTCATATAAAGCTTATTTTCAAGACTTTTGTTAGAAACTTTTCTTCCAGTGTATCCCATAACTTCTTCGCTGATGTCTCCCTCATGACAGAGTACTTCTGCTCTTTGGCCAAACATAGGCGGATTGTACCACACGCCTGTCTATTAATCTTGGCCCACTCCTTGTCATCCATCTTATCAGGTTTTTCTTCAAGGGCTATATCCAGCTCTTGCTGACATAAGACATCCAGGATCTCACATTGCCACATACCAAAATTATTGGTACCGTTAAATTTCTCTACTTCAAATTTTGCATTGGTCACAATAGTCTTTGCTGATGACGATGCCTCTTCCATTTTTCTCCTCAATCCCAACTACTGTATACGTGAACAGTGTCGTATACGTAAGTAGTACCGTAAACGATCGTATTCCCCAAGTACGAATCTAGCTCTGATACCAATTGTTGCGCGGAAGCGTGTAAAAGAGTAAAATTATTGTACTGAAAAATCACACTAAGTTCAATTCCCAGGAAAGAGAGGTGGATCACGAGTATCACTTAAGTACCATGTCTTTCCTAGCCAGAATATCCCTCTATCGTAATATAATAGCACAATAAATCACTACAATCACACTCACAAAATATTCAAAAATAAATAATAAAGAACACCAGAATTTTAACGAGGTTCAGCAAATTTTGCCTACGTCCTCGGGCACTACCAAATATATTTCAGTCCAAAAATACAAGTGAAATTTACAAATAGGGAGAGAGAACAATGCTTTAAGTAGAGTATAACAAATTTGGGATGAAGAAAATGAGAAATGGTTAGGCCTATTTATAGTTGAGGTTAAGGGATTAACTTGCAAAGTCTCTATACAATTAGGGACAAAATTGCAATTATCCCATGCCAAATTTCAAACTAAATTTCGGTGCCATAAATGCTCCTATTTTCGGTGCCAAAATTTTGACACCCATTATTTTTGACTTTTCAAACAATGGGTTGCTGCCAATAGTTATATTTTTAATAATGAATATAGGTAAAATGTTAATAAATTGGCATTTTAATGCCATTTAAAACGTGTCAAATAAATATTGGATTAGATATCCAATATTAATAATCAATATATATTAATTGAATTAGACATTATAATTAGACATGACTATCGAAATTCAAAATTGTAAAAATTAATATATATTGAATTATATACAGTTTCGTTGTATTTGTTTGTTCTATGATCCAACTATGGTAGGTAAGTGTGATGTAGGCTCATCGTACTCCCATCCAGTGGCTTTAATTTGCTCCAATGGAATCGAAAACGAATCAATCCTTATAACTTCTTCTTCTTCCTCTTCATCATCGTAATTTGACTTTATTTCCAAAAAAAGTTTTGGGTCGATTTTGGAGTTCCAATCAATATCATTAATATACATATCTACTGCATTACTTGGCAACTTATTTGTGCAAGGAAAACGATGATAATATTCCCAGAATCATTGTTTAGATTCTTGAAAAGCTTTTAAATTAGCTGAATCATCCCATTCAAATACTTTTCCGGTTTTGAACAAATTATTCTTTGATTCAACAAATCTTTTCCATGGCATTCCACCCACTTTTATGCAAAAAATTTTCTCCCATGCAGGTAATGGTTCCCATGAATTACCATTATCATTTAGGTTGGGACGAGTAAATTTCAGACTGTAATACATTTCTGGGCGATTATGATATCTTCTTTGCTAGTATGACATGATTTCTTGTAATCCAAACAAATAAAGGAATTGAAATCACAAATGATATGAATTTACAGTGAGGAGACATGTTGGGTTTATATAATATTATTAGAGTCGGTGGTGACTCAATCCTTTTCCTTGTTGGAAAAGGAATTCTAAATTCAGTTTGACTATGATTTCTATTTTCTAAATATTTGTATAATAAAATTATTAAAAAATAACTAAATCTGTATTGATTCGTTTCCCTCTGATTGATACGTTACGTCCCTAGCTTCTCTAGAATCCTCATTGACTATCTGATCTCTTCACCCATTGGTGTTCCCCCAAGAATGTTTTTTTCTCGTTTTCTCCTCCTAATTCATCTCTACGATCATCATCTCCTAGCTTACTGTTTTCAACTTTCTTCCAGTACACCACTTTTCCCTTAAAGCAAGCTAAGTTCACATTCACTTTACTTCCATATATACATAATCCATTAAGTTTACTAATTGCCCTCTTATCATCCACAGTGCTTGCAAATCTTACTAAACCAAAACGTAGATACGTCTCCAACACTTTGCCATGGAACTCAAAGATTTTCCGTAGTCCCTTCCAATGAAAACAAGAAGGAAGATTAGAAACATAAACTGAAATCACCATTTTCTCTAAGGATTTAGCCTAGTAGTGGTTAACAATAACTCCATGGCATCTGATTAAAAGCACAAGTTAATTGAATTACCAAGAACAATGTTCTTCAATACTATTCCAAGTTCAGTTTTGGAACTTCTGTCATCATAGCTTTCAACTGTTTGAAACTCTGTTGGCATTATTCAATCGCACATAACTAATATTTTCTGTAGCAACTTCGCCATGGTAGAGCTATCATCGATAAGCCTGAACAAATCATCTGTACTATACAATAAATCCTAGAGAACTACACACTTCTATATTATTTCCTAGAGATTCCCTAATTCATATTTATCAGGAGTTCAATTGAAATAACTCAAATATCTTCTGTTGTTAATAAAAAATTTAAAAAATTTATTTCTTGAAATCAAAATTCACATTTATTGATCTTCACAAATAATTATTTCTCTCGTAATATCTGTAACACTAGTTTTCCAATACTACTCGTGTTCAATTTTTTTCTTCACATGAATTGAATATCTTTAATTATATAGCAACAACTACTCTGATAAAATACAGCTAGAAACTTTTGTCTATTAATATATAAAGTGACTATGCAATTGATAATCATATACAATAATGCAACCTATAGAAGTTTCTTTGGGATTTCGACAAAATATTAACAAAAACCCCGAGAAGAAACTTAAAACATTTACTCATCCATGGCAACTGACTGAAAAAATTTGAGTTGTCGTCTAGCTCATAATCATATACAAGGTCAATACCAAATTCTAGCACAGATAAATCTGAAAGAACCCGAAGACTAATATGATCACCAGCTTCTAATTCATCACCCTTAAAGTTCCAACAAGTCGTCCAGTATAAGGTATTCTTAGTTTCAGGAATTCCCATGAAATGTTTAGAGTAGGTCCACTTTATACCTTTGGACTCGTTCACAATTTCAAGGCATGGTAAAAATTCATATGTTTTATCATCCTTGGCAGAAAAAATGATAATCGAATTTAAGAAGCAACTAATCTTTCGACTAGAGTTTTGGGGCACTGATATAGAAACCTCAGTCTTGCCAGCTTGATGGCCAAAGTACTGGCCATAGAGATCAAATGGCAATGGATCAAATGCTGTAATTATGCAATAATCGTATAGTACCTGTAGCATTTGGGTTAAAGAATTAGTTATTAAAAATATATAGTATATAAATAAATTTTGAAACTTGGAACTTGTAAAGGAACCTGTGGGGAAGCAACTACTTTTGATTCTTCTATATAACTGCAAAGCTGCACTTTAACATTTCCATAAGATTCCAAACTGAGCAAGTGTTTAGTTATGTCCATCTTGATATTTCTTGTGGAAACTTCATCTCCTAAAATATGTACAATAATGTGTTATTTATCAATTTTAGTAATCATCAACATAATATGCTTATTAAAAAGTCATAGTATTGACTTGAATGGAGTGATAATTAAAACTTTTATCAGACAACCATTTGACACGAATTCAGATCGTGACCCATCCCCTATATTCAATATTTTATGAAAGAAAGATATCAAAGTAGTAATGTTATTATCACTAAAATGTATTATAAGACTTGTAAGAAATAATCAATTACACACATTATATCTTATTTTTATTTTTATATAAAATATAAACAATAAAACTATTAAATACGTTAATCAAAACACCACTTTTATAATTTTATCCATTATTTTAGTTTCCACTTCTATTAGTACTATTGGATTAATCATTTATCAAACAATTAACTTATTTTCATTAGACCCCAGTTGCAGAATAACTTTATAATTATCATTTTATTATTAAGCTCAATTTCTCTCATAATCTACTAAATTGACACATTTCTTGATAATATTTTTATTGTATTAGAAAGTCTTTTAGAGAAACATTCATCATTTCTTTAACATTTGTTATTCACATATAAAATGAAACAATAAAATAAAAATAATAGGATGTATTTACTAAAATACAATTATTTGAAGTCTACTCATACCTGTAGATAAGTGCGAAAAGCCATATTCATATCTAGTGTTGTGTTCTGAATCATAAGTAACGCCAAATTTTCTTATGCTAAGATGAATAGGCACTGCCATGCAACTCACAAGCTCACCACCTTCAAACTGACAGTCCGTTACTGGCCAATGAATCAACCACAACATTGTGTTATCGTTAGTCTGAGGAATTCCAATGAAACTTGAGCGATATCTCAGCATGATCTTTTTGGTCTCATTGAAAATGTGGACAGTTGGTAGAAGCTCCAACATTTGATCACTAGCTAAAGAGAAAACAATGCATAAGCTGAACCGATGGATCTTTTCATCTGGATGAGATGGTGTTGGCAGAAAAAAAGAGATTCGATGCTCGTCAGTGCGATGCTTAAACCCAATCGGAACTTCACTTCCTACAACAAATGTGCTTGTTATACCATATTCCTGCAAGACCTGATACAAAAAGAACATGTTAGATGATTAAGTAGTATAAGAGAAAAAATAGATTTAAAAATTAACTTGGAGAACTATTGGACCTGTGGGGTAGCTACCCTTATGCTGTCTGTTAGGTAGCTATAAAGTTGCAGTCGATTTCTGTTAATGGAATCCACGTTGAATAATCTTCTAATCTCTTCTGCTTCAAAGTTTTCAATTGGTTCCAACTTGAATAGATCTTCAACCTCAGTCAAATTTTCACATCCAAAAATAACACATCGTGTGGAAGAAAAGAACCATGGACGAATTACCGTATAATCTTGAAATGGAGAATTGTCTCCAAAAATAAATTTGCAGTCAAAAACATTGAACAAGACCGGAAGCTTTGGAATCATTTGGAGTTCAGTGCAAGAAGTCAATAGAAGTTCATCAAGTTTTGTAAGGTTTTTTAAGCTTTCGGGTAGGTAATGAATTGGGTTTCTACTTAAATTTAAGGATTTCAAGGAAGCCAAGTTACAAAGATCATTGGGCATGACATCATTAGATAATTTGCAACTTTCAAGGCTTAACTTTACCAAAGAGCCCGGTAGAGATGCCCAAGAGAAACCCAATCCTTTGCTTCTTTTCAGTAAGAGCCAATGCAACCCCAATCTAGATTGATATATGGAAGTTTCATCTAAATTAAGCACCTTCAATGATTCCATATTATGCAACTCCCTAGGAACATCATCAAGTCTTGAACAACCAGATAAGATAAGCTCTTCAAGTGATATTAATGAACCAATTGTCCTTGGAAGATGCCTAAGACTAGTGCAATCTTTAAGGTTCAAGAAAGTAAGCATCTTTAGCTCACCAATGGATTGATCAACTTCTACCAAATTTATGCAATCTTTGAGCATCAACTTCTCAAGGCTAGGGAGTCCTGAAAAGCTTGGGGTTTTAAGAAGGCTATGTGAATGGTTGAGATTAAGGATCTTTAAATTTGGGAGACACTGTAAAAAAAGAAAACCCTTCTGTTATAAATGTATTATTGTTTCACACACACACAAAGAAGAAGGAAAAGTAGTATATATCATACCTCTGTATCCTTCCAAACTTGTTTAAGTTTACTGTTGCGCATGTCGAGAACAACTAGTTCATTGATATCAAAATCTACCGGAAAAGATTGCATACAAAACCCATGCCAACGTAACCATCTTAATCTTTTGGGAAAGTCTTTGAAGTCCCCTTTAAATCTTACATAATCTAGTTGAAGCAGTTTAAGTCTCTTCATCTTCGCAAATGCTTGAGTTTCCATATCAACATCATTTGACATGAGAAACTGACTTTTGGAATGCCTTGAAAAATGTAGAGTTGTATTTGTCCTTTTAGCCTTGTCTTCTAGCAATCCTTTTAGGTCAAGTGTGAGGCACTTAATTGTTTTGGAACCCTGTATCAGAAAAACTTTTAAAAAGAAATCTTATAAAAAAAGTTGTTTACATGCATACAAGAAAAAAGTTGATTAGAATAATATTTCTTACAATCTTTTCCTTTATTACATCAAATGCGTCTTTATGTCACAATCTGTTTCGTTTTCCAATATCAGAAGATTCTTGACGAATAATTTCTCGTCCCATATCTCTAACCATTTGGTGCATCATTAACTTGTTGTTTTCATTAATGGTTACGAGAGACCTGTCTACTAGATTTTCAATTCCAATTGTTGTATAAAAATCACAAGCATCTAAAATTGTAGTCGTGCAATCTCTATCCTTCCCAATGAATAAACAAACTATGTCAAGGAATAAATTTTTGTCATGATCATCTTCCAAAGAATCATAGCTTATTCTTAAAATCTTTTGAATTTTGCTGTCAGGGATTTCTTCCAATTTCTCCAATGCACTTTTCCAAGAACTCACTCTTTTGCTAGATAGTGAAGAGCCCAAAACTTGAAGAGCTAATGGAAGCCCACCACAGTGTTTCTCTAAACTTCTTGCATATG
Source organism: Gossypium arboreum (assembly GCF_025698485.1). Taxonomy (NCBI): domain Eukaryota; kingdom Viridiplantae; phylum Streptophyta; class Magnoliopsida; order Malvales; family Malvaceae; genus Gossypium; species Gossypium arboreum. The sequence continues at coordinate 1,450,859 of NC_069070.1, read as the reverse complement.
CCATTGAACTTTCAGGCACAAAGTTATGACCAAAAGCATACCAATTAAAAAGTTGTAGCGATTCACTCGAAGCTAATTCTTTTACTTCAAATAGCTTGCTTAAGCCTCCACAACTAGTTGATGCTTCTGAATCAAACATTTGGCTTATAAAATGTGCATTCAATAGGCATCGGTTTCTACTAGTTATGATAATTTTACTTCCCGGATGAAAAGGAATTTGAGTTCCCATTAGTTTTCTTATTTTTTCCAATTCATCAACATCATCAAGAACAAGAAGAACTCTTCTACAACATACAATTTCTTTGATCTTGTTAATTCCATTATCTGTATTGTATATTTTATATGATTTTCCTTTAAGGATATCTGAAATAAGTTGTCTTTGCAAACGAACTAAGCCATTGTAATCTTGACTTGTTTCTCTAACATGAGCAAGGAAACTAAAACTTTCAAACCTCGGGATGTTTTGATTGTAAACAACTTTGGCAATGGTTGTCTTCCCAATGCCTCCAATGCCATAAATTGTTGCAATGCCAACTTTATTTTCTCCATCTTGTTCTAACCACTGATTAATTTGTATCACAATAAAATCTATTCCAACTAAATAAAGAGGGACATACAAAGTAATAAGATGAAGTTTATTTTGAACTTCCTTAACAATATCTTGAATGAATTGTGATTCATGCCTGCAAAATTTTAAAATAAATTCAAAATATAACTCAATGGTGAAGTCTTGAAATTTAAGTAAAAGTTATTAATGTGTTTTCTCTTTTCCTGCATATATTTTGATTATTTTGTGAGACTATATGTTGAAGTAAAATAACAAGTTAATGCAAACATATATGATAGAATTATTACAATGATTGTGTTAGATATATATTGTTTTAAGTTATATTATGGTATTGATCACTCTAGCTAGTATGTTTAAGTTTATGATTTAATTTGTTTACTTTTTATGTGATCTAATTTGCTCTGCTATTATTTTAGTTAATCTAAATGATTAACACCTATAATTATTTTAATAATTGATGTGAATTTAAAAAAAAAACTAATTCTAACTCTGAATGGCGAAATATTTTTTTGTTAAAATAATATTTTTTAAAAAATTCATATCAATATTTTATTCTAAATATTTAATGATGTTAATTATTTGAAATAATTAATAACATTATAAAAATATAGGAACTGAATTATATTAAATATTAAAATATAAATATGAAATATTAAAATTAGCATGAACAACTAAAACTGAAATATAACTATTTCTTATAAGGTAAAAAAAAAAAATTGACATGATAAAGTCTTAATGAAAAGGATTGAAGTAACCGTATGAAACTTGATTATATGTATAACGTACCTATCTTGTAGAACCATGCCTCCTATATCCGCAACTTCTTTTAAAGCATTCCTCCATCTTTGTATCATGTTGGCTTCGGACTCGAAGTTTTGTTCATGTTGGGTAAATGCTTCTGCATAACTTCCCGTCTGGTTCTTGACTTGACTCGGTTCCACATCATAGTAAACTGGCAACACAATGTGTTTAGAGGATTTCTTGTGCTCCAATATCATTACAAGTTTGTTAAGACACCATGTGGATGCAGCATAATTCTTTGAGAAAACAACGATAGAAATTTTGGAGTGGTGTAGTATTGCTTTTTCAATTTCATCTTTTAAGTTATTCCCTCTCTCGATTTCCTCATCATCTCTAAATGTTTGAATTCCTAAGCGCACCAGAGCTGTGTAAAGATGATCCGTGAAACTTTTGCGCGTATCTGCACCTCTAAAACTCAAGAATACATGATAAGTACATCGCGAGATTTCTGACATTGCCATTGAAGAAGAAAATGAAGTCGTCCTGTATTTTTTTTTATGTAATAACAAGGTTCCAGCATATATATATATATATATATGGATGGCAAAGCAGATATTAGTAGCAGTCAAGTGGCAGTTCCCAATCTGTGGTGGGTCAATCCTTCCACCAGTTCATACAACTGCCCGAAGAAATTCAGGTCTTCAACTTGGAATTAATTTGGCCAACACGGAATATAAACATCACCTAAACATCATCTTGAACACGTAATATAGACATCACCTAAACATAAGAAGGTTATTGTATAATAAATTAAACTGCATTTTGTTTTCTCTACTTAAAAATTAAGTAAATTAGACATTGTATGTTAAATTAAATAGTAAATTAATACTTTTGTTAAAATTTTATATATTTTTATTGTTAAAAATTTGTCCTTGTAATCAACAAGAAGTATATGTAGCACACCACATGCAATTGTCCAGTTATTTTGTTAACCTAGTTAGTTTTAACAACAAAATAGATGAAATTTTTAATAAAAATAATTAATTTACTATTTAATTTAACATACATAAATTAATTTATCTATTTTTTAATAAAGAGAATTAAATACAATTTAACTTTTAATACAATAATCTCCATGCTACTTTTATCAGCTAATACCTTAATGGATAACACTCAATAATTAAACAACGACCCCAACTTATCACATAGATACCACACTTAAACACCCTAGATCAATATACTAAAGAGACAAATTCAGAATCTATGTAGGAATAAAGCATTATTAACGGGTTGATATCAATGTTTTTGAAAAAGAAACGGTAATTAAACTAATCAGATCACTAATTTTTTATTTGAATAGCTCATCTTATTTAAAGTAAATAAATAAAATAATAAATATTGACATATGTTGCACGTTAAATTAAATTTAAAAATGAGAAATGAGAGGGGACATAAGAGGAAGAGAATAATTCCAATTACTTTGTGTGGAAAATAGTGGTACTAGAAAATGCATTTCAACTATATCTTTCTTTCTGGAGTCATGCTTACGGTCTAAGTCTTTAGACCATTGAGCTTGCTAATATGTATCGTGCGTTTGGTGCTCAACATTTATTAGAAAACGCGTTTCAATTACTTTTCATTTTGGAGTCATGCTTACGGTCTAAGTCTTTAGACCATTGAGCTTCTTAATATGTATCGTGCGTTTGGTGTCTCAACATTTATTAGAAAATGCGTTTCAATTACTTTTCATTTTGGAGTCTTGCTTACGGTCTAAGTCTTTAGACCATTGAGCTTGTTAATACGTATCGTGCGTTTGGTGCTCAACATTTTTATTAAAAATATTATTTGAGTAGAGTTTTTTTTTTTTAATGTTACGATTTAGGGGGAGTAGTAAAATAATTTTTTTTTTATTTAGGCCATTTATAATTTATAAAAATTTAAATTAGTAATGGTAAAATTGCATTCCGACCATTTCCAAAAAAAAAATTTCCAAGCTTCGCTCCCGACATTACTAATATAAATTTACCCCTCCTAAGTCGTATTTTTGAATCCGTCACTAATTGTGAACAAAAAAGTTCAAGGGTCCTAATGAGAAGAGCATTAGTACTCAAAAGCAGATTTTTAGTAGAAGTAGGTGGCAAATAGAGGTAGTAATAAAGAATAAGGGTCAAAGTAATTGTTAAAAACTTAAACGTCAATAATGACAATGTAGAAAGATCGTAAAGAAAAATAAATAAAAATAGAACATACAAATTTTACGTAAAAACCCTTTCAAGAAAAAAAGCACGGGTAGAGGAGAAGAAAATTCACTAATGTTAAATTCGAATGATACAAGAGGAGTTTTGACTATATCTATTTATAGGTTAAAAAAGCCTAATTCTAATCAATGTCAAATATATTATGCTAATAAATGCTAAATATATTATACTGATAAATACTAAATCTTTTAGAAAGAAAATACATTTTGTTTGACTTATAAGCAATCTCTTAGAATCTGGTCGCACAGCTCTAACAATCTTCACCTTAACACGAATTCTCAACGAACAAGTTCTTCACCACGAGCTCTCAACGAACAAGTTCTTCACCTTTTCCACGAAACCCCTTAAGGGTATTCTTCAACAATGAACACCAACCAAGTCCAAGCAATGCTTGAACTTGGTTATAGGAAATGACTTAGTCATCATATCTGTAGGATTATCATGAGCACTAACTTTGCTCACAATAATATCACCACGAGCAATAATATCACGCACAAAATGATACTGAACGTCAATGTGCTTTGTTATCTCATGAAACATTTGATTCTTCGTAAGGAAGATGGCACTCTAACTATTACAAAACACTGTACTGATTTGAAGGTCTTTAATGAATTCACCAAAGAGTCCCTTCAACCAAATAGCTTATTTACAAGCCTCAATAATTATCATGTACTCAGCTTCAGTAGTAGACAAAGCAACTATAGTTTGCAAAGTGGCTTTCCTACTTATTGCATAACCTCCAATAGTAAAGACATACCGGATGAGAGATCTTCTTTTATCAAGGTCTCCAGCAAAATCAAAATCAATATACCCAATGACTCCTTCTCTAGTTCTTTAAAATTGTAAGCAAACATCAGTAGTACCCATAAGTATTTGAAAATCCACTAAACTACTTTCCAGTGTTCTTTACCGAGATTCTCCATGTCTCTACTGACTGTATATGATAAATCTAGACGTGAGTAAACTATAGCATACATGAGAGATCCCATTGCACTAGAATATGGAATACGTGACATGTAGTCAATTTCATCATTTGATTGTAGAGACAAAGCCGATGAAAGTTTATGGCCTTTAAGTTTGAGAAAATTTCTGTAACACCCCTAACTCACGTCCGTCGTTAGCGGGGTTACGAGGTATTACAGAAGAAAAACATAGTATTCGTACAATCACATAATTCTATAGATCTTATTCGTAAAATAATTATATTAAATTATTAATCACACTGTAAGCAGGAATTATAATTCCCAAGTTCAAACGAATTCAAATCAAATATTAAACCTTTAACTTCATTATTGTTTACAAGTACTATTTAACCAAATAAAACATTTCACATAGCTTACTATTCAAATCATGTGCAGCATTAAAATTGGCTATTATAAAAAAAATAAAACATATTTGGCAATTCATTTAAAGACCAAACATGCCTACTTGCTAATTACAAAGCCATGCGCATTTGACCATTTTAATATAACCCATTTTAAGAACACATACCAACCACTAGTGTTTTCAATTCCCATATCATCTATCATTTTTAGAGTATAACCGCATAATTAAAAAACCAATTATACTTTAAAAATAATTCACATCCTATAATAGCATATTAATACATCCAAATATCATAATAACTTGATATAACTCAATCAATTCATATAACAACAATGACATATGCACAAATTTAAAAGTATATATGTTCTGTTAATTAACACCCTATTGCCGAACATATATATATATATATATATATATATATATATATATATATATATCAGTTATGCAAATTATAATCTATACTTATCAAATGGATTTAAATCGCAACTAAACCATCAAACCAAACATATCAAAACATCTAACCAAGAAGGTTTTATACCAAGCATAACATATAATAATTAAGCCATTTTCGCATGGCTTAAATACACTTCTCATTCAAAATGGATTCAAAAGATAGAATAGTTTATACATGGCATAAGTTCAAATTTAAGCTTTCAAGAGTACCAAAATATAGACGATAGTGTGATGAGCTTCACTGATGATCCCGAGCACGTAACAATCTCCAAAATCTATAAAATTAAGACAAATAAGCACACTCTCAAAGTAAACTACCTTAGCTTAGTAAGTTATAAGCAATTTAAACAATTTAAAAGACATTAATAGCTCAATTTGAGTAGCCAAGTCATGCTACTATAATCACATATTCAACCAAACTTGACTACTCATATATCTATCAATCAATCAAGTTTAATCCCCAACATGTTCGAATACATAAACTCTTTAAAAATAATTACTTACCACTTCCCATCTTACCATTTAATACCTAGCCGAATGTTCACTCACATATAAAATAAATAATCAAACATTATAACATATATATATAACATATCATTTTATTTTTATTTTTTCCTTTTCAACTCATCCATCTTTCATTTTTCCAAATCTATCATACATATAACATTTATTACTACCAACCACATAAATTTCAAGTTCAATAATATCAACCACAAAGGTTTGATTACGTACCTGCATTATTACGAACATAAATATTACACTACTACTCTTGCATTTGATCTGATTATTTTCATTCACCCGATGTATTCACACACTTAGTGCTATTGTTTAACTAGAAAAGCCATGAAATCGCACACTTAGTGTTTAATATTTTCCTTCGCACACCTAGTGCTCGATAATCAAACTTGCACACTTAGTGCTCGTTAACCAAACTCGCACACTTAGTGAAATTTTTATGTCCATAACTATTTATATTCACACACTTAGTGCCTAAATTTAATTAATCAATGCATATCAATTCATATTTATTATTTCTATTTGCATTCGGCAACATCAAGATTTTATACATTTCAACTTGGCTCACACATATATATAAATTATATTTATTTAAACCAACAATAAATATTTGCTAAATGACTTACTTCGGATATCGACAGACGATAAAGTTTGACTATTCACTATTTTTGTTTTCCCTCGATCCACTTCCGATCTTTTTGTTTCTTGATCTATAAAGTTCCAAATTAAGCTTATTAAAATAAAATTTCATTCAATTTAATCCCAAACACATAAATAAGCAAATTACCATTTTGCCCCTCATATTTCACACATTTATATTTTAATCCAAAACACATTAAACACAAAAAAATACACCAAATCTCAACATAGTACGCTTAGGCCGAATACTCCCTAAGCTTATATAAGTCTCCATATTTCATAAATTTCACAATCTAGCCCCTTAATTTAATATTTTTGCAATTTGGCCCTAAATGCTCAAAATTACCAAAAATCCCAATACCAAACATGTTAATCTAACACATATGTTTTATTTTCTATCATCAAACATAAAGTTCATCAAATTATCAACAATGGCAATTCATGAGATCATCATCAAATTCAAAAATTCAAGCATGGGTCTTGTAGTACTCGAAGCAACGATCTCAAAAACGTAAAAATTATCGAAAACCGAGCTAGAACTTACCTTGGATTAAGCTTGAAAGTCACGAACCCTAAGTTTCTTTTCTTTTTCTTCTTTGTTTTAGTTTCGGTGGTGGAGAAATAAAGATGAACTAATGTTTTTCATGTTTTATTTTTTTATGATAATAAAACTTATTTGATAATTTACTAGTTTGCCCTTACTAATAAAATTTATAAATTATATAATCTATGTCTAATGCCGTCCACCATCCTTCAAAATGGCTTATTAATCACTTTAAGGCTTCTATTTAAAAACCCATCAACAATTAAGTTCTTCCAATTAAAACTAGCAAATTTTTAATTTACGCGACTAAGTCCTTTTATTAAATCGGGCATCTGAACAATAAAATTTTTAAACGAAACTTTCACAAAAGCAACTTCACACATTTCAAGCATATAAAGTAATATTTAAATATTATTTTAACTCGGATTTGTGGTCCCGAAACTACCATTCCAATTAGGGTCAAAATTGGACTGTTACAATTTCTTTAAACACAGTTAAGTGTTCATGCACAGACACACCTTCCTTCAAACGATGAGTATAAAGGCGTTGCTTCATATGCAACTTGTTAGTTAGGGTTTTCGACATGCATAGTTGTTGCAGCTTTGCCCATAATGCAACGATGGTCTTCTCCTTCATCACATCCTGTAGAATTTCATTCGACAGATGTAGATGTAATTGTGTTTAAGCCTTTCGATCTTTATGTTTCTTCTCTTCCTCCGTCAATGTTAAAGGCGTCTTATCTAACCTTAGCAAGGCATCCTCCAAATCCATTTGCGCAAGAACTTTCTACATCTTTATCTGCCACAATGAGAATCTAGTGTTATAATCCAACTGCAAAATATTATACTTTATTGTCGCCATTACCATGATCGAAAACAAACAACCCGAAAAGCTCTAATACTAATTTGTTAAAAAACTGAACATTGATAATGGAAATGTAGAAAGATCGCAAAGAAAAAGAAAGAAAAATATAACACACGAATTTTACGTGGAAATCCTTTCAAGGAAAATTTATGGTCAGAGGAGAAGAAAATTCACTAATGTCGAATTCGTATGATCCAAGAGGAGTTTCAACCACATCTATTTATAGGTTGAAAAAATCTAATTATAATTAATGTCAAATATATTATGCTAATAAATGATAAATATATTATACTAACAAATACTAAATCTTCTCAAAATAAAATATATTTTGTTTAACTTACTTGCAAGCAATCTCTTAGAATTTGGGTCACACAACTCTAACACAAATGATTTTATATACATTAGTCATTTTATATATAGTATAAATATATCACTTCTGCAAAGGAAAAATCATTGTTTATGATTATCAATGTGTTATGAGGAGTTGCATCAGTTACAAACAATATAGAACTCTTCATCTATCTATGTACCATAAATGTTGTTGCTTTCTCGTTTTTTGGATCCTCTATAGCACCACTACCCGCTTGACTAATGATGGTGGTCAAAGTGGAAGTGGTGGCTCATACTTTGATAGCTTCCTTTTAAAAAGTTTATCAGCTAATGATGGTGGATGTGGTTCCTTTTTAAAAGAATCGAGAGGCATTACAACTCCAAAGGGCATGGCCAATGGAAATAGTCCATAGCCTACCATATAAAGGCATTGCACTAGCATAAAGACCCATAAACCTATCCATCCATAGCTGCATACCATTCCAATAAGGGTTACAGCCTGAGGGTCCTATAGACATCATAGCATTTTTAGCAACACGATCCCGAGGGGTTTTCAGTTTTTTCGATTTAATTGGTTCTAGAATTCAATTTAATTGATTTATTTGTTTGATTTTCAATTTTTATATTTTAAATCGAATAAACCGATTGAATTTTAGTTATTAAACTTACAAGGCCATAATCTATTTACATATTTAAATTAAATCTTAAACCCAAATATCTATTAAAACCCATTAAAACTTTAAAATCCAATACTTTTTTTAGAGTTGTATGATTCCATAAGTGTAGAGTTAACTCATGAACTTTAAGCCATGTTTCCTTCAACTAGGACCATTCAAGTTCTTCCATAGTGCTTCTAGTTTTCTTGTTTAGAAAGTCAATAAGGAATTGTCTACTAGATATCCATTTCACCTCTCCATCTTACACTCCATTTCTTACAAGATTATATTTAATCATTTGCGTATCCCTTAATGCATTGGTTATGCCGATAAGACACTTGTCAAGATGATGTAATGTTTCATTTTTCACATGACCCATTACAATTTTGGCTTGACAATGTTGGATTTAGTGCCCATAGTGTAGTAATTTCATCTATATATATTTGTATTTTTCAAATAAATTGGTTTAATAAAATATTCATTGGTTACATTAATATCATTTTTATATTTTCTTCAATGATTTTTGCACGCAAAGCAAAATGAAAACAAATATTGACTCACTTATTATTTAAGTTTAATTAATACTAAGCGATATTTTATGGTCGGATCGTAATACAGAAAGACAACTTATATTAGTAGATAATCTAAATATTTTCTTAGTCTAATCAGGAATAAGCAAACCAGTTGAAAGATTAATATGTCATTTATCAAGACCAACTGGGGAGATATCTTATCTTGGATATTGGAGTGGATGAATTTCAGAAGATAGAGACATAAATGTGACTGACTAGATTGATAATGCATCGGAAATGACCCAAGTAGAATAGATCTTAGATCCATTTATGGATTTATTCTCTCGTGACGTTCATAGTGTGGCATCCATTAATCATGAGTGGATAATGGACTATGTATGTATGACTTATACACTTTGATGTAAATGAAAGTCTAAGTTCAAATAGATAAGGAACTAAAAGTTATTGTGATTGTATATACGACTTCTGCAGTAAGTAGCATCATTCAACAATAGTGAAATATTTAGTCCAACTAAAGAGTAAATAATATCCTCTCATTGACATTACATGATAGATAAAATACAAATGTGACCACAGGTCATTTGTTTGTGATAAATGATCTTATTACTATTTGATAGTAATTAACTTTTCATAAAGGAAGATATAATGGTTACCATGAGATAAAATTGGATCACACTAGGAGAACTAATTTATCCTAAAGAGATTAAGGATATCTTATGAGGGCAACACACTTTTGACAAGGTCATTAGACGAGCACTTATTAAATAACTTTCTTAATTATATATAATCAGAGGGAGCTTGGTCACAATCTTTAGTGGAATGACTTTGTGTCCAAATAAATTTATAATTAATAGGCAAAAAGTTGAAATTTAATTATAAATCATTTGAGCTCTAATTATAAATGTCCAATTGGTCCTTCTATTAGCTCATTGAAACCAAAAATAAATTGCATGTAGAACCAAATGAATAGAAATGAATGGAAACGATGAAGTAAGAGAAATAGATCACATGTATAATTATTTGTAGTGAATGTGCTTTCTCGCTAAGTAATTGAAATGACTTGAGAATTAATTTAAAATTCTTTGAATTATTATTTAATTAATTATAATTGAATAATTTAAATTAAAAAATTAAATTAAATTAATTAGTCCTTACTAGGTTTGTTGAATAAGAAAATTAAATATTTCTTCATAGATTTTATTACGATAAAGTTGTTATAACTTTAATGTAATTAGAATTAGTTGAGAAAATTATTTAATTTTAAAATTAATTTAGTTAATTTAATTAATTAAATCAATTGATTAATCTGATTTATTTTTAAAAATAAAAAATAAATATTGGGTTGGTTTAAATTATAAAGTATTGGATAAAAAGTTTAAGAAGCATATAATTGGATTCATAAGAGACCCAATTTGCCCTCATCTCATACTTAGTATGAGGAGTGTCACCTTAATAAAAAATACTAAGGTGTGTCACCCACCTCTCTCTCACTTACCTCTCTCTCACTTAGATTGAGATTGTGTTTTCTATTTAAATAATACTATTTGTGAATGGCTTATTCGACTATGACTCTTGTACTTCCCTGTTGCGCGGAAGCGTGTGAAAGAGTAAAATTATTGTACTGAAAAATCACACCAAGTTCAATTCTCAGGAAAGAGAGGTAGATCACGAAGATCACTTAAATACCAAGTCTTTCCTAGCCAGAATATCCCTCTATCGTAATTTAATAGCACAATAAATCACTACAATCACATTCACAAAATATGCAAATCAAATAATAAAGAACACCGAATTTTAACGAGGTTCAAAAATTTTGCCTACGCCCCTGGGCACTACCAAATATATTTCACTCCAAAAATTACAAGTGAAATTTACAAAGAGAGAGAGAATAATGCCTTAAGTAGAGAATGGCAATTATGGGATGAAGAAAGTAAGAAATGGTTAGGCCTATTTATAGTTGAGGTTCAAGGATCAACTTGCAATGTCCCTATACAATTAGGGACCAAAATTGCAATTATCCCATGCCAACTTTTAACCCAACTTGCCAACCAATATTACTTTCTACTTTCGGTGCCCACCCTATTTGACTTTTCAAAGAATGGTGGGTTCCAATAATCTCCACCTTGAAGATTTGATTAGGATAATCTTATCTTCACACAATTCTTTCTGCTTTTGACAACAATACTTGATAGTGCCTTCTTCAACTGTTAAACTTGCAGGATATTAATCAAGTTCAAACAATGTTTGAACTTGGTTGCTGTTACCACCTTGGTCATCATATCTGCGGGATTATCTGCAGTCTTGATCTTCTGAAGACAAATTTTCCCCTCTTCAATAATTTCCCGCACAAAATGGAATCGACGTCGATATGCTTTGTACGTGCATGATAGACTTGATTCTTTGCTAAATGAATAGCACTTTGACTATCACAATACACGTTAATATGCTCTGAACCAACCCCAAGGTTTTAGCCATACCTTGTAACCAAATAGCCTCCTTTACACCTCTCACATGACCATGTACTCGGCTTCGTGGTTGACAATGCAATCAGAGACCGTAGTGTAGACTTCCAACTTATTGGTCCTCCAGCAAGTGTAAACACATAACCAGTGGTTAATCTTCGCTTGTCCAAATCACCGCATAGTCGTAATCAACGTATCTAATAGCACCTTTACCAAGTGTATTATCCTGCTTGAACAAGAATCCAACATCCACGGTCTTCGAATATACCGTAGAATCCATTTCTGACTTGCCAATGTCCTTTTCCGTGATTATGCATATACCGCTCACTATACTAACTGTCTCGTGAAATGTCGGGTCTTGTACACACCATTGCATACATCAAGCTACCCACTGCATTAGAATACGGAACTTGCAACATGTATTCTCGTTCCGTATTCGTCGAAGGAGATAGTTGTGCAGAAAGCTTGAAATGAGAAGCCAACGAGGTACTTACAGGTTTTGTCTGCTTGTTCATGCCAAACTGCTGTAATACCTTTTTCAAATACTGCTTCTGAGACAAGCTAACTCTATTATGAGCTCTATCTCTCCATATTTCCATGCCGAGAATCTTTTTAGCTTCTCCTAGATCTTTCATCTCAAACTCGAGATTGAGTTGAGTCTTCAATCTTTCAATCTCAACTTTGCTCTTAGATGCTATTAGCATATCATCAACATATAAGAGCAAGTATATGAAAGTTTCTTCTTGTAGCTTCTGAAGATACACGCAATGATCAAATTTACTTCTTGTGTACCTTTGCCCTTTCATGAACTGATCAAATCGCTTGTACCACTGCCTCGGAGCTTGCTTCAATCCATAAATCGACTTTGTCAGTTTGCAAACCCAATTTTCTTTTCTAGCAACCTTGAATCCATCTGGCTGAGTCATATAGATTTCCTCTTCCAAATCACCGTGTAAAAACGCGGTCTTCACATCAAGCTGAACTAGTTCAAGATCATATTGCGCAACCAAGGCTAGCAAAATCCGAATAGACGAATTCTTCACAACTGGAGAAAACACTTCATTGTAATCTATTCCTTCTTTCTGAGCGTAACCCTTTGCTACCAATCTAGCCTTGTATCGAATTTCAATTTTATTAGGAAATCCTTCCTTCTTTGCATATACCCATTTGCATCCAATTGCCTTCTTTCCCTTGGGTAGTGTCACCAACTCCCAGGTCTTATTTTTATGAAGAGACTGCATTTCTTCATTCATTGCTTGCTTCCACTTTACACCATCAGGGTTACTTACTGCTTCTGTGTAAGTAGAAGGAACATCATCATCTGCAATTGGAAGTGCATAGGCCACTATATCATCAAAGCGAGCAGGCTTACGAATCTCTCTTCTTGGCCTTCTATATACAATTGAATCTTGTTGCTGTAGAGGTTCTTGGGTAGGAACCTCTTCATCATTTGTCCCTCCAATATTAGCTGGATCATCGTTAACCTTTTCAAGCTCCACCTGCTGCAAAGTACTACTGGTTTTGTCATCCTTTTGTGAATCCTTGTACTTCAACATGGTTGATTCATCAAAAGTCACATCTCTACTGAAAACAATTTTCCTTGTATTAGGACACCAGAGACGGTATCCTTTTACTCCATCAGTTATACCCAAGAATAATGCTTTCTTTGCTCTTGGGTCTAACTTAGATTCTTTACATGATAATATGCAAGTGGAACCAAATACATGTAAAGAATCATAATCGAGTGATTTACCATCCACATCTCCATAGGAGTTTTTCCATTTATTGCGGTGATGGCAAACGGTTAATTAGATGGCACGCATATGTAATCGCTCACTTCAAAATTCTTTGTCCAATCCAAGATTGGACAACATACATCGAACTTTCTCCAAGATAGTTCGATTCATGCTCGCCACCCCATTCTGCTGTGGTGTATCCCGAACAAAGTGAAGTGTCGCACAATGCCCTCATCTTGGCATACTTGTAGAAATGGATCATTTTGTACTCAAGACCATTATCCGATCAAGTCGTTTGACCTTTCGACCATCCGAGTCTCCACCATCTTCTTCCATTTCGTAAATGCATCCAAAACTTCACTTTTTCTTTTCATTAGATACACCCATACTTTTCTTGAATAATCATCAACAAAAGTAACAAAATAGTGCATACCTCCCAAAGAAGCTACTTTGGTAGGTCCCCACACATCATCGTGAACGTAGTCCGAATTCCTTTCGATTGTGAATTCTTGGACCAAATTTTACCCTCTTCGCTTGCCCGAACACAATGTTCACGTAATTCCATTTTGCAGAATTTGCATCTTTCAACAAGCCTTGCTTCGCCAATGTCCGCAAAGCTTTTTCACCAAAGATGTCCCAATCGCATATGCCATAATCTGTAGCCTCTCGAATCTACATTTTTGTAGAAATTGTTGATGTTGATCCAATAACTGCACTTCCATTTAAAAAGTACAAGTTATTTCTTCTTGTGCCTTTCATCACCGTCAATTGCCCAGCTACTACTTTTAGTAATCCATCTCTCAAAGTGATTGTGAGCCCTTTAGATTCTAGGGCCCCTAATGAGATGAGATTTTCTTGAGCTAGGTACGTAGCGAACATCTGTCAAGACTTGGATTGAGCCGTCGTGATTCTTCAATTGGACTGCATCCACTCCCATTGTCTTACAAGCACTATCATTGCCCATAAGAACAATTCCACCTTCTAGCTCTTTAAGACTAGAAAACCAGTCCTTATTAGGACACATATGGTAAGTACATCCTGAATCCAAAATCCACTCATCCGCTTGACATGCCATTGCCATGCCAACCAAGCTAAAGTCCGACTCCTCATCATGCTCACACACATGCATTAGAAATAGCCTTGCCCTTTTGTAGCTTAGGACAATTCTTTTTCCAATGCCCTTTTCATGGCAAAAGGCACATTCATCTTTGGCGGGTCTCCTTTGGACTTTCCCTTCTACCAGATTTGTCATTGTGTGAACGTCCTCTTCATCGTTAAGACTTCGCGGTTGTATCTCTGTGATCTCTTTTATCTTTCTTTCGAGTCTCAGATCTATACAACGACTACTGATCGCATCAAATGTGATCGTGTCCTTCCCATGAAGCAATGTGGTGGTAAGATGATCATATTCATCGGAAGGAATTCAACAACAATAATGCCTTGTCTTCATCTTCAAATTTCTCATCCAAATTTAGCAAGTCTCGCTAAAATTTTATTGAATGAGTTCACATGGTCATTCATCGACATACCGGTGCATACGTGAATCGATAAAGTTTCTTTTTCATATAAAGCCTATTTTCAAGACTTTTCGTTAGAAACTTTTCTTCCAGTGTATCCCATAACTTCTTTGATGTCTCCCTCATGACAGAGTACTTCTGCTCTTTGGCCAAACATAGGCGGATTGTACCACACGCCTGTCTATTGATCTTGGCCCACTCCTTGTCATCCATCTTGTTAGGTTTTTCTTCAAGGGCTATATCTAGCTCTTGCCGACATAAGACATCCAGATCTCACATTGCCACATACCAAAATTATTGGTACCGCCAAATTTCTCTACTTCAAATTTTGTATTTGTCACGAGAGTCCTTGTTGATGACGATCTTTGTTGCCATTTTCTCCTCAATCCCAACTCATGATACGTGAAAAAGATCAGATTCAGAATAGTACCGTATACGTAAATAGTAATCTTGATATCGTGAATAGTCAGATATCGTGAATAGTACCGTAAACGGTCGTATTCCCCAAGTACGAATCTGGCTCTGATACCAATTGTTGCGCGGAAGCGTGTGAAAGAGTAAAATTATTGTACTGAAAAATCACACCAAGTTCAATTCCCAGGAAAGAGAGGTAGATCACGAAGATCACTTAAATACCAAGTCTTTCCTAGCCAGAATATCCCTCTATCGTAATTTAATAGCACAATAAATCACTACAATCACATTCACAAAATATGCAAATCAAATAATAAAGAACACCGAATTTTAACGAGGTTCAAGAAATTTTGCCTCACGTCCCCGGCACTACCAAATATATTTCACTCCAAAAATTACAAGTGAAATTTACAAATAGAGAGAGAATAATGCCTTAAGTAGAGAATGGCAATTATGGGATGAAGAAAGTAAGAAATGGTTAGGCCTATTTATAGTTGAGGTTCAAGGATCAACTTGCAATGTCCCTATACAATTAGGGACCAAAATTGCAATTATCCCATGCCAACTTTTAACCCAACTTGCCAACCAATATTACTTTCTACTTTCGGTGCCCACCCTATTTGACTTTTCAAAGAATGGTGGGTTCCAATATTCCCTTTATAAATATGGAGCAGCGATTGACCTATAAAAACACTTCATACATTATTTATATATTTATTCTGCTAGAAAATAGTGATAATTTGTTAAGAATAAATTCTATTTTTTGATAATTATGACTTTTACCAGTTATAGAGAGAAATTTACTTTCATACTGAAAATACGTAATTTGTTATCTTTTCTGTGTTTTTGGTTCATGTTCCTAAGCCCATACTTAACACAATTTGTGGAATGAGGATAGTGCAGAAGGTTGATCAATTGAAAGTCAAGATCGATTGAATATCTCTCTCACGAAGCACAAATATAATCTTGGTTTAGATTTTATTACTATAAATATCACCAAAAAAAAACATCATTTTAAGAAAAATTTTAACATCCGATATAACTATAAAAATTGTTTCCTTAACCAAATTTTTCCAATAGGTTCATCTTCCTCTCATTGATACTCTACATCACTACCTTCTCTGAAATCCTCTTTTGACTCTCCAATTTCTTCACCCGTTGGTGTTCCCCCAAGAATGTTTTTTTTGTCATTTTCTCCTCCTAATTCATCTCTACGATCATCACCTCCAAGCTTCCCATTTTCAACTTTCTTTTAGCACACCACTCTTCCCTTAAGCAAGCTAAGTTCACATTCACTTTACTTCCATATATACAGAATCCATTAAGGCTACTAATCGCCCTCTTAGTATTAGACCTAGTCATGGGTTGGGTTATTCGTCCAAGTTAAAAGGTCCGTCTGAAAGTTGGAAGGATTTGGGCAAAAATATTAGGCCCAAAAAATGAGATTGAGAAAAAAATTAAGCTTATTTAAAATATGGGCCAGGCTCGGGCTTGCACATTTAAGGCCCAAGCCTGAGCCAACCCATCTTAAGTTTATAATATTTTATTGTATGTTATTTTATATATTATGTAATTTAGAACACATTAAAAAATAAACCTATATTAAATATATAATACTACTCTAATATAAACATTAAAAATAATGTAAAGATTACTATATAAAAATTTCAATAAATAAAAATGTATAAAACTTTTAAATATTAAAATAATATAATATAAATATTTTAAAAATTAATAAAATAATATGTACGGGTCTAAAATAGGTTTGGGTTAGTCTTTTGAAAATTTGGACAAGTTTGTACAAAATTTAAGGTCCAGATTTTGAAACGGGTCAAGTTTGAGTAAACATAAGGTATATTAACATCATGTTTAGATCAGACTCGATTCGGCCTATGAGCACCTCTACTTAGCATCCATAATGCTTGCGAATCTTAAAAAACCAAAAGGTAGACCTTTTCAATTCCTCTTGTTAGGAATAACACGTCCAACACTTTACCATGGTACTCAGAGATTTTCCAGAGTCCCTTCCAATGAAAACAAGATGAAGATTAGAAACATAAACTGAAATCACCGTTTTCTCTTAGGATTTAGCGTAGTAATAGTTAACAATAACTCCACGGCATCTAATTAAAAGCACAAGTTAATTGAATTACCAAGAAAAAGTTAATAGCAGAATTAGAGATTAAATGTAAGATGAAATCAACTAAGCTAAGCTGGAAATGAATAAACCAAATATTTATCTACTTATTAAGTTGTAATTATTTTAGTGTTATTTAAGTATAAAGATTTTTTTAATGTATTTTCAATTTGTTATGAAATATTTATTTTAATGTTTTAAGTGTATTTGATATATTATATTTTTTAAATCTCTTTTCATATAAATAATAATAATAATACGAGCGGGCCGGCTCAGGCTCGGGTTTAGTATTTTTTTTTCTGATCAAAACTTAGGTAAAATTTTAGACTCATTTTTTTAGTCTGGTCCTAAAAAACGAGTTTCAAATTTGATATTGACCCAACCCGAACTCAGCATGACCCATGATTAGGTCAAACCACGTGAAGCAGAATTTTCTTTCAAAGGAATATTCTTACCATTTCTATTCATTTGGTATAAATCTAGAAGATAAATAAATTAACTAGTCATTTGCTTTATCAACAGAGAAGGTAACAGGCTAGCTGATCCCTTAGCAAAACTCGGTATAACAACTCAATTTTAGTTAATGTTGAAATTTTAATTTTGAAATCGAATTTTGTAAAATGAGTTGGTTGTAAATTTTGTTAAGAAAATTATGTTTCAATAAGAAATAGTAATATTAGTATACCGAGTGATTAAAAATTTGATTAAGCTATTAAAAATAATATAGAGATTAAATTGCACAGTGACTAAATTTAGTGGGGTTTAATTGAAGAGAATTGAAAGGTTTTAATGTGCAATTTTATCAAGGCCTATGGAAAGATTAAACCAACTATAATTCATGGAAATGCTTTAGCATTATTATATCGTCAAAATCCACTAACCATCATTAAACCATATTTTTAACTAATAAATTAAAGTTTAATTAATGTTAATTTAACTAAGTATATATATATATATATATATATATATATATATATTGTAAACCGCCTAATTTGTCCGGGTCCACGTCAAAACCAAAATACAAAATAAATATAAAATCCAAAAAATAAAACAAAATAAATACTGTCCAAATTACAGCCCAAATCACTTGGCCCAATTTCACAAATGATCCAACAATAGAAATAGGCCCAGATGACCCAAAAGTTAAAACGCTAATAGAAACCCTAGGGTTTCTCCCACTCCAAGGCCACAACCCGCAGTCCGCAGCATGGTACGACTGCCACGCGCACCTCCGTACGCTCCCACGTCGAGTGCCACATACCCCCACAGCTGGCCTCCGTACCTGCGAAGAACAGACAAACAACAGCACAGCAAAGAGGAAAAACAAATTGATTTGTATTTTCTTTTTTTTCTTTTTTCGTTTTTACTCTGTTTCGGTTATAAAGCCAAGAACATGGTCATTGTATTTTGGTTTTTACGAACGGATATCATGTAACGCCCCAATTTTCGGGAATCCTATGAATGTTGGCATAGGTTTAATTATGTTAATGGGCCTCTAAAAAGCCCAAGCTTAAGATAGAACCCGGTAATTTTAGTTAATTTTTGTTCCATAAGAAAAAGGGAGTGAAATTATGAAATAGGACTTATTTGAAAATGTTTGAAAATGCTATAGGCTAAATTGAAGTGGCCAAATAAATAGGAGTGCAAAATAGGAGGATTTGCATGACAAACCTCCCATTTTACATGAAGTGACTAGCCATCATGTTGTTGTAGACAATATGAGTACTTGATATCCATAATTTATGGTACAAATTGATACAAATTGATAATGGGTTAGGTAAATGTTCCATGATAATGGATTAGGTAAATATTTCATGATAATAGGTTAGGTAAATATTTCATGATAATGGTTTAGGTAAATGTTTCATGATAAGAAATTCATGTCTTTTGTATTAAAGAATTAAATGGATGAAATATGAAGTTTTATTAAAAGAAAAAGGGGTGAAAAGAACAAAGTTTTGTCCATCTTTGTTCATCCTAGCCTAAAGTTAGAGAAGAGAAAGGAGAGGAGAAAGCTCTTAAATGTTCGGTCACTTGGGAAGAAAATTGAAGGTAAGTTCATGGTAGTTTGCTTCTATCTTGATGTTCATGAGTTCTTCTTGATTCTATCTTAACTCTTGAAGCATATTTTGATTTTTAGTTGTGTTGTGAGCATTTAGTCATGAATTAAAATGAAGGAAATGGTTGTTGTTTGATGTTCTTTTGATGAAAAATGGAAGATAGGTGAAGTTGAGCCAAACAAATGAGCATACATGTGCCTTAGATGCTAAAGGGAAAAATCGGCTAACATGTTGTGCTTTAAAATGATGAAATGGAGATTATGCTTAAGTAAAAATCATAGATGTGTGATGATTGATTGGTGATATACATGTTTAAATAACATGCATGCAAGATAGGTGTATGAAAGAGTGATTTGGTAATAAATCTGCTTGGGACAGTAGCAGTAACGTGACTTTGGAAAATCACCATAAATTGTGGGAGATGAATTAGAAGCTGAATAAATTATGTAATTAAAGCTTATTGAGTCTAGTTTCTAATGAAATAAACAAGAACATATTTTGAATTCTGTACAACGAGAAATTTGATTCGTAATGAAGAGTGGTCAGATTAGTCAAACAGTGAAACATGGGAAACTTTGAGAAAAATCTGGTATTGATTGGCTAAACCAAAAATTCTGAAAATTTTATGGATAGAAGATATATGAGTCTATTTTTAGGGAAAATTAACGGCACTTGATTTGGAGTTTTGTAGCTCCAGTTATAAATGATTTAGTGACTATTGCTCAGGAAGACAGCTTGCAGTGAAATTATGATTATGTGGTAAACATTGACAAAAATTTGTTAATGAGTTGCTTATTGATTTCTTATAAGCTTACTATGATCTGTAGGTGTGGTTGGCCGAATATTGTAAGGGGTTAATACGTAGTTCGTATTTGAATAGTTAGATTAACGTGTTAGTAATCCAATTGTAGGCAGTTCGTGTGTGGATCTCGTCAGCATATCGTCGCAAACAGGTGTGTAACTAACACCCTCTTTCTTAGTCTAGATCGGCAAAAGCCGAAAAGCCGAAATGCCGAAAATCGGTATTTTGTAGATTTTGAGTGTCGAATGCTCGTGAGGTAAATCGATTAATGTTTTTGGTAAGCTGCAATGTTTAGACGCAAAGTGCATGATTTACGTGCCTCGATATTTTTGGGCTTAATGGGCCAAAATTGGAATGATGGGCCAACGGCCCAATTCGGTAAGAACCCTCGACGTGATTCGTAGTACATGAAAGGTAGGAATATGCATGAAAAACCCTAAAATAGATAAATTACTGAAATACCTTTAAAAGTGAAAAATTTACGCTTTTACCCTAGGAGATAAATTACCAAATACCCCTAGGGTTAAATTGACCTAAATGCATGTTTGATGTTGTTATTTACTACATGCCATGTTGTTATTATCGATGCATGGGACTGGGATATTGACGGAGGAAGTACTGAAAGTGGCTTGTCCACGTCTTGGAGGCTTTGCCTCAATTTATCGTTAATCGAGCAAAGAAATCGCAACTGTGGAGTGTTGGGTTGGGTGGGTTGAGCTATCCCACATGGAGTGTATGGCTGGTACGGGTGGAGTGTAGTGGTTGGTGGGTTGAGTAGTCTCCCCAAATGGGCTTGCATATGTTTACTGATGTTGCATGTATTTTGAAATGGGCCTATGGGCCATCATGTTATCTCAATAAGGGCTAAGGCCCGCTTTATTGTAATCTGAAAAGGGCTCGCCCAAGACCATCTATTACTGAATGGGCTTAGGCCCAATAGGCTTGAGCTGACTTGGGCTTTGAATGGGTTTTCCTTACACACTGAGTTTCCCCAAACTCACCCCTTTTATTTTCATCCACGCAGGAAATCCCCAACCATAGTGGGCTTGAAGTCGTGAGGGAATTTGAGTGGCCACCCGCTCGAAAGTTTGATTTTCTTCTCGTGAACTAGACATCCTTTTATTTACGTTTGAAGTTTTTGGGCTTTTAAATGTAATAAGGCCGCTTAATTATTTTTGATGGTTTTAATATGTATTACTAAGATAGGTAATACTTATATTTAACTGTTGAAACTGGATAGCTTTAGGGCGCGTTTTCAAAAACAACAGTTGATTTCAAAATAACACGACAACAAGCAAAGCTTCCGCAATGAAAGTATTTTTCCAAAATTAATCACTTTTCCTAAAAATGACTTAATCAAATCGGTTTTCCTAAAAATATCCATGACATTAAGGTGTGGCAATGGCGGTATGCATGTCTAGGATTGGATCCGAAGGGAGCTTGGTACTTAAGCAGTCCGATGGACTCACCACCTCTTTTCCGGTTTCCTACCTGGTGCACAGCTTCCATTCACTTTAACCCTTAATGAATTAATCTTTTGAACATCAAGTACGATTTTCTGGACTTAGAATGGAAATTTTTTTTTTACGTTTTTGATGTGGCATGCCGGATCCGGCCATAACTTCTGGGCCGGGTTTGGGGTGCTACATATCAAGCAATCAAATAGAGAAAGTAAATATTTCAAGGTGGTTCATTCACCATTTTTCTCTCTCATTTTTCTCATTTATCTCTTGTTTATTTTTATCTGTTATACGAATATAAAAAAAAAAAAAAAGGAAAGATCCCTTACCTGTCAATCGGCGCTGACCTAATCGGTGGTTGTTTCTCCGTCTAAGGGCAGACGGATCCCTAGGGATCCAGCTAGAGCCACGACGGATGATGGAGGCACGCGTGGTGCCGTCGTGGCCCGCAGATCGACCAAAGGGGGAAGGGGGAATTAAGGGTTAAAAAAAAAGGACTTTCAAACCTTTTTAAGAAAATAACCAGCCAAATGAAGGTTTTAGGGTAAAGTTTAGCATATATATGTAGCACCCCAAACCCAGCCCAGAAGTTATGGCTGGATCCGGCATGCCACATCAACCCACCCATTTAACACTCCACAGCTTGCCTTTGTTGCTCGATTAACGATAAGTTGAGGCAAAGCCTCCAGTACGTGGACAAGCCACTTTCAGTACTTCCTCCGTCAATATCCCAATCCCATGCATCAGATAATAACATGGCATGCAGTAAATAACAACAGTCAAACATGCATTTATGTCAATTTAACCCTAGGGGTATTTCGATAATTTATCTACTAGGAGTAAAACTATAAATTTTCCACTTTTAAAGGTATTTCAGTAATTTATCTATTTTAGGGTTTTTCATGCATATTCCTACTTTTCACGTACTAACAGAATCACGTACCGAGGGTTCTTACCGAATTGGGCCCGTTGGCTGATCATTCCAATTTTGGCCCATTAAGCCCAAAAATATCGAGGGCACAGAAATCATGCACTTTGCAGTCCAAATTTTGCAGTTTACTAAAAACATTAATCGATTTACCTCACGAGCATTCGCACACTCCCAAATCTACAAAATACCGATTTTTGGCATTTCGGCTTTTCGACTTTTGCCGATCCAGACTAAGAAAGAGGGTGTTAGTTACACACCTGTTTGCGACGATATGCTGACGAGATCCACACACGAACCGCCTACAATTGGATTACCAACACGTTAATCTAACTATTCAACTACAAACTACATCTTAACCCCTTACAATATTCGGCCAACCACACCTACAGATCATAGTAAGCTTATAAGAAAACAATAAGCAACTCATTAACAAATTTTTGTCAATGTTTACCACATAATCATAATTTCACTGCAAGCTGTCTTCCTGAGAACAGTCACTAAATTATTTATAACTGGAGCTACGAAACTCCAAATCAAGTTCTGTTAATTTTCCCTGAAAATAGACTCATATATCTTCTATCCATAAAATTTTCAGAATTTTTGGTATGGCCAATCAATACCAGATTTTTCTTAAAGTTTCCCATGATTCATTGTTTGACTAATCTGACCACTCTTCATTACGAATCAAATTTCTCATTGTACAGAATTCAAAAAATGTTTTCGTTTATTCCATTTGAAACTAGACTCATTAATCTTTAATTACATAATTTATTCAGCTTCTAATTCATCTCCCACAATTTATGGTGTTTTTCCAAAGTCACGTTACTGCTGCTGTCCCAAGTAGATTTATTACCAAATCACTCTTTCACACCTAACTTGCATGCTTGTTATTTAAACATGTATATCACCAATCAATCATCACATATCTATGATTTTACTTAAGTATAATCTCCATTTCATCATTTTAAAGCACAACATGATAGCTGATTTTTCCCTTTAACATCTAAGGCACATGCATGTTCATTTGTTTGGCTCAACTTCACCTATCTTCCATTTTTCATCAAAAGAACATGAAACAACAACCATTTCCTTCATTTTAATTCATGACCAAATGCTCACAACACAACCAAAAACCAAAATATGCTTCAAGAGTTAAGATAGAATCAAGAAGAACTCATGAACATCAAGATAGAAGCAAACTACCATGAACTTACCTTCAATTTTCTTCCCCAAGTGACCGAACACTCAAGAGCTTTCTCCTCTCCTTTCTCTTCTCTAACTTTCAGCTATGATGAACAAAGATGGACAAAACTTTGTTATTTTCACCCCTTTTTCTTTTAATAAAACTTCATATTTCATCCATTTAATTCTTTAATACAAAAGACATGAAATTCTTATCATGAAACATTTACCTAACCCATTATCATGAGACATTTACCTAACCCATTATCATGGAACATTTACCTAACCTATTATCAATTTGTATCAATTTGTACCATAAATTATGGATATCAAGTGTACATTTTATCTACAACAACATGATGGCTGGCCACTTCATGTAAAATGGGAGGTTTGTCATGCAAATCCTCTTATTTTGCACTCCTATTTATTTGGTCACTTCAATTTAGCCTATAGCATTTTCAAATATTTTCACATAGGTTCTATTTCATAATTTCACCCCTTTTTTCTTATGGAACAAAAATTAACTAAAATTGCCAGGTTCTATCTTAAGCTTGGGCCCATTAACATAATTAAACTTATGCCAACATTCACAGAATTCCCGAAAATTGGGGCGTTACAACTTATATGCTTGAAACGGTGACGTTTTAAGCCTTGGTTATAGGTATTGAAACGGCGTCGTTTCACGACGCAACCCGATGACCCGACTCAGACGTGGCCAGACCCGCGTGTTTTGGTCTTGGAGGGTTATTCGCGCGACTAGTCCCTCTCATTTGCACTGGCATTTGATTTGTCCTTATTCATTTTTTTTAATTCTTTTAATTCTCCCCTGGAATTTGTGCACCGTTTCGATTTGGGTCTGCGCCTCAACACAGCTTTTCGGGATCAGGGATATTTACATCATTAGTCCCTGTGAATTCACGCGTGTTATGCACGGGTCCTTATTTTATTATCAATAGTTTATTTTATTTGTAAATTATCCTCTTTATTTTAATTTGATTTCAATTAGGTTTCTTTTTAGATTGATTTCATGTTTTTTTTTTAAATTTGTGTTTATCTATTTGTATTAATTGTATCATTTGTATCATTTGCTTACTTATTTATTGTAATTTGGGTAATTGTATTTTCACATTTTGTATACTATTTTATGTAAATGTTTTTTTATATACACTATTATACACACACACACACATATATATATATATATATATATATACACACTTTATAATAAAGTTAATTTTATTTCATGCATATTATTAATCTTATATTATTTTATACATATAATTTCTTTTAAATTTATTCTTACATTGTATTACATAATCCTACATAATATATCTTTTAAATTATTATATATGTATATATATATTTATTGATGCCTATGTTTAATCTATATACATTACTAAATCCATGTATTTTATACCTATAGTTTTCTTTGTACATAAAAGTATGTTTTAAGTCTATTATATATAATTTATAATAGAATTAACTTAATCTTAAATGCATTATTAAGTGCATGTACTTTTTGCAAATAATTATTTCTAAATCTATTTATGCATATATATGTTTTTGTAAACCTATTGTGTGTATTTCTTAAGATTATGTTTTACTATGTATTTTTTTATTCTTGTATATCCTATACATTATTTAAATTTTCCTGTATGTATTTTAATAAATATTTTTTCGCCTTTGTATATTTCTTGATTTTAAAATATTCATTCTATAATACATTTTCTAATGATTGCATATATATATTAAGTTTGTTTTTACAAATAGTTTCTAATTTATCAATCCACCAATTCATATATTATATATTACATGCTTATCATTATTTTAAATTTGTTTCATACCATATTGTTTTTTAATTCCATTTTGTTTTGTATATCTTGTGTTGATTATGTTATATTAGGCTATGAATATTATTTGTGGCAAATTATTTTCATTTTGTATCAATTATTCTCTATACATGATTGAAATTGGGTTTTATTTTTGGTTAGTTATATTTAATTATGTATTTTGTTAGCGATTAAATATGATATATTATCTTCATTCATCTATCATTGTATTTTATGCATACATATTATCCTATGCTTTTATTTTTGCTTTTGGTTTACTTAAACGTTGTTTTACAAGGTCCAACTCTTTAAAACTAATTACTCTATTCTATTTCAAGACAAATTAATGAGTTTTAAACGGGTTTTATAATTATTCGTCTGAAAATTCTTTAAAATGAAGGCAATGTTTGATGTTTGGAAATTCGGGGAATCGTGCCCTATCGTGCTGGGTTGCAATTTTCCATTTGTTCAAAATAATCAAATATTCCTTTAGAATTTCACTCATGCTTTGAAAATTCCTTAAAACGAGGCAATGTTCGATGTTTGGAAATTCGGGGAATCGTGCCCTATCATGCTGGGTTGCAATTTCCCGTTTGTTCGAAATAATCGAATATTCCTTTAGAATTTCACTCATGTTTTCTAAATGCTAAAGCGAGGCAATGTTCAATGTTTGGAAATTCGAGAAATTGGCCCTACCGTGCTGGGTTTTGGCTTTTCGTTGGACTAAATAATCGGGTATCCTTTTGTAATCTTCAACGTATAAACTTTTGAAAGTCAAAATTTATCATGTTTTCGAGGGTATAAAGGATCGTGTCCTATCGTGCTGGATGTGATGCTGTATTCCTCTGAAACAAGAGAATTTTGATTACCAACTTAGGCTATTCAAATGTTTATAAAAGGAACCACATTTCAAAATCATTTTTAAATCTTAGACATAAGGACAGTATTTAAACAATTTGGTACCAATTTTGGGTGTAGTGAGGGTGCTAATCCTTCCTCATACGTAACCGGATCCCGAACCCGTTTTCTCATATTTACGTAGGGCAAAATTGATTTAAATGGAATAAAATATTTTATTAGGTGATCCAATCACACCTAAACAAAAAAGATTGGTGGCAGCTCCACATTTGGTTTTAAAAGTCGATTCCCGTTTTTTTTAAATCGAAAAATGGTTTGAGATATATATATATATATATATATATATATATATAACATGATAGGTGAGAGAGAGAAGAGGTGGCCATTATCCTCATCCTTTCACCACCGAATCCAAAGAAAAGGAAGAAAGAAAAATTTTGAAAGTTTTCCGAGCAAAAATTTTGAAAGTTTTCCGAGCTTTTGCCGATCCAAAATTCACAAGATAAGAACTAAATTTTTATGAATTTTATATCACAAGAGCTTGGTTTATATGACTCAATTAGGATGATTTGTTTAAATTGCCATTAATGGATTTTAGAGAAATTGAAGCTTGATAATGATGGATTTATGAATGATAGGCTTAGTAAATCTTAGGACTATGTTTGAAGGTAGTAATTCAATTAATCAATTGAAATTCAACTATGATTTTAAAGAAGGCACTTGATATTATATAAGATTATATAGGTGGTAATTCAATTTCCTTTTCCTTGTTGGAAAAGGAATTCCATTTTGACTTTAACTATGATTTTTAAGTTGTTGTTTTCTTATTTTTATTTATTTAAAAAGAATCGCATTTTAACTTGCAAACTAAATCATAAACTATTATATTTATGTTTACTTTTTAATGATAATTAATAAAAATATAATATTTATTATAATTTTATAAATAAATAATAATAATTGATTATATCAATAAACTAAATAAGGATAATTTTATTAAACTAGTTAAAATCGATAAATTAACACTTTCTCTTTTGTTAGAATTTTTATTAATAATTGACTATATCGATAAATTGAATAAAGATGGTGAAAGAAAATAGTTTATGTTTCACTAATAAATATACATAAAATGGTAAGAAACTGGCATTTTAATTCCATTAAAAATGTGTCAAATAAATATTAGATTAGATATTTAATATTAATAATCAATATATATTAATTGAATTAGACATTATGATTAGTTATGAGTATCGAAATTCAAATTTGTGAAAATTAATATATATATATATATATATATATTGAATTAAATGACTACATATATAATCTTATTCAAATAATAATAATGAAAAAAAAAAAAAGAAACGAGTGTTATAAGAATCTCATAGGCTATCAAATATTAATTACAAAACTCTTAGCCAACTTCAGGCAATTTGGTTGTATTTGTTTGTTGTATGAATCAACTATGGTAGGCGAGCATGGTGTAAGTTGACTGTACTCTCATCCGGTGTCTTTAATTTATCTTAATCGAATTGAAAACGAATTAATTTTTTTAACATTATTTTTTCTTTTTTCTCTTCATCTTTATCATTGGAAATCAATTTCATTTCCGAAAAAAGTTTTAAGTCGATTTTGGGGTTCCAATCAATATCATTGATATACATATTTGTTGCATTACTTGGTAACTTATTTTTGTAAGGAAAACGATGATAACATTCTCAGAATCTTTGTTTGGCTTCCTAAAAGCTTTTAAACTAAATGAATTATTCCACTCAAATACTTTATCGGTTTCAAATAAATTATTCTTTGATTCAACAAATCTTTTCCATGACAGCAGATAGAATTTTTTCTCCCATGCAGGTAATGGTTCCATGAATTACCATATCATTTGGTTTGGGACGTGTAAATTTCAGACTGTAGTATTTTTCCTAACGATTATAATATCTTTTTTGATGATATGACTGTTGAAAAATCAAAAATAGTGGGAGGTGCAATTGGCAACGAAAGAAGAAAGTAAAAAGTGGTTGGCAAGTTGAGTTTAAAGCTGAATGGGTAATTGCAATTTTGGTCCCTAATTTTTTAGGCCATTTGCAAGTTAGTCCCTAAACCTTAACTATAAATAGGCCTAACCATTTCTCATTTCAACCATCCCAACCAATCTTTCTCTCTTAGTTTTCTCTATTCTCCCATTTGGGAATTCTTAAGGAATTCTATTTGTTTGTAATATTTTGAAGATAGTAAAGTTATCATCTGGTGTTAGTGGCCGAGGACGTAGGTATAATTTACCGAACCTCGTTAAAACTCTTATGTTCTTTCTTGTCCTATTTTTCTTTCAATATTTGAGGGTATAATAGTAGTATTTAATTGTGCTATTAAATTACTATAGAAGGGATATTCTGACTAAGGAAAGACTTGGTATTTAAGAGATCCATGTGATCCACCTCTCTTCTCTGGGAATTGTACTTTGTGTGATTTTTTAGTACAATAATTTACACGCTTCCGACCCTATTGTAACAACAAGTGGTATCAGAGCCGAAGGTTAATCGTAGTATGCTCTGTTGCTGCAGTTTAAACTGATCTTCCACATCAGAAAAGATTTCCTTAGGTATATTGAAAGATTATGGAGAAAAAGGACGGTTTAGGAGCTTCAACATCGTCCATGTGGACAAGACCGACAATTGCAAATAAAAGATTGGCCGTGGAGATCTTTGATGGCACGGGCCATTTTGGTATGTGGCAAAGTGATGTTCTAGATGCCCTTTTTTAGCAGGGTCTAGACATTGCTATTGATGAAGAGAAACCAGATGATGTACAGGAGAAAGATTGGAAGGCGATCAATCGGTTGGCATGTGGCACAATTCGATCATGCCTTTCTCGAGAGCAGAGGTATGTTTTTTCAAAGGAGACTTCTGCAAATAAGTTGTGGGTGGCACTTGAAGAAAATTTTTGAAGAAAAACAGTCAAAATAAGCTCCACTTGAAGAAAAGATGCTTTCGCTTCACTTACGCCCCAGTACCACAATGAATGATCACATCACCAAATTTAATTAGTTAGTCACTGATTTGTTAAATATGGATGAGACATTCAAAGATGAAGATTTGGCTTTGATGCTGTTGGGGTCACTTCCTGAGGAGTTTGAGTTCCTAGAAACTACTCTACTTCATGGCAGGAGTGATATATCTCTGAGCAAAGTTTGTACGACCTTATACAGTTATGAACAGAGAAAAAAGGACAAACAGAAAAACTCAATCAGAGATACAGAAGCTTTAGTAGTCCGAGGTCGTTCATACACTCGGAAGAAAATTCAGAAGGGGAGATCAAAGTCAAAGTCCAGACTTGGGAAAGATGAATGTGCCTTTTGTCATGAGAAAGGCCATTGGAAGAAAAATTGTCCAAAGCTGAAGAATAAGAGAAAAGCTGCTGTAGATGCTTGTATTGTAAAGCATGATACCAGTGACTCTGAACTATCACTGGTTCCATCATCATCGTCGTTTCATTCAGATGAGTGGATATTGGATTTGGGTTGTACCTATCATATGTCCCCTAACTGGGAGTGGTTCTCTGATTTAGTTGAACTAAATGGATGAGTTGTTTATATGGGTAATGACAATGCCTGTAAAACTGTTGGGATAGGTTCAATCCAATTAAAGAATCAAGATGGATCAACTAGAGTTCTGACTGATGTTCGGTACGTGCCTAGTTTGAAGAAAAATCTCATCTCATTGGGAGCCTTGGAATCCAATGGTTCAGTTGTTACTATGAGAGATGGGGTTTTGAAAGTGACATCTGGCGCACTTGTGATATTAAAGGGCATCAGGAAAAATAACTTGTATTACTACCAAGGTAGTATAGTTATTGGAGCATCATTTGCGACTTCCAGTAACAAAGAATTGGACTCAATGCGGTTGTGGCATATGAAGTTGGGACATGCCAGCGAAAAATCCTTGCAAATTCTGGCAAAGCAAGGATTGTTGAAAAGTGCAAAGGCTTGCAAATTAAAATTTTACGAGCATTGTGTTCGGGAAAGCAAAAGAGAGTGAAATTAAGATCTTGTTATCCATAATACAAAAGGTATTTTGGAATATGTTCACTCAGATGTGTGAGGGCCTTCCAAAACACCTTCGTTGGGAGGAAAACACTACTTTGTTACTTTTGTTGATGACTTTTCCAGAAGAGTTTGGGTGTATACCATGAAAACTAAGGATGAAGTGCTTGGAGTTTTTCTTAAATAGAAAACTATGATCGAAAACCAGACTGGCAAGAAAATCAAGTGGCTTAAGATGGACAATGGAGGGGAATATAGAAGTGATCTGTTCTTCGATGTGTGCCAAGAGTATAGTATTGTTCGACACTTCACAGTTAGGGATACACCACAGCAGAATGGAGTGGCAGAGCGTATGAATCAAACATTGCTGGAGAAAGTTCGATGTATGTTGTCCAATGCTGGGTTGGGCAAGCAATTTTGGGCTGAGGCTGTGACATACGCTGGCCATCTTGTTAATCGTTTGCCATCATCTGCATTAGAAAGAAAAACTCCTATGGAGGTATGGTCTGGAAAATCGGCTACAGATTATGATTCCTTACATGTGTTTGGATCCACTGCATATTACCATGTAAAGAAGTCAAAGTTAGATTCCTTACATGTGTTTGGACCACTGCATATTACCATGTAAAGAAGTCAAAGTTAGATCCGAGGGCAAAGAAAGCTCTCTTTATGGGAATCACTTCTGGAGTGAAGGGATTTCGTCTTTGGTGCTTAGACACAAAGAAAATGATCTGTAGTAGAGATGTTACCTTTGATGAATATGCCACATTGAAAAAGGTAGCAGATAAAGATATTCAGACGAGCGATACTCCACAACAGGTGGGGTGTACTCCAAAACAGGTGGAGTTTGAGCAGATAGGGATTTGCCCAGTTAATAAGTCTAATTCTCCAGCCACAATGGAGGAATTAGAGGTTGAAGAGGTTCTGAACCAAGAACCGTTAAGTACACCAGAAGCAGTTGCAGTTGCAAGGCCACGGAGAGAAATTCGTAAACCTGCTCGATTTACTGATATGGTAGCCTATGCCCTTCCCGTTGTTGATGATGATATTCCTGTCACTTATCAAGAAGCAATATAAAGCTTAGAATGTAGCACCCCAAACCCGGCCCAGACGTTATGGCCGGATCCGACATGCCACATCGAAGCATTCAAAACATTTTATATTGTTGATCTAGAAAAACCTACTTAGTGTTTTAAAAGATAATTTCATTATAGGTTAAAGTGAATGGAAGCTGTGTACCAGGTAGGAAACCGGAAAAGAGGAGGTAAGTCTATCGGACTACTTAAGTACCAAGCTCCCTCCGGATCCAATCCTAGACATGCACACCGCCATTGCCACACCTTAACGTCATGTATATTTCTAGGAAACCGATTTGATTAAGTCATTTTTAGGAAAAGTGATTAATTTTGGAAAATACTTTCTTTGCGGAAGCTTTGCTTGTTGTCGTGTTATTTTGAAATCAATTTTTTTTTTTTTGAAAACGCGCCCTAAAGCTATCCAATTTCAACAGTTAAAATAAGTAATACCTATCTTAATAATACATATTAAAACCATCAAAAATAATTAAGCGGCCTTATTACATTTAAAAACCCAAACCTCAACGTATATAATAGGATGTCCAGTTCACCAGAAGAAAACCAAACTTTCAGAACGGGTGGCCACTCCGAATTCCCTCACAGCTCCAAGCCCACTATGGTTGGGGATTTCCTGCGTGGATGAAAATAAAAGGGGTAAGTTTGGGGAAACTCAGTGTGTAAGGAAAACCCATTCAAAGCCCAAGTCAGCTCAAACCTATTGGGCCTAAGCCCATTTAGGTAACAGTGGTACTGGACCAGGGCCCTTTTTAGATTACAATAAACTAGGCCTTAGCCCCTTATTCAGATAACAGTATGTCCCATAGGCCCATTTCAAAATACATGCAACATCAATAACATATGCAAGCCCATTTGGGGAGACTACTCAACCCACCAACCACTACACTCAACCCGTACCAGCCCTACACTCCATGTGGGGAATAGCTCAACCCACCCATCCCAACACTCCACAGTTGCAGCCTTGCTGCTCAGTTAACAGTAAATTGAGGCAAAACCTCCAGTATGTGGACAAGCCACTTTTAGTACTTCCTCCGTCAATATCCCAATCCCATACATCAGATAATAACAACATGGCATGCAGTAAATAACAATAGTCAAACATGCATTTAGGTCAATTTAACCCCAGGGGTATTTCGGTAATTTATCTAATAGGGGTAAAACTATAAATTTTCCACTTTTAAAGGTATTTCAGTAATTTATCTATTTTAGGGTTTTTCATGCATATTCCTACTTTTCACGTACTAACAGAATCACGTACCGAGGGTTCTTACCGAATTGGGTCCGTTGGCCCATCATTCCAATTTTTGCCCATTAAGCCCAAAAATATCGAGGGCACAGAAATCATGCACTTTGCAGTCCAAATTTTGTAGCTTACCAAAAACATTAATCGATTTATCTCACAAGCATTCGCACACTCGCAAATCTACAAAATACCAGTTTTAGGCATTTCGACTTTTCGACTTTTGTCGATCCAGACTAAGAAAGAGGGTGTTAGTTACACACTGCTTTGCGACGATATCGATTTGAGATCCACACGAACCACCAACAATTGGATTACTAACACATTAATCTAACTATTTAAATACAAACTACGTATTAACCCCTTACAATATTCGGCCAACCACACCTACAGATCATAGTAAGCTTATAAGAAAACAATAAGCAACTCATTAACAAATTTTTGTCAATGTTTACCACATAATCATAATTTCACTGCAAGCTGTCTTCCTGAGCAACAGTCAGTAAATCATCTATAACTGGAGCTACGAAACTCCAAATCAAGTTCCATTAATTTTCCCTGAAAATAGACTCATATACCTTCTATCCATAAAATTTTCAGAATTTTTGGTTTGGCCAATCAATACCAGATTTTTCTTCAAGTTTCCCATGTTTCACTGTTTGACTAATCTGACCACTCTTCATTACGAATCAAATTTCTCATTGTACAGACTTCAAAATATGTTCTCGTTTATTCCATTTGAAACTAGACGCATTAAGCTTTAATTACATAATTTATTCAGCTTCTAACTCATCTCCCACAATTTATGGTGATTTTCTAAAGTCACGTTACTGCTGCTGTCCCAAGCAGATTTATTACCAAATCACTCTTTCACACCTAACTTGCATGCTTGTTATTTAAACGT
Source organism: Gossypium arboreum (assembly GCF_025698485.1). Classification (NCBI taxonomy): domain Eukaryota; kingdom Viridiplantae; phylum Streptophyta; class Magnoliopsida; order Malvales; family Malvaceae; genus Gossypium; species Gossypium arboreum. The sequence continues at coordinate 1,416,763 of NC_069070.1, read as the reverse complement.
GTATATCACCAATCAATTATCACATATCTATGATTTTACTTAAGTATAATCTCCATTTCATCATTTTAAAGCACAACATGTTAGCCGATTTTTCCCCTTAGCATCTAAGGCACATGCATGCTCATTTGTTTGGCTCAACTTCACCTATCTTTCATTTTTCATCAAAAGAACATGAAACAACAACCATTTCGTTCATTTTAATTCATGACTAAATGCTCACAACACAACTAAAAACCAAAATATGCTTCAAGATTTAAGGTAGAATCAAGAAGAACTCATGAACATCAAGATAGAAGCAAACTACCATGAACTGACCTTCAATTTTCTTCCCTAAGTGACCGAACATTCAAGAGCTTTCTCCTCTCCTTTCTCTTCTCTAACTTTAGGCTATGATGAACAAAGATGGACAAAACTTTATTCTTTTCACCCCTTTTTCTTTTAATAAAATTTCATATTTCATCCATTTAATTCTTTAATACAAAAGACATGAAATGCCCATCATGGAACATTTACCTAACCAATTATCATGGAACATTTACCTAACCCATTATCATGAAACATTTACCTAACCCATTATCATGGAACATTTACCTAACAGCCATTATCAATTTGTATCAATTTGTACCATAAATTATGGATATCAAGTGCACATTTTGTCTACAACAACATGATGGTTGGCCACTTCATGTAAAATGGGAGGTTTGTCATGCAAATCCTCCTATTTTTCCCTCCTATTTATTTGGCCACTTCAATTTAGCCTATAGCATTTTCAAACATTTTTACATAGGTCCTATTTCATAATTTCACCCCTTTTTTCTTATGGAACAAAAATTAACTAAAATTGTCGGGTTCTATCTTAAGCTTGGGCCTTCTAGAGGCCCACTAACATAATTAAACCTATGCCAACATTCACAGAATTCCCGAAAATTGGGGCGTTACATAGAAAGTGACAAATGGAAAGGCGCCATGGATGAAGAAATGCAGTCTCTCTGGAAGAACAATACTTGGGAGTTGGCGCAATTACCGAAAGGTAAAAGGGCAATCGGATGCAAGTGGGTATTCGAAAAGAAAGATGGATCTCCTAGCAAGAAAGATGGTCGCTATAAGGCAAGATTGGTAGCTAAAGGCTACGCTCAGAATGAGGGAATTGACTACAATAATGTATTTTCCCCTGTTGTGAAGCATTCCTCCATTAGAATTTTGTTGGCCTTGGTAGCACAGTTGAATTTGGAGCTAGCTCAACTTGATGTTAAGACGGCTTTCTTGCATGGTGAGTCAGAAGAGGAGATCTATATGACTCAGCCTGAAGGATACACAGATGCTGGTAGTAGAAATTGGGATTGTAAGCTGAACAAATCGCTATATGGATTGAAGCAATCCCCGAGGCAGTGGTACAAACGATTTGATAGCTTTATGAGAAGGCGAAGTACACAAGAAGCAAATATGACAATTGTGTGTATTTGCGAAAGTGCATGACGGATCTTTCATTTATCTACTCTTGTATGTTGATGATATGTTAATCGCTCAAGAGCCAAAAGGAGATAGATAAGTGAAGGCTCGATTGAATCAAGAGTTCGAGATAAAAGATCTAGGTGAGGCCAAGAAGATTCTCGGCATGGAGATAAGTAGAGATAGACAGAGAGGCAAGCTTTGTTTGAATCAGAAGCAATATCTGAAAAAGGTATTACAATGTTTTGGTGTAAATGAAAACACAAAACATGTAAGTACCCCACTTGCTTCTCATTTGAAACTTAGTGCTCAATTATCTCCAAACCAAGAAGAAAGAGAATATATGGCAAAAGTCCCATATGCTAATGCAGTTGGGAGTTTGATGTATGTGATGGTGTGTACGCGGCCTGACATTTCACAAGCTGTTGGAGTTGTGAGCAGGTATATGCATGATCCTGGAAAAGGACATTGGCAAGCTGTGAAATTGATTCTACGGTATCTTCGAAAAACCGTAGACGTTGGTTTAATTTTTGAGCAGGATGAAGCACTTGGTCAGTTTGTAGTTGGATATGTTGATTCCGACTTTGCTGGTGATTTAGATAAACGTCGTTCAACTACAGGGTATCTGTTTACTCTTGCGAAAGCCCCGTGAGTTGGAAGTCTACCTTACGATCTCTGATGAGTGTATCTACTACAGAGGTAGAATATATGGCAGTTACAGAAGCTATTAAGGAGGCTATTTGGCTTAATAGATTGTTGAAAGACTTGGGAGTTGTTCAAAGTCACATTAGTCTATATAGTGACACTCAGAGAGCTATTCATTTAGCGAAAAATCAAGTCTATCATTCAAGAACCAAGCATATCGACGTAAGATATCACTTTAAAGGGAAGTCTTTGAAAAGGAAAATTCTACTTGAAGATTCCAACAGCAGATAATCCCGCAGAAATGATGACCAAGGTGGTAACAACAATTAAGTTTAATCATTGTTTGAACTTGATTAACATCCTGAGAATTTGAGCACGTTCAGGTGTATGGCGCTCAAGAGCGCATTTGGAGGCACTACAAAAGATAGCTTTATCAAATTTGGGGAGTTGAAGGAAGTGTGTGAAGATGTGATTATCCTAATAAAATCTTCAAGGTGGAGATTGTTGAAAAGTCAAAAATAGTGGAAGGTGCAATTGGCACCTAAAGAAGAAAGTAAAAAGTGGTTGGCAAGTTGAGTTTAAAGTTGAATAGGATAATTGTAATTTTGGTCCCAAATTTTTTGGACCATTTGCAAGTTAGTCCCTAAACCTTAACTATAAATAGGCCTAACCATTTCTCATTTCAACCATCCCAACCAATCTTTCTCTCTTAGTTTTCTCTCTTCTCCCATTTGAGAATTCTTAATTAATTCTATTTGTTTGTAATATTTTGAAGATAGTAAAGTTATCATCTGGTGTTAGTGCCCGAGGACGTAGGTATAATTTACCGAACCTCGTTAAAACTCTTGTGTTCTTTCTTGTCCTATTTTTTTCAATTTTTGAGGGTATAATAGTAGTATTTAATTGTGCTATTAAATTACTATAGAAGGGATATTCTGACTAAGGAAAGACTTGGTATTTAAGAGATCCATGTGATCCACCTCTCTTCCCTGGGAATTGAACTTTGTGTGATTTTTTAGTACAATAATTTACACGCTTCCGACCCTATTGTAACAACAATGACATGATTTCTTGTAATCCAAACAAATAAATGAATTGAAATCGCTAATGATATGGGTTTTTAGCGAGGGGACTTGTTGGGTTTATATAAGATTATTAGAATTGGTGGTCACTCAATCCTTTCCCTTATTGGAAAAGGATTTCTAATTTCAGTTTGACTATGATTTCTCTTTTCTAAATATTTGTATAATAGAATTATTAAAAAATAATTATATTTGTACTGATAATATTTCTTATTAAATGGTTTTTATGAGTTAAATAGCAATCAAACCAAGACTGGGAGACTGAACTGCATTAGGTCTTGGTGGTGATCCATCGCTTCAACCACTATCCACCATCTACATCCTTCCCCTATATAAACTCTGCAAAATATATACACACACATATATATATAGAGAGAGAGAGAGAGAGAAACAAATTATGGAAGGCAGGAAAGTTAGATATCAAAATACAGTTGGCATGGTGGTTTCACAGCCGCTATTTCAAAATAGCTAAAGATCTCAATAGCTGTGTGAACAAATTTCAGATGTTCTTCGAAATCCAAAGCAGAAAAATCACATACAGAGGCTGAGATCAGATAACTGATACTCAAGTAAAAATTTAAGGGTTTCGAATTTACCTCATTTGATCAGAGTCGTGGTGAGATGCTCGCTTGGCGCAAAGATCCGTACGAAGAGAGATGAGGGTAGGAAAGAGTTCTTATAAAAAAAGGATAAGATATGCTATTAGTTCTTGTACTTTGTAAAAGTTGTGAATTCAGTTCCTATATTTTAATTTGAATAATTTCAGTCCCTTTACTTTTTGAAGTAGTAGTTACATCCATTAAGTTCAATTATTTGTATTTCACTACACGTACGGTTGTAGACTTAGACTATATGCCCCAATTGGATCATTCTAAGTCTTTATACTTTTTGAATTTTAAAATTTTAGTCTCGATGTAAATGATAGTTATTAATCAATTAATTAGATTTTTTGTGAGTAATATCTTTGAGATAAAAAACTAACATGACATTACATATAGGATAATATGTTTATCGTATCGATTTTAAAAATAGCGAACTTAATAAATTTAATGGTATCGTTTGGTAAGGATTAAAATTTTAAAATTCAAAAGTATAGAAACTAAAATTGACCAAATTAAAGTATAGAAACTAAATTCACAATTTTATAAAATACAGGGATTAATAACAAATTTAACCTTTTGTAAAAATAAATTATATATAATTTTAGATAGAGAAGAGCCCAAAACTTCTTCTGTACTTTTGTAATTAAATTAAATTAATATACAACTTAGAGTAAAAACCTAATTTCTTAATTTTTTTATACATGTAATTTTAACTTTTTTATATGTCATCCAAGTGCAAAGGAAACTCCTTTTGATGGAAGAATCAACTTAAAAACCCTCATCATATAAAAGTTGTTGGTTCAAATTTAAAAATCTCATCCAATTTGGATTTGGAAAATTCTTATTAAAATAAACTCTTACCTGAAAATTTTATATCTCATGATCAAAACATTTTCACTAGTGTAATCAATGTTCACAAAAAGTAACATGTATGCATTACTTGAACAAAATAACGAGAAGCAGTAATTATTCTTTTCTAACCTAGCCAACTTCATATTGGCTTCCCAAATAGTTTCTCGCAATCTCTTTATCTATGTTTGATCCTCCAATGTTTGACGAGTCTTTGCCAACTTATCCTTTAGCCATAAAAATTCCAAACCGGTAACTCCGTGTCTTTCACCCTTACCAACATATCATTGATATTAGTTAGCTCAAGCTTATTCATATCGCTTTCTAATTTCTGATAAATTTCAACAACTGCATTCATAATGTTGCTTTGAAACTCTTGATTATTCAATTAAAATTGGTCAGCAAAGTGAGCATGGTTTTGAAATATTTCATTGAGCGCATCAGCATTGTGTTGATGAACCTCGTATCTGTTGATGATGACTGTTGTGACATCTAACATCAAAGATAATTAAAGATCCTGTCTCTATATATCATTACATATGATTGAGAAGAAAAGAAATGCTAAATACTCAAAGAAACAATAAATTCATTAAATAGTAGCTTGCAGCCATTACTTTGGAAGAAATCATCTATCCATCTTCCTAAGGACAAAGAATATTCAGAGTCAAAGGACAAGTCCCCCAAAGCACTCATACGATTCAAAGATTCATGATTCAAATGTGTTGGAGGAACCTATAAGCAAAACAGAATCAAATATTGATCCAAAAATAAGTAGATAAAGTTAAAAACTTTGCAACATGATAACATAATAAATAAGGAGAAAAGTAAACAGCATTACGCATAGATTTAGAAACTGAAAGCTTTCCAACTTAGGATTATTCTTTTTTTTTTTTTTTTTGGTTTCTACCCGATGTTTCTTGTTTGGTTTGGTATCTTACCATAAATGTGGGATCAATCCTTTTAAGTTTTCTTTCTCCTTTATTTACTTTCCAATTATTTTGATTTATCAATTTTATATATATATATATATATATATATATATATATATATATGATATTTAGACCTATTAATGGGTTGAGTTATTGATTCAAACTCAAAAGATTATTTAAATTTTGAAGGAGTTTTGGTAAAAGTATTAAACCCTAAAAATAGGATTGGGCAAAAAAAGTAAGCTTGCTAAAATATGAGTTGAACTCATGTATGAACATTCAAGGTCTGAACTAGGCTCGGCTCATTTTTAAAATTTGTAATTTTTATATTATGTTATTTTTATATATTATCTAATATATAATAAAAAAAATTAAATCTATAGTAATATATAATATCGTAAACAATAAAAAACATTAAGATGAATATATATATAAAAGTTTAATAAATAAAATATATAAATTATTAAATAGTATTAAAAATAATATAAATAATTTTGAAAAATAATAATATGGGTTGATTTAAAATGGATTTGGGTTAACCATTTACAAGTATGGATGGACTTAAACAAATGTTAGGTACATATTTTAGACTGGATCTGACTGATCTTGACAATAAACCAGAATATGTGTTAACATCATGCTTAATTCTAATCCAAACTCAACCTGATGCATAGGGGAAAATGTTTAAACATCAAACGGTATTAGTGAAATATGATTAATTTTTAGATATTCTTTAGGTGGCTTGTGAGTAAAACTTTTTTATTAGTTTGAGGAGTTGTGAGTTTAATACTCTCTCTAAATCAATTCTTTAATCGATTTCCAATTTAATCGATTCTTTAATCGATTTTTAATCCAATCAATTTGATCAATCAATCTAATTCGGTTCAGATAATCTTAGTTATATGAATTTCAAGCTGTTGAAGATACTAAAATAAATCGGAACCTTCTCGGTCTCACCAAACTTACTCTAAACCAAGAGCATAAAAAATAATAAAAAATAAAAAAATCCTCCTCTAAACCATGCAGTGTCAGCAATCATACGATCTGTTAGTGAAACATTGAGTAGAAACTATAGATGACAACAAATGGGAACCCTCACCTTGTTAGAGAATTAAGTAATGAATTTCTAATTTTAATGATTGCAGTTCTACGCGGTAACTTTTACTAACAAAAATACCAATCCATCAACATGTGTTCTCGAAACTTATATTCGCCTAGCATTACAACCACTGCAGACTCCAACTCACTTATATTATTCACTTCTAGACTCGTAAATAAAATCCCAAAGATTGACACTGTTCCAAGACACATAAACTCAATCACTCAAAGTCTCTAAAAAGATCATAAATGAAAATTGCAACAGGCTTCAAGCTAAAATATATTCGGATTGCTTTCTAATATCTCAGTGACCACTTCCGTTCTATCCTTATCAACTCTGTATCTTTGAACCGTAGAGCATGTTAGGCTTCATTTTCTCCGGCATCACCAGTGCTGCAACTCCCATCTAGAAAACAAAGCTATTAAGATAAACATCAAAGTATAAAATATGTACTACTAAAAGTTAAAAAGTATTTTATAAGACAATTAAATTTGTTATACAATAATCTAAGACCAAATTGTTACTATAAAGTGAAATCTTCTATCTCTAGATATCATTACAGATAATTGACAGGAAAGGAAAAATAAGTTCAGCAGAATGGTCACTGAAATAGTAGCCGATATTGTTAGAAGATTCAGGGTTCAAATGTGCTTGAGGAATCTATAAGCAAGAGAGAGTCAGAAAATGGTCTAAAATTAAACAGCTCACCATAAATTACCACACGCTCAGAAGTTTTTACCTCAGACTCATGAATCTCAACATTGGCATCTACCTGGATATACAAAATATAAAGTTAATAATGATTTATCTAACAGAAAAAAAAAAAAACATGATGAGAGAAAGGAGAAATCAAGGCAATTGGTATTGACTGCATAGGTTGCTCCTCATTGAATTGCGTCATCATATCAGTATCATGTATGATCTCTGCCTTTTGACTTAGTGGCTGCATAATAAATTTGAAAGTTAAGTTCCAACAAAACAAAAAACCTGCAATCAATTAAAAATGGGTAAGAGAGAAAACATTACAGCCTCTGTAAATCTGAAATCACCCCTCATTTTATTGATCAGAATCCCCATTTCAATCAGCAAATTCTGCACATCCACAATAGTTTCCCTGATTATATCTGTCTTTTGATCAAATCGCCCCTGTATAATAGATTTAAAAGTTAGTTCCCACAAAAAAAAAAACCAATTGCAAACAAGATCGCAAACAGGGAGAACATACAGCCTGTTCAAATTTGGTATCGCCCCTTATTGTACGCATGAATTCTGTCACTTCAACGTCCTCTATCTGCAGATGGAGAACGTCCAAAAAGGGAGTCATTCAAAATAAATTAAGAATTAGGTTGTCGAGAATTTGGGGGGGGGGGGGGGAAGCAGCAAAGCTCCACACAGAAAGAATAAGAGGAAAGTAGTATCACCTTCTTCCATGCACTACTGGCTGCGTCTGGTTTCATGTCATTGCTGAATTTCATCTTGAAATCCTTGAAGCAAAAAACCAAGACATAAATACATGCTACATCTGAGATTAGAACAAAAAGAAAAACATAAGAGAAAACTGGTCACCTTCTTGTTCTTGCCAGTTTCCCCCATGATTCCTTGGCAATAAAATCAAGGGATTTTTAGACGTTGAAAATAAAGGAAGCCTAATATAGAGAACCAGCTACAGTTCCATTAGCGCAATAGCGCAACCTTTTAGCGCTCTTTGTCTACTTTATATTTTTGCACTCTTCATCTCAATTTTTTTATATTTTTATGTTAAAATATATTATATTAATAAATACTAAATTTTATATAAAGAGAATATTTTTGTTTAACTTAACTTATAAATAATATCTTATTTTTTGGGTCACACATATATTTACTAATTTATAATTAAAATTAATTTTAAAAATATTTTAAATCTAATTTATATGGGTCTCATATATTTTTATTATACTTAATTTCACTACTTTTATACCACTATAATTTGTTTTTGCTTTCTTACCCCATTGTAAATTTATAACTATATAATTCGTTAACTATTTTTTTTTTCTTTCTTACGCAGACACTAATATCCCATTTATTTTCTTCCCCATTTACCCCTTTTTTTCCCTTCTCATTCACCGTCTTTACCTTTGCCTCTGTATTTCATTCTCTGCAAAAAAAACCCAGCATCATCATCTTCATATAAGCGAATCGACTTCAAAGAAGACAGGTATGTTAAAAATCCCATAAATTATCACGATTAAATGTTAAAGTTCTTTTCATCTGTTTACTAAAGTTCTATTCTTGTATATGGGTTTTTTTTCCTGTTTTTGATTCAGGCCAAAGTAAGTTCAGGAGTGTCCTTTTTTGACACGCTTTAAGGTATGTCCGTTACGTATCCAGTCGTGTCGGCGGCATGTCCGTGTCGGACACCAATACGACACTGGTAAGAGGGGATTTTTCCCGTGTCGGTGCTTCCTAGCTCTCTGCGTATCTCCCCACTACATTTTATGTCTTAAATCACCTTTCATGATTAGTGAATCCCGACCACACTAAAACTTAAGGCTTCTTAAGGCAGAGAAACGAGTCCAACTTATTGACTTTTGATGAAGAACCAAAAATGATCCTTTTAGTTGGATCAAAAGAAGATCCATGCTCTACTCCTAATTGCATTACCATGCATATTTGCTCACAAATACAGGATTCCTGTAACAATTCAAAATTACAGTTTTGCCTCTGTTTTTTTCTGAATTTGCCAGCTGTCATTGTTTTTTTTGAATTTTATAGTTTTATCACTATTCTTCAAAAAAATTACAGTTTTACTATAACCTCTATTATTTTATGCAAATCAGTCCTTAAATAGCGCTGGTGATGCCGGAGAAAATGAAGCCCAACATACAGAGTTGACAAGGATACTAAAATATATATCACTAATGAAGCTTTACCAGGAAAAAATACTAATAACCCTAAACTATAACAAAAACAAATGGGCCAAAAAGTATTGGGCTCTACTTGAGTTTTAGTTTTTATTGGCTTTACCTTTGTTTTGTTGACAATGAAATAGTATCCTTATCAACTCTGTATGTTAGGCTTCATTTTCTCAGGAAAAAAAAGAGGCAAAACTGTAATTTTGGATGTGTTTGTGAGCAAATATGCATGGCAATGCAATTAGAAGGAGTAGAGCATGGATCTTCTTTTGATCCAACCAAAAGGATAAGCATTAAAGAATTTTGTGTTAACTTTTTATATGTTTAAAAATATTACAAATTTAGTATAAAAAATATTACAAATTTGTTAGTATAAATTAAAATAAAATTTTAAGTGTTAATAATTTATACATATTCATTTATTTATTCTTGTTTATTTTAATTTTCATCTTGCATTCTAATTATTAATGGTATTTTATGTCTATGTCATATATTAATTTTACACACTATCATAATTATATTTCAATAATTTAACTGTTAAATTTATCAATATAATTACATTTGTCATGCATGTAAAATTTTAAACTAATCTAATATTTCTATCAATCTATCTAAAATACTTGATATATTAATATATATTCAACGGTTGTATTATTTTTGTTAATATAAAGTAAATAGTTAAAATTTTAAATTTATATCAAATTTGGTATACATAAATGAAACATATAATATAATAATTGAATTATTAAAATATTAATTATATAATAATTACAAAAGCAAGTGAATGCCTCCCTCCCTTAATTTATATATTTTATCCTTTGCATTGACCCTCCCCAAGACCTTTCACGACAACCCCCCATGAGCCGTAATCAAATTGTACAAATTGTGGTCTTCCAGTTGGTCAATCTTCTCTGCTTGAGACTACACTCTACAAGTTGTCTTTTGTGCGGGCATGGGCAGGAAACAAATGTACATGTCAGACGGGATTGTTCAGCTGCAGCGGTGTTTGGAGGCAGTCAGGGGTGTAATTTTAATTTAATCTTTTAAAAATTATAAATATATAAATTATTTAAATAATAAAATTATATTTTTATCGTCATAAATTTTTGTTTTTGATTTCACCCCTACCGCAGCTCCTACCTACTAGTGTCACGGACTTAGAGTTTTCCCAAGCAATCCGTGCGGCCTCAAGCGTTCTTTCGCTCAAAAACGCCTAAGTCAGCCTATCTCGTAACAATTAAGGATCCTTCACTCAAAAACGCCTAAGTCAGCCTGTCTCGCAAAAATGAGGATTCAATGGAACTCCTCTCAAGAACGCACGAAGAACAGCAGAAGAACGAAGTAAGAACGATCTCAAAAGATGAACAAAAGCCACAGAAAAATAAGAACACTTGAGAGAAAAGTTTGAGTGAATACTCTCAAAATTCTATTAATCATTGAATGAATACAATGAGGGGAGAGGCCTCTATTTATAGTTGAGCCTTCCCACATCAATGATCAGATCAAAATACATCAATGGCTAAGATCTAAAGCTATCAAGATATCAAATCTCTAAGATTACGAATCGTATCTTTTAAAGATTACATTAAAGTCTAAGATCGCATATCTTTGAAGATCTCCTTCCATATTTGCCAAGCATATCTTTGAAGATTACTTTCCATATTTGCCAAGCTCCGGAGATGGGCTTTCAATCTCTCCAAACCTTTGGACCGGTCGATTGGGCGAATGACCTCCCTCAAAAGCGATAAATTGCACCGGTCGTCATGGTTGCAAGTCTCCTTCGCAACCCATGACATTCTCCCCCACTTGTTCTAGCGACGCCCTCGTCGCGTCCCCCTCATGGAACTGGGCTATCTCCTCTTGGAATTGCCACAATGCCTCGGCAGGTTCCCAACTTGCCTCGCTGTCAGGTAGTCCTTTCCATCGTACCAAGTATTCGTGTCGTGGCCGATGATACCTTTGTCTCACCACACGATCTGCCTCAATGTTTTCAACTTCTCTGTCATAAGAGACTTTTACCCCCATTGGTGCTCGTTCCGACTTGCCTCGATTTGGATCCTCTTGATCCCCATGGTATGGCTTGAGCATGCTTACATGGAATACTGGATGGAGCTTCAGCTTTGCTGGTAACTCAAGTTTGTAGGCCACCTTGCCTACCCTCTTCAAGACTTTAAACGGCCCCTCATACCTTCGCACAAGCCCCTTGTCCAAACCCGTATATCGCAACATCAAGTGTAGTTTGGCAAGGACTAAGTCCCCCACCTGAAACTGCATATCCCTTCGATTCTGATCGGCCCACTTCTTGTTGCGCTTACTTGCTTTGTGTAAACAAGCCCTAGCCAAGTCATTCTTTTCTTGCCAATCCTTCGCAAATCGATACGCAGCAGGATTTGGGCCTGTATAACGGGTCACAACAGCGTTGGGTGTGAGTGGCTGCTGGCCCGTCACTATCTCGAACGGACTTTGGTTAGTTGCCCCACTTCGCTGCAAGTTGTATGAAAATTGGGCAACATCCAACAACTTGGGCCAATCCCTTTGCGTGGCACCCACATAATGTCGGAGATAAGTCTCCAACAATGCATTCACTCGTTCAGTTTGCCCATCAGTTTGTGGATGCATGCTTGTGGAGAAGTTCAATTCTGAGCCCATTGACTTGAACAACTCTGTCCAGAACCGGCCCGTAAATCTCTCATCTCGATCACTGATAATAGACAATGGCACTCCCCAATATTTTACCACATGTCTAAGAAATAAGCGAGCTGCCTCCTCAGCATGGCACTCCTTGGTAGCCGGAATAAACGTCGCATACTTAGAAAACCTATCCACCACAACAAGAATACTTGCAAATCCGTCAGACTTAGGCAAACCCACAATAAAGTCCATGGATACACTCTCCCATGGCCTTTCCGGAATGGGCAAAGGTTGTAGCAAGCCGGCAGGACTCTTTAACTCAACCTTGTCTTGTTGGCATACTAGACAAGTCTTCACATAGGTCTCCACATCTTCACCCATGTGAGGCCAATAGTATCGATCCTCCAAAAGGGCCAAGGTACGGTGCATTCCCGGATGGCCCGCCCATCGTGAATCATGGCATTCTTTCATTACTTCCTTGCGCAATTTCCCATAATGAGGCACATAGAGGCGGTGCCCATGGGTGTATAGTAATTCCCCATCAAGCCAAAATCTCCTCGTTTTCCCCTCATTGGCTAGCTCAACCAAGCTTTTGGCTGTGGGGTCATGGGACAACCCTTCTCGAATGCGTTCCAATAGGGACCCGTCGGGTTGACTGATGGCCGCGAATTCCATCTTTCGGCTAAGTGCATCAGCCACCATGTTGGCACTTCCTGGCTTGTATTCCATTGTGAAATCAAACTCAGCTAGAAAAACCTGCCAACGAGCCTGTTTGGGAGACAACTTTTTCTGGGTTAGAAAATAACTATTGGCAACATTATCAGTAAGGACCACGAACCTGGAACCCAGTAAGTAATGCCTCCATGTGCGCAAGCAATGCACCACAGCGGTCATTTCCTTCTCTTGGACCGTATATCTCCGCTCTGTCTCATTAAGCTTTCGACTTTCGAAAGCAATGGGATGACCCTCTTGCATCAGTACTTCCCCAATGGCATAATCTAACGCATCTGTGCGTACTTCATAAGGCTTCGAGTAATCCGGTAATGCAAGTACAGGCTCACTTGTCATTACTTGCTTCAATTGATTGAAGGCCCTCTCACACTGTGGGTTCCATTCCCATACCTTACCCTTTTTTAACATGTCCGTCAAGGGTGCGGTAATTCTAGAATAGCCTTCGATAAAGCGTCTGTAGTAGTTTGCCAACCCAAGGAAAGATCTCAACTCTGTCACCTTGGTTGGAGCCTCCCATTCGGCAATAGCCCGAACCTTGCTTTCATCCATCCGGATCTTGCCACCTCCCACAATGTGGCCTAGAAATGGCACCTCTCGTTGAGCAAAGGTGCATTTGTCCTCTTTGACGAACAACTCATTTTCCCTCAAAGTTTGGAACACCTCCCTCAAATGTTCCACATGTTCATTGAGTGTTTTACTATACACCTCAATATCGTCAAGGTAAACAACCACGAAACGATCAAGGAAAGGTTGAAGTACCTTATTCATCAAGGTGCAGAATGTAGCTGAGGCATTCGTGAGTCCGAATGGCATCACCAAAAACTCATACGAGCCATACCGCGTCACACAAGCTGTCTTTGGCTCATCTCCTTCGGCTATCCGAACTTGATGGTACCCCGATCTCAAGTCCAACTTGGTAAACCATCTCGCACTACCAAGCTGATCAAACAAGTCTGCGATGAGGGGAATAGGGTACCTATTCCTCACGGTGATCTTGTTTAGGGCCCGATAATCAATACACATCCGTAATAACCCATCATGTTTCTTTTGAAATAGCACTGGTGCACCATACGGAGATTTAGATGGCCTAATGAATCCCGCATCTAAAAGCTCCTTTAACTGTTTCCGTAATTCCTCCAATTCTGGTGGGGACATACGATATGGCGCCCTAGCTGGCGGCACCATGTTGGACACCAATTCGATCCTATGATCCACCTTCCTCTTAGGTGGCAAATTCTTTGGCAACTTTGCAGGCATCACATCTCGAAAGGATTGTAATACTTGGCCCACTTCCTTAGGGATCTCACCCGCGGTCTTACCGGTTTCCTCAATCTTCAAAGTGGCTAAGTAGGAGACTTCATCTTTACGTACTCCCTTAGCAAATTGGATTGCGGACAATGTTTTCCCTTCGAGGCTCCCCTTTCTTGTCAATCTCACTATACATTGATGGTTCGAATCTGAAATCACCATGAAATTACCGGAAGGACAAATCGTCGCATTAACCTGATCAAGAAAGCTCAATCCAACTACAAAATCATAGTCATCAAGTGGTATTACCTTGATGGATGCCGTACCGGTCCAATCGCCAAATTGGAGTTTTACTCCCTTTGCGACCCCCTTAATTGGAACACTTTCTGAATTCACCGTCTTAATTCGACCCGGATCATTTTCAATCTTGAGACCAAGTTTATGCGCAGCCCCTTCGGACATAAATAAATCAGACGCACCTGTGTCGACAAGTGCATTCAACTTTTTGCCAGCTACCATGATGTCCGCAAACATCAGCCCATGACTCCTCTTGTCTTCAACACCCCCTAGTATTGAACCAAGATTGTTATCCTCCACATCTGACTCTGCTTTCGCTTCCACAGCAGAGAGCGCCGCCTTCTTTGGACAATCTTTAATCATGTGTGGTCCATCACAATGAAAGCACCTTATAGGCCCACTCTTCCTTTTGTCCCATGGCTTTTTACCGTTGTCATTTCTAGGGGGCCTTTCTTTGTCTCCCCCACTATTTCCCTTTGGCTGGGACTTGGGCTTAAAAGACTCAGGCCTGTCTTTCTTCCCACCAAATTCTGCCAACGATTCTGCTACAGACATGGCCTTGGTAAGTTCTTGGACTCCTCGGCGTTGCAACTCTTGCTTCGCCCATGGTTTCAACCCATCCATGAAGGAAAAGAATGCCTCTTTCTCACCCATATCAGAAATTTGAAGCATGAGTTCGCTAAACTCCTGCACATACTCCCTCACAGTGCCTTGTTGCGAAAGCCGACGCAACTTTGCCCGAGCTTCATCCTCGGCATACTCAGGGTAAAACTGCGCTTTGAACTCGTATTGGAACTCCTTCCAAGTTCTAATTTCTGTCCCACCACGTCTCACATCGGTGGACCTACGACGCCACCACAATAAGGCAATGTCAGTAAGATACATAGCAGCAGTAATTACCTTAGTGGCATCATCAGCAATGCCCTTGGCACGAAAGTATTGCTCGACTCCCCACAGGAAATTGTCCACTTCTCTTGCGGACCTTGTTCCCTTAAACTCCTTTGGCTTGGGAACATCTACGCTGGGCTTGGGTGTGACAGCAGCCAACCCTCCATTGCCCAAAGCAGCCTTGTAGATTGTGAGTTCACCCTTGAGCTCCGCAATCTCCTCTTTCAAGGCCGTCAACATAGCCTCCATGGCATCAGTCTTACCAACCATCATAGTCTCGATGGCATCATCCCTACTCGTCATCTTCTCAATGTTATCCAACACATACTCTTTGAGTTGCTCTTGCATAGATTGCAACCCATCATTGACTTTATCATCGATATCATCAACCCTCTCCTTGACATCCCCCACGGATTCTTCAAGAGTGACGACTCGATCTTCCAAAGTCGACAATATGTCCCTCGAACGGCTAGCCTTCCTAGCCCTCCCACGAGTCTCCATTCTATCAACATTCTCAGCAGCTTCTTTCGACATCATTCAACAGTGTCTTTGAACGCTGGCTCGGATACCAACTGTCACGGACTTAGAGTTTTCCTAAGCAATCCATGCGGCCTCAAGCGTTCTTTCGCTCAAAAATGCCTAAGTCAGCCTATCTCGTAACAATTAAGGATCCTTCACTCAAAAACGCCTAAGTCAGCCTGTCTCGCAAAAATGAGGATTCAATGGAACTCCTCTCAAGAACGCACGAAGAACAGCAGAAGAACGAAGTAAGAACGATCTCAAAAGATGAACAAAAGCCACAGAAAAATAAGAACACTTGAGAGAAAAGTTTGAGTGAATACTCTCAAAATTCTATTAATCACTGAATGAATACAATGAGGGGGAGAGGCCTCTATTTATAGTTGAGCCTTCCCCACATCAACGGTACAGATCAAAATACATCAATGGCTAAGATCTAAAGCTATCAAGATATCAAATCTCTAAGATTACAGAATCGTATCTTTTAAAGATTACATTAAAGTCTAAGATCGCATATCTTTGAAGATCTCCTTCCATATTTGCCAAGCATATCTTTGAAGATTACTTTCCATATTTGCCAAGCTCCGGAGATGGGCTTTCAATCTCTCAAGACTTTGGACCGATCCGATTGGGCGAATGACCTCCCTCAAAGCGATAAATTGCACCAGTCCGTCATGGTTGCAAGTCTCCTTTCGCAACCCATGACACTAGTGCACTACACAGGTTCTTCTCTATTGATCTTGGTTTAAAGGAAAATTTGATGACGTTGAATAACTCTCATTTTACTGTTTTTGGGCTAGTTTTCTGGGCTTATGGAAATATCAGAATGGGATGATAATTGATACACATCATCATTCGTTACATCCTATTGAGAGCATTAATCATTTATTTTAAGTTTTTAAATCATTTCAATAAATAAATAAATTATAATTTTGAAACCTCCTAAAAATAATTATATAATGTAAAGAATAAGTTTTTAATTAAAACCCTTGAGAATTTTAGAATTTTATGTCACTCCCAAAATAAAATTTCTAACTTCCTCCATGGATATAGCATGTGTGTGGTGAAATATAATAAGAATTTTATACCATTTATACCTTTTTATAATGTAAATTTGTCTCTTCTTTTTATTTTTTTTATTTAGGATTATCTCACAATCTAAATGGACGAATTCATTAGATCAAATCATGATATACAAATAAAAAGTCAATATTAGTATTTGATTGAACTAAGTTCATGCAAGTTATTTTATTATTTATTAAAAAATTCTTTAAATCAATTATTGAATTGAACGAACAAATAAATTGAAATTGGAATTATTCAGTATAAAGAACAACTCTTTTAAAATCATAGACCCTAAATTAATCCCATAAAAAGTCCTAAACTCATAATATTGAAATTGAATAAACAAAAAACAATATCAAAATAAAGTCTCTAGTGATGCTAAGAGCTTAGTCTTCATGCAACTAAGAGCAAGGTCTGCAATACCATCATCAACTCTGTATCTTTGAACCGTGGAGCATGTTAGGCTTCATTTTCTCCGGCATCACCAGTGCTCCAACTCTCATCTAGAAAACAAAGCTATTAAGATAAACATCAAAGTATAAAATATGTACTAGTTAAAGTTAAAAAGTATTTTATAAGACAATTAAATTTGTTGTACTATAGTTTAAGGCCAAATTGTTACTATAAAGTGAAATCTTCTATCTCTACATATCATTACAGATAATTGACAGGAAAGGAAAAATAAGTTTAGCAGAATGGCCATTGAAATAGCAGCCTGCAGCCATTACCTTGGTTAGGCCAATTTGTTAAGTCCATAAGACTGTCAGGGCCAAAGTCCGAGTCCGAATCCCCCGAAGCACCAATAGTTTTTGAAGATTTAGGATTCAAATGTGCTTGAGGAATCTATAAGCAAGTGAGAGTCAAAAAATGGTCCAAAACTAAACAGCTCAGATAAAAAACTTAACTGATCTAACATTTAGATGTGCTTAAAGAATCTAGTAATTTCTCTATAAAAGAAGGAAAACAATAAATGAGAATCTTTTAATTTTTCACTCAACTAAGTACATCTTTAAAAAAATCTAATTTAATATAATTTAAACTCTTAAATAATATCTACACCATAAATTACCACATTCAGAAGTTTTTACCTTAGATTCATGAATCTCAACATTGTTCTGGTTAATTTGGGTAGGGTTGCAAATGGCATCTACCTGGATATGCAAAATATAAAGTTAATAGTGATTTATCTAAAAAAAAAAAAAACATGATGAGAGAAAGGAGAAATCAAGGCAATTGGTATTGCCTGCTCCTCATTAAATTGCCTCTCATGTGTCCCATATACTGTGCGCCCTAATAATATAAAGAAAGCAACGGGAAGATTTTATTTAGATGGTCTAAAAATACATCAAAGTGCATTTGGAATCTCTGTATTATTATACAAAAATTACTTTAATATAGATTAATCTTTATACATAAAAAATAATTTGAATAATTATGGCATCATTTAATTCGCTGTTAATTTATTAATAATTTGAACAAAATATGTCATATTTAATTGATTTATACATAACACAATTTGACTCATAAAAAACTCAATAATTCAAAAAAAAATCCATGTATTTTTGAACTATTACGTTGTTTAAATTTTTTTTACAAGAGTTCATAAATACATGAATATTTTTGGGCAAGATTGAGTTTTCATGGGTTTGGTTAGGGTGAGCATAAGTCGGTTTTAATTGCAAAATCAACATATTTAATTTTTTTCGATTTGGTTTAATCGGTTTTTGCAGTCTTATTGGTTTCGGCATTGGTTGTCTCGATTTGGTTGATCAAATTTCTATTTTTGAATTTCTGAAACCAAATCGACCGAAAAAATAGATTTAAATTATATTTTTATTTTAAATATATTTATTTTTAACAAATATACTACCCACTAAAATTAGTCCAATAAATTTAAGCCCAAAACATTAACCCAATTACAGCTAAACCCATTAAATCTAATAAAACACAACCCAATTAAAAAAATAAAAGTTGAACCAACTCCTATATTTTTCAGAATTTACTAAACAGGCCCTATTTTTTAATATTACAGATTTTTTAGAACAGTCCCTAAAATTTTAGTTTTTAATTATTTTTTTAAGATTTAGTCTCTGAAGTTTAACTTTTTACTGTTTTGCAATTTTAGTCCCTCAAAACAGATCTGTTCTCCCAAAAATAGCCCAGAATTCCCAGATTTTTATAAATCAGCCCCTTTCTTCCAAATTTTTAGTTTTTAAAATCTCTACAATCTGGTCCCCATTAATTCAAATTTTATCACATTATATCTCTTTTCTAAATTTTCAAAGTAACACCATTCTTGTTCAAAGATCGTACCTATACCACCATTGGTATTTTTTGAAAACCATTCAATGGTTCGAAATGCGTCATCGAGAAACGGATTTCCCTGCAACATTAAACGTCTCAACTGATTCACTATGGAAATTAGGTCTTGCCTCATCATGCAAGTCTCATGTATAATTTCTGGCTTTTGACTTAGCGGCTGCATAATAGATTTAAAAGTTAAGTTCCAATAAAAAAAAATCTGCAAACAATTAAAAATTGCTAAGAGAGTAAACATTACAGCCTCTGTAAATCTCTCATCACCCCGCATTGTATTGATGAGAATTCCTGTTGCAACATGTAAATTTTGCACAGCCACAATAGTTTGCCTAATTATATTTATCTTTTCATCATATAGCCCCTGCATAATAGATTTAAAATTTAGTTCCCACAATAACAACAAAAAAAATGCAAACAATTAAAGATTGCAAAGAGGGAGAACATACAGTCTCTGCATATTTGTTATCACCCCATACTATACGCATAAGTTCTTTCACTTCAACGTCCTCTATCTACAGATGGAGAGCGACCAAAAAGGAAGTCATTAAAATTTAAATGAAGAATTAAGTTGTTGAGAATTGGGGGGGGGGGGGGGAACAGCGAAGTTCCACACAGAAAGAAGAAGAGGAAAGTAGTATCACCTTCTTCCTTGCACGACTAACTGCGTCTAGTTTCATGTCATTGCTGGATTCCACCACGAATTCCCTGAAGCAAAACACCAAGACATAAATACACGCTACATCTGAGATTAGAACAAAAAGAAAAACATAAGAGAAAACCGGTCACCTTCTTGTTCTTGCTGGATTCCCCCATGATTCCTTGACGATAAAATCCAGGGCAAAATCGGAGATTTTTAGACGTTGAAAATAAACGAAGCGTAATATAGAGAATCAGCCACAGTTCCAATAGCGCAATAGCGCAACCTTTTAGCGCTCTTTTGTCTACTTTACATTTTTACTTTTTTGCACTCTGCATCTTAACATTTTTATAATTTTTACATATCAATTCTATATATTATAAAAATAATAATATCTTTAATCATAAAAAAAAAGTTATAATTTTTCCATAATTTATGTGAAACAAAATTAAAGCAAGTTTGTACTTATTAATTGCATAAAATAAAAGATTAAATTAGAATAAATTTATACTCGAACTTAGATGAAATCGCATTAGCCCCTCTCTAAAAAGGCAGTATAATTATTAAAAAATTACTTAGCGCTAATAGGTGATATATGTTAGATGATAATATGTCGCTGAATTTTGGAATCGATTTCCAGGTTCTGAAGAAAACGACCTCTTATCTATTTTCGGGCGGCACTCTGCAGGTTTGCTTTGCTACCGGAGACTAGACTTTATTCTGTTGTGCGGAAGCGTGTGAAAGAGTAAAATTATTGTACTAAAAAATCACACTAAGTTCAATTCCCAGGAAAGAGAGGTGGATCACGAAGATCACTTAAGTACCAAGTCTTTCCTAGCCAGAATATCCCTCTATCGTAATTTAATAGCACAATAAATCACTACAATCACACTCACAAAATATGAACAATAAATAGTAAAGAACACCAGAATTTTAACGAGGTTCAGCAAATCTTGCTTACGTCCTCGGGCACTACCAAATATATTTCACTCCAAAATACAAGTGAAACTTTACAAATAGGGAGAGAGAACAATGCCTTAAGTAGAGAATGGCAAATGTGGGATGATGAGAATGAGCAATGGTTGGCCTATTTATAGTTGAGGTTCAAGGGCCACCTTGCAAAGTCCCTATTCACTTAGGGACCAAAAATTGCTATTATCCTATGCCCAACACTAAATAAATATTTGGTGCCCATAACTTTGACCTTTCCAAGGTATGGGTAGGTATGGGAAAGGTATGGGCAAGGTATGGGTAAGGAATGGGTATATTCTAATAATCTCCACCTTGAAGATTTGATTAGGATAATCTTATCTTTACACAATTCTTTCTGCCTTTGACAACAATACTTGATAGTGCCTTCTTCAATTGTTAAACTTGCAGGATATTGATCAAGTTCCAACAATGTTCGAACTTGGTTACCGCCTTAGTCATCATATCTGCGGGATTATCTGCAGTCTTGATCTTCTAAAGACAAATTTTCCCCTCTTCAATAATTTCCCGCACAAAATGGAATCGTACGTTGATATGCTTTGTACGTGCATGATAGACTTGATTCTTTGCTAAATGAATAGCACTTTGACTATCACAATACACGTTAATATGCTCCTGAACCAACCCCAAGGTTTTAGCCATACCTTGTAACCAAATAGCCTCCTTTACAGCCTCTGTTACAACCATGTACTCGGCTTCTATGGTTGACAACGCAACTGTAGACTGTAATGTAGACTTCTAACTTATTGGTCCTCCAGCAAGTGTAAACACATAACCGGTGGTTGATCTTCACTTGTCCAAATCACCGGCATAGTCAGAATCAACGTACCCAATAACACCTTTACCAAGTGTATTATCCTGTTTGAACAGTAATCCAACATCTACGGTCTTCTGAATATACCGTAGAATCCATTTCACAGCTTGCTAATGTCCTTTTCCAGGATTATGCATATACTTGCTCACTATACTAACTGCCTGTGAAATGTCGGGTTATGTACACACCATTGCATACATCAAGCTACCCACTGCATTAGAATACGGAACTTGCAACATGTATTCTTGTTCCGTATTCGTCGAAGGAGATAGTTGTGCAGAAAGCTTGAAATGAGAAGCCAATGGGGTACTTACAGGTTTTGTCTGCTCGTTCATGCCAAACTGCTGTAGTACCTTCTTCAAATACTGCTTCTGAGACAAGCTAACTCTATCATGAGCTCTATCTCTCCATATTTCCATGCCGAGAATCTTTTTAGCTTCTCCTAGATCTTTCATCTCAAACTCGAGATTGAGTTGAGTCTTCAATCTTTCAATCTCAACTCTGCTCTTAGATGCTATTAGCATATCATCAACATATAAGAGCAAGTATATGAAAGTTCCATCTTGTAGCTTCTGAAAATACACACAATGATCAAATTTGCTTTTGTGTACCTCGCCTTTCATGAACTCGATCAAATCGTTTGTACCATCGCCTCGGAGATTGCTTCAATCCATAAAGCGACTTTGTCAGTTTGCAAACCCAATTTTCTTTTCCAGCAACCTTGAATCCATCTGGCTGGGTCATATAGATTTCCTCTTCCAAATCACCGTGTAAAAACGCGGTCTTCACGTCAAGCTGAACTAGTTCGAGATCATATTGCGCAACCAAGGCTAGCAAAATCCGAATAGACGAATGCTTCACAACTGGAGAAAACACTTCATTGTAGTCTATTCCTTCTTTCTGAGCGTAAACCTTTGCTA
Organism: Gossypium arboreum; assembly: GCF_025698485.1. Lineage (NCBI taxonomy): Eukaryota > Viridiplantae > Streptophyta > Magnoliopsida > Malvales > Malvaceae > Gossypium > Gossypium arboreum. The sequence goes on along the minus strand of NC_069070.1, from coordinate 1,394,154 downwards.
CCAATCTAACCTTGTATCGAATTTCAATTTTACTAGGAAATCCTTCCTTCTTTGCATATATCCATTTGCATCCAATTACCTTCTTTCCCTTGGGCAGTGTCACCAACTCCCAGGTCCTATTTTTATGAAGAGACTGTATTTCTTCATTCATTGCTTGCTTCCACTTTACACCATCAGGGTTACTTATTGCTTCTGTGTAAGTAGAAGGAACATCATCATCTGCAATTGGAAGTGCATAGGCCACTATATCATCAAAACGAGCAGGTTTACGAATCTCTCTTCTTGGCCTCCTATATGCAATTGAATCTTGTTCTTTGTAGAGGTTTTGGGTAGGAACCTCTTCATCATTTGTCCCTCCAATATTAGCTGGATCATCGTTAACCTTTTCAAGCTCCACCTGCTGCAAAGTACTACTGGTTTTGTCATCCTTTTGTGAATCATTGTACTTTAACATGGTTGATTCATCAAAAGTCACATCTCTACTGAAAATAATCTTCCTTGTATCAGGACACCAGAGATGGTATCCTTTTACTCCAATAGTTATACCCAAGAATAATACTTTCTTTGCTCTTGGGTCTAACTTAGATTATTTTACATGATAATATGCAGTGGAACCAAATACATGTAAAGAATCATAATCAGTAGCAGATTTACCAGTCCACATCTCCATAGGAGTTTTTCCATTTATTGCAACTGATGGCAAATGGTTAATTAGATGGCACGCATATGTAACTGCTTCAGCCCAAAATTCCTTGCCCAATCCAGCATTGGACAACATACATTGAACTTTCTCTAGTATAGTTCGATTCATGTGTTCTGCCACCCTATTCTGCTGTGGTGTATCCCGAACAGTGAAGTGTTGCACAATGCCTTCATCTTGGCATACTTGTTGAAATGGATCGTTTTTGTACTCAGTACTATTATCTGATCGAAGTCATTTGACCTTTCGACCAGTCTGAGTCTCCACCATATTCTTTCATTTCAGAAATGCATCCAAAACTTTAATTTTTCTTTTCATTAGATACACCCATACTTTTCTTGAATAATCATCAACAAAAGTAACAAAATAGTACATACCTCCCAAAGAAGCCACTTTGGTAGGTCCCCACACATCACTGTGAACGTAGTCCAGAATTTCTTTCGTATTGTGAATTGCTGGACCAAATTTTACCCTCTTCTGCTTGCTTAGAACACAATGTTCACAGAATTCCATTTTGCAAGAATTTACACCTTTCAACAAGCCTTGCTTCGCCAATGTCTGCAAAGCTTTTTCACCAGCATGTCCCAATCGCATATGCCATAATCTGGTAGCCTCTGAATCTACATCTTTTGTAGAAACTGTTGATGTTGATCCAATAACTGTACTTCCATTTAAAAAGTACAAGTTATTTCTTCTTGTGCATTTCATCGTCGTCAGTTGCCCAGCTACTACTTTTAGTAATCCATCTCTCAAAGTGATTGTGAGCCCTTTAGATTCTAGGGCCCCTAATGAGATGAGATTTTTCTTCAGGCTAGGTACGTAGCGAACATCTGTCAAGACTTGGATTAAGCCGTCGTGATTCTTCAATTGGACTGTACCCACTCCCATTATCTTACAGGCACTATCATTGCCCATAAGAACAATTCCACCTTCTAGCTCTTTAAGACTAGAAAACCAGTCTTTATTAGGACACATATGGTAAGTACATCCTGAATCCAAAATCCACTCATCCTTTTGACATGCCATTGTCATGCCAACCAAGCTAAAGTCTGACTCCTCATCATGCTCCACTACACATGCATTAAAAATAGCCTTGCCCTTTTGTAGCTTAGGACAATTCTTTTTCCAATGCCCTTTTTCACGGCAAAAGGCACATTCATCTTTGACGGGTCTCCTTTAGACTTTCCCCTTCTACCAGATTTGCTACTGTGTGAACGACCTCTTACTGTTAAGACTTCTACAGTTGCATCTCTGTGATCTCTTTTATCTTTCTTTCGAGTCTCAGATCTATACAACGCACTACAGACTGCATCAAATATGATCGTGTCCTTCCCATGAAGCAATATGGTGGTAAGATGATCATATTCATCAGGAAGAGAATTCAACAACAATAATGCCTTGTCTTCATCTTCAAATTTCTCATCCAAATTTAGCAAGTCTGCTAAAATTTTATTGAATGAGTTTACATGGTTATTCATCAACATACCGGATGCATACGTGAATCGATAAAGTTTCTTTTTCATATAAAGCCTATTTTCAAGACTTTTCGTTAGAAACTTTTCTTCCATGTATCCCATAGCTTCTTCGCTGATGTCTCCCTCATGACAGAGTACTTCTGCTCTTTGGCCAAATATAGGCGGATTGTACCACATGCCTGTCTATTGATCTTGGCCCACTCCTTGTCATCCATCTTGTCAGGTTTTTCTTCAAGGGCTATATCTAGCTCTTGCTGACATAAGACATCCAGGATCTCACATTGCCACATACCAAAATTGTTGGTACCGTCAAATTTCTTTACTTCAAATTTTGCATTTGTAACAGTAGTCCTTGCTGATGATGATGCTGCTGCCATTTTTCTCCTCAATCTCAACTACTGTATACGTGAACAGTACCGTATATGTAAATAGTACCGTATACATGAATAGTACTGTATACGTAAATAGTACCGTAAACGATCGTATTCCCCAAGTACGAATCTGGCTCTGATACCAATTGTTGTGCGGAAGCGTGTGAAAGAGTAAAATTATTGTACTAAAAATCACACTAAGTTCGGTTTCAGAAAGAGAGGTGGATCACGAGGATCACTTAAGTACCAAGTCTTTCCTAGCCAGAATATCCCTCTATCGTAATTTAATAGCACAATAAATCACTACAATCACACTCTCAAAATATGAACAATAAATAGTAAAGAACACCAGAATTTTAACGAGGTTTAGCAAATCTTGCTTACGTCCTCGGGCACTACCAAATATATTTCACTTCAAAATACAAGTGAAACTTTACAAATAGGGAGAGAGAACAATGCCTTAAGTAGAGAATGGCAAATGTAGGATGATGAGAATGAGCAATGGTTGGCCTATTTATAGTTGAGGTTCAAGGGCCACCTTGCAAAGTCCCTATTCACTTAGGGACCAAAAATTGCTATTATCCTATGCCCAACACTAAATAAATATTTGGTGCCCATAACTTTGACATTTCCAAGGTATGGGTAGGTATGGGAAAGGTATGGGCAAGGTATGGGCAAGCAATGGGTATATTCTAATATATTCAATATTGCATATTGTGTCATATATGACGTGAGTATTGAGCATTATTAACCCCAAAGCTACTATCATTTCAGGCTTTCATTTCATTTGAGGGCTTTAGCAGTTTGATTATTGATTTTTCAATTAATTATTGTATTTTATGAAAGTTGTATATTTAATCATTATATTTTAATTTAATCATTCTCAATTCCTATATTTTTTAAAATTTAAAATTTTGAACTTCAACCAAGGATGATTGTTAAATTTACTAAATTAAGTTATACTATTTCTAAAATCTAATGGTCTAAACATATTATCATAAGCGTAACGTTATGACAGCTTGTTATTTCCACATTTTACTAACCAGAAAATCCAGTTAATGGATTATCAACAGTCATTTGTATCAAGGTTAAAATTTCAAATTTTATTATACTCATATCGTTCAAGATCCGACTCCGATATCGTCCAATGGCAAAACTTTGTCCGTAACTGCCCCCACAAAACCTTCTTTTGCTTCGCTATAAGCTCCCCACACCGCTATCAAGAGCGATTTTAGAGGCTTACTCCTCAACCATTGCAACAACGCTTCGGATTCATGTAAAGCCGTGGATTGCATTGGCAGCCGTTGTTCCAATGGCACCTCCATCATCCTCTAGACATTTCTAGATTTCGATTTTTGTCTCTAACCCAGAGGCGACTATTTCACCTGTCCATCTATCTTCGACTATATGATCATCGGTTCGATCCAGTCTTTTTCTGGCATCAAACAACTTACCTTCAATACCAATGGTTCTTACCCAGTGACCCCAAATCTTACTCTGTTTTCATCCACCATGACTTAGTCAAAAACGGTACCTCCTCCATTAAAATCATTCTTCAAAGTTACTACAAACAAGAAATAAACCAAATGAGGGAGAAAGTGATTCAATACATTCCTAAATTAGTTTACTCAAAACCCGAAAAGGGTTTAAACAATGTAAAGGATGCATTTGATATTGCCATTGATGGAGTTTTGAAGAGAATTAAAGAACAAGAGCAGTCAAATGGAAATGATTATACACATACGTACGTACGTAGATTCATTCTTTTTCATTTTAATTTTTTTGAAGAACAGAGTAGGGAAGACATGATTGTATTTGTATTTTTCTATATATGATAATGATATATAACATATGTAAAATTTTTGTTGGGAAGATAATGCATCAAGAGTTGCGTAAGAAAATTTCATGTTTAAGTACATTTGTATTCATGTTTTATTAATTAGTGTAATAACAACAATGTCAATTGAACTGATATTAAATCGGTGTTAAATTATTTATTTTAAATTTGATGCTTATAATTATTAATTTTAATGATAACCATTGACAAAATTGTAAATTCTAACTTTAAAATATTTTTAAATATTTAATTAATAATTAATTACATAAAATAAATTATTAAATTGAAATAAATTTATACTCATATCAGTCCATCTCTAAAAAGGCAAGTGTAATTATTTACAATTTATACTCTTTTTGTAGCGAATCTTTCAAATTATCTTGTAAACCTCAAAACAACCATAAAACTTCTATCCTTTGAGGGTTTAGTAGTTCTATTATTGATTTTTGGCTAAATTTTTGCTATTAGTTATTATATTTTATGAAAGTTGTAGATTTATTCATTATACTTTAATTTGATCATTCCTAATTTTTATACTTTTTAAAATTTAAAGTTTTAATCCTCACTGTTGGGGATCAACTCGTATAAATAATGAGATAATAAAAATGTAGAAAAACGAACACAAATATTTTACGTGGAAAAATTAGGAGAAAACTACGGGCAAAGAAAGCTTTGACTTTTCACTAAATGAGTGAATAAACGAGAGCACAATATGGAGAAAATTAACCTAATTGTACTAAACATACATTACTCAAAAGCTCCCAAACAGCAAATTGGTAACTAAAACCTAAATCTCATAGGACTCTCACAAAAGGGTATAAAATACTCTCCATAATTACCACGAAACTCTCACCAAAACTCATATGCCACTATATCTTGTCGCATCCAAAGAAAAACATCTCAAAATAATGATATAAAACCTCTTTAAATAGACTAAGATTGAAGTTCTAATTGTACTAAAATACCCTGGAATAATCAGAGTTTAACTAGGAAAATATAACAAAGTTTAATTGAGAGAAGAATACGAGGCACACCCCACACTCACCAAAAGATAACTGTTAAATTTACCAAGTTAAGTTCTATTATTTCTAAAACCTAATAGGCTAAACATATTATCATATGCGGAATATTATGTTAGCTTGTCATTTTCATATATTACTTACTAAAATTTCCGGTTAATGGATTAATAACTGCCGTTTGTCTCGAGGCTAAAATTTCAAATTTTGTTACACTCATACTCTGGCAATGACATGTAGCAGAATAAAAGACGATTCACGATTTTAGTTCAGAATAAATCTAAAAAGAACCTAAACTATAATTAATGGGACATGAACCTAAATAGTATTTTGTAATATGGTCCTTATATTCATTAAAATGTAATAATGCGACATGATAATATTGTATTACATCATTACTTGAGTTTATTTAATTTTTAAAA